>NC_083347.1:47534498-48762051 GCF_019175385.1 Lycium barbarum
AAGAAAATAGAGTCTCGGGTTGCGTGGATCATCAGTAGCTCACCCTCAGAACTCTAGGAACTTCGCCCCAGGATCAGTCGTGAGGTGTGGAAGTCTCCCCAACAACGAATTCTGAACTCATAAAAAGAGTACAGCTAGGTAGCATGAGTACAAAACACGGCACTAAGTAAGCATCATAGGCTGACAACAGTTAGATCACGTATGCAAACAAGGAAACAGAAAGATAATTATTCTCACAGACAGATACAAGTCAAATAGTGTAATCAATTACCAAACCATGTCTCAAATATTTCACAACTCCAGACATAACCAGATAATCAACAAATAACTCAAATATCACCGAAGATCAATATCAATCGAAATGACAATAAAAACATATACTATGAATGCATATGGAATGCAATGCAATGATACACACATGCTCCGGGCGGACGATGTCCACCTTTCAACAGTCATGACCCATGGGGGACTGCTAAGTCCATGTACCGTCATTCCGTATCACACAGCCTGGAATGAATTCTCTATCCAAATCGTTGCTAACCACTCCGTATCACATAACATAGAGATGGCTCCGCAATTATAGCAATGTCGCATGAATCATACTTACCTCTGGCATCATCATTTTCCAATATCAAAACGAAGACAGATATATTATGGATATGAGAAAGTATGTCATGCAATGAGAATATCATAAATAACATATGGATTCCAGTCAATTCATATAAATACATCCATAATAGTACAAGTATCACACGAATCTGTTCCTTCCAACTAGTCTTCCATAATACATAGAAACCACCAATTCTCGTAAGAAAGCCAAGCATAAACCTAAGGATTCTACAGGCCACGTGCCCGAACACACAAGTCACACAACAATACCAACCTAAGAATTCCATCCCAAACTTCTTACCCGAAGGTTCATATGATGTCTACAACAATTCCCAAGTACTACATACGAGTCGCTAACCGAAATCTAACCAAAAAGTAAGCCATAACCTACCTTGAGTGTCGAACAGGAATCCCAAACAATCACATGAGTGCCTTGACCTTTCCCAATGCCTCCAAATACTCAGGGTCTATTTATAACGTAATCTAGATTAGAAATAATGAAGAATTGTACCTATATTACTAGGCTTCTAATTTGGTCAACTTAAGCCTATGGGATTTGGGGAAATGGGCCCACAAGGGCAAAATGGGAAATTCGAAAGTGAAACATGAAATTTAAGTCTAAGTGATCACAATCCACTAGTCAATTCCCAAAACAACTCAATATTAAGCGAAAATCGTATTTAAAGAGAAACCCCCAATTTTGGGTATGAACCCTAATTCTCAAATTCATGAATTGGTTACTAATAATGAAGGAAACATGTTTATAAAGCTATTACCCATCAATTCCATACTAATATAAGCTTATTCCATCAACAAATCAAGGTTTGATAACCAAAAGTTCATTCAAGAAAGAAACCCCAAGAACCCTCTTTAATCCTTAATTTATTGGAAGACTCTAGCATGAATTAGGGAGTTTCTAAGGAGGATTATGAATCATAAATGATGAATAGGGTTAGATGAACTTACCCCAATGAAGAATGGCCTTTGGATCTCTTGTTTTGCTCCCAAAGTCGCACTAGAACCGAGAGTAATGAATGAGGAGTGATAGGGTTTGAAAGAGGATTTTAAGACATTTAAGTCCCCGTCGACCGCAACAACGGTCTGTAGTCCGCTACGGCGGAGCCACTGCAGCAGTGACTTGACCGCCCCAGCGGTCAATCACAATCTCACTAAGCCGCTATAGCGGAAAGGCCATTGCCGTAGCGATACAGCTAACGTGGTCCTCGTGTCGCCATAGCGATGCACCAGACACCAGATTTCCCCAAAACTCCACAACTCTCAACCCGAAATTCGACAATCACCCGAGGCCCCAAAGATACAACACAAATATGAAAACACTTATAAAAATGCGCTACGAACTCACCTGTGGCCTTGGATTTCCCAAGGGGGTCTCGTTGACCAAGTCAACCCCTAATACTCCAAAACCAACCTTCCAATCCAAGTCCCAAAATGCATTTTACTGCATTGGGATGTGAAGTGAACCTAACGTCAAGTCAAAAATGACTATTCTGACCTCTCAGAATTGATGAATTTTCAAAAAAGGTCCGTTTACGTAAAAGTCAACTTTGGGTCAACATCTTTCGCTCAAAGGCTTATTATCACAAAAACCCATCTAATATTCATCTGATAACCTCGAAAATCATACCACCCGTCCCCGCAAGTCTAATATAAGCTAAAGAAGCTCGAAAAAAGGTCAACAAGGTCAAAAGTACCGTAACGGCCAAACGGGTCGTTACAGATAGGGGTGGGCACGGTACGGTATATACCGAATACCATACCGATACCGAAATTTTTAATACCGCAGTTTTGGTATTACGGTATTTGGTATGAATTTAAATTTTCTTTGGTATTCGGTACGGTATTTGGTATTTATAAAATGGATACCGAAATACTGTATACTGTACCGAAGTTTATACTACATATATACAATCCATATGTCCTCAGACAGAATGACTTCTGGAATTTGGGGTGGAGGCTTGTTTATGAAGGTGGATGCATTGGACCAAAGGAAAAGGACTGCCAAGGCAGCGATCAGTATATGGCATACAAGTGTAAGCAAGTGGTACTCAAGCAACTCAAAAAGCACCCAAATTCCAGTGGCGACAGGATCGGTTAGATCTTGTTGGATTTTGGGTTTGTGAGTGTCCGGTTGGTGATGATATATACGTAAGTCGAAGTTAAATAAATTATGGTTACCGAAATACCGTACCGTGAAATACCGAAACCGAACTTAAAAATACCGAACCATACCGAATTAGTTTGGTATGGTAATGGTATCGTATTTTTAAAAACCGAATACCGAAGTTGCTGAACCGAAGTTTCAAATACCGTACCATACCGTACCATGCCCACCCCTAGTTACAGAGCTCTGATACCAAATTTGTCACGACTCAAAATCCCCAAATAATGACTAAGTCTTGAAATATTAACTAAAGGAGGAATTTAGAAAGTACAACCCATAATAAGCCTCATAATAAGTATCATAATAATAACATAAGTCTAAGTAAAATCATATCCCAAAACCTGAAAGTCATAAGTGCAAGAGCTACTAATCCATAATACAAGTCTGACCATACTGCATAAACTGTTTAAAATGATAAAGATAGGAATGGAGTCCGGCACTGCAGAACAGACAACAGCTCACCCTAGCCTCCAAAGCACGCCTCAATGATCAACATGATTTCGTCCTCTACTCAAACCTGGATCCGAACCTGCACACAAAAGGTGCAGCAAGTGTAGAGTGAGTATGGGAAGCACGTGTACCCATCAAGTTTCTTCCGATACTCACCTCCTTGCCTTATTAGTATTAAGTTTCACAGTTTATAAGCACTCAAACATTTAAGGTAGAAAGTCCACGATTTCATAAAGCTTATTCATTTCAAGGTATTCATATAAGGATTTCAATAAACAATACAGTCGAGTATGAATAGTATGATACATAAGTGATATGTAATATAATGCAACGGTCAATATGCACCAATATACACACGCTCCTTGCAGTAGCTTTCATGTGGCCCCTGGGGGGCTCACGGGGTCCATATACTCACACGGAATTCTTGATCCTCTAAAGAAGTATCAGGTCCCATCGAATAGGCTGTCATATCATCATCGTTCCAACCATGTACCCTATCCAATCCTGCCTCTACGGGCTATTCCTTATGTCTCATCAGTTGTATGTCAACAATTTCATGAAATGTATAAAATGGATATGCATACACAATGCAAATGCATAACATCAATTCAATATTGTTGCTCCTAAACACACACACAAGTATACGTGGTCATATAAGTAATATAGGATTAAAGTCTAGCTATTGTACCCACAGAGATTTATAATTTCTATTGTTTAACTAACTCAAATTCTGTTGTAACTATTCAATAGAGTAAAACTCAAGAAATTGGTTGTAACAAAAATATCAATTAAAAGAAATTAATAAAACGAACAACTTATAACTCAGAAGACTGGGATGAACATTATAAAGTTTTTCAGATGAGAAAGAGTTCCAGGGTCATGACTTCCAACAATCCAGTTGAGTCTTCTAACAGTTCTAACTATTTTCTTTCCTGGTTACTAGTTAATCGCTTAATATTTACTTTATGAGTATCGCTCAAATTGCTCACAAGTCTATTCAAGCTACTCTAACATCTATATCTTTATTATCATCAGAAAATAACAAGAACACATTTAAATCTCTTTAACCAACTAAGCTAGGCTAAGGGTATATCTCTATCCTCAATAACGAAATGATTACCCTAAGAGATCTCAAACAAGCTCTATTTATTCTTATTACGCATGAAAATTTCCATTCTCAAGTTCAATTCACACGCTACAGATAGCGTTCAACTATTGGCTACATAATCAAACAATTAAGCACAAGAATAAATAAGCAACCCAAAAGATGGTAATTCAATAGATATAAACTATTGTCAAACCAACTATCATGTCTTCGCCACAACCGTAGAATTAGAACGTTTACCTACTCATGATTCGAGAAGAAATGCAAGAATTCATGAATAACATAGGGTTTTACGATAAAAAATAAGAGGAAAGGAAAATAAACCTAAGACGACGGCTTATAATGCTCACAAATATGTCCCAGTCATTGTTTACAATGTAAAAACGTCTATTTATAGTGTAGGGTAAATTCTGGAATAAGTAAAACCAAATCCCGAATGAATTGGGAAAACTTTCCGATGTGCACCACCAGTGCATCGCATAGGTGGTGCGTAAGAGGAGATTTCGTTCAGAGAGAGCTTCAATCCACGGCACCTGCGCGACCGTACTGGCTTCAGTGATTCTGCTTTTTGTTCTAACTTTTTCATCTTCTTTCTGGCATGCAATTCTTCCAAAACTTCACTAAAAAATGCTTGGAATTTCTTCATTCTTCCTCGTTGTACCTAAACATCACAAACAAAACAACATAAGCTAGAATACAATGATTTCGATACAAATATGCGATTATAGTACTAAGAATTAGACGGAAAGTAACGCGAAATATAGATATTTGTGCCAAATATCAAATATCAAATATAGTTCCTCCTTCATGATTTAGACGAGGTAAGGAGTGATGATGCATAATGAATCAATAATCACAAGTATATGTCAAGCATGGCCATCATGAGCCCACATAATCGACAACCATATCAAACCAGTAGATTTAACACTACCTCCAATGCCCTTAGGCTAAACACACAACCTCGTCACAAGAAAATTCTATTTTTCCATTAATTATCCATACAAATACATTGGTACCCGCACAAGTGCTCGTCACCTTATGAGTACGGGCCCCCCAATTCTCCATTACACCCCTTAATGAGATTATCCAACACAACACAACACGAAGGGTCTAGTAAGTCTTAACTAGCTTGAATTTGAAGCCGAAGAGTCACTCTGCGGTCTTTCCCTTCCTTTGAGATTCCGAACGAGCTCAATCTATTCAAATACGATATCAACATAAGAATATGAACCCGTGGGTGTACACCCATATCGCCAATCCTGAGCTCTGAAGGTCAAAATTGGAATTTCAACTAAAATTCATCTTACCCATTGTCTAAATAGTGAGAATCCTAAAAATTATGAAAATCTAATCACAATTTGACCTTTAATTTGATTATTTATTCTAAACCCTTGATCATGAAGAAACCCTTATTTCTAAGTCTAAATCATGAAACAAATCACTAATTTAATGGATGGAATTATGGGAAATTACTTAGATAAAGATTATAATCTTACCCTAAGGTTGAATCTTGAAGAAATCACTTGAAAGCACCCAAATTCGAGCTCTCTAGCTCCCAAAATTGAAATAAGAACAATGAAGTTCGAAGTTGGGTTTTAAATTCTGCCCAGGTAGCAAATGGCCTTCGCGATTGTGAGGCCCACCTATCACTATCGCGAAGCACGACCGGGACCCGGCCCAACTCTCTGTCATGACCGAATTACGGATCGTGCGGGCACCTACCTGATTACCTCCTAGTAGGCAAACCCTCGTCAACCAACCCATTACAAAAAATCATTTTTCCATCCAATAGCTGATAATCATAAACATTAAGTGAGAAAACATAAATGACCCTCTTTACAAAACCAGAGCTTACAATTTCCTAGGACCTAGTCTACACGTGTACAAGAGCTTCTACAATAAAGAGGAATAAACTAAAAATAAAATGACACAACTTCTGCCTTGGAATGAGATGCACAGAAGCTGTAGGAAGATCTCCGCCACTACAACTAAGTGAAACCTTCAAGAGTAGTATCAGTACACCACACGTACTTGTACGCATCATAGGCCGACTAAGATTAGTTTACACAATACGATATAGAATAAATCAGAATAACATATAAGTACACTCGTAAAACCTTTTCAAGTCCTATCCATACTCAAAAGGACCCAACATAAAAATACTCACATCCTTTTACCATTACCCCGTCACCGTAACCACTGGAAGTAAGGACTAATAGACAACAAACCGTTACATTCAAGACGGACTCCTAGACCAGCTAACCCACAACAATTAATAAAGACCAGACATCAAACTTCCATACAACCAATACTAAATGGATCCAATAACCCTTATCTTTTCCCTCCATAAGCTAGAAACTCATAAATTGACCCATATTAGACATTAGTCAATAATCACTTATCAATTACAAGTAAAACTAAGTAAAATCAATACAACCCACAATCGTATCTCAATCGTACTTTCAAACCTTGAACATGCTAAATGAAATCGCTCAAACATCACCTTTCTCATTAGTCAATGGATCTCTGGAGTTACCCGTAAACACAACTGCCCGTAACCAAAATAAAATCCTCAACAGGATCAGCCACCAACCAGTCACAGGGATATGATAAGTTAAATAGTCAGCCAAACACAGGCATAATATGAGTCCAATGCAATGCAATGAAATAAAATTAGTATCACACCCGTGTACACAAATGCTAAATGGTAATGTTTACCCAATTAGCAGCCATGACCTACAGGGGACCCATGGTGTCTATGTACCACTCGCTCCAAAACTGACCTCAGATCACGAGCCTTTAACTAAGCCACATCCTTACCCCCGTCAAATGTGCCTTTTCGCATGTATATATATATATATATTTCTGATTTTCATCATAATGTGTATCTCACGTGCTTTCAGTTCATCAGTAAATATGAAATATGATCAGTCAACAGTATCAATATCAAGATTACTAGGCATCATACCACAAGTCATAACAAGAACCAAATAACTCCGCTCGTTAATCACACAAATATGAATTCCGCTAAATCACGACATGAATACTTCTAATGAAGACACATGCAATTATCGCACAAGTCACCCCGCCCAATATTACAACGAACTCTATAATGATCAACTCAGTATGCATGTGAATCCCCACCTTCTAACTTAATCACTCTAAGAACACGAACAACACCATATTCCCTCAAGCACAACACCTATTCACCTTGGTTCAACTACTCACTCAATGGCTACAAGCCCACGTAATTCGACAATGAATACGGTTCCACCGAACTCCTTGTCTGAAGGCCTAATCATGCTTTCTCCCATCCATTCTATAACATATATACGACTTACTAATCAAAGTCTAACTCAAGTAAACCATTACCTACCTCAATGCCGAGCAGGTGCCACGAACAATCACGGAGTCTTCATCCCTTGCTTCCAAATTTAGAGAACATGACGGAGAAGTCTAAGAGTCACACGAATTTCAATAACGAGAGTAAAAATAAACAATGAGTAGAAATCTATATTCTATAGTTGACTATCCCTGCCTTTATATTCCCAATTCAAGAGCTTCATGTTTGTTATCATAATGAGGTCAAACCTAACGGTGAGGAATTAACTTGTAGAAAAGATAACAAAAAGAAAGGTCAGAAAGGTTACCTTACTAAAGTCTCTATGCGCTCTGCCCAGAATTCTCCCAAGTGACGGCTTAGAAGAAGGTTGGGTGGAAAAGTGGGATTAAATCTTGAAATAAAGTACTTAAGAAAACCTGTCTCGCATCAACCTCTGCAGTGGTCTTCTGTCCGATGTGACGATTCCTCGAACACCGTGGCAACATGCATCCACCGAGCCCCATATCTTCTGATTCAACTGCCTCGACTATAGTAAAACAATTCAACAAAATTTTCCCCTCGAAGACTAATCATATAACAAATCAACTTGGCTTTTATACACGGGTGGAGGAAAGTCTAATAATGACCGAACGGGTCGTTACACTCTCCCTTTGTGTGATCATGACCTGGCCCACCGCGATCGCGACCCGCCCCTCTTTCCTTCATCACGGTCGAAAGCCCTTCATCGTGATCATGATAATGGAAACTAGATAACTGAACTAGATTTTTCTGGTTTCATCGAATTCTCGATCCAACACCCAAAACTCATTCGGAACCTCCAGGACACAAATCAAATATGCATTTTAGTCATAAAATACGCTATGCACCTGCTTGTGCACTCAGAATTCCCAAAAGAGATCTTTTTGTCCTGATATTGACTGTGGTCAACTCCAATTCTCCAAATTACTTTATTCTCATTCATCGAGTCAAATCACACCCGAAAGCCTCGGGACCCAAAGCAACAGTCGAACTAAGTCAACAATTACATTCCCGATCTAATGAAATTGACAAAACTTCAAAAATGACATACTAAACCGATGTTAACTTTCTTAAAATACCTCAATTTCTTTAGCTTAGAAAATTCATATTTCACCAAAACTAATTCAAAACCCGTCCGACTGCCTCGGGAACCTCTCCACCCATCCGCGCAAGTCATAAATATCAAAATGAAACTACGGAAAGGGTATTTTTGAAAAAAAGGTAAAAATCTCAAAATGACTAAACGAGTCATTAGAAAAATCAATAAGAACCGGTGGAATCTTAGCTAATATAAAATATCTGCACTTTCTCTCAAAGCTCATGCAATCAAATACTATGCCATTCAAATTGTACTAGCATTGAATTAAGAAACAACAAGTTCTTACTTTCTCTTTTTCTTTTTTATTTCCCCTATTTCCTTAAAACGTATGCAAGATCACACAAGAAATTGAGTTAGTTATTAATAGATGTTACTACTTAAAGATATAAGCTCATTGTGTAGTCACAAATTGCAACCAATCATTTTGCAAATACCATAAATACAAGTTGCAGGATATTATGAAATTATCACGCAAAATTAAAACATAAGAAACCAAATAGAAAGTGATCAAACAAAAACTTTACAATAATAAAAGTCTTGGCAGTTTGAAAGAACTGTCTTAGGCAGCCTGGATACACAAAATAATTCTTGAATTTTCTTGCAGCTTTGCTTTAGTGGCCACCATTAGGTTCTGCAAGTCTTGATTGGCATTTCATTTTCTCAAGAAACATAGCGAGGCGTATGTGTTTGTAAGCCCATTGTTGTACCAATTTCTACTCTTTCGCTTCCGTGTCTTCCTCCTCAACTGCGTCAACTGAGTTTAGACAAATCTTTATAAGTAAGTAAGCCTCAGCGAGTTAAACTCCTGTGTCAATCTTGTCGATAGTGGGTCAGATTTCAACTGAGTTTAGGCAAATCCTAATAAGGCGGCAATCCTCAGTACTGAGTCTAGGCAAATCTCATGAGGTGGGGCAAACCTCAACGAGGACACTGAGTCCATAAGAGAGGGTGTATGTGACACTCTAGCTTAATAGGAGTCCCACATTAGCAATACACAGAAGATAAACTGGGTATATAAGTACGCTGGCCTAAAACGCGTTTTAAAGCCATGTGGGCTTAGGCTCAGAGCGAACAATATTACTAGCTGGTTGGGCTGTTACAAATTCAATTTAGATCGCATTTTAAATTTAGTTATTAGTTACACATGAGTTATGTTTCCATGAGTATATATGAGCCTAACAGGCCTTGATTGAGGTGGGGCGAAAGTACATTTTGTGAAGCGAATACATATGGACTAGTTGAAGTTCAGCTAAAAAGACTTGATCAGTAATAAACTGACGAAAACAAAAGTCAACAATTAGATGAAGCTTGACCAATTAACTATGATCACACTAAAAAAAAGGGAAAACAGTGATTTTGGTGCTTGAGTTATAGCATTATTCTAATTTTGATCCTTGTGTAATTCGACTTAGAACATTTAACTTTCTATTAATCAAAGTGTGTGATTATGGTCCTTCAAACTAACGAAAGTTCAAAATTGAACGGAATTAGTATTTAAAAAAAAATTAAAAATCAAAATTGAAGGTTAGTATACTATGAAGGCTAGGATGCCATGGACGAGCATTAATGACGAATTGGTCAATAAAATCCTCTTCCTCACCTCTCTCTTTCTCTCATATTTTCGTATTGCTGCAAATTTTGTCTTTGTTTTTTTGAGTTCTTGTTGTACCAATTTCAACCACACCCATGTATATTCATACCTCATTGGAGTTTAAGGCTTTTTCAAAGATAATACATATTTAATTCTCTCACCTAAATGAAGATTCACAATTTTCAAACAGGATTGCTCTATTCTTTTTTTTTATCTGTTTTTGAATGAACATTATCGGAATTTGGTTCCTTTTCTAATTTTCTATTACTTCTCTATTTGAAAACAATACTTATTAAAATTTATTTATCTTCACCTATCCAAACTATTACCCCCAAGAGGATCTAATTGAAACAAAAAGTTGAAAATCTAGCCTTTGAGTTCTACCATGACAAGATGACAAATGAATTTGCATAAGGTCCTCCTCTTTTTCTACAGATTTTGAAGGAGAGCTATAATGCTTTGAGCATTTGCATTAAATCGCATCTCCCCTCTTAATTTTTATTTTTATTTTTATTTTTCTTTTACAGTTCACTTTTAAATTGATTTCGTTAAGTTTATAAATTGCGCTAGTTTGAGGGACCAAAATCACACATTCGAATTAATTGAAGGTTAAATATGCTAAGTCGAATTATACAGGGATCAAAACTAGAATAAAGCTATAACTCAGGGACTAAAATTGTTATTTTCCCACAAAAGAATCATGAGAATCTAATATATTATCTACATCCTACAAACAATAAATGTTGACCAAATGTCTAAATATGGGGAATGACATTATTGATCTTCTAAAAGAGCTAAAACTACATATTTGGTCCTATTCATTGCATCAGCATCTATTATAAAAAATATTTTTTCTCTTTTCAATTTAATCATCTATATATATACCTCATCTCTTGAGTTCCTGCTTGTCCTTTCCTTTGCCAGGGTCGCAGACAGGCATTACTTCATTTCTAGCGGAAGATATGCTCAACTCCATGTGATGAGCCTGAGTAGCTAGTTCATCAGAGGACTTAGGCTTACTAGATGAAGTGAAGTCTCCAGTGTATTCCTTGGATACACATCTCTATATCAGAAGCTTCGCTAAGCATATCTTTGCAGTTTAGGCTTGCATTTCTCCGTCGATTGATGCAATCGATAACTGGTCCGTCCTTCCTCTGGAGAGTGTTTATAAGTTCCATCATGCTCATAGTATGACTTGTGCTATAAAAGATATTGAGGAACTCTTGCTCTAGTTTCTCCCAACTATTAATAGAATTAGGCTCAAGATCAATGTACCAGTCAAAGGTGTTCCCTTTGAGGAAGCGGACAAACTTCTTGACAAGATAGTGTCCATAAGTTCCAGCGTTGTTAGATGTTTCAACAAAATGTGGAACATGTTGCTTTGGACCTCCCTTTCCCTCAAACTGCTGAAATTTGGGAGGTTAATAACCGGTGGGAATCTTAAAGCTATCGATCCTTATATTGTACGACTTTGCAAACGTAGGAGAGGACTTAGCGGTAACTTCATACTTATTCTTTATAGTCCCTTTGATGAACTCCTTCAATTGGTCAAATGGAATCATTCTTTCATAAGAGACTAGAATTTCCTTGGTGCATTGTACTTGTTTTGTAGGAACATCAGCTTCTCCAGCTTTTGGACCCTCCCAAGTGAATGGATGGCTTCTCCTTCAATTAAACCATCCATCTTATCCATCAACTTGTCAATCCGAGCGTCTTGATTTTGCACATGCTTACTCAATCCCTCGATTACCTTTGTCAACTTTGCTAGTGTCTCTTCTATATATGAAGCGTTAATTACCATCACTTGCATGGTTGTTGAGGATGTTGGGGAATGGCGTGGATTGTCACATAGGTTGATATTTGACTGACTGAATTCATATGGTGAGAGCAGAGAAGATTTGTCGCTTGAAGTATCATCATCTTCCATCATGGAGGAGTTCTTCGATCCAAAAAGGTCAAGTAGAGCTAGAGTCTTCTTGATCTTTTCAGCACAGTTGCTCCCTCCTTCTGATGCATTGGTAGAGGATCTCGTTTCTTTTGAGGATGAAGATCCAAAAACAGGAGTTGATGCGGACGACACTTGGAGTGCTTGTCGTCCCAACATGCTTTCTTTGCTCCTCATAATTGGTCCAAGACTTCCAAAGGTAACACCGAAAATGCTTTCCATATCACCAGACAACTTGGACTCAGCAGCCTTAGAGGAAGCTGATTTGGAGTTGATATTGTTTGAAGCCATTTCAATGTTTTTGAACATTGATGATCAAAAAGTTGAGATGAGAGATAGAGATTGTCCCACTGGGCGTGCCAAAATTTGTAGACAATAAAACTCGAGTCTAGAAAATAATAATCAAGACATAAAAATATCACAACAATCATAGTATTTGATTTCAAATATGAGTGTTACTATCTCTATAAATCCTCTGATTCTTCTTTTCGATAATAATCCAATGGCTTTTTTAGCTTGATCTTTAACTTATGTTGCATTTGATTTTGATTAAAATTGATTCGTCAGGAACACTTTGATGGCCACCACAAATAGGTGAATTTTATCTTTAATGCCTTGATATTTGATTAGCCTTCGTTCCTGATCTTCGGGTATTTGAAACTTGAAGAGAAATGCTTGAATGCTTGTAGCTTGTAGAAATGTGTGTTTGATCCACGAGCTCCCTCTGCTTTCTTATTTGAATTCCAGTCCTCTTTCTCAACAATGAGGACCCCTATTTATAGTTGTAGGATGGAGGAGTTGTGATAAGGACGAACTCCGTTCAACCAATCAGATCGAAGTTGGCATGACAACATTTGATTGGTCGGAACAAGTCAGTTGTACACGTGGCACATCTTTATTGGCCTTTGATTTGACTAGGCATGCTGTATCATTTTGACACGTGGTCTGATCCTATTAACTCCTTCAATTTACTTGGCATGCCACATCGTCTGACATGTGGAACTAACCTGGGCCTCTTGTGCAAGACATCTTGGGCTTAGCAAAATAGGCTCGTCATTTGTAGCCCAATTAAATGGGCTAGCCCAATGCATTTGGACCTTTTTAATTAAATCCATACTATTAGACTTAAATAGTTAATCCAATTATATTAACCGACAATTTATTTGGACTAATATATCTTGAATTTAACATAATCCAAATTATTTTATGGATTTAAAACTAATAAATTTTCCATACTTACAACATTCATTACAACTCTTCCGTACCTCTCTTGAAATTTCTCGCATTCTTGCCATTGATTACGAAAACAAGCTGCTAGTAATTATTTCTCACCGACCTTGCTCTTCTTCATCCCACTTATTTTGTATCTTCTCGCGATTTATTTGATGTTTTTCCTCCCCCCTGTAAACTAACTGTATACTTCTCCTTAATTGCTCGAACACAAGGTAAGATATTTTTTGAGTCCCACATCGGCTAATTAGGGATAGGGGAGGTCTCGTTATATGGTATTGGACAATCTTCATTTCTTGAGCTAGTTTTTGGGGTTCAGTTAGGCCAGCGTCCATTTTCTGATCATGGTATTAGAGTTAGACTCCTACATCGGCTCATTATGGATGGGAAGGTGTCACGACTCAACCCGCCATGACTGACACCCATCTAAATCCTAGTGGGTGAACCAACATACAAGACACCTATCTATTCAATCCGGTTTTATATTAGCCAAGCTAAATAGTATTACTTATTCAGACATCAAAGAACAAAATAAATCATGCCATAAATGCTGAAATAAGTGCGGAAGTTCTAACTATTACAATCCCTAAAATCCGAGAGTCATCGTACAGGACTCTAAGCTAAAAACATGTTTAAGAATCTGAATGTCTAACAAGTAATCCATAATGTCCAGAGTACGAAAAGACATCATAGCAAGAAGATCTTCGGGTGGCCTGGCATAGGAAGAAGCTCACCCAAAATCTGTCAACAAATATCCTCCCCGCTAGATGTGAGGACGAGCAACGGTCTCTATATCAAAATCTGCACTCAAAGAATGCAGCAAGGTAGTATCAATACAAACATTATGTACCGCTAGATATCGTAGGCCAGCTAAGATTAGTATCATGCATATATCATAAAATCAATAGAATAAAACAAGCCAGTCAACAGACATGAATATCAAGAAATCACAGCAAGTCAACCAAGAACAATCACACTCAAATCACCAAGATGTCAAGCATCACAATCACGTAAGTCACAATGGAAATAAATCTATCACAATAACCTCACTCGCTGTACATACATGCTAACTGATGTCTTAACTCAGTAGCCATGACCTGCAAGGGACCCATGGTGTCCATGTACCACTCGTTCCGGAATACCTCTCGGACCCGAGCACAAACCTCCGCCCCAGAACGAACCTCGGTCTCGGGACATATCAAAGTACCTCTCGTTTCCAGAACGATCCTCGGACCACGAGCCCATAATCTAGGTCACATGAGTGCCTTTCCATATCCCTTACGGAACAATGTTTCTTACCTTCCCAGTTTCAACCATCAACTCATCATTTCATGTCACAATACCCTTAAAAAAATTATATTAGCTTCTCATCACAACACATCCACTATAGATGTAATCACACAGGAATAATGGCATGGAGCCTACACAATCAATCAATCACATTCACGTAAAAATTTTAACCACACAATACCATGCATGAAAACTAGACATGCTTTCTCCTAAGCATATCACGAAACAAACAATCAACTAACCAAAGCCTAACTTAAGTAAACCATAACCTACCTCAAAGTAGAGCTGGAACACGCAGGTTAATCTACTACAGCCTTTCCTTTACTGAAAGCTTCAATACGTTCACAGTCTAAAAATAGAAGGCTCAATCAGTCACATTGCTCAATTCACAAACACCAAAGCAAGAATGCCATTCCCTTTCCCCATTCTAAGGGTGGATGATTTCTAGGTGATAAACAACCTATCAAGGCACCTAGTATTCATTTACCATCAATTTATAGAACATTCTATCAAACATTCCCATTACAAACAGTTTTCTAAGGCAATGACACCATTTTTATAGAATCCTATGTCTCAAATCACTTAGTTTACCATTCTAAATGTTCAATTTATTGCAAATAGAAACTAATCAATCCATTTAAAAGATAAATAAGCAATAATAACCACAACCCATCAAGTTTAGAAGGTTTATTGACATTCTAGGGTTTCTACTTTACTTTCACCATTTAAAGACCCGTGAAGATGACTACTATAATGAAAGGGAAAGGAATGATAGAATGAAAAGCAATGGAACTTACCTCTCAAGGTTATCTTGCCCTAGCTTGAAGATTCTCTCTAGGTGCTTGTTGGGAAGTGTGTTGGTATTTTGTGAATAGAGAATATCAGACTAAATATAAGAATCTCGGGCCGCTATTTTTTGTCGACCGCTACAGCGGTCATCACACCGCTGCAGCGGTCCCGCTATAGCGGTCAAGTGACCGCTATAGTGGTTCTAAAGGAAATCCGCTCACCGCTATGACGGTCGACTCACCGCTATAGTGGTACCACCATAGCAATCAATTGTCCGCCACAGCAGCCACTTGACAAATGGCAAGCCGCTGGAAGCGGTCCACGGACCCCTACAGCGGTACCGCCGCACCGGTACTCCCACCGCCACAGCTGTCCGTTTTAGGCAGTAAGCTCGCTTTTTGTCCAGTTTTTCCCCCTATCACCCCACATTTCATCCAAGGCCTCAAAAACACAACACCAAACATGTACACATACAAAAGATGCCCCACAAATCCACCCTTCCAGTCGTTACACCAGATACCAATTAAAATACCGTTCGTCCCTGAACGGACAAGGGTAAGAAAACTAGGGTGGAGTTACCTGACTCGGCGAAAAGCTGAGGGTATTTGCTACGCATATCAGACTTTGTCTCCCAAGTAGCTTGGTCGATTTTTCCATTGAAATTTCACAGAAGCTAATTCTTTGGACCTCAACTTGCGCACATCCCTGTCTAAGATAGCAACGGGCTCTTCGTCATACGACGGATTTTCATCCAACAGAACCGAATCCCAGTGGATGAAATAGGAACCATCGCCGTGGTACCTCTTCAACATCGACACATGGAACACCGGATGAACGCTTGATAAACCCAGAGGTAAATTCAATTTGTAAGCCACCTCTCTCACAAGTTTGAGAATCTCAAACGAACCAATGAACCTCGGGCTAAGCTTTCCTTTCTTTCCAAACCTCATCACACCCTTCATGGGTGAGACCTTCAACAACACTTTCTCTCCTTCGATCTCGGACCTTGCAGTCCGCATACTCCTTCTGCCTACTCTGCGCTGCCAAAAGCTTGGCTTGAATCACCTTCACCTTCTATAGGGACTCTCTCAGAAGATCAGTATCCCACGGTCTCACCTCGAATGCATCAAAGCATCCAACTAATAGACCTACACCTCCTTCGATACAATGCCTCAAATAGGTCCATATCAATACTCGAGTGATAGCTATTATTGTAAGCAAATTCGGCTAAGGGAAAGAACTGATCCCAATGCCCACCGAAATCTATCATACATGCACGAAGCATATCCTCAAGAACCTGAATAGTCTTCTCAGACTGCCCGTCAGTCTGAGGATGGAAGGGTCTGCTAAGATCTAACCTCGTACCCAACTCCTCATGCAAATACTCCCAAAACCTGGATGTGAACATGGTGCCCCTGTCAGGCATGATGGAGATAGGAACCTCGTGAAGTCTAAGCACCCTCCCGAATGTAGACCTTAGCAATTTATTTTGCATCATAAGTTATCTTCACCGGAATAAAGTGGGTAGACTTAGTTAACCTATCAACAATAACTCAGATAGAGTCAAACTTCCCTAGCGTCTTCGGAACACCCACCACGAAATCCATGGCTATTCTTTCCCATTTCCACTCGGGAATGGGCATCCTCTGCAATGTATCCACAGGTTTCTGATGTTCATACTTCACCTATTGGAAATTCAGACACAGAGCAACGAACTCCACTATATCACGTTTCATCCTAGTCCACTAGTAATGTTGCCTCAGATCACGATACATCTTAGTGGCACCAGGATAGATAGAATACCTCGAACTATGAGCCTCTGTCAGAATGGTCTTAATCAAGTCACCCACACGTGGCACACACACTCGCCCTTTGATCCGCAGCACGCCCTCCTCATTAATCACGTCCTCTTTGGCATCACCACGCAACACTTTATCACGTATTTTACATAGCTTAGCATCTTCAAACTGCTTAGCTTTAATCTGCTCTAAGAATGATGACCGAGCCTCAACACAAGCCAACACCTTGCCTGTGTTAGAAACATCCAGTCTCATAAGATTGTTAGCCAGAGTCTGCACCTCTCTAGCCAACGAATGCTCAGAAGAGATCAAACGAGCTAGACTTACCATACTAGTCGACTTCCTGCTCAATGTGTCAGCTACTACATTAGCCTTACTAGGGTGATACAAAATAGTGATGTCATAGTCTTTCAGAAGTTCTATCCAGCTACGCTGTCTAAAGTTCAGATCTTTCTGAGTGAACACATGCTGCAAACTGCGATGGTCTGTGTATACCTCACAATGGACACCATACAAGTAATGGCTCCAAATTTTCAATGCAAACACCACCGTTGCTAACTCTAGATCATGAGTAGGATAGTTCTTCTCATGCACCTTCAACTGCCGAGAAGCATAAGCAATCACCTTTCTTTCCTGCATCAAAACAGCACCCAAACCAGAACGTGAAGCATCACAGTAAACAACAAAATCCTTGCCCTCCGTGGGCAATGCTAGAATCGGTGCTGTGGTCAACAATGTTTTGAGCTTTTGAAAGCTCTCCTCACACTCATCGGACCACTGAAACGGTACCTCTTTATGAGTCAAACGGGTCATATGAGAAGTAATAGAGGCTAACCTTTTCACAACCAATGATAGTAGCTAGTCAGACCCATAAAACTACAGATCTCAGTCACTGATGTGGGCCTAGCCTATTCCTTGACTACCTGAATTTTCTGAGGATCCACCATAATACCCTCTTTCGAAATAACATGCCCCAAGAAAGACACAGAAGACAACCAGAATTCACACTTGTAGAATTTAGCATACAACTCCTTCTCTCGCAATACTCCAAGAGCAATTCTCAAATGTTTCTCATGCTCTTCCTTACTCCTAGAGTACACCAGGATATCATCAATGAACACTATTATGAATGAGTCTAAATAGGGCTTAAACACACTGTTCATCAAATCCATGAACGTAGCTAGGGCGTTTGTAAGCCCAAAAGACATAACCAAGAACTCATAGTGTCCATACTTGGTCCGAAAAGCGGTTTTAGGAGCATCTTCTACCCGAATCTTCAACTGATGGTACCCTGATCTCAAATCGATTTTAGAGAACACAGAAGCTCCCTGTAACTAGTCAAACAAGTCATCAATACAGGGAATGGGATACTTATTTCAGACAGTTACCTGACGGTAATCAATGCAAATACGCATAGACCCATCTTTCTTCTTAACAAACAACACAGGAGCACCCCACGGAGAGGCACTCTAGCAAATAAATCCCTTAATCAGAAGATCTTGCAACTTCTCTTTCAGTTCCCTGAGTTCAGTTGGTGCCATCCAATAAGGTGGGATAGAGATATTCCCTGGGTCTAAGTCAATTCTGAAGTCAATATCATGATCCGGTGGAATACCAGGCAAGTCCGCGGAGAACACATCCGTAAACTCGTGTACCACTGGAACTGAATCAAGGGGTGGAGTATCTGTACTAGTATCACGGATATGTGCCAGATAAGCTAAAAAAACCTTCTCTACTAGCTTCCTAGCACGAACAAAGGATATTCCTTTCTTAGGGAAGGGACTAAGGTTACCCTTCCACTCGAGTCTACGTGCCCCGGGCATGGCTAGTGTAACAATCTTAGAATGGCAATTAAGTATAGCATAATGTGGGGATAACCAACTCATACCCAAAATAACATCGAAGTCTACCATGTCTAAGATCATCAAATCTGCCCAAGTACTATAACCCATAAAAGAAATTGCATATGAAGGATAGACGCTATCCATTACCACAGAATCCCCAACAGGAGTAGACACAAAAATAGGGGTATCAAGAGTATCACACATCATATCTAATCCCACAGTAAAATAGGGAGAAACATAACAAAAAGTAGAACCCGGATCAAACAAAATAGAAGCCATACGGTCATAAATGGAGATGGTACTTGTGATAACTGCATCGGAGGCCTTAGCCTCGGGTCTACCTGGGAAGGCGTACAAATGTCCGCGCCCCCTGGTCACCTATGAACCACCGCTATTACCGTTACCAGTCTGAGCCCCGCCTCTGCCGGGATGCTATCCGCCTCTGCCGGGATGCTATCCGCCTCTACCTGCCTGAGGACCGCCTCGGTTAGGCTGGGCACCACCCCTACCCGCGGTGTGGCCGCCCCGCCCTGCCGATACGCTATCCGTACCCCCACGATCTGGTGCAAATAGAGCTCGGAGAGTCTGATACTGAGTTCACTGCCCGCTCTGTCTAAGTCTGGGGCAATACCTCTTAATATGCCCTATCTCACCAAACTCGAAACAAGCACGGTTCAGCGTATGCCGCTGAACCGAAGCTGATGAAGAAATGTGGCCTCCATGCTGACCGGAAGCGTGATAATTTGCCCCTGATGGGCCCCCAGCTGACACCTGCATCGCGGACTGAACAAGATGCCTTGAATATACCTGCGAACTCTGACCCCTCGAGAAAGAGTTACTGAACATCCTACCCTTACGGGCCTTTTTCTTAACCTGCCTTGTATAACTCTCATGCCTAATCCCCTCAACGATACGGACATGCTCCGCTATCTCCTGAAATGAAGCCCCAACGCCTACAAGCTAAAGAGCCGATAACTGCAGTGCGGTGTTCAACCCCTTCACGAATCGCCGTATCCTCTCCCCTTCAGTGGGCATCAACTGAAGAGCATAACGAGAAAGGGAGTGGAAATGGAACTCATACACAGCAACAGACGAGTTCCCCTAACCAATAGTAGCTAACTCATCCTTCCTTCGGTCCCTCAGAGTATGCAGAATGTACTTGTCTAGAAATATAGAGTAAAACTGAACCCAAGTCAATGGAGGAGACCCAGCTGGCCTACACTCCACATAAGCCCTCCACCAAAGCTTAGCATCACCCAAGAACTGGAAGGTTACAAACTCTACCTCGTACTTATCCATAGCCCCCATCTTATGGAGCCTCTCATGACAGTCGATGATGAACTTATATGCTCTTCCGACTTAGTACCATAAAACACAAGAGGCTTCATTTTAGTGAACCTCCAAAACAGATCATGTTCTTCATCAGTCATCACTGGCCCTGCAACTGGCCACGGGAAGGCCTGAAAACCCGGAACCTCATCCAAGAGAGGTGCCACCGCTGCTGCATGCTGAACCCCGGAGCCTATGCTCTGTCGGGATCTAGGGCCGCTATCCCTGCGCCCCTACCTACTGGACCCACTGGTATAGCTCCGGCTTGTGCTAACCCATGCAACCAATTCAGCACCTGTTCCATCGCATCGGTATACCCTGAGCAGCTGCAGCTCCTGGTGGAACTAGTACAGCTGCTGGCTGGGCAAGTGCGGCTGCATCTCTCGCTACCTCGTTAGGAACCACTGGAGGCACGGGGTCAACTACTGGGATGTCGCCCCCAGCTGGGGCCGCCCCTCTGCCAACTCCTCTGCCTCTACCTCTACCTCTAGTTGCTGCCGCGCGTGTTCTCGCCATCTATGGGAGAATGAAGGATAGTCAAATACCAATTTGAATCAACAAATACCAATTGGAATCAAGTAGCATGAAAGAAGAAAGAAAAAAGGAGTTTTCCTAGTGTCCGATAGCCTCTCGAAGATAAGTACAGACGTCTCCGTACCGATCTATAAAACTCTGCTGGACATGTCCTTGTACGATAAGATCGACGAACCTAAAGCTCTGACCAACTTTGTCACGACCCAACCCTCCATGACTGGCACCCATCTAAATCCTAGTGGGCGAACCAACATACAAGACACCTATCTATTCAATCCGGTTTTATATTAGCCAAGTTAAACAATATTACTTATTCAAACATCCAAGAACAAAATAAATCATGCCATAAATACTGAAATAAGTGTAGAAGTTCAAACTATTACAATCCCCAAAATTCGAAAGTCATCGTATAGGACTCTAAGCTAAAAACATGTCTAAGAATATGAATGTCTAACAAGTAAGTAATCCATAATGTCCAGAGTACGAAAAGACATCATAGCAAGAAGATCATCGTGCGGCCTGGCATGGGAAGAAGCTCACACAAAATCTGTCAACAAATATGCTCCCCGCTAGATGTGAGTATGAGCAACGATCTCTATATCAAAATCTGCACTCAAAGAATGTAGTAAGTTAGTATCAGTACAAACACTATGTACCGGTAGATATCATAGGCCGACTAAGATTAGTATCATGCATATCTCGTAAAATCAATAGAATAAAACAAGCCAGTCAACAGACATGAATATCAAGAAATCACAGCAAGTCAACTAAGAACAATCACACTCAAATCACCAAGATGTCAAGCATCACAATCACGTAAGTCACAACCGAAATAAATCTACCACAATAACCTTACTCGTTGTACGTACATGCTAGCTAATGTCTTAGCTCAGTAGCCATGACCTGCAGGGGACCCATGGTGTTAATGTACAACTAGTTCTAAAATACCCCTCGGACCGAGCACAAACCTCTGCCTCGAAACGAACCTCGGTCGCGGGACATATTAAAGTACCTCTTATTTCTGGAACGATCCTCGGACCACGAACCTATAATCTAGGTCACATGAGTGCCTTTTCATACCTCTTACGGAACAGTGTTTCTTACCTTCCCAGTTTAAACCATCAACTCATCATTTCATATCACAATACCCTTAAGAAGATTATATTAACTTCTCATCACAACACATGCACTATAGATGTAATTACACAGGAATAATGGCACGAAGCCTACACAATCAATCAATCACATTCACGTAGGAATTTAACCATACAATACCATGCATGAAAACTAGACATGTTTTCTTCTAAGGAGATCACCAAATATACAATCAACTAACCAAAGTCTAACTTAAGTAAATCATAACCTACCTTAAAGTAGAGCTGGAACCTGCAGGTTACTCTACTACAGCCTTTTCTTTCCTCGAAGCTTCAATACATTCACGGTAAAAAAATAGAATGCTCAATGGCTCACATTGCTCAATTCACAAACACCAAAGCATGACTGCCCTTCCCTTTCCCCAATCTAAGGGTGGATGATTTTCTAGGTGATAAGCAACCTATCAAGGCACCTAGTATTCATTTACCATCAATTTATAGAATATTCTATCAAACATTCCTATTACAAACAATTTTTTATGGCAAAGACACCATTTTTATAGAACCCTAGGTCTCAAATCACTTAGTTCACGATTCTAAATGTTCAATTTATGACAAATAACAACTAATCAATCCATTTAAAAGATAAATAAGCAATAATAACCACAACCCATCAAGTTTAGAAGGTTTATTGACATTCTAGGGTTTCTACTTTACTTTCACCATTTAAAGACCCGTGAAGATGACTACTATAATGAAAGGGAAAGGAATGATAGAATGAAAAGCAATGGAACTTACCTCTCAAGGTTATCTTGCCCTAGCTTGAAGATTCTCTCTAGGTGCTTGTTGGGAAGTGTGTTGGTATTTTGTGAATAGAGAATATCAGACTAAATATAAAAATCCCAAGCCACTGTTTTCCATTAACCGCTACCGCAATCATCACGCCGCTGCAGCGGTCCCAAAGGAAATCCGTTCACCACTACGGCGGTCGACTCACCGCCATAGCGGTCAATTGTTCGCCACAACAGCTGCCCGAAAAATGGCAGGCCGCTGGAAGCAGTCCACCGACCGCCACAGCGGAACTGCCGCGGCAGTACTCCCACCGCCACAACGGTCCGTTTTGGGCAGTGAGCTCGCTTTTTGTCCAGTTTTTCCCCGTACCCCCCACATTCAAGGCCTCAAAAACACAACACCATACATGTACACATTCAAATTAACTAGTTTTTTTTTTCTGTTTTAATATAATAAATCAATTTCATGAGTGTCTTTGCTTTGTTTGATATGAAAGTGCTGATTTCTACTCCTAAAGGAAGTGTTTTCCCTTTTTGCAAATCTGATTTCTTGTTAATAATTTCTATGTTCAGAGGTCTTTAAATTATGTGTAGAGATATTTGGATATGATTAACTAAAGTAGCTACGGCCCGATGGGCTCGAAAGAGAATAGAGATGGATAATAATTTATGTTTTGGCTTAAGGATCTCCCTCGTTTTTTTTACTATTGTTATTTCCGAATGCTGACTTTGAAAACTTTAAGTGAGCTTCAGTACTTTTTTTTTGTGTTGAATTAAATGGAAGGTGAACCAGTGGTGTTAGTTTAGACTAGTGACATTGTCACACCCCACCCTTGGTAAGGCATGATTGATACCCGACACCTTACGGAAACCGAGCGAACCAACTTATAACTTGTGTTCTCTATGTCTTGAATGACCAAATAAGACTAAGGCTAGATATGAACGTAATATAATGTATAAATGTATATCCAATAAACCCACGACGCCAATATAACGACTGACAGAACATAACTAAGCTATACACTGGAACTGTCTGCAAAGCCCCTATGAACATGACTGAAGTATACAAGTCGGGACAGGGCCCCCGACATGCCTTGAACAAAAATCATATAAACATATATACATCCAGACTCAGCAGTACTCCAGGAAGAAGTGGAGCTCACCAATCAGAACTGGTACCTGAAGGCAGCCTATGATGAAAGATCCTCGTCTTGTCTATCTACACCTGCAGACATGAACGCAGCGTCCACAAGAAGGGACGTCAGTACAAACAATGTACTGAGTATGTAAGACATGAGATCAACATGTACATAAAATCATGGAAGACATTTGAGACATGTCAATAAATGTGCAAGATAAATGAATCAGTATGGCTATATCAAGAAAACATATATATCTATAGAAATGCCACAACATAATCCTCATCGTCACCTCTAAAACATCACCACATAGGCCACAGCGTCACCCCCTGTCAACTGTGCCTCTTATAGATAAACATCATATCATAGGCCACAGCGTCACCCCCTATCAACTGTGCCTTATATATATACATCACAACAAAGGTCACAGCTTCACCCCCTGTCAACTGTGCCTTATATATATATACATCACAACAAAGGCCACAGCGCTACCCCCTATCAATTATGCCTTACATATATATATACATCACAACAAAGGTCACAGCGTCACCCCTAGTCAATTGTGTCTTTTATATATATATACATCACAACAAAGGCCATAGATTCACCCCTGTCAACTGTGCCTTATATATATATATATATATATATATATATATACATCACAACAAAGGCCACAGCGTCACCCCTGTCAACTGTGCCATATATATATACACATCACAACAAAGGCCACAACGTCACCCCTTTTCAACTGTGCATATATATATATATATATATACATCACAACAAAGGCCACAACATCACCTCCTGTTAAATGTGCCTTTTATATATATACATCACAACAAAGGCCGCAGCGTCACCCCCTGTCAACTGTGCCTTATATATATATATATATATATATATATATATATATATATATATATATATATATATATACACACCACAACAAAGGCCACAACGTCACCCCTTGTCAACTGTGCCTTATATATATATACATCACAACAAAGGCCACAACGTCACCCCCTGCCAACTGTGCCTTTTATATATATACATCATAATAAAGGCCACAACGTCACCCCCTGTTAATTGTGTCTTATATATATATACATATCACAACAAAGGCCACAGCGTCACCCCCTGTCAATTGTGCCTTATATATATATACACATCACAACAAAGGCCACAGCGTCACGCCTGTCAACTGTGCCTTATATATATATACATCACAACAAAGGCCACAACGTCACCCCCTGTCAACTGTGCCTTTTATATATACATGAAGAATGAGAATGAGTGCAGTGCATAAGCAAAATGAAATAATAGAACTTGGTAATGTCACAAAATAGCTTTACACACATATTATACTCATAGCATGCATGAGGGTTCAAATATAAGCTACCACTTTAGTGGAGTGACGTAAGGTCGGTAATCTCCTATTTATATTATGGAACAACCATCATCGCTATGTCTCACCTTGAAGGAACAAGTAACATAAGGTCAGATCAACAACAATGAATAAAATCGAGGAAATCATTAAATAAACTCAATAATCTCATAATGGCATTAAATCATAAGCTTTGGAATTTCTAGGGTTAAAATCATCATCCTCGTGTTCATCATAGAAAACATCTCATCTTTGGCATCATAAGAAGCTTTCAAGAATAATGAACTTCTAACTTTTGGAAGTAAGAAGGTTATGGAATCCTAACATAAGAATCATGCCTTTAGAAAGAAAGGGTTTAGCCTTACATACCTTTTCGGTCGCCTTACTCTAATTACTGCACGCTTTTCTTTCCAAGCTCGTCGATATATATTTAAGAGGATTCAACTATCGTTAGACTCATTGTTGTATACTTGTGCTAAGTTTTCAAATCAAACTATTTTATATCCTGCCGAAAATCAGGTAGCATCTCCCCTGTTTATATGCCTAGCCCGAAATCACAATTTAGCAACCAACCACAACAACAACAATACCAACATCAACAAAAATATTATCAATACCAATATATTCCATCAAACATCCCACACGATGTTTTTCAACATACAACACCAATATACACTTCCTTTCTTCCCAATCAAGGAGCATAATCTCATCAATACACCAACAACATTAGATACCATCTCTATACATGTAAATCAGCCCAGCCACACGGCTACAACATGCTCAAAACAGTCCATAAACACAACTACTACAACACGACACTTTATGACCTTTCCTCCATAACTATTTTCACTTTTAAGACTTGCTAAACCTTCAAATCAACTCAACATAAGAGATAAGATGAAGAACATACCTTATACTTGTATAAATTCAGCCACAACAACTTTCTTCAAGACAAAACTTACCACAACATCAACTAGAAGCAAGAACAATCACCTTTCATGGATTGGTTTAGAATAATCTTGTTAAATTCTTGATTTAATGGGCCATAAATGTTTGGGGGTTGTGTTGAGAAGTTTCTAGGACTATTGAGAATGTAAAATGCTGAAATATTGGAGTTAATGGGGGTATTTGTACCCCTCATAAGTCGGTTCCACCGACCTTCTCAAGTGGGACCCACGGAAGCCATTTGGCAGCTTGGAGTCTTTATCTTAAAATGACCATAAATCTTGATCCCGATATCGTATGAGGGCCCACAACCTATGATTGGAAATCTATTTCAATTATCTACAACTTTTATTTTTGGTGTGTTTCCAAATTCCAAACTTATAATAGCGTTTTGGCCCCTCCAAGTCAGATCATCCGAAAACGTATCCTTAACATCCTTTTGGAGGGCTTATGCACATATTTGCCTTAAGGGTCCTTATTAAGACTTGCTCAACTTCCCATGTACTACTCATATCACTTTTCGTATGTCCTTTATAAAACTCTGACATTTGGGCCCCACCTTATCTTATGGTTACGAGGGTTATTCATCAAGTAACAGGCTCTCCCTTGAGCTCATACTAAGCCATCTACAGTCTTGGTAACGTGAAATTTTCCAGGATGTAACAGATGTTTGGTTAAATTCTTTCACAATCCTACCTGCTTGCTTTCCCGAGTGCCTAAGCTCCTGCTAAAACAAGTTCTTAGTGACCTTAAGCATGAAATAAATTTTTTCTATGTTCTTTCCTACATTTAACAAACTTGTCTTGAAATTATTAAAAAATTGTTTCATGCTCGAATGTTGGTGTTAGTATTCAACTCTTATTCTGCCCCGCTAATATTTCTGCTCAAGCAGTTTAAATACCCAACCATGTTCTTTCCTAAAGCTGTCTAACTAAAAGAGAAATTCTTTTCCATATATATTTCCCTCTGTTCAGTTTATAAGACATCACATTTTATGAATACCTTTTATGTTTCGACATGGGATTCACATGCTGGCTTTAATCTATTGACCTGGTTTGTTTTGAATACACACATTGAAGTTCACTCTTTGCTTTAGAGATATGTGTAGTTCTTAATGAGTATTGAATATAATTTTCTTTAAAAAAATCACTATTTCGATGGTTTTATATGTAGTAATTGTTGAGAATTTTGCCTGTCCTTTTATGCAATTTGAGTCTGCCCGAGTTCTATTAAAGAAAGTGAGTTTCATACTTGAAAGGGTTGTTTAATATTAATCAACACCAGATTTTTCCCTGTTTGAACGTTAAGGATAGCTGATCAAAAACATGATTTTGAAATATGGTCTTTGATGTATCTATTGCTATTTGCTGATTCCTCCTTATGTGGTTTATATGCAAGTACTATCTTAACACATAATCAGTTTATCAAGGTTGTCCAAGATCAATATTTTTCTGGATTAGTTGTTGTCTATACCTTAATGAATGATAAAATGTTCCCCTGAATTCATTTGAGTGCCTGAAAGTTTTTAACAGTATACATTGCCTGATTAAGTATTGAATGAAATGATGTGCTGCTGTTTGATCTCTTTAGAATCATTCTTTTTTTTTCCCCTTAAGATAGACTACTGCCTCTAATTCTGTTCATGTTAAGGTTTCTGCCCAAGTAGTTCAGGTGCCCAATTGTTGAAAAATTTCAACCTGCATATTGTGTGTATCTGGAATAAGTATTCTCTTTATGGTTCAATGATGTTTTGTCTTCTCTCCTTTCACTACTCTTTTCCCTTTTTAATCAACATGAGAACTGAGATTATTTATCTTGTGTATTTTTAAGGACTATTTTGTTAAAATTTGAACAAGTTGTGATAATCTTCCAAACAATTGAAATGCCTTTGTGTTGATACTTTGTTTGAACTGCTCACTTGGATACTCATTCTTCAGCCCTCTCTGTCTTTTCATGACTTGGGGAGTGCCAAACTCCAATATCCAATGATCCTGTACATATTGAGGGTTGTGCTTGGATTTTTTAAGTTTGCTCTTACACTTTGAGGCTGTTTCTATGATACATTTGAGACACACTTTGGCTGCTACTATGCTATACTTAGACACAATTTGACTCTTGATATTGGCATACTTGAATGGCTCCTGCCATGGTGTTGATCCCTTTTTGAACTGCTACTTGTTACTGCTGCTTCCTGTCATGTCTTGCTGCCCTTCAAGGTCAGATTGCTGCTGCACTTTGTTGCTTTCTTTAAGACAAATTTGGCACCTTGTTACAGAATTTTCATGGGTTTGTTTGCTCCACTTTAAGGGCACCAATTGCTTCGGTTTTTGGTCGAAATATTGCTGCATGTTAAGGCTGAAATTAGTTACATTCTTGAGATAGTTTGCCATGCATTCTGGCCATTTTGCTACTGCATTTGAGCGAAAAACAAATGATGCAAATTTTTTAGCCAAAAGGCCACAGTTTTAAGGCTATAATGCCCGATAAACAAATGCTATACTTTAATGAATTGTTGCTATACTTTGCCACTATTTTTGGTGAACAAGTGTTGCACTTTTCGAAAGGGGAAATGTTGCACTTCTGATATTTCAGTTGAGGTGTTGTCTTGATTTTAAAAAAAATGAACAGGTTGCTACACTTGATAAAGGCTCACTGATTGAATATGAGACTACACTTAGGCCAATGAAAAAAATGATTTTTTGAGGCCATGCCTTGTCTGGAAAGGTTATCCCTCGGTTTAGGCGTTGATGATCTCATAGTAGTATCACGATGTAGGAACGAACATGCGTTTGACGAGGCAACTAGAATGGCCACTAGTCTGCAGCCAAGACATGTTTCGGATTCCTTTGCCACATTCGGAATCATGAGTCTGAGCCTCCGTAATCAAAGCTCTCAAAGTTTGATACGAGTCCGAGGGATATTATTATTTTATTATTATGTTCATAAATGTCACCCTATGGGGTGGCGCACCATTTTGACTAACTATTTTTCTTTTCATTGTGTGAGGTACAAATTCAACAAGTACGGAGAGCAAAGCTCAAAGGCGAAGTAAAAAGGATTGGATGCTGAGAGCTTCGGACGAAGAACTGGAAGAGCATGGGATTTGGGCCCAAGGCCAAAAAAGCTAAACTCTCTTTCCCTTCCCTTCATAATATGTTTACATTAGTTTTGTTGGAACATGTAAAAATACATTTGTGTAGATATTGAAACCCTTATAAGTTGGAACCTAGAATTTAGGTAAACGATACAGATAGGGACTCGAATATTGTTTCAATTTGGACCCGAAAGATAAATGAGTTGTATTTCATTTGTTTAAAATAAATAAAAGCGAAAAAACTGTTTTCTTATACAAAAAAATTCAATTACCTTTAAATATGTCTTTAAAGTATATTGCATGATTTAAAGAGTTTGAGAAAGGAAAGTGAGAAAGAAAATTCGTGAGTAGGTCTTGGGTCTTAAAACAATTTTTCCAAAGCCTATTTTGGGCTAGACCCAACTTAAATAAATTCAAAATGATTGGAATTCCCTTCAAAACAAAGTTTTTGGAAAGATGGCTTTGGTGTGGAATATGGTTGACCTTAAATGAGCTAAAAATGATTAGATACGTGAAATCCTTTTCTTTATTTATACTTATAATACCTATGCTATTTTTCAAGGGAGATATACTCCAAATATATATATATATATATATATATATATATATATATATAAACTTATAAGGATTCAAATCATGACATTGGACCAAGTTAGTAGAAACTCTACTAAAGAAAAAATGTTAAGTGTGTTTTGGTCCGGAAATAAAATGACTTCAACACTTATAAAACCAAATACCTCTTTTACTTAAAGAATTTTTGCCAAAAATTGGAGTTATGAAATGACATGACAATTTTGCAAGAAAGGAAACATTTTAGCAATTAATCACATTAATCACACATTGAAGCTAGAAGGTCAACCGTATTCTGTGGATCCTTAATACTAGGGTGCTTAAAACCTTCCCTAGGGGATCACCAAAACCCTTATCTCGAACTCTGGTTTAAAAATATTTTTTCTTTGTTTGAATAAATCTTTTTTAACTCGGTTTTCCTAATTTCCCTTAATAAATTAGGTGGCGACTCTAAAAACATAAATCCAATTAGAGCACCAACAATCTCGTAGTAACCTTTATGCCTTAACCCGCGTAAAAGCGAACCATAACAGATGGCGACTCCGCTAGGAATTTTCTAGGTTCTAACCATAAGAGTTTCAATAAAATGTGATATAATTGTGATTATTTGCTTAATTATTTACTTTCTTGCAAAATATAAAATGTCATGCATTCATGTCATAAACTTCGCCACTCCTGGCAGAAATCATGGTTTCAAATGGGACACGCGGGATCGCGGGATCGCCTTCACTAAAAAACCCAAAACACCCTTTCTTTGGAACAAGTTGAACGTTAAGTTGGTGTGCAGTCACCCAATGGCCGACAACGGTTCAACCCGAGTACTTCGCTGGGGTCCAAGGTCAATTTGAAAAACCCACTCTTGCATAAGCCTAGGATTAGATCTAAGTCAAATCCAGAGATGAACTAGACTGGGGGTTTGGATATTTTAGACGAATCTAAACCCGTTAGGAAGACTACCTTGTGTCGAAACGATCTATGACCCGAAGACACCGCATCTAACTATGTGAAAAAATTGAAGGATGCACATGCCGTTATAAGAACCGTTTATTCTTGGGATTGGGAATTTTTCCTTTACTTTTTGGATTTCATCCGAGAGGAGCTCAGAAAATCCAAAAGACGATGAAGGATCCACGGTGGCTTAGTTTAGGACTTGGAACCCTGCGTGGGACTGACATTTTGTATACCCGATTCCCTTATTATGTATCCTTATTCAATGACTTTTGTATAACTGTTGGGACAAACTGGACAGCTTAACGACATCTACATCCTTCAAATCGATAGGTTTACCTTTGGCTTAAAGGTCACATGCATGTTAGGACACGATATGTATTGTTTATGTGCTATATGCAATGCAATATGCATTTTGTGCCTATTTGATTTATGTGCTTAAATACATCTGTTTTTCTTTGAACATGAACGGTCCATTATTCGGTTCCGAAGTCTTAGAATGTCATTAAGCACATAAAACCCAAAAGTCGAGCTATTTTTTCAAAGTCTCCCAAAAAATCACCCTAACTCTCGAAACCTTATATAAAGGTCAAAATGCACCCAATATTCCAAGAAAATTGCCCCGTCATCGCCAATTATCGTTGACCATGTCGTTCCTAAAAATCAGCTTACTACATCACAATGGTTGCCAGAGTTGCACTCCGAGCCCTCAAACCTTACATAAAAGACCAAATATTCCAAGTTTTCCAGAAAACTGTGCGGTAATCAACCAATTATCGTTGACCACGTCGTCCCTATAAATCACTTTGTTGCATCCAACGGTCTTCAAAGTTACACCCTTAGGCTCTCAAAGTCTTACATGCCAAGTTTTCCAGAAAAACCACACGGTCATCACCAATTATCGTTGACCACAAATTTTCTTTTCCCACTCAATAAATTGCCAAAGTTGCACCGGTCATCGATTTATTTTAGTGAACTCAATCAGCTTAGAGTCAATCAGAACCCGTAATTTTATTATTCCAGAAAAGCTTTCCAAATACAGACCCATGCTCGGGTACGAACGCTCGAACCTACTGTGTCCATTATGTTAAAGTCAGTCAAATGACTAGAATCCTGTCCATTATATTAGCTCCTTAGGTCGTCTTTTAAAATCTTCCATTTCGACCGAATTCTAGACTATTCTGTTTCAGGCAAAACAAATGTTACTTGCTTTATTTTTATGACCAATTGACTAATGTTGTTACCTTTTGAGTTTTTCTTTCTTTATGATTGACTCGTGGGGACCACCAAAGGTTTCTTTTACGAAACTCAAGCCACAATCTATTTTAGCCCACCCATGCATTACGCAAAAAAAAAAAAAGTTTGACAATTTTTCTATCCTTGTTCAAATATCAAAATGACCCAATCAAGCAAACAACTCCTTGCTTTTATGAACATCCAAGCAAAAAGAAACGCAACTTACATGATTTCCCTAAATTGGCCATTTAGCCCTCGACTCACGCAACACTCATCCCAGGGTTTATATTCCCGTTGCCACCCGTCTGTCATGATGCATTTAGTGGGATCAACACGAGTCAATCATTTTTCTCCTAAAGATATTTTTCTATGAGAATAGGGACAAGAAGGATACAAGGCAGCGAGCCCCAAACCGGCATCAAATCCACAGATCTTGATCAAAGGCGCTATTAAGGCCTACCATGGCCTCATTTTTATAAGCCAAATGGCTTTACCTCTAACTCCATCTTCAATTTTATTCCTTTCACTTCATATTGTCTACTAACACTTGTTCTCGAAATATTACAGGTGACGACATCATGCAAAGTTGATATCAGGAATCAAGACTATGAGGCGCTACCTAAATATTTTCACCTTAGCCAACATAAGCCAAAATGGTTTTATCTCTAGCTCCTGCTCTATCGTATCCTTTGGTTTTACCATAACAACGTTATGATTTTGCTAACAATTTTATTCGAATGTTGCAGGAATCGCACGTCAACAAGCAAACGCCTGGTCTATCAATCAAATAGGAAGATACCGCTCAACATGCTAAAGAATAGCACATCAAGACTAAGTGTCAAAGATCACGACATCACTTGGCCAACCATGATCATCACAAAGCGGTCAGAGCGGACATCAAGCCTTCAACGACAAGCAAAAAATATCAAACAAAAGCCATTCGATACCACAATCCGAATGACGACATTGTTAACTCTACTGTCAATTCTAATAACTACTCAGTCTTTGCCTTTAACAATTTTTATTCTAAATTTTGCAGAAATCAACATCGAGACTTCAATGACTTTTCTTTGCCAAAAACTGAGGTGGTATACTAAAGAGGAACACCGAACTCCCCAACAAAGTCAAGACCTATGTCAAAACTACAACACAAGTCTTTATGTACAAACATAACTCAAAAATACGAAAATTTCAGTCCCCTTTTCTTTCAGAGATCAAAATGACAACATTCTCAAAGCAATGTGGAAACTATGTCCATGTAAAGTCTTACTTATGGATGTGTCGCCGGCCACATTTATAATTATGAGGTTGCAAGCCTCTTTTCCCTATGCTCGAAGGACAGACATCACTTATATCTAGTACACCATTACCCCATACCTGAACTACTGTCACACCCCAACGAGGAGTATGACGGGCTCCGACCCATGGGTCGGGAACCCCCTGACTTAGCGGATACTCTGAACATCATATACCATAGCTCCAAGAACACCTGCAAGTAGAAAAGGCCCAACATAGAAATGTCTGATACTCCAACATATATATTCATATGTGAACCGACAAGGTTGCTACAACATAACGAGTATCACAAAGCTAGCAAGGCTACCAGAAAAGTATTAAGAGCTCAAATAAGGCCGACAAGGCCATACATAATATTTACATGCCCCACTATTTCCATGAGCCTCTAAGAGTATACATATGAACATATATTATATTAACAGAAAAGTACCAAAAGATAGCAAGCCCGGAGTAGTGGCACTTGCTAACACCTCTGAAGCTGGAAAATCCTACTGCAGTTGCTCTTCAATAACTCTGTCGGAGCCTGCAGCACGAAATGCAGCATCCCGTGCAATGGGACGTCAGTACGGCTAACAGTACTGAGTATGTAAGGCAGGAGAGTAACAACATAATTAAGATATAATGTAACATTAATAAGGGCAAAAGAAAACTGAACATCTGGAAGTAGCACGAGATACAATGCATGATAAAATCATTTGTATGCAAATATATATATATATATATATATATAAATACATAACAGATAGTATCCATGCCCGGTCGTAAGGCTCGGTGTTATATGTGTAAAATCATGCCCGGCCGTTAAGGCTCGGTGTCATACATAATATCATGCCCGACCATTTAGGTTCGGTGTTACCATCATTAGCCCGCGTCCGGGGCAATATCATAACATGCCCACTGCAGTGGTGTGCGCATATATGCGCCATGCTCGGCCGACTATAGCGCAACACGGTGTAGTAAAATAATGCAATACATTTATATATACACAATGCATGAGAAGTCAATAATCTGACCTTGGCCTTTTGGAGTGACATAAGGTCAGTAGCCTCTGAATAACTTATGGAATTCGTATCGAGTCCAAAGAAGAAATCGATGATGATAAGTAAAATAATATTTTAAGGGTCAATGAAATAACAAGACATTAAGATTTGAAATACAAAGCATGGGAATGGAGTGGATTTGTTGTGGAACGCTTGTGTTTATGTTCTAGTTGGATTCGTGCCAAAGAAAGAGGGAAACAAACATCTTACATACCTTATTTGTCAAGCCACCACTTAAAGTATCCTTTACTCCGATGCTCGCCTTTCACCCGAACCTATATAGCGAGAAACATATCTTTAATCATACTTCCATCATATTTCCATCAACTTATAAGCCCTAATTATTGAAGACTAGTTTGGGTTACGAAAATTTGGGCAGCATTTCCCCTATATTCTTTACTCCTCCAAATACCAAAACAACTCACAAATAATACCAACAACATCAACAAAAATATCATCAAGATTCTACAAGATATATATGTATAATTTCATCCAAAACTTTCTTCAACTTCAATCCACAAGCCAACAATACCAACGCCACAATCCATAGCTCTTATTCTCGTAAATATCCTTAAATCAATATTAATAAAGAGAAATTCATACCGTATCTTTGCTAGACTAGACAGATCTTCAATATTTACTTTGATTTCAAGCAACTTCAACGCAAAACGAAACTATAAGCGTGACTACACGTTGTCTGGACCTCGATTAATACTCCGTAACTTGAAATCTCTCAAAATCCTCACTTTTATGTTATATGTAAGCTCTCATATGTTGCTGAATTTTTTGGGGGAATATTATGAGAAAAAGAGGGGTTTAAACCATTATATAGTGTGCTAAAGTCGGTGGCACTGTAGCAGCAATGTAGCAGCGCGCCCTACTCTGCCCACCTAACTTGTAACGTCCATAATTCTCTACTCCGACATCGTATCGACGAGCGGTTTGCTGCATTGGAAATTAGACTCGACGAACTTTATTTTAGGCTTTTGAAACACCTTAAAACTACTAATATACCTGGAGATATACCCCTCCAAAGTTGACCCAAAATTCTGTCCATAATTCTACCAACTTTTTTTTTAAATGTTCGACAAACTTATTTTCTTTGATTTGCTTGGTCTCGGAGTCTTCCATAAATTGTTATATGAACTTAAACTCTCGTAACCATGAGATAGGTGCATACAATCTCACACATCCTAGGAAGTCCTCCAGGTCTACACTTAAACAACTAATGCCTAATAGATTTCACGTACAAAACTACGAGGTGTAACAACTACGTTCGACCTGATTCCTATCATTACGGGATACGTAGGCACTCTTTGAGCTCAGTCATACCAATAAAAAACCTAAGAAACCCCTAGGAAGCCTCTGAGATAAGACTTCAAGGAGAAGTAGGAATTGGCACAAAGAGATTATTGCCACACATGCCCAACTGGGGCAGAATTTTTGAGAAGATCTCAAAAATTCCGTCAACAAGTCCGACCTACGAGTTAGCCAGTTTAAGACCCCAAACTGGGGCAGAAATTTTGAGAGGGTCTCAAAATTTCTTACAGATCAAGATTCAGAACAAGAGTCAGCCGATCCAAAACACTCAACTGGGGTAGAATTTTTTAGAAGGATATCAAAAATTCCTTCACAAGACTCGGCACGAGAGGTCGCCTACACAGTTTCAACTGGGGAAGAATTTTTGAGAGGGTCTCAAAAATTCCAATTTAGGGTTCGACACAGGACGTTGTCGATACAACTTAAAACTAAGGCAACTTGCTAAAGCAGTTCAGACGATCTTTGTTCAAACTTCAAGATACTAAGTTCCAAACACCCTTTACCGGGCAATATCTCCACCCTTAAGAGATCCCCAAACAGAGTAGGGACACACCTTATGAGACGTCCCGAAATCGGCTATGTTAGCCTCCAACGTCAAATCCACTTCTGACTACACGACGTTAACACAAGCATCGACCAAAGACGGAGATTGTCGCATGGAACGACTTCATATCCAACTTGAGATTTCATTCCTTACTAACTTCTACACAAGAATTTTTGCAGGTAACACCGTCAAGCATCAAGGCTATCGATCAAGCTGAAGGGACACTTGATATGCCGAATTGTACGTCGAGACTATCAAGACAGATGAAATGGAAATGAAGTCTTCAACAATGACCAGAAATATTAAACAATGCCTCCTCTGTTATAAGTGTTTTGTTGTTCATGGAGACTTTTTAACGACTTTGCTATAAAATTTTGCAGAAGTCGACATCAAGTCATCAACGACCTTTCTTGACCATAAGTAGGAGCCATTTGTTGAAGAGAAATACCAAACTCTCCAACAAAAAGCAAAGATCTACAGAGTATGGTCGAAGATCGCCAAAACGATAGAAAGCACGACCTGCCACTACAACGAGCAAAGGATGCTCGATGATTTTGCATATGCCATTAAATTTTCTACAAGTTGTTTCTTAAGTTTGTTTCTTACTATAATGGCTGGCAAAGCGATAACGTATCTACTAACCATTTTCTGTAAGTACAGGTCATATGAATATCATAATGGACTTTGATACAATTCAAAATACAGAAAGGCATCAAGGTAATTGCCATATGCTCGAAGGAAATGGCAGCCTAAATCTTCAAAAACGAGGCTTAGAGGAACCACAAACCATGTCGAACACATGATTTTCGGTATCTCAATTTATGTTTTACTCGAAAATGGGACTTTATTCCTTGTTTGCCTGCACGTGGGATTCTTACGGGATGCTAATCACCAAAGTGAAATGCTACCCAGTAAAACGGAATGCTAGTCACTAAGGTGAGACGCTAACCGACAAAACGGAACGCTAATCACCAAAGTGAAACGGAATGCAAGTCACTAGATAAGTGAAATCCTTTTCTTTGTTTATACTCATAATACCTATGCTATTTTTCAAGGGAGATATACTCCAAATATATATATATATATATATATATATATATATATAGAGAGAGAGAGAGAGAGAGAGTTATAAGGATTCAAATCATGACATTGGACCAAGTTAGTAGAAAATCTACTAAAGAGAAAATTTTAAGTGTGTTTTGGTCCAGAAATGAAACGACTACAACCCGTATAAAACCTTTTCCCCAAAATACCTTTTTTCCTTAAAGACTTTTTGCCAAAAAATGGAGTTATGATATGACATGACAATTTTGCAAGAAAGGAAACATTTTAGCAAATAATCACATTAATCACACTGAAGCTCGAAGGTCAACCGTTGTTAGTGACGGGCACCCGGTGCTAACCCACTCGGGTACCTCTTATCGTACATTCATATTCACATCTAGGTGCACCACATAGCTTACTCATGAATGCTATACATCAATAATGCTAAACTCATTGGGCAACAACACATTTACACCATCATTGACAACTATGCCCACATCAATATACATAAACGGACAAGGCCATCAAAATGATATATAAAATATAAGCCGACAAGGCTTCAAGACATCTAACCATATACAACTGTCTACGAGCCTCTAAGAACAGTAGGTAACATCATATAGGCGGGACAGGACCCCGCCGTGCCTATGTATGTGTTACACCTCGAAAAATTTTCCGTTGGTACGCAAGAGAACGAACTAGTGATGAATATGAGTGCATGACGTCCATGAGCAAGAAACGACGTTTGATGACCTTAGGCGAGATTTCGAAAGTATTCGATGTGAGACGAGGAAGTTGGCTAAGTTAAGATGAGATACAAGGTGAGCAATGCATGTGCATGGACGGGGGTGATTAAAAATGAGAAGTCTAAGAAATATGGGAAGTTGCAGAATTGCAACTGCCCAGTGGTCGTATATTGCAAAATACGGACCGTAAAGTGCAATACGGTCCGTAAACTGGCAGTCGTAAACTGCCATGCAAAGCTTCGACTTTCTGCCAGCCGAGGAAATGGTTAAATACGACCTGGTGGACGGACCGTAAAGTGATTTACGGCCTGTAAACCATGGTCGTAAACCACCATGAAGGCAACCCAGCTTCTGGTTCTGGAAATGGCTAAATACGCCCATGGAGGACGAGCCGTATAGTGGAATACGATCCGTAAACCTCCATGGAGGACCACTGTTCACCCAGCACAGATTTTCCAATTCATTAAATATGAGGATCAACACTTATTTTATTTCATTACAACATTACACCACTTCTCTCTACATTTATTATATGAGTTTTCAAGGATTATAAGCCATCAATAACATTAATACAAGTGAATCAAGGATAAGGGAATCATCACGGATCATGCAAGTCAAAAAAATCCAAATGGAGAAAAACTAGGGTTTTGCTCAAAGAGGAGTATTATCAACCAAAGCTTGTTCCTACAACTTCTAAGGTAAGATTCATGATTTTTACAAGATGTTTAAGGTATTGGAGAATTAAAATACATGGATTGTAGAAAATGTGGTCAACTAGGCCATGAATGATGAATAGTGTCATTTTGAGAAATAGTTTGAATTGAGTTATGAATGTTGTTGTGTTGTGATATGAATGTGTTATAAATGGTATTAAGATCATGAACTAAACACTTTAGACGAATGGACGAAGATGGGTGTTATGACCATGAATGTGGGTGAATTAGAGGCAAATTGAGGAAATCTAGAAAATGTGGATAATGTGAATGACTAATGGCCATTGTTATGATATTAATGAAGGTATAAACGCTAGCATTGGAAGGGAACGTGCAAGTGTAGAATAGTTCGACGGAAAGGTATGTAAGGCTAACCCTTCTTTCATAAGGCATGGTTCTTGGCCAAATTCCTAATTCCTCTATATGAGTATGTTATCTTCACATGGTTGACATTCCGAGCTCATAAGCTCACGACCCTTGATATGTACTATGATTATACTATGTTCCTCGTATGACGAGTAAGTCCATAATGTAGATGTAACGATAATGATGAGAATAGTAATGATGATGAGAGTAAAATGAGATTAGAGATGCTTACGAGTTATGATATATGTATATGTATGCCTATGAAGGGCTATGATAAGACCCCGAGCTTATGATGCCGGGTAAGACTATATGTATATGACTATGTATAAAGTATGTATACGATTACGAAACGCGTGCACACCTCTGCAGATGGTACGGATAACCCTGATGCCTTGGTAGGGCCAGGTATGTATGACCTTGAGCCTTGGTTGGCCAAGCATGTATAAGACACCGATCCTATGAGGTCGGGTATGCTATGCAAATGCTATGTATATGATAAGACTATGTATAAGAATACGAATAAGGACATGTATACGAATATGAGCACAAGTATGGTACGAGTATTATTATGGGATACGAACGACGATGTATGCAATAAGCGACATGATAATGATGATATTACTGTCTCCCCTCCTATGCTATTTTCATATGATATCTATTATGCTTCTATATTGATGTTGATCATGCTTTACATACTCAGTACATTTTTCGTACTGATGTCCTTTTGTTTGTGGACGCTGCGTCATGCCCGCAGGTGCACTGGGAGACAGACCTAATCCATTTCTGCTTATTCAGAGATTGCATAGCAGAGCTCCACTTCTTTCGGAGCCGTAGCTTTTGGGTACTTATTCTTTTGTGTATATAATTATGGGCATAGCGGGGTCCTGTCCCGCTCATACGATATGTCATACTCTTAGAGGCTCGTAGTCATGTGTATGTGGGTAGAGATGTTCGGCCATGTCGGCCTATGTTTTGTATATCATTTGTTAGCCACGTCGGCCTTGTACTTATGATGTGGCACAGATGCCTATGATATGTTAAATGATGATGGTCGTCTAATGGGATCAATATGATTAACGATAAGAAAAGCACGAATTGACTTATGGTTCACCTAGATGTTATGTTATGTACGATAAGGGGGTGCTCGGGTGGGGTAGCACCGGGTGCTCATCGCGCCCTCCCCCCCCCCCCCTAGCCGGGTCGAGACAAAAGTGGTATCAGAGCAGTTCAGTCCTAGGATTTGTCTACGAGCCGTGTCTAGTAGAGTCTTGGTTATGGGTGTGTTGCGCGCCACACTTATAAACAAGAAGCTACAGACATTTTAGGAATATATGACCTTCTTTCTTCGTAAGAATCGTGCGATAGAGCTATGATGTAAGAAATTCTTGTTCCTAAATCGTGTATTGTGTATTTCAGAAATGCCTAAAAAAGGAAAGGCTACAGCAACCCAAAAGGGCAAGACGGTGGCAGAAAAGCGGGCTGAAAGAGCACCGCCACCGGTAGTAGAGGAAGATGAGTCCCAGAGTGCGGCTCAATGTCATTCCTCCCAGACAGTGCCTATTACCGAGGAGCACGTGGGAGCCTCAGCCCCAGCTCCAGCTCCTCCACCGAACTCTTCGGGCCAAGACGTGAGAGAGGCCATTAATTTGTTGACTCAGTTGGTTACGGCCCAGACTCAGAGGCAGAGTTCAGGGCATGGTGACAGGGCTGTTAGTGCAAGGGCCCGTGACTTCATTGCTTTGAAACCCCCGGAATTCTTTGGGTCGAAACTGGAGGAGGATCCCCAGGACTTTATTGATGGTATGCTAAGGACGCTCCGGTTGATACATGCTTCAGACACCGAATCGGTGGATCTAGCGTCATATAGATTGAGGGATGTCTCAATCCAGTGGTATACGGTTTGGATGGCTTCGCTGGGAGCCAATGCACCTCCACCGGTATGGCAAGAGTTTGTCGATGCTTTTCTCCGTCACTACATGCCTCCAGAATTTCAGCGAGCTAGGGCCGATAAATTCTTGAATTTGAGGCAAGGTAACATTAGTGCTACAGAGTATAGTCTCCGCTTTAACTCCTTGGCCAGGTATGCTTCGGCCATGGTAGCAGATATGGGCGATCGGGTGCACCGGTTTGTGAAAGGCCTAGGGCCACACTTGATGGATAAATGCTTAACTGCGTCCCTTCAGGATGGTATGGATATTGCACGCATTCAGGCACATGCTCAGGAATTAGAGGAACACCTACAACAGCAGAGAAATGAACGTGAGCAAGATAGGGGACATAGCAAGAGAGCTAGACCTTCAGGTTCGAGGAGCGAGTCCAGGGGTGGACACAGACAACAGCTTACCAGCCATTCAGGCTATTCTATGACCAGTCCACCTCCACGGTTTTCAGGCCAGGGCCTTGATAGATTTGCTCGTTCAGGGCCGAGTCCGAGTTATACAGGACCTCAGTTCAGAGGTGATTTGGGCCAGTCAAGGCCACCCGTACCACCGTGTTCCCAGTGTGGGAAGATGCATTGGGGTCGATGCCGATTTGGTTCAGATGATTGCTATTCATGTGGTCGGCCAGGCCATATTATGCGTGATTGCCCCTCAGTACATGGTAGAGGTAGGACCCAGCCATCAGGGTCGGTAGCCGGATCTTCGACATCTGTACGCCCTACGGGGCCAGGTTCACATGCGCCAGCTGGCCATGGTAGAGGCAGAGGCAGAGCTCCCAGTACTAGCGGTCCTCAGCACCGTATTTATGCTTTGGCTGAACGCCAAGATCTTGAGTCTTCTCCTGATGTGGTCACAGGTATATATTATCAGTATTCTCTCATGATGTATATGCTTTGATTGATCTGAGCTCCACATTATCATATGTTACTCCATATATTGCGGGTCGATTTATAATTGAGCCGGAGTCTATCAAACCTTTTGAGGTGTCTACACCCGTGGGTGACTCGGTAATAGCTAGCCGAGTATATAGGAATTGGGTGATTGTGATTTGTGATCGTCGTACCATGATTGATTTGCATGAGCTAGAAATGGTTGATTTTGACGTTATTATGGGCATGGATTGGTTGGCTTCTTGTTATGCCAATGTTGATTGCCGAATGAAGATGGTTCGTTTCCAGTTTTCGGGAGAACCAGTCTTAGAATGGAAAGAGAATACGGCGTCACCAAAAGGCAGGTTTATTTCCTATCTAAAGGCAAGGAAGATGATCACGAAAGGGTGCATTTATCACCTAGTACGAGTTCAAGATGTAGAAGCTGAGTCGTCGACTCTTCAGTCAGTTCCGGTAGTGAATGAATTTCCGGATGTGTTCCCGGAAGAGCTTCCAGGCCTTCCTCCCGAGCGGGAGATTGATTTTGCTATTGACGTGTTGCCAGACACTAAACCCATATCTATTCCTCCCTATAGGATGGCACCCGCAGAGTTGAAAGAGTTGAAGTAGCAATTAAAAGACTTGCTTGAAAAAGGCTTCATTAGGCCTAGTTCATCCCCGTGGGGAGCACCCGTATTGTTCGTCCGGAAGAAGGATGGCTCCTTGAGAATGTGCATTGATTATCGGCAATTGAATAAAGTGACAATTAAGAACAAGTATCCCCTCCCAAGGATTGATGATTTATTTGATCAATTGCAAGGTGTCAAATGGTTTTCAAAGATTGATTTGAGGTCCGGGTATCACCAAGTAAGAGTTAGGGAGAAAGATATCCCTAACACAGCTTTCAGAACAAGATATGGCCATTTCGAGTTCCGAGTAATGTCGTTTGGGCTAACTAATGCACCGGCAGTGTTTCTGACCTTAATGAACAATGTATTCAGGCCTTTTCTGGATCTATTTGTGATTGTATTCATCGATGATATCCTAGTGTATTCTAGATCCGAGGCAGAACATGCGGATCACTTGCGTATTGTCCTTGGAGTTCTTCGAACCCGAGAGTTATTCGCGAAGTTTTCCAAATGCGAGTTTTGGTTGAACTCAGTGGAATTTCTGGGCCACATTGTTGCAGCTAACGGTATTCGAGTGGATAGTCAAAAGATTGAGGCAGTGAAGACTTGGCCAAGGCCCACGACCCCTACGGAGGTTCGTAGCTTTTTGGGCTTAGCCGGTTATTACAGAAGATTTGTTGAGGGTTTCTCTTCTATTTCTGCACCGCTCACCAAGTTGACTCAGAAGTCAGCTAAGTTTCAATGGACAGATGCTTGCGAGCGTAGTTTCCAAGAGTTGAAAGACCGACTGACTTCAGCCCCAGTCTTGACACTTCCAGAGGGATTGGAAGGATATGTTATTTATTGTGATGCTTCAGGCGTCGGGCTAGGCTGTGTATTGATGCAAAATGGTAAGGTGATTGCGTATGCTTCTAGACAATTACAGAAACATGAGCATAATTATCCTACCCATGACTTAGAATTGGCCGCGGTGGTCCATGCTTTAAAGATATGGAGACATTACTTATATGGTGTCCACGTGGATATTTATACTGATCATAAGAGTCTCCAGTACATCTTCAAGCAGAAAGAGTTGAATTTCGGCAACGACGATGGCTAGAGTTGCTAAAAGACTATGATGTTGAAATCCTGTACCACCCCGGAAAGACAAATTTTGTGGCTGATGCTCTTAGCCGTAGGTCGATGGGAAGTCTAAGTGATGTACGACCAGAAAAGAAAGAGATGGCCCGTGATCTTCAGCAGTTATCTAGCCTAGGAGTCCGAGTGGTGGACTCAGGTAGCAGCGGAGCTACTATTCAGAATTCAGCAGTTTCATCGTTAGTAGCGGAAGTAAAAGAGCGACAATATGAGGATCCCATGCTAATGCAGTATAGAGATACACTCCCTCAGAAGGAGGAGTCATCATTTGACATTTCGGAAGACGGAGTTCTCCGATGTCGAGGCAGGTTATGTGTTCCCGATGTGGCAGGTCTACGCCATTAGATTTTGAGAGAAGCTCATTGTTCCCGTTACTCCGTTCACCCCGGAGCGACGAAAATGTATCATGATCTTAAGACTATATATTGGTGGAATGGGATGAAGAAAGACGTAGCGGAATTCGTAGCTCAGTGTCCTAATTGCCAACAAGTGAAGATAGAACACCAAAAGCCGGGTGGCTTATTGCAAGCTATAGAAATCCCAACTTGGAAGTGGGAAGTGATTAATATGGATTTCATTATGGGGTTACCCCGTTCTCGACGTAAATACGATTCTATATGGGTGATCGTGGATAGACTCACAAAGTCAGCGCATTTCTTACCGGTCAGAACGACCTATATGGTAGAAGATTATGCCAAGCTTTATCTTAAAGAGATAGTGAGACTCCACGGCGTTCCAGCATCTATTATCTCCGATAGAGGAACTCAGTTTACAGCCAAGTTTTGGGGGTCTTTCCAAGAAGGTTTAGGGACCCAAGTGCGCCTAAGCACGGCATTTCACCCACAGACCGATGGGCAAGCTGAACGTACTATTCAGACTCTTGAAGATATGTTACGGGCATGTATAATAGATTTTGGAGGAAATTGGGATGACCATTTGCCACTCATTGAGTTTGCTTACAATAACAGTTACCATTCTAGCATTCAAATAGCACCGTATGAAGCTCTATATGGGCGAAAGTGTAGATCCCCAATTGGGTGGTTTGAAACCGGAGAAGCTAAGTTGATAGGGCCAGACTTGGTCCAGCAAGCAATAGAGAAAGTTAAGCTCATACAAGATCGGTTGCTAGCGGCTCAAAGTCGTCAGAAGTCCTATGTGGATAATCGTCGAAGAGACTTAAAGTTCGAAGTGAAAGATTGGGTATTCTTGAAAGTGTCGCCGATGAAGGGCGTGATGAGATTTGGCAAAAAGGGGAAGCTCAGTCCCCGGTATATTGGGCCATACGAAATTGTGCGCAAAATAGGAAAAGTGGCCTATGAGCTAGATCTACCTCCAGATTTGGAGTCAGTCCATCCAGTATTTCATGTCTCGATGCTTCGGAAGTGTGTTGGAGATCCTACGAGGATCGTCCCAGTGAATGATATTCAAGTGACAGAGAAGTTAACTTATGATGAAATACCCATTGCCATATTAGATAGGTAAGTACGGAGGCTTAGAAACAAAGAAGTGGCCTCAATTAAAGTTCTGTGGAGAAATAACAATCGAGAGGAAATGACATTTGAAGCGGAAGAGAATATGCGATCCAAATACCCACATTTATTTCAGCCGTTGGAAGAAGTCCAAGATGAGATGTCAAAATCATAAGGTATGCATGTTTTCCCTTTTATACATTCAGGTCGTGTGTGGCCAAATTTCTAGTACTGTTGTATTATTGCCCTGTGAGGCATTGTTATTGTGGGTTGTTGTGGCAGGGTGGTAGTGCCACATTACAGAGGAAACTCTGGCAAAATTTTTATAGAATTCCCCAAGCCTTTAACATTCGAGGACGAATGTTCCTAAGGGGGGTAGAATGTTACACCTCGAAAAACATTTCGTTGGTACGCAAGAGAACGAACTAGTGATGAATATGGGTGCATGACGTCTATGATCAAGAAACGACGTTTGATGATCTTAGGCGAGATTTCGAAAGTATCTGATGTGAGACGAGGAAGTTGGCTAAGTTAAGATGAGATACAAGGTGAGCAATGCATGTGCATGGACGGGGGTGATTAAAAATGAGAAGTCTAAGAAATATGGGAAGTTGCAGAATTACAACTGCCCAGTGGTCGTATATTGCAAAATACGGACCGTAAAGTGCAATACTGTCCGTAAACTGGCAGTCGTAAATTGCCATGCAAAGCTTCGACTTTCTGCCAGCCGAGGAAATGGTTAAATATGACCTGGTGGACGGACCGTAAAGTGATTTACGGCCCGTAAACCATGGTCGTAAACCACCATGAAGGCAGCCCAGCTTCTGGTTCTGGAAATGGCTAAATACGCCCATGGAGGACGAGCCGTATAGTGGAATACGGTCCGTAAACCTCCATGGACGACCACTGTTCACCCAGCACAGATTTTCCAATTCATTAAATATGAGGATCAAGACTTATTTTATTTCATTACAACATTACACCACTTCTCTCTACATTTATTATATGAGTTTTCAAGGATTATAAGCCATCAATAACATTAAGACAAGTGAATCAAGGATAAGGGAATCATCAAGGATCATCCAAGTCAAAAACATCCAAATGGAGAAAAACTAGGGTTTTGCTCAAAGAGGAGTATTATCAACCAAAGCTTGTTCCTACAACTTCTAAGGTAAGATTCATGATTTTTACAAGATGTTTAAGGTATTGGAGAATTAAAATACATGGATTGTAGAAAATGTGGTCAACTAGGTCATGAATGATTAATAGTGACATTTTGAGAAATAGTTTGAATTGAGTTATGAATGTTGTTGTGTTGTGATATGAATGTGTTATAAATGGTATTAAGATCATGAACTAAACACTTTAGACGAATGGACGAAGATGGGTGTTATGACCATGAATGTGGGTGAATTAGAGGCAAATTGAGGAAATCTAGACAATGTGGATAATGCGAATGACTAATGGCCATTGTTATGATATTAATGAAGGTATAAACGCTAGCATTGGAAGGGAACGTGCAAGTGAAGAATAGTTCGACGGAAAGGTATGTAAGGCTAACCCTTCTTTCATAAGGCATGGTTCTTGGCCAAATTCCTAATTCCTCTATATGAGTATGTTGTCTTCCCATGGTTGACATTCCGAGCTCATAAGCTCACGACCCTTGATATGTACTATGATTATACATGTTCCTCGTATGACGAGTAAGTCCATAATGTAGATGTAACGATAATGATGAGGATAGTAATGATGATGAGAGTAAAATGAGATTAGAGATGCTTACGAGCTATGATATATGTATATGTATGCCTATGAAGGGCTATGATAAAACCCCGAGCTTATGATGCCGGGTAAGACTATATGTATATGACTATGTATAAAGTATGTATACGATTACGAAACGCGTGCACACCCCTGCAGATGGTACGGATAACCCTGCTGCCTTGGTAGGGCCAGGTATGTATGACCTTGAGCCTTGGTTGGCCAAGTATATATAAGACACTGATCCTATGAGGTCGGGTATGCTATGTAAATGCTATGTATATGATAAGACTATGTATAAGAATACGAATAAGGACATGTATACGAATATGAGTACAAGTATGGTACGAGTATTATTATGGGATACGAATGACGATGTATGCAAGTAAGCGACATGATGATGATGATATTACTGTCTCCCCTCCTATGCTATTTTCATATGATATCTATTATGCTTCTATATTGATGTTGATCATGCTTTACATACTCAGTACATTTTTCGTACTGACGTCCTTATGTTTGTGGACGCTGCGTCATGCCCGCAGGTGCACAGGGAGACAGACCTAATCCATAACTGCTTATTCAGAGATTGTATAGCAGAGCTCCACTTCTTTCGGAGCCGTAGCTTTTGGGTACTTATTCTTTTATGTATATAATTATGGGCATAGCGGGGTCCTGTCCCGCTCATACGATATGTCATACTCTTAGAGGCTCGTAGTCATGTGTATGTGGGTAGAGATGTTCGGCTATGTCGGCCCATGTTTTGTATATCTTTTGTTTGCCACGTCGGCCTTGTACTTATGATGTGGCACAGATGCCTATGATATGTTAAATGATGATGGTCGTCTAATGGGATTAATATGATTAATGATAAGAAAAGCACGAATTGACTTATGGTTCACCTAGATGATATGTTATGTACGATAAGGGGGTGCTTGGGTGGGGTAGCACCGGGTGCTCGTCGCGGCCTCCCCCCTAGCCGGGTCGTGACAGTATGTACACAAAAGAATAATAGTCCCTGAATAAGAAAGCTATAGATCAAGATTGTCTCCCTGGCCACCTGCGGGCATGACGCAACGTCCACAAACAAAAGAAAGTCAGTATAAATATTGTACTAAGTATGTAAAGCATAATCAACATCATAATAGGAGCATAAGAGACAATATAAGAAACAACATATGACGGGAGAATCGGGAGATAGTAAAGCCATCATCATAATTACTTACTTGTCTTTCATAGGGAACTTCCATTTCTAAAGCGTAGTCGTGTACATACATACATATACATTCGTGTTCGTATCCATATTTATATTCATATCCGTATCCATACCATACCCGACCAAGAAGGTTCGGTGTCTCGCATACCCGACCATGACAAGGCTCGGTGATTATACATACCTGGCCCTACCAAGGCTCAATGGTATCCATACCCAATTGCAGTGGTGTGCGCGCAATAGATATCATACCCGGCCATATAAGCTCGGTGTTATATAATAGCCATACATAGACACATATACATAAGAACCCATAAATATCATTCACATCATTACCATCATCGTCTTCATTACGTCTATCCTTGGCGGATCAACTATCATATAAGGGATGCAATAGAATCATGAACGTATCGGGAATCACAAGCTTTGATAATCTTAGGGATAGAGTCATTTGGAAGACATTATGGAATTCATGAAAGAATATATATATATATATATAGCCAAGGGACCATGCCTTACTAAAAGAAGGGTTAGCCTTACATACCTCTTTGTCTTCCCAACTATCTAACGTTCACCGTTGAAGCTTGAATAATCTACATTTAGAAGGGTTCATACCATGGTTAAGCCTTAATGATACTCTTAAATTCAAACTAGAGTAATTCACAGCCTAATGACAATTGGGCAGCATTTCCCCTATGTCGTCGAATTATACCATATTACACAACAACTCCCAACAACCACAATAACATCCATAGTACTCTCATAATACCCAATTCAAGTATTCGCATTACATTAAGCCTCCAATATTCATCCCCATGTTCAACTCATACTAGCGACTTCATACCCATTTTAGTACATTTTCATATAATGCTTCTTCATCACCATTATTACCTTCCATAACATGGTTATAATCATATCATACTAAGAATCATGACTACATATAGATTACTACTCATAAACATCATAAAAGATACATTTAGACTTCATTTCCTACCTCCTTCTTCCACCCAAGTCTTGCTACAACCAAACATTCTCAACAACATGAAATAAGCATGAAAACTAACCTTTTCATCCCATGGAAACAAGCTTTGGAGCAGCTATCAACTTTGTGCAAAACCCTAGCTACAATGCCCAAGTTTTCTTATAGTCTACAAACCTTAACAAACCCTCCAACGTATGAACACTTTGATTCTTGCCTCTTGATCTTTGTTTTATCTTGGATTGGGGTGGAATAAGTTTAGAGAAGGGTTTTGAGCTGTCAATACTTGTAGAAGATGAAAAATGAAATAAAAGAACCAAGGCAACTATTTATACAACAACTAAAAATCTGCCCGATGGATACTATACGGACACTTATACGGTCCGTATAACATTGTACGGTCCGTATAACTGGCCGTGGTTCACCACCATGAAACACATATCCTTGCTGGGGGTTATACGGACCCCTTATACGGATCGTATAAAGTTATACGGACCGTATAAGTGGTCGTATAACTCCACTTCCCTGAAAAGGTTTCTGTTGTTTCGTTTGGTCTCCAATCCTTATGGAACCTTCTTAACACTTGTGTAACACTTAATTACCAATCTAAGGGGAGTTGTAACTCTTCCTTAAGACATCATTTCAACATTAGCTCGGTACTTCACGGAACTTTTCCAAAACACCACATATACTTTGCCCTTCTTAAGGAACTTTCTCCTCTTACTCCCAACATCTTTGAAATCCTAACTAGAATCGTTAAATAACCTCACTTACTTATAGAAACATCATATTCTTCTCACCCCGTATTAGTCTATCTATCATATGACAACACGAAATTTTTTCGAGGTGTAACAACCGTATTCTACAGATCCTTAATACTAGGGTGCTTAAAACCTCCCTTAGGGGATCACCAGAACCCTTAGCTCAAACTCTGGTTTAAAAGAATTTTTCCTTTGTTTGAATAAACCCTTTTTAACTCGATTTTCCTGATTTCCCTTAATAAATTAGGTGGTGATTCTAAAAACATAAAATCCAATTAGAGCACCAACAACCTCATTGTAAATTTTATGCCTTAATCTGCGTATATGTATATATATATTAGATCGGGTTGCACGCCGCAACACTTACTTGGATCGGGTTGCACGTTCCGCAACACTGACTTGGATCGGGCTGTGCGCGCAGTAGGTATATGGACTTCGCGTGTCCCTCATGGGTCATGACTGTCGAGGAGACAAGATATTTTCGCCCGGAGCATGTGTGTATCATTGTATTGCATCCATATTTCATCCACTCATACATCTGATTTCTGGATGTGGTTATTTATTATATTTGTACGGTGTTTATAAACTTTTGACTTCCTGTTTGTTTACTGATTTGAGATCACCGTGTGTCTAATTAATATATACTTGTGAATTAATGGATTCGAGGATTAGAGACTTTCTCCTAGGTTAAGACTTGAGGTTTCGAATAATATTATTGGCAGTACTAGAGTTTTTGGTTATTCTGAGGAATTGTGGAAACTTTGGCAAGACTTGGGTTTAGATGCTTTACTATAGGCTTATTCTAGATATAATTCATTGAGGTTTTCTTGGATATTTCGGTACTAGACCTGTTATTCTTGGATATGTGTTTATGCTTTAAACTTGATTGTGAGCATGTCTATTCTTCAGTCTCTTCCTTTATATATGTTAACTAACTGTTGTCGGCCTATGATGCCTACTCAGTATGTGTTACTGTACTGATGCTACCTAGCTACACTCCTTTTCGGGGTGTAGAGTTTGAGACAGGTTCCGTTTCTATTTCTCAAGGCTGAGTTCCGAGGCCTGGCTTGCGTGTATCTAGGGGGAGCATCTGACGAGTCGCTGCCCGGAGGTTCACCTATCGTATCTTTATATTTCATCATTCAGACAGCTTTTTATTCGACTTTCAGACTTGTGTATTATACATTCTTGTAGTTGCTCTGGTACGAGTCAGACCAGTTGCTTGGGAATTGTAATGTTTTCCGCACTTATTCTCTTTTAAATGATTTGAGATTTATTGTTATTTACATGGTTCTTTCGCATTTTTAGTTGTATGCTAGTTAAGGAAAGGGTTCGCCTACCGACGTGGGAATTGGTTGGTGCCTGCGCGACTTAGTAAAATTGAGTCGTGATAAGTTGGTATCAGAGCCCTAGGTTATCCGGTCTATAAGTACAAGAGCATGTCTAGTAGAGTCTTACAGATCGGTAAGATGAGCTCCATACCTATCTGTTGAAGTCTATGAGACATTTAGGAAACTTCAAATTCTTCCATTCCTTCATGCTACTTCATTCGAATTGGTATCTAGTCGATTCCAATAAGTATCTGAATATCCTTGTTTCTTCTCTCACGTGGTGGAAAACTCGTTCAGGAAATTTTGTATGCGATCGATTTTGTTATGACGTGTTGTGGTATGGTACAATGGCTCGACTGATCTCCGTATTTTAGCGTGGTTGGTCAAAAGTCGCAAAAGTGCATCTATGGCTTAACACGAGTGATTTTGTTCGATGATATGATTGGTTTTTCTAAAAGTTTCAACATCGTCAAGGTATTATGATGCTTTGCATGACACAGACGTATCTATGGCAGGCCAACTATTCATCAATGGCTGGGTATTAGATGTCGATATGAGGGGACGAGTGTCAGTTCGGTAAGGATCAGCGGATTTGGCCAGAATATAGTGGCTATGTGTAATAAAATAGAGAAGTAGAGAATAACGACATAAAGGATGACTTTAGTGGAAAACGTGTAGTAAAGTAAGATTTTTTAGGGTATTTTGGTATGAGTACTTTCCGCGTTAATGATATGTACATGTAAGGAAGAGGGCTTGGATAGAATAATCTCCATGATTAGGAATAGAAAAATTGGTATCTGACGTGCTTGTTAGAATAAGGTTGCAATTGGTACGAGAGTGAATTTCATATTCGGCCATGAAAGGTTAAGTTGGGCTTCGACGTGATTATATGCTAGTGGTTTGTAGGGTCTTTTAGGAAGGTGGTTATCGGTTTTAGATCGGAAAACAGGGTCACTTGTAATGAGTGGAGATTTAAGATGTTGGGCAGTTGTGGTTTGGGTCTTTCAGTAAAGAGGTATGTTCATCAGGTCTTCGTGTTTAAAGGAATGATAAGGAAATCGTGGGATTAAGAGCTAGTTGATTCGAGGATCATGTTGTGGCTATGCAGGGTAACATATACATAAGGGTTCGGTGTTGAGTTGGTTATGCCGTGGGCCAATGTGAGCTGGTGGTTGATTAATAAGAATGACTCTAGTATTGGATTGGGGTTGAGAGCCTTATAGCTGTTGTGTTAGTTTCGACTAGTTCCTGCTATTACTGGTATTGCTATTCGGTTGAGTGATCGTATGAAAGGGAAAATCGCATGGATGGTTAGAGGTGTTCTGGTTCGACAACTGGAACGTTCGAAGTGGTAGATCAATGATGAAGTTCAGATTAATTTGAATTGTAGGGAACGTTTCAGAAATTGATCAAGCGCACTTTGATAGAGATACATGGGGATGTTGGTAGGACTGTGTATGTGATGCACATGTTTTAGAAAGTGCTCAGTTTTAGAGTTGAGTGAGTTAGGGGAACTCTAGTGCATAGAGTGGGTGACATGCTACTATCTCCAGGATTGACTCGGCTAGTTTGCAAGACTTATGATTATGTGGTATTCTATTGAGTGGGTTCAAGAGATGGTTAGAGGGTGACGATGATTCTGAGTTGATTGGATTTGGGAAATTGAAGTGTTAAGAGAGAAGATAGTTGATCGAGATTACTTGGGTCAGTATAGGCTGTGGGGAAGTGGTGCATATTTCAGATGAAGTGTGACCGTAAGTATATTTAAAGAAGAGAGCCTACAGAAAGGGACTAAGTGAGATGATGAATTAAGTAATATGACGAATTTCCTTGAGGTTCGTGATCAGCGAATAGTGAGAAACAAAATTCAGGTAACCGACATATTAAGGCTTATAGGAAGTGGCTTGTGAGGTACTCCGTTAGAGAGTTTCGTAACACTCTTCAGTGGATGAGCTAGTGTGGTTTAAAGAGAAAGGATTTGTGAGAATTCCTCTTAGCTAGGGTTGTATTCTCGAGGCGAGACCATGTTCGTGGTAATTGTTTTATGCCACGAGTAATATGACTGGATATCTTGGGTGAATACTTTTGGATATTAAGGACTTGAAAATAGTTGTGCTAGGATGGCGCAGGAGGTTGCGGGAATTGGTTCTTTCGGAAATGTTATGGGCATATCGAGGTATTACAATGGAGGGTTCGATGGTTAAAGGTTATTTTGTGAGGCTTCAGGTCTTTGCGTTGAAAAATTTAGGGTTGTATCAGATTGGCGTATCGGGTAAGGGTTGAGAAACTCTAAGGTCGCATTCATAAGGTATAGTTCTTCAGTACACAGTTGAAAGCGTGGATATAATTCAGCTTGGGAGTCGTGAGTGACAGATATGATTTATTATGAGTGAGGAAAAGATTAGAATTGGCCGCCACCGATGCGTGGTAGGACTGTGATTGTTTTTGGGATTTTGGAGTCAATTCGAGTGGCTATTGATGGTACTCAGGGGTTGTGCATTGATTCTGGGGTAGTATTGTTTGATTAGAACTTGATGGACTCTATTCATATCTCCAAAAGGACTTATGAGTTCCCAGTAAATCACCCTCGCGGATTCGGTGAGTTTCAGTTCAGATTTGAGGTATGACAGGTTTACCGGGCTTATACAGGATTTAGGAGTGGACTTGATAATATTTTTACCAGAGTCCGTTATTCAGATAGTTATAATGGTTTACGTCGGGCTTAGTAATGATTTGAAGAAGTACTATGGTTGCGAAAGGTCTTTAGAGTGATCAGGTGGATTCCTACGGGCTTGGCCCGACGAGGTACTCAGTGGTATGCTTTCAGTGTTGTGATTTGAAGGTTTAAGAAGACTTGAAGCTAGCGAAATCGACTTGAGTAAGATCTGTTTGATGGAATTGCTTAGAGTTGCTCCGATAAGGCAAGAATTCTTTCCTGGCGAGAGTAAGTCATGGCTTCTGGCTTATGTTTAAGTGTTTCTAAGACATCGTGGTGCGAAGAATGACATAAGAAAGGTGAAGGAAAGGTTAGCGGAATCAAAGTATTATACCAGTTCAGAGTAGGCCATATTGTGTTTGTGTCTAATGGTTTGTGTTGTTCGAGAATTATTTATGGGACCTATTGATCGCTTTCAGGCATATGGCTATATCGAATCAAAGAATTCCAATAAAGGCAGCTCTTTTATTCTGGGACCAGTTGTGAGAGAAATCCGAATATGGGAATATGGAATTTGGGTCCTTTGGCTAAGTTAGAGGAAGTTGACTGATGAGGTGAGAGGGCAGTGTTTATGGCATACTTCGTGCCATTGATAAGTTCAAATTACACCTATTAATGATATAACGCAGACGTTGTCAAATATAGTAACCCAACGAGGTTAGGGTCGAATCCCACAGAGAATATGGTGTGAAAAGTTTACTAAACAAGTATTATACTAATCATGCGGTCCTGGTGTATTCCAGAAAAGGGTTTTGTAGTTGATTTGGTTTGTCGACTAATTTAAAGTGACTGGAAATTTAAAGTTGTAAATATATAGGTAAAAAGAACCAAGGTTGTGTCCCCGTCAGATAAAGTGTATAATCATGGGTCTCGATCTTGATATACTTCTAATGGAATGCTTGTATGGATACACTTAACCTCTATGTGAATCTAAACTATTTCCCAATAAGAAAACATTATTTCTTTCTATGCTTTTTCCAAAGATAAGAAAGTATGCATGAAGAACGGTTAATTATGCCAAGTAAATTCCTCTTATTCCTAAGTGAATTTACTAAACAAGTGTCACGACCCAGCCCCGTGGGCAGCGACTGGTGCCCTACTTGGACACCCAAACCGACATACAAACCAAATCATCATATTATAGCTTGACTCAGATTTCATATTTGTCATTTTAAACAGAGTTAAAAACAAATATTATCTTGCGCGATTGCGCGTACAAAACATCACATCAGAACCAAAAGAAGCGGCGGAATATGCATCGCCGAATATATGCACATATACATATATACAGGCCATTCTGGCCGTATCCAAATCTGATAGGTTGGCGGAATATACATCGCCAGATACATATACGTATACAGATAAATGGGCCGTTTTGGCCATAATAGCAAACGGAACTGCGCTAAGACGCAGATCATACACAAACAAACACACACATGACCCATGACCCACATATATGACTACAGGCCTCTACGAATCATAACGAAATCATATGACGGGACAGGGCCCCGCCGTACCCCAAACAGTCAAATATACGGAGACATATACACCATAAAAGATATGTACCATCATATGGGCTCCGAATCAAAAGGAGCACTCTGTGATAGCAGAATATGTGGCCTACACTGGCGGATCACGAACCTCTGTACCTGCGGGCATGAAACGCAGCCCCCCCGAAGAAAGGGGGTCAGTACGAAAGATGTACTGAGTATGTAAAGCATAGAGTACAGAAATACCAACCATAACTGACATAAAAAGGTACAGGGAGACGATACCGAATCAGTACATCAGAGTCTGTGCTGAAAGCATATGTATATATATATCATGCAAGTAAAATTCATGCATAAGGCTCAGGAACGTGGTCACCACTCCGACGCTGGTGCCACACACAGCATAACTCCAGAAGGTTTCAAATCTCCGTACATCTCCGAACATAACACAGCATACTGCCGAATATATCATAGTGCGCACGATCACAAAACCGGCCCGGAAACCGGCGAACGATGTCATAATAGCAGGCACGAGCGGAGTAGTGCGGAAATCATATGCATATACATAATTAAATTCCCAGACTCGACAAATAAGTACGTATACATTTATTTTGAGATCAGAAAGTCCAAAGTAAGTATTGAGTCCGTCGGAAGTAGTATACAAAAGATATAAGCCTTTAAATTTACAAACTTTCGAAAATATACTTCATAAGCCTTTTTATGAAAATTTGGTATCATTCACATTGGGGAGCTTTCAAATAACTTATGGAGCACATCAAACGAAGCCACTAAAATACCATTCTTTGATAGCCAGAATCATAAACAAAAGTTCCTTCCTAACATTACCAAAGTAAGTCGGATAGGACAAACGAAGGAAATCTCTGAGCTAGTGGGCCCACCTCGGGTCAAGTCGAGGTGGCGGACATGAATCACGAACATTAGACTCTATGGAGTCATCCATGAAAGTTTCAAAGCGATCAGATTACATTTGTGAAAGTTACGGATGCTTGATCATTTTTTCAACAAAACGTACCATTTATAGTTCAATGGCATTGAATGAATAGTACCAAAAATCAAACTCGGATTTCTATGAACAGAATTGTCCCCGAGGCTCAAATCTCAACCTAGTAAATCTAGGGCATGCCAAAAGAAGGAAAGGAATAGCTTTACATACCTTACTTGCTTCTTACGCTCGTCCAAACTCAACTCCCGTTTCGTCCAAAATCTACAATTGGTCATAGTTGCCAAATATGAGTTTCAAGCTTTCAAGAATTCAAATTTAAATCCATATTTGTCTACCGAACTTTCGGCAGCATTTCCCTTATAAATTCCACATCCCCGAGAGTCATCTCGGCCCAAAATATCAACAACAACAACACAACAATACCAACAACCACAACCAAACACATTCTAACACAACTAGTCTTCTTTTCTACATAATGCAACCCTTCCATTCCAACTCCACAATTCCAAACTAATATCAACACATTCCATATTCATTAACTAGTTCAAGATTATTCAAACATATTTCAATAGCATTCTAAACAATAATCATGGATTCAAGTATTCCCGCCAATTCCATATTCCATCCGAAACTTCTACAAATGCAACGAAACTACCAAATCGCATTGTTTTCCTCCAAATTCATTTATGACAACAATAATTCACATTTAGAATCTCACTCTCACCATGATATAAAAATCATATAAAAATCACATAATTTCCCATAATAACATACAACCAATTTCAATGCTAACTCAAATCGTTAAACCTTTATTTACGTCATAAATGTCACAACGACACAACTAACCAACTAACTGAACTTCACTTCACCTCCCCTTCACCATATTATGGCTCACGGCCATACACTACTTCACACACACACACGGCTATGCACACACACATCACAACTCCATAATTCTCATCCCATTCTCATCAACAACAACCACAATCTACACCTTAACAATTCCATTTCCATAATTACATAAATTCCCAATAAAATCATAAAATTCCCTACAACAACTTAACAACATTTTCATGCCAACTTGACTATTATTCTTCCGATTACATCACAAGGTCACAACAACGCAATTAACATAATAAATAAAATCAAATCATCTCCCCTTCACCATGAGGTACCTCACGGCCACAACACCCACACACATACACACGGCTCACACACACCACACCACAATTCCATGATTTCCATTCAATTATACTCACTCTAACATCTATAAATCTTCCATAACATAGAAGAAACAAGAAATCCTTACCTTTTTCCAATAAGTTCTCCTTGCCAACAAAGTCACTTTCTTGCCAAAATAATTATACCACTTTGTAGAGAATCTTGAACTTAGTAGAGATACAAGAAAATTAGGATTTTTGGATTGAAGATTGAAGGGCAAAAAAAATTCTTTCTTTTCTCTCCCCTTTTTTTCTTATGGCCGAACCTCACCTTCTCTTTCTCTCTTTCTTTTGTTTTCTTGGTTGTTCTTGAAACTTCATGAAGAATGAAGACTTGTTGGCCCCCTTTATTTATCACATGACCTTAATAAATTCATGGGCGTGGACTATTCTTCATGGACCATGGCCGGCCAAGCCCTTAAATTGGGCCTCTAATTTCTCTTTTTTTTTTTAGCCCAATTAGCTATGGATCATATTTTGTAATTCCCGAAACCAATTTCCGAAATTCCAATTTTGCCCTTGGCCTTCCTCCGTATTTCCGCTCCAATAATTTTCATGAATATCACACATGTGTTAAATAAAACAAAAACATAGCCTTATTTCCTACAAGGCAAGATTATTCCAACTTTTTCAAATGCGCAAAAACGCGGGATATAACAACAAGTTTAAAGCCCTGAGTTCTTGTTATTTGTTCTTACCTAACCCTAGCTATTTTCCCAAATAAACTAAAGTTTATAGCGTGAGTTAATGTTTGCAACCACTAACTATATGATGAATACGAAGAACAAATAAACCCTAACAATCCATTATGCGTATATCTTTCACGATCCCCAATCACAAAACACCCATCCTTGGGTTTACAACCTTAGTAAAGGTGTTTAGCTACTCATGGCAACAAGAAAACAATAAAAGATTGAAGATTGCATAATGGAATTATTGTATTGAACTTACGAATAAAACTTGAAAGTAATGAATGTAATTGTCTGGAAGTCTTCAAAAGCAAGAATAACTCAAAAGTAATTACTACAAGTCTAAAACTCCAGATGTCTGAAAAAAAAAATCTAAACAGGTATTTATACAAGTTAAAACTCAGAATAATCAATCCCAGTCCTGTTCCATCTCGGCTAGCAGTTCGACGGGTCGTCTTTGCCCTTCGACGGTTGTCGACATGCTCGATGACCAACTCGACGATCTGAGTACCCTTTATCACCCTGCAGGAATTCCACCGTCGAAGCACTTCGACGGGCCGTCAATCATGTCGACGGTGCAAGTCGATGATCTGAGTATTCTTTGATGTTTTTGTTACTTCGCAGGAACTTTTTGACGATGCGATTTGACGGGCCGTCGAACATGTTAACGGTCCGTCCTTATGCTTATCAGAACAGATTGCCTATTTTCCTCGTTTTTTCGCTTTCCGAGCGTTTTAACTCCAAAATACCTGCACAACACATAAAACACATCAAACTACCACGAACTTGCTCGAAAACAAGTAAAACTTAGAGTTAAAGAGCATTAGATGTGCCAAAATCCCGACACATCAACACCCCCAACTTAAAGTCTTTGCTTATCCTCAAGCAAGTCAACTAATAGACTCAATCTACAAATGTCTCGATATCATAAAGTAAAGTTGTCTACAGTGGTTGTGGCAATTAACTTCCGGCATATCCAATGTATCACAATGACTCTCCCTCCAATAAAGACAAAACCAAACAAGGACTTGTTGCAACTAATCATGAGGCTTCAATTTATGACATCTAGTTATTACAGAAACCATATTGCACACGAATCAAGACTCACGGGAAACTAGTCACTTAACAAATTCTAATGCCCTCACAAAGACCAAAGAATGTCCCAACATATATGTACACACAGAACGGGATAGAAGACAAAGGAGAAGAGACACACTCACACTCACAAAGAAATTCTCTAGCTATGCATGCAAATACCATAAGCTTGCCCTTATTTTCAGCGCCCTCAACTTGGATAGTTCAGCTGTGATCACACTAGGACTTTTTCAAGGTTGTAATGTAGGCTTGGGGACGGGTAGGATAGATATTTGGGCAACAGTGACTCACCCTCCTTGAACACTACATCTTATTCTTCTCTTTTACCCTTTTCGCCTTTTGTTTTCTTCCCTTCTTTCTTTTAGTTTCCTCGGTGTGGTTTTATTGTGATTCTACTTCTCTACACACTTTTCTCTTTTTTTTTTTCTTTGGTTGCTGTTTTTTTTTTTGTTTTGTTTTACACTTACCACACTGCTGTCTTTTAACTAGGCACTTTTCTTCACCCACTTTAGGCTTATGCCTCATATTCCCCTTAGTCCACTAATCACCCCTAACTTAGACTTTTAGCCACAATCTTATTATTTTAGTGCCAAGGAGGGACCGGGTGCAAAAAGAGATGGATATTAAGAACGGGTATCGGCTTGTTACGGCTAATCAAAGACAGGTTTTCAGGCTCAAAATGGCTAACAAGGGATATTAATCTATGAGTAGGCTTATATTCAGGCGAAACAGAAGTTTCCTAACACAAACAAAGCCTAAGATCATTTCACAGCTTCACTTATCTTCAGAATGCAGGCACGACTAACTAGACAAGTTCTATATTACATACAAAACTAGAGAATATATCTACAAAACCTCACAACACATGGCATCAGAATTGTCAACACGCTAGTATCCCTGCTAAAATTTCGCACATAAGGTAACCCAATAACCTAAATGTCACACAAGGAAGCATACATGTCAATTAAACAACCAAGTCCATTTTTTTTCCGAAAATTTCAGAGGGGAGTACTTTTTCTCAAAATCAAAATAAAACAGCCCTAAGTTAATCAAGCCACTACCACATAAGTCAATAATACTCTACTTTATCTAAACACGACCTAAACATTCCAGGTTCAACAAGAAATAAACCCCTCAGAAAAAGAACCATGGCAAAGAAAAGTCGAGGGGGTCCTAAAAACATATGATACATCAAATACTCCCACCCCCAACTGAAAAAGTCTGCAATGTCCCCAATGCAGAAAAAAGTAATACCAGGGAGTAAGAATACCTGTGGAGCACTACGTGCGCTGCTCATCTCGCGACTCATCGGTATGCGAGGCATCAGGTGGTGCAATCGCACCAATAACAGTCTCTGTAGCAGCATCAGCAGCGGCATCAGCAGCAACATCAGTGGTGGTGCTCGTAGGCACTGGCACTAGAGTAGGAAGGGGTGGTGGCAATGTCTCACCACTGGGAGCACTGCTCGAGGTGGCTCCTCTAGTCCCAAACTGGACATTCTCAATGAGCGATCTCTAAATGGCCTCTGCCACCTGCTGCTCCTCTATACTCTGACCCCTAGGGCGAGTGCTCTCTCGCACCTCCTCCTCATCACGAGCCGCTCTCTTCCTCTTTCCCCGACCACCTGCTGCGGTAGGCGCAGCTAACTGCACCACTGGGAGGTCCTCCTCAATATCCTCCGCAACAGACGGTGGTGTTGCTACTAGGCTCGGATCACGAGCCTTCAATAGTGCCACATCAGCCTTAAGCTACTCTAATTCTGCCCTCAAAGCATCTGTGGAAGTGGTCGGGTGAGCCATCTCCAGTGCAGTCAATCTCAACTCAAATCCATCTAGCCGAACGGACAGTGTCGTCTTCACAGGATGTAATGCCTCCTCCACTCTCGTCCTCACATAGTCATCCAGCTGGTTTACTATGATATTTGACTGCTGGTCCGCTGTAGCCGCCTGTTTAGCAAATTTCCTAAAGTTGTCCATTGAGAATGCATATGGATCAACTCTAGCAGTACCCTGGGGCTGTGCAGCTGGACCCGCTGGCTGTGGGACTGAACTCTGAGGCGGTGGAGCCGAAGTCTATGGGTCAGGAATAGCAATCTGAGTCTCGGCGGAATCATCACCAACATTAGCAGCTGCAGTCTCAGAATCTGCAGCCTGGACAATCTCACTAATAGGGGCAGCAATGGCGGGTAACTACAGTGTAGAGTCACCCGCAGCCCCGGGATGAATCAGGTCCTACTGTAGGGGTACCCCTCCAAGTGCCACTGGGAACCCATCCGCTTCCCCTTGGATTTCCTCAACGGCCTCATTCTTGCTATTTTCTATCGAATAAACTGACGAAACTGTAATCCGGTGGTCGATATCATCTATAAATTGCACCTGTGACCTCCGAACAAGCTCTGTATTCAGGCATGGAAGTATTAAGGAAGTGTTGGGCAGGGAAGCCCTCAACTATATCTCCAAACTAGCCAATGTCCCAAAATCAATCGGGTATCTGGACATCAATGCGGCTACAACAACTTGCCTGTCAACCGTAAGATCATTATCGGCCTGAGTGGGAAGAAGTCGCAACTGCACCACGCTCCATCAAAACTTACCCTCTAGAGTCAACCACTTCTTTTTTATCCGATTCTTTAAATTGGTACACTCGACTCTCTTAGTTGGGTGAGCCACCACTAAAGATATACAGTCCCTGACGGACTGTTCCTTCCACCTCCGCAATTTATCTTTAAGCTCAATCGTCTGCCTCGGGGCGGTGTAGTTATCACCGAAATATACTCTGTTGATAGCCTGGGCAGATATATCAACACTCACCCCTCTGATCTCAATCTCATTCCGCGGTGGTAGCTCCTTCAACTTCTGCCGCCTCTTTCTGACTTTCTTGATCAGTGCCCCATATGAGGCATATATCTCACGAACCAAAACTGGGCAATAGTCCCCAGGCGGCTCCTATATGAACTCTAGCTAATAGTGATGAATAAGCTCTCTGGCTCTGGGTAAGATCTCGAGCCCCTAAAAACTGATCCACCGCTCTTCATTTATGGTTTATTTCTCATGTTGGGTGTCGTCAGCTTTTAACTCAATGCCGTAATCATATAGCTCTCGGGCACCCTCAACAGTAAATCGATCAAAGCGGTCATCAACTCTCTTCCTTCTATGTTCCCGAGCCATGGCTGCTTCAGTATCAGTATCAGTGTCCGCCTCATCATCACCAGGTTGTGATCTCTGACGGGTCTGGGATCTAGAATGTGCATGAGATCCACCAGATGAGGCATCTCTAGATGCAGCCTCTGATCCCCCCTCCTCGGATCCGTCATCGGACCCAGATGTAGATGACTTCTCTACGTCAGACTGGAAGGAATTGGGAGGTGTAGGAGCCGGTACTGTGACCTGCCTGTTCCACAGGAGAGGAGCAGCCCTGGTTTTCTTCACGAGCATAACCTCGGGCTCATCATCTGACCCCTCATCTCTAAGTGTGGGTTGTCCACTGGGCCTCCTTCGACTCTTTGCCCTTTGCGTTTGCTTCGACCTACCCCCTCGGGTGGTTGTCAACTTGGGTGGCGCCATACCTGTAACCAGGAAAAACCACAATCTTGTCAATCCGTACAAGTGAAATCTAAACATTTAGTTTCAAATAAAAATTTTGTTGCTCCAGTTCTCTGATGTTCTGAGTCTGCAGACCATCGATGTGCTTTGACGAACCGTCGAACCTGTCGACGGACCGTCAAACAGCTTGATGGGACCGTCTTTGTACAAAGACGGTTCGTCAACCTGTCGACGGTACCGTCGACATGTTTACGGCCCTGCAGCAACAGTCAACAGACCTTAACCATTTGTTTCGGCTTTGCGTTTTCCACTTCAATCAATCAGAGAACCAAGTTTTCATTATTAGGCACATTTGCGGTTTTTGGGTTTTCGGGATACTCAGACTTCACCATAATTTTTGACTTTAGGCAATTATCCGGGTTTTGTTTGGTGGGTATAACGATTTCGAACCAAGGTTTTTAATCGAAATACCCTCCGACCCGTTGGAGTTACTCAGACTTCACTCCTTAAGCATGAAATTTCAACAGAGAATTGGAATTTCCTTTTTGGACCATTGGCAGGCATAATGAACCAACAAGTTGATCAAAATGCCCACTGACTCAATGGGAGCATGATATTTTCGTCCCCACAAGTCCATCTAACAGCAAACATACCAAATTCCCTTCCCCCAACCAAAATTTCACAATTTTGCCAATTCAAACATAAATTCCATTTAACAAATACAAACCCTAAGTTATGGTTTCTACCCTTAGTATTCAACATAACAGATATCACTCCATTGTAGTTAACAACACACCCAACTCATTTCAATACCATCAAATAGATCCTAGGTCCTATAATCCAATTCTACAATTAACTTAGGAACCCTAGGCATCTCTTTTAACAATTTTCAAACAAATTCCAACAGTAAATCTAAGCAAAGGTCGAAATTCATTGGCATACCTGATATAGAAGGAGAACTTGAAGAAAACTTGACCAAAAAATAATGAAAATACCTCAGCAAATTCATAACCCTAGGGCATAGGTGGTTTGATTTTCAATAGTGGTGAGAGTGAAGGTTTGAGGGATTGAAAGGGGGTGATTTACGGATGAAATTATGGGGATTTATGGAGGAGATAATGGAAAGTTATGGAGGTAGTTTGTGGAGTAACTGATGGATTTAAAAACGTCTCTGCCCTTTTTATTTTAAAAACCGACTGTTTGCCCTTATTTTTTTTCAAAGTGTTTGGACGAGTCGTCGACATGTCGACAACTCGTCAAAGCGTATTTACGACCAAACAAATTATGGACAGAGCATAACTGTTGAAGAGTATTTCGACGGCGTCGTCGAACGTGTCAACGGTCCGTCGACATGATCGTCGATTTACTTACCTGCAGATGAGCAATTTCTAAGCCTCGGATTCTCAGCTCTGCATACCGTCATTGTGCATTGACGGTCCGTTGACATGGTCGACGGCCCGTCTTTGTGCTCTGGTGTAACTTTGCTGTATTTTTTTTTATTTTTTCCGAGTTTCAGTTCCTGCGCTCTCGACACCTAAAAAAATCAAAATCTAAAACCTACAAAAACAAAATTACAGAAATTTTAAACTTGGGTTGCCTCCCAAGAAGCGCTTAATTTAACGTCGCAGCACGACGGTGTTATCAGTTTACTCTTGGTTGGGACTTGCCGCTTCAGCATTCGTCCCAAGGTGCTTCAACCGATATCGGTCCACAACTCTATCTCCTTCAATCATACCATGGTAGTGCTTCACCCTCTGCTCGTTCACCTTAAATGTCTAAGTGTCATCTTCGGACTTCAATTCAATAGCTCCATGGGGTGATACACTTACCACTTCAAAGGGACCTGCCCACCGTGATTTCAATTTGCCCGGAAGTAGGTTCAATCTAAAATTAAACAGCATGACGGGGTCACCCTTGTAGAATTCCCGCTTTAGGATTTTCTTGTAATGATATTAATTCATCCACTCTTTGTAAAGCGCTGCACTTTCATATGCCTGATAGCGGAACTCATCCATCTCATTGAGCTGAAACAACCTGAGTTTGGTCGCTTCTTCCCAATTCATATTCAGCTTCTTCAAGGCCTACATGGCCTTATGTTCAAGTTCAACTGGCAGGTGACATGCCTTTCCGAAAACTATCTTGAAGGGTGAACTCCCAATCGGAGTCTAGAAGGGAGTCCGGTAAGCCCATAGAGCATCATCGAGCTTGCGGGCCCAATCAGTTCTGTTTGCATTCACCGTTTTTGCTAAAATACTCTTTATCTCCCGATTAGAGACTTCAACTTGCCTGCTTGTCTAAGGATGATACGGGGTTGCCACCCTATGCTTGTCTCCATACTTCTCCATCAATCCCGTAAAGGGTTTATTGCAAAAGTGTGAACCACCATCACTGATTATTGCCCTTGGGGTACCAAAACGAGTAAATATGTTCTTTTTCAAGAATCCCATGACACTCTTGGCTTCATTATTAGGTAAAGCCACCACTTTTACCTATTTGGAGACATAATCAATAACTACCAAGATGTATTTCATGCCATAAGAGCTTACAAAGGGACCCATAAAATCAATTCCCCAAACATCAAACACTTCAACCTCCATTACGAAGTTCATAGGCATCTCTTGCCTCCTACCAATATTCCCTTGCCTTTGGCATTGATCACAAGAATGCACTATCAGATTTGCATCATGAAAAAGAGTGGGCCAATAATAACCACATTCGAGAACCTTGGCAGTAGTCCTCGTACCACTATGATGTCCCCCAACCGGAGAGTCGTGGAAAGCCTTCAAAATTTCCAACACCTCACTCTCCGAGATACAACGCCGAATAATGTTATCAGCGCAAGTTCTGAATAAGTATGGTTCATCCCCGGCAACGGCGCCAAAATTTGATACGCTCAAATTACACCTATTAATGGTATAACGCAGACGTTGTCAAATATAGTAACCCAATCAGGTTGGGGTCGAATCCCAATAGTACTGATGAACATCCCGCAAAATCTTTTTTTTCTGATACGATTTTATCTCATTGGGAATGACACCAGTCACCAAGTAGTTACCAAAATCAGCAAACCAAGGTGCCACTTGCATAGACACTGCCAAAACTTGCTCATCTAGAAACGCATCTTCAATGCCGAGTTCTTCTGCTGGCACCCCAGTTTCTTCAAGTCTAGAGAGATGATCTGTGACCTGGTTTTCAGACCCCTTTCGATCTATTACTTCGAAATCAAACTCTTGTAACAAAAGGACCCAACGAATCAGTCGTGGCTTAGCTTCCTTCTTGGCTATCAAATATCTCAACGCAGCATGGTCGGTGTACACCACAACCTTGGACCCCAGCAAATAGGACCGAAACTTCTCAAAAGCATATACAATTGCAAGCAGTTCTTGCTCAATCACTGTGTAGTACATCTGCGCCACATTGAGTGTCCTACTAGCATAGTAGATCCGGTGCATAATTGTTTTGTGCCTCTAGCCAAGCACATCACCTATCGCAAAGCCACTTACATCACACATCAACTCAAAAGGTAAGGACCAATCTGGAGTAACAATCACAGGAGCAGTAGTGAGGCGCTCCTTTAATTCATTAAACGCCTTTCAGAACTTGTCATCGAACACAAATTTAGCCTCTTTTTCAAGAAGCTTTCACATCGGGTTAGCAATCTTAGAGAAATCCTTGATAAAGCGCCTGTAGAACCCAACATGCCCTAAGAAACTTCGGACACCTTTGACTGAGATGGGTGGAGGAAGTTTCGCAATCACATCTATCTTCACTTGATCAACCTCAATTCCCTTTTCAGAGATTTTGTGACCGAGGACGATCCCTTCCTTCACCATAAAGTGGCACTTTTCCCAATTTAGCACGAGATTCGTCTCTTCGCATCTTTTCAACACTTGACCCAGATGGTCAAGACAATCATCAAACGAATCACCAACAATAGAGAAATCATCCATAAATACCTCCAAGAAGTCTTTTACCATGTCAGAAAAGATCGACATCATGTACCTCTGAAAAATGGCTGGTGCATTACACAACCCAAAGGGCATTCGGCTGAACGCAAACGTCCCATAAGGACAAGTAAAAGTCGTCTTCTCTTGATCTTCCAAGGCAATGTTTATCTGATTATAGCCCGAGTATCCATCTAGGAAGCAATAGTAAGACCTCCCAGCCAGCCAATCCAGCATCTGATAGATGGAAGGCATGGGAAAATGGTCTTTACACGTGGCAGTATTCAGCTTCCTATAATCCATGCAAACACGGCACCCAATAACTGTACGAGTGGGAATTATCTCATTCTTTGCATTAGGCACCACAATGATACCTCCTTTATTTGGTACACATTGAACAGGACTTACCCATTTGCTGTCTGCAATCGGATACACTACCCCAACATCTAACCACTTTATGATCTCCTTTTTCATGACCTCTTGCATGTTCTGGTTCAATCTCTGCTGATGCTCACCACTCGGCTTGCTGTCCTCATCTAGCTGAATTTTATGCTCACAAATACGAGAAGGAATACCCCGAATGTCTGCTATGGTCCACCCAATAGCACGTATGTACTCACGCAAAATCTCCACTAAACGCTCAATCTGTTCCTCAGTCAATAATGCTGAAATGATCACTGGCAATGTCTTGTTCGGACCAAGGAACTCATATCTCAAGTGTGCTGGGAGCTGCTTAAGCTCAAGCTTTGGAGGCTCGACTATAGAAGGCTTAGCTAGTGGAGTAGTTCTATTCGCAAGATCAAGATCAAGCTTTCTTGGGTGATAAGTGTAAGCACCTCGACCCTCAAGCGCGTTTATAGTTTCCACGTAGCCCTCCATATCAGAAGCATCAAAATTTATCAGAACTGCAGCGAGAGCTTCTCCCAAACTTTCTTCTTCCATTTTATATTCAACAGCATCATCAATCCCATCAAATGAATCAATAACCGGGATACTCTCATAAGCGCTTGGCAACTTCATCCCCTTGCTTGCTTGGAAAGTTACTTCTTCATCATTCACTCGGAACTTAATTTCATACTTTTCAGAATCCATAAGCGCTCTTCCCGTAGCAAGGAACAGTCTTCCCCAGATAATGGGAATATCTCTATCCACCGCACAATCCAGAATCACGAAATCAGCAGGCAACATGAACTTACCTACTTGTACCAACACATCATATATGACTCCAATTGGCTTCTTGATAGATCTGTCTACCATCTGTAGTCGCATAGAAGTCGGTCTAGGGGTCCCTAATCCAGATTGTTTGAAAATATCAAGGGGAATCAAGTTAGTACTCGCCCTATTATCACACAGAGCGCGGGCGAATGCATGAATCCCAATATTGCACAGAATGGTGAACGCCCCGGGGTCTCCTTTCTTCTGAACTGTGGTGGAAGCAATATTTGAACTCACTCGATGAGGTAAATTCATTATCTCATGTTGAACAAACCTTTTCTTTGTAAGCAGATCTTTCACAAACTTAGCAAATCCGGGCATCTCTTTGACAACATCTAAGATTGGAAAATTCACTGCTAACTGCTTCAACTGATCATAGAACTTCTGACATTTAGCATCATCATTCTTATTTGCCAACCTCTGAGGAAAGGAAGGCTTTTCTTTGTACATCTGAGTCAAAGGGCGAAGAGCCCCTTTTATCGTGTGTTTCCCTGTATCAGCAACAACTTCTGGAATATCAGCAACTTTTTCTTTACCTTGGACTTCCTCATCAATAATGGGCACTTCAGAACGCACCTCTTCTTCCCCAATCATAGGTTCTAGATCAACCACATTCCTGTAAGTACCTTGAAGTATTTTACCACTCCTTATGCTAATAGCAAAAGTACATTCCACTCCCCCACCATTCTTCGGGTTTAGAATAGTATCACTAGGAATTTCTCTTTTTCTAGCAGGATGCTGTTCTCTAGAAAGATCACGCATCTGCTGCTCGCGATTTTGAATAGCTACTGAATGAGAGACCACCATCTATGAAAGCCCAGATGATGTCTTTTCAGTGTTCGTCTGACTTGCTAACACTTTCTTAAGGATTGACTCCAACCTCGAACTACCTTGATCATTAGATTGCCCTTTTGGTGGAATGTACGGGTTGGAACTTCTGTTCCCAAAATTACCGTTTTTGTTGTTGTATCTCCATTGGTTCGGTCCACCATAGTTGCTATTGAAGTTCCCTTAGTTGTTGTTGTAGTTTCCTTGATTATGTGACCCCTGCCCTTGTTGGGGTCTTCAGTATCTCTGAATCGGCCCAGGAATGTCCCCCTTCGCTATGTAATCTGCATATTGAACATTCTCAACTTGCGGAGAGGGGCCCTCTTGATATAGACCCTCATGGACTTGGTACATGCCAGGCGTCATGCCAGAGATATCTTCACAAATATTTGCCTTCTTCGCTTCTGTCACGCCTCGAACCATGGCCTGGGCGAAACATGGCACTCGGTGCCATACTGCATGTGACCGAGCGAACCACATGGCTTGCTGAATCATCATGAGGCATAAATGAGCGGAAATATAGCATGAACATGATGAGCTTTTATAAAACAAGAGATGTCATAATAATTTAATGAAGTACTTGTTTAAATCATAAATGCGGAAATAACATGAGTTTAGCCAAAGATGGTTGAACACCTTGCATGTCTAACATAACTAAACTGACTAGTCTATGAAATCTCTAACCGTGAATCTTGACTGGAAAACGTACTTGCTGGGACAAGGCCCCCCAGCATACCTTTAAATGCATGACAAGTAAAATAAAGATAATTGACTAAACCCCGAATGAGATGGGGCTCACCAATGAGCTGATACGAGCAAAAATCCTACTGAGCAAATGCGGCGTCCTGTAAATACGTACCTGCATCGTGAAATGCAGGTACTGGTATGTAAAGCAACTGCATGAAATGACATGGGACATGAAATAACATGATAAGAACTGAAACTGAAAACCTGGACATGAACATGAGCATGAGCATGAGTATATATATATATATATATATATATATATATATATATATATATATATAACATAAGTAAAACATGATAAGTAGGGAGAGCATTTCATAAACCGACAACATGATATCACCACGTGGGTACGTGGTGGTACCTCGCTGGACTAGCAGAGCCCCCATACCTTGCCAGGGTATAAGGTGGTAATGTGCCTGATGGATCCATTCAGTGTAATATTAAGGTATCGTCCTAACTGGGTGGAGCGATCCTTGTCCTACGATGGCTACGTAGTTTCAGGCTATCTGAGTCTTCTCAGTAATTCGTGCAACTCCCAAAAACATGAACATAATATAGTTGGTTAAAAATCCCATGATTTTCGTGAAATAACTTGTAAATAACTTTTAATCATGATTTCACGAAGTAACTTGTAACATAGCTTGTATAATGATTTCATGAGATAACTTGTAGCATGGTTTCATGAAATAACTTGTATTTAGCATGTATATTTCTTGTATCATGGCATGAAAGTAATTATATGATTTAATTGCATGAAAACTTGTAGACATATAGGATATTCATGAAATAATCATTCTTGGTCAAAAACATGCATGCAAGAACCATGGAATACAAAATATGGGTTTTCATGAATTACGAACAGATTCTCAATAATCATAATGAATATCAAGAACACAATGATAGAATAATAGCAATTCAAACATAATATAGTCATAGACATGGAACTAGGGTTATCATGAGCATAGTATAGAATAGAAACCCTAGTTTTGTAAAGTTTCATACTTTATGGATTAGGAGGCGTGGGGAAGAACAATGATGTTTCCACACGTAGATAGTAACTCTACATACCTGGTAATGCTCCAAAACTTAAATTAAAGAGTTGAACTTTGAAGAAGATTTCCAAAATCTTGAATTCTTGAACTTTGAGATGGGTTTTCTTAAAAATCCTAGTTTAGGAATGATGATTTCTTGTTTAGATTACAAGGATATGTATTAGAATTGACTTGAAATAATTAGAGTAGGCTTACCTTGGTGTTCTTGATGATAGAAGAGGGTAGGAGGTCGTTCTAGGGCTTGAAGGAATGAAAAATAATGATTTGAACTGATATGGACGAATATATACTGTTCTGGAAAATTGAATTTTACGCCCAGTTAAATACTGGCCGTATTTTGAAATACGGTCCGTATTCCGTATGGACTGCACTGCGTCTCTTCAGTAAAATGGCCATAACTCTTTGCACAGATGTCCGTTTGACCCCCATAATATACCGTTGGAAAGGTATTTCAAAGATCTAAAACTTTTATTAAGGAAATATTCCCAAATTCCAAATAAATGTTGAAATACGGGCCGTATTTTGAAATATGGTCCGTATTTAACGATGTAACCTCTAAGTGTCAAATTCCAGAATGCTCAGAAATCTTTGGTACCAGTTTACGACTTGAAATACGGGCCGTATACTGAAATACGGTCACTGTTCATGGGCATAAACCACCATCTTACAACTGAAGAGGAAATTTCACATTCCCACATTCTTTATCTGGTTTTCTAAGTCTAGGATCATGGTCAAAGCTTAGGTTAAAGGTACAGGGTATTCCAATATCTCCCCCTAGGGATCATTCGTCCTCGAATGATGGGTCATGGTTAAGAACATGGCTGGACATGGCTTGAATACATGAACATGAATGAAACATGACATAAAACATAAGAGCTTGACATGGTTACGTGGGAACATTGTCATGGATCATGAGAACTGAATACGTGATTACATGGAAACATGTACATGGGGAACATGAAACTGAGTAGCACTTACATGAATGGGAATCATGAAACATTTGTCCTCGATTTATGACTAGTGGTTAAGAATCGCTACAAACTCTAGAACCTACAAAATTTATGGCAGGACTTCCTTCATAATTCGGACCCTCACGACATTTCTCAAATGCTTGTCAGCTAACTAAAGTACCAACACACAACTCACAGGGTATCTTAATACGCATGATGTGACATAACGTGATTATTGCATCTTGAATATAGCTAGCATAAATACTGAGCTGGCTTGAACACACAAATATTGGTTGAATAATTACATGATTACTATACATGGGGTTTGGAAGAAAGTGCGTAGGCACGAATGACATGAGTACTGGAAATAGGCACGAACATGACATGAGTACTGGAAATAGGCACGAACATGACATGAGTACTGGAAATAGGCACGAACATGACATGATTACCTGGGCGTGAGACGCATGACGTGGGACATATACATCAAGACTGGATGACATGAATACATAAGTGCTAAACTGTCATGAGATACGAATACGTGTAAAAATGGATATCGTAACATGGGATCTAAATGTCGAAAACAAGATTATTACAACATGTACGTTGAATACTAAGCGCGTGTAGGATTTTTATACTTAGAGACTTAATCATAGACGTTCGTATGTCACCATGGTAATATGAGATAGGAGTATGAATTAGGCTTTGAATGTAAGCGCAACTCAATGTGAATGTGACAGACTTGAGTCGTATAACAAAAATATGATCCTAACATAGGTATTCATAAATCTCTAGCATGGGCATGACATGAATACGTTAAATCTGAGTAGAATACTCCTGAGATAAGTACCACAGGGTACATGAAAAGATATCTATTTGAATATGGGAATGCACCTTACTTCTGATTATCTTGTTAGCTGTTAATCATGATTATGAATACCTTAGATCATCTTGCTCATTCTCGTGAGCGAATTATAGAGGACTGAGAGAAAAGGAACCATTGGTACTATTCACATGAGATACTTTGCTTTAGAGAACAGACATGACATGGTGCATTGTACATGTAGGACGTAACGTGGAACATGCGTACATGGGAACGTGATTCATATGGCATGAAACGTGAATAGCATGACATGGGGCATCAGACCATGAGCAACCTGACATTTACATGAGTACATCATGGATGCATATCGTGGCGTCTGGACCTAATTTCATGAGTATTGAGCTATTAATAAGACATAAACGTGATTTGCGTTGAGTACAATTGTAGGCTCACTCTTGGGTACTCATAGACGTAAGGCATGGATAAAGTATTACCTTTAGAACTTAGATATACTGAAATGATGGGACATGATTAAACATAGCTTACTCTTATCACCGTGAGTAATTGCCCTTGTTATAAATAAGGCTCATGAAAAAATAGATTATAGGCATGAATAATTCGTTCCTCGAGCATCTAAGACATGGGTAGAAAGTCACTTTAAACATAAAAATGGCATAGGTACTTCGGAAAAGATAAGGGCATCCTTTGTGCCAAGCTACGAGATGGTTTAAAACATTAGCCAAAGAAACATAAGCGCAAATTACATAGAATCATGGGTAGGACATCCATCTTGGTTCACCTTCATTATCATCTAACAACATCATTGTTACGATACCGCTATAAGTGGGAGGTATAACGAAATGGATTAAGGCACGAGTATGTGGTAACATGGATAACATAATCATAGGGGTCAAGATCATTATCAGATTTGAAAAGAACTTAGATGCTAGAACACAGAGGTGAGTATAAAAGAATGATAGATACGTGAGACCTGAATGCGGTTTTTAACTTTAGACATGAGCACACCTGATGTGCGAAACATGAAAGGACATTCACTTGCATAGCTTACTATCGTATGAAGTCTTAATTCTTGTATCTTAAACGTGGAGTGTAAAGCTCTAACATGGGCATGATAGGGGTATGAAAGGCATGAGTAGAGTACGTCTGGGCATTAGTACCACATAGTACATGAATTGCTCTAGAATTGGAACCGTTATACCCTTAAAACCCGCTATTCGATCTAGAACTTTATCTCATAACATAATTACCTGGTACTTGATCTCAACAGCATGATAAAAATCACATTCTACGCACCTTATCTTGGCTACATGAAACTGTGACCCTCTGACATAATCTCCTTAACACCTATCAACTTACAAAACACATAGTTTATATCGGCACCTTATCGCACAATCTCCCCCTTAGTTCAAAAGCTGACATTTAAAGCCTGTGGATCCCTTGAGTTAGCGATAAGTGGTCATCTAGTGGTTCTGCTAATTTCCTCTAACATACTGATGACTCATTTCTTCGGCTTACTTCAAGCAAGTCTTACTTATTGGGAAAACTGGATTACTTAAATGAACGGGTTTCTAATGTACATAACTGGCATACTAGCTTTGTCGGTCTTGAGGAAAATTCTTTTCTGATAACCCTTAAAGGCTCTTCTTCTGTAGCTTGCTCTCTTATTGCTTAGATGATTTTCTTCTTTCACCAATTTCTATACCTCAAATTTAACTTAAACCCTTTGGGTTCTAACATGCCTTCGGTGTATTCAGACAGTTACCCACTTAGTAGTGCTAACTTGACTAAGTACTCAAATCGTACTTCTACTAACTCTGCTGAAAATTTCTAATTCACTGTATCTATTCAAACTTACGTACTATGCTTCTGTTAACCACTTGCTAGCATCACATTACCTAATTCTTCTCTGAGTACTAAAGTGAAGCATAAGGTTATCTCTAACTTTTCCTCCTTATCTGACTCTATTCTGGGGTCGTATACTATCTTTCTGTACTATAGACATGAATCACACTTAGGGAAATTTCATCTATCTCAAACAAGGAATTAGAACAACTAACCCCAAACTCCCTATAAACTTTCAAAATTATATCATACTATACACATCAGGGATAAATATTTAATCACATAACCTGAGAGGTAATTGTCATATCTTTTATCTCATAGTAATATCTGCTTCTAGTAGTTACTTACTAACATCATACTCTCTAGGTCTGATCTGAATAAGCTGAAATAATTTAAAACTAACCCTAAAAAAAATTCAATATCGTCTGCTCGTGGTTTTCTTATCGCATCAGTCCCTTCCTAGTCATGTGCATAGATCATATGGAAAAATATATATATATCCTTGAAAAAGTCGAGACTTTCTAGTATTACACGTGATTGGCTCTTAGGCTATTTCCTGCTCAAAACTACCGTGGATAATTTATGCATGCTGCAGTTAACTTCATAACATGCTATCTCGTGGGGTCTTAAATATGAAACATCACCCTTATACTATAGATCCATGGTCAAAGAGTCCAAATAAACTTACTCTATAGGGTATATAACCTACGTGTGCTACCATATCGAAATTTGTCTTTCAACTAGTACTAACACCTGATAAACACACCACGCACTATTTGGTAAGTCTTGGGTCTCGAATTTCCTTCTTGCCGCTTACACATTTCATACATTCAGAATTCGATGGAAAAAGAATGTTACTTACTGCTCTAAACTTCATGGCACGAATTAGAATAATTCCTAATGAATCCATCTGAAAGCAACACATCGATAATGATTAGATTTACATATCCTTATCCATTGAGACGAGGCGTATTCGGTAGAATGGGAAACAACAAACGAGTCCAAGTGATTTCTGAGAACATAGCTCTATTGCACGATCTAGAGTTGAAAAAAGTGAGACAATCTTAAATGTCTTGGTGGTCAACTATTTATATGTGTGGGCGCCACACACATATAAAAATGACCCCACTGGACACGGTTTCATAGACTCCCTAAGACACTTGAACCCAGGGCTAGGATACCAAGATTTTTCACGCCCCGAACCATGGCCTGGGCGAAACACGACACTCGGTGCCATACTACATGTGACCGAGCGAACCACATGGCTAGCTGAATCATCATGAGGCATACATGAGCGGAAATATAGCATGAACGTGATGAGCATTTATAAAACATGAGATGTCATAATAATTTAATGAAGTACTTGTTTAAATCATAAATGCAGAAATAACATGAGTTGAGCCAAAGATGGCTAAACACCTTGCATGTCTAACATAACTAAACTGACTAGTCTGTGAAACCTCTAATCGTGAATCTTGACTGGAAAACGTACTTGCTGGGACAAGGCCCCCCAGCATACCTTTAAATGCATGACTAGTAAAATAAAGATAACTGACTAAACCCCGAATGAGATGGGGCTCACCAATGAGCTGATACGAGCAAATCCTACTGAGCGGATGCGGCGTCCTGTAAATACGTACCTGCATCGTGAAATGCAGGCCCTCGGACAATAAAAGGGGGCGTCAACACATTGAATGTACTGGTATGTAAAGCAACTGAATGAAATAACATGGGACATGAATTAACATGATAAGAACTGAAACAGAAAACCTGGGCATGAACATGAGCATGAGCATGAGCATGAGTACATATATATATATATATATATAGATATATATAACATAAGTAAAACATGATAAGTAGGGGGAGCATTTCATAAACTGACAACATGATATCACCACGTGGGTACGTGGAGTCTGGTACCTCGCCGGACCAGCAGAGCCCCCATACCTTGCCAGGGTATAAGGTGGTAACGTGCCTGATGGATCCATTCAGTGTAAAATTAAGGTATCATCCTAACTGGGCGAAGCGATCCTTGTCCTACGGTGGCTACGTAGTTTCAGGCTATCTAAGCCTTCTCGGTAATTCGTGCAACTCCCAAAAACATGAACATAATATACTTGGCTAAGAAGCCCATGATTTTCGTGAAATAACATGTAAATAACTTGTAATCATGATTTCACGAAGTAACTTGTAACATAGTGATAAGTTGGTATTTTACCAATTTATCTCTACTTTAATCTTATATTTTTGCTATGTTTGCTTGAGAAAATAGTGCATTTAATATCATTTACATCTATTTTACAGGTTTATGTGATTTAGAAGTGATCGGAAGAAACCAAGTGAAAATAAAGTCAAAAAGAGGTCAAATTGGACAAAACTGCACAGTTTTGCAAAACTGTCAAAAGTGGACAGTTTTGCAAAAACGGGACAGATTTGCAAAACACGGGCAGAACTGCAAAAACGAAAATCTGGGGCATATTTTGTCATTTTTTGGACTTGGAAAAATTGGGAAACATAAAAGGAAGACTAGGGGGCAAAATATTTTCATCTTTGGCACAACACACAAGTTCTTGGAGGCTAGGGTTCATCACCAACACCTTGGAAGAGAAGATTTGGAAGCACCCAATGAGAAATTCTTTACCCATTTCTTCTACTCTTGCTTTGTATTGAATATTTATGTGTGTAGTATTTCATTTCAATACTTGAACTTTGTTTATGGAAGTATATATTGTTTAAGTTTGGATTGAATCTCTTGTTTTGCTTATGTGTTGAATGATTTTATTCCTAATGAAGTGGGTTATTGTTTCTTTAATTAATCTCATTTTGAATGATTCTTAAGGGAGTAGCTAACCCTAAGACTTGCCAATTTATTTCGATTTAAACTTGGAAGAGGCAAACTCGGGATTGGGAAAGATTAATTAACAAGAATTTGGGGTGTTAACCCTCATCTAATGGAAATCGACCTAGGGATAGGCGACACCACTTGTAGCCATATTCGGGTGTTCTTAATGCTCCTAATTGCTTTAGGGATATTCAATTAGGTAGTCTAGTTAGTCTTCGGAAGAAGCTAATTTAGAGTCATTATCCCAGGCTAAGTAATATAAACTCACAATTATTTGTAAGTCATGAAGTACATTGGATCGTTACTTGAGCATAGTTTCCCTTGTATCCATGCTTGTGGTCATTGATCATTTTACTTGATTTCTAGGTTAGTTAACATTTTTGCATTAGTTATAATTTTCTCCAAAACCAAAATATTATCCATTGTTTGGCTTTAGCTATTATTGGTGAAAATTCCTACTTTTCCTAATCGCCTACATATTGTTCTCTGTGGGATTCGACCCCGACTCATAGTTGGGTAATTATATTTGCATACGACCGTGCCCATTCTAATTAATAGGGTGGATTTGGACGTTATCACATAGCTTGTATCATGGTTTCATGAGATAACTTGTAGCATGGTTTCATGAAATAACTTGTATTTAGCATGTATATTTCTTATATCATGGCATGAAAGTAATTATATGATTTAATTACATGAAAACTTGTAGACATATAGGATATTCATGAAATAATCATTCTTGGTCAAAAACATGCATGCAAGAACACATGGAATACAAAATATGGGTTTTCATGAATTACGAACAGATTCTCAATAATCATAATGAGTATCAAGAACACAATGATAGAATAATAGCAATTCAAACATAATATAGTCATAGACATGGACATAGGGTTATCATGAGCATAGTATAGAATAGAAACCCTAGTTTTGTAAAGTGTCATACTTTATGGATTATGAGGCGTGGGGAAGAACAATGATGTTTCCATACGTAGATAGTAACTCTACATACCTGGTAATGCTCCAAAACTTAAATTAAAGAGTTGAACTTTGAAGAAGATTTCCAAAATCTTGAATTCTTGAACTTTGAGATGGGTTTTCTTAAAAACCCTAGTTTAGGGATGATGATTTCTTGTTTAGATTACAACGATATGTATTAGAATTGACTTGAAATAATTAGAGTAGGATTACCTTGGTGTTCTTGATGATAGAGGAGGGTAGGAGGTCGTTCTAGGGCTTGAAGGAATGAAAAATAATGATTTGAACTGATATGGACGAATATATATTGTTCTGAAAAATTGAATTTTACGCCCAGTTAAATACTGGCCGTATTTTGAAATACGGTCCGTATTCTGTATGGACTGCACTGCGTCTCTTCAGTAAAATGGCCATAACCCTTTACACGAATGTCCGTTTGACCCCCATAATATACCGTTGGAAAGATATTTCAAAGATTTACAACTTTCATCAAGGAAGTTTTCCCAAATTCCAAATACGGTTTGAAATACGGGCCATATTTTGAAATACGGTCTGTATTTAACGATTTAACCTCTAAGTGTCAAATTCCAGAATGCTCAGAAATCTTTGGTACAAGTTTACGACTTGAAATACGGGCCGTATTCTAAAATACAGTCACTATTCATGGGCATAAACCACCATCTTACAACTGAAGAGGAAATTTCAAATTCCCACATTCTTTATCTGGTTTTCTAAATCTAGGATCATGGTCAAAGCTTAGGTTAAAGGTACGGGGTGTTACAGCTTCTTTCTTATCAAGCTTCTTTGTTAGTAAAGAGAGACTAGTGGCCAATTGTGTCAATGTCTGCTGCGTTTCCTGGCTATCTTTCACAATGTTTTGAATCAACGGTGTTCCAAATGATAGTCCATCAGAATTACTTGAATTCCATACTTGGCTGTGAGTAGTCAATCGGTTAAGTATATCAGTAATAGGAGTATAGAACTTGTTCATGAAACACCCGCTGGCAGAATTATTGGCTATTACTTAGGTCATAGGATCCAAACCTCTGTAAAACTTCTCCTTCAAAATCTGTTCAGGAAAACCATGGTTTGGACTCCTATCCAAATATTCCTTGTACCTCTCCCAAGCTTCAAAAAGTTGCTCCCCATTACGTTGTTTGAATTCGTAAATCTAATCACGAATTTCAGCCCTTTTACTTGGGGGGTACCACTTTCTGAGAAAAACTCTTACCATTTCTTCCTATGTAGCAATAGAGTTCCGGAGCAGCTTTGTGAACCATTTTCTTGCTTCTCCGGCTAACGAATATTTGAAGAGTTTCAGCCGGACTGCTTCTTGCGTCACACTCCTTGGATATCCTGAGAGCACACATCCAGAAAGTTTGTTATATGTTGGTGAGGGTCCTCATCGACTGCATTCCGAAAGTATCCCTCTTGTTTGAGCATATGATAGAGGGAAATGTCAAACTTGATAGTAGTAGCAGTCACCCTCGGATGAACGATTGCAGATGCAAAGTCTTCATCTGCTTCTGGTTCATCAGCAAAAACATTCTCGACTGGAAGTTCGTTGTTGGCCATGATCACCTGGTTTACAAGGTAGCAAACGAGGTGTGTTGGAATATGACAAAGACTTAAAGAAGAGTAAACACTATTTAGTAATTTCAAAACTGTATGCCCTGGCAACGGTGCCAAAATTCGATACGCTCAAATTACACCTATTAATGGTATAACGCGGACGTTGTCAAATATAGTAACCCAACGAGGTTAGGGTCGAATCCCACAGAGAATATGGTGTGAAAAGTTTACTAAACAAGTATTATACTAATCTTGCGGTCTTGATGTATTCCAGAAAAGGGTTTTGTAGTTGATTTGGTTTGTGGACTAATTTAAAGTGACTGGAAATTTATAGTTGTAAATATATGGGTAAAAATAACCAAGGTTGTGTCCCCGTCAGATAAAGTGTATGATCATGGGTCTCGATCTTGATATACTTCTAATGGACTGCTTGTATGGATGCACTTAATGTTACACCTCGGAACTTCGGGTTGCTGAGCGGTGAAGGGACTAAAGTAAGTTAAGGTGAACATGATGTCCCTACAAGTAAGAAAGGATACTTAATAAGTCTAATTAATATTCCAAAGAAGTTAGAGGCAAGAGAGAAAAGTTCGTCAAATGAAACTCAAACGCAGTTCTGCGAGAGGGGGGTTCGACGGCCGTTCTTTGTACCGTCGGACGAGTCGACGCTTCGTCGATTGTGCTGTAGAATTGAGCTAGAGCGAAGACCATTCGATGAACAGGTAGACACTCCGTCGATCAGTTCGACGGACCGTTCTTCTCATCGTATAATGACAGGAAACGACAGATTGCTCATTGGAAATTTAACGACTTCGACGACCAGATTGACTCCCCGTTGATCCGATCGATGCTCCGTCGATCGTACTGTACATCTCGGTCGGGACTGATTTCATGATTTAATATAATAACCCTCCCTCATTTTTATTTCATTTCATTTTCATTCTCCACACACCAAAGAAACCTCTAGAACTTTCTCCATTATTCATCCACAAGAATTCAAGGGAAAACCATGGTCAACTACACCAAATCCATGTAATCAAGTGTATGAAACCCAGTAAAAGTTCATCTAAGCCAAGAAAACTCAAGAGAAGTGAGTTAGGGTTTTAGTGCAAGAAGATAAGTTCCACTTAAAGTTTGTTCATCCATCATCTAAGGTGGGTTTTATGACCATTTTATATGGTTTGAGTGGTTAAAAGTTGAAACACTTGGATTGTGGAAAGACATAGAAATTGGGTCATGAATGTGTGAATAGTGTCATTGTAGAATAGTGATTGGGATGAAACATGAATGTTGCTATGCTGTGATTCTGAATATGTTACAAATGACATTTAGACCATGGAATAAGTATTATATATGAGAAAACGCGATAACGAGTTATAATCATAATTGTGGAGAAATCAAAGAGAGATGGTGAATTGTGGTAAGTGTAGATAAATGATGATTGTTGTTGCTATATTGTGAATGTTGTTATTAACGTTTGGGAGTTGATATAGAATGTGGGAAAAGTAGTATAAACAAAGGAAGTGCTACCCAATTTTCCCTAGAAATGATAAAAATGTTCTTATAGCCGAGTAACTAATGTCTATGCGATTCCTCTGGAAGGTTGAAACGTGGGCATCGAAGGAAACCAAGCGAACGATAGATTAGTTAAGCGCAAAAGGTATGTGAGGTTAGTCCTTTCTTCCCATGGCATGAATCCTGTAGCATGATTTTCCTTCTTCTTCACGAATCTCTTAAATTCCGGAAAACTATGAGCCTATGATCATAAATAGCTACACAAGGTAAGAGTTAAAGTATAGAAATTCTAGATGTTCATGATATGATGTTCCTAAAACGTTAATGATGTCATTTATTACTTACACTCACGTCATATCTATTCCCTTCAAGGTGAGGCAGAATGTTAATGAGTACTCCATAATGAAATCGGAGAATCACGACCTTACGTCACCCCGATAAAGCATAGTTAACCTTGAGTCTTTATGCATGCACTATAATGAACATATTATGATGATGAGATTACACCACGCCTATATGGCTGGGCAGTCACCGCTAAGGCGGGCAGCTATACACCATGGCCGGATGGCATGGGCAGACACCACTAGTGGGCGGCATGAGATGGTACCCCGGACGCGGGAGGCCTGGACGCAGGCTAATGCTAATGATTATCACACCGATCCGATATGGACCGGCAGCTTATACATTTATGCATATATGATATGATGATGATTATGAGTGAGCTAGCATGCATCTTGTTCTTTATATTTGACAGTCAGACACAGATGTTCCTTATTGATGCTTCCTTATTTCATTGACATATTATTATTATTTATGCCTCTCATACTCAGTACAACATTCGTACTGACGTCCGTTTTCTTTGGACGCTGTGTTCATGCCCACAGGTAGACAGGGAGGTGATCCTGATCCAGATTTGTAGGAGTTGTTCGCTAGTTTGAAGAGCACTCCATTTTCTGGAGGTGCCATTGATTGTTCTTTTGGTATATATGTACATGTATATTTTGGGCCCGACGGGGTCTTGTTTCGTCCACATGTGTAGCACTCTAGTAGAGGCTCGTAGATGTGCAGTGTGGGTTGTATGGTCTCACGAGGATGCTGCTATGTATATATATATATATATATATATATATATACATATATATTTTAATGACCAAGAGGCTTGTGCATATGAAACTATTTATGTTTCCGAATGAGAGATGATTTTCTTATAAATTGAGTATGTTTTTGATAAAATAGCATTAAATAAGTATGATGAGTAATAGAACGAGCGGTGCTCGACGGTTAGCCCCGGGTACCCGTTGCGGCCCCTAGTCGGGTCGTCACAGAAGTGGTATCAGAGTAGTTTGGTCCTAGGGAGTGTCTACGAGCCGTGTCTAGTAGAGTGTTGTTTATGGTGTGTTGCGCGCTACATCAATAAACAGGAGGCTACAAGGCATTTAGGAAAAATGGCTATCTTTCTTCTTATGAGATCGTGCGATAGAGCCGTGTATAAGATTTTATCCTCCTTAATAGTGTGTTGTGATTTCAGAAATGCCGCCAAAAGGAAAAGCTACAGCCGCCCAGAAGGACAAGACTACGACAAAAAGGCAGGGGGAAAGAGAACCTCCGATGAATGTAGAAGAGGGCGAGTCACATAATGAGGCCTTATCTAATACCTCCTCTACCCCGCCCAATGTAGAAGAACCAGGAGGAGTTTCCACTCCAGTTCCACCATCAGTTGCTTCGGGTCAACAAGTGACCGAGGCCATCCACTTATTAACACAGTTGGTTGCCGCCCAGGCACAGCAGCAAAATGCGGGCCCAAGTGATCGGTCAGCTAGTACCCGAGCCCGCGATTTTATGAGTTTGAATCCTCTGAAGTTTTTCGGGTCAAAGCCGAATGAAGACCCGCAAGGTTTTATTGATGAGATGTTGAGAACATTGAGAATTATCCATGTCTACGAGACTGAATCTGTGGAGTTTGCATCTTATAGACTCCGAGATGTGGCGGTATTGTGGTATAATAATTGGGTAGCATCGAGAAAAGAGAATGCGCCTCCTCCCGTTTGGCAAGAATTCGTCGATGCCTTCATTCGCCATTATTTGCCACCTGAGGTCCGCCGAGCTAGAGCGGATAGATTTCTAAATTTGAAGCAAGGAAATATGAGTGCCCGGGAGTATAGCCTATAATTTAATTCCTTGGATAGATATGCCCCGACTATGGTGGCCAATATGGGAGATAGGGTGCACAGGTTTGTGAGTGGCTTGGGGCCACATCTGTTCAAGGATTACTTAACGGCCTCGTTGCAAGAAGGGATGGATATTTCCCGAATACAAGCCCATGCCCAGAACTTAGAGGGACGACAGCCACAATCAAGAGGTACTCGTGATGTTGATAGAAGGAAAAGCAAGAGGGCCAGATCTATGGGGGCAGGCAGCGATTATAGAGGGGGATTGAGGCAGACCTATTCCCAACATTCAGGCCAGTCGGTGACTAGTGCACCTCCTCGACTCACGGGTAGGAGATTTGATCGCTCCTTTCGTTCAGGACCGGGTCAGAGTTCGAGGGCCTCAGATTCTAAATTCAGGGAAGATTATAGTCAGAGGAGACCCCTAGTGCCACGATGCAGCCAATGCGGTAGACTACATTCTGGACGATGTCGCCAAGGTTCGGATGCTTGCTATGCCTGTGGGCAGGTTGGGCACATGATGCGAGATTGCCCGTCGGCGAGCGGTAGAGTTAGCATTCAGCCCACAGGATCAGCAGCTGGTTCTTTTTCAGTGCGCCCGGTAGGGCAGACTTCCCAGACTCCAGTGGGCCGAGGGGGAGTATCTACTTCAGGTGCCACACAGCCCCATATATATGCTTTAGCCGGACGATAGGATCTTGAGTCCTCCCCCGATGTGGTTACAGGTACATTATGCATATTTTCCTGTGATGTATATGCCTTGATAGATCCAGGTTCTACATTCTCTTATATTACCCCTTATGTTGCTGGTCGTATCGGGGTGAAACTTGAGCCAATCAAACCTTTTGAGGTATCTACTCCGGTTGGTGATCCCGTGATAGCTAGACAAGTGTATATAAATTGTGTAATTGTGATATGTGATCGCCAGACCAAAGCTGATTTGATTGAGCTGGAAATGTTAGATTTCGATGTAATTATGGGTATGGATTGGTTGGCTGTTACACCTCGGAAAAACATTTCTGTTGGTACGTAAGTGAACGAACTAGTGATAAGTATGAGTGCATGATGCCCATGAGCAAGAAACGACGTTTGATGACCTTAGGCAAGATTTCGAAGGTAGCCGATGTGAAATGAGAAAGTTGGCTAAGTTAAGATGAGATATAAGGTGAGCAATGCATGTGCATGGACGTGGGTGATTAAGATGAGAAGTCTAAGAAATATGGGAAGTTGCAGAATTGCAACTGCCCAGTGGTCGTAAAGTGCTAGGACGGACCGTAAACTGGTATACGGTCCGTAAACTAGCAGGTCGTAAACTGCCATGCAAGGCTTCAACTTTCTGCCAGCCGAGAAATGGTAAAATACGACCTGGAGGACGGACCGTAAAGTGATTTACGGCCCGTAAACCATGGTCGTAAATCACCATGCAAGCAGCCAAAGCTTCTGGTTCTGGAAATGGTTAAAAACGATCGCGAGGGACGGTCCGTAAACTGCAATACGGGCTGTAAACCATGATGGACGACCATTGTTCACCTCAGCACAGATTTTGCAAGTCATTAAATAAAGGGACCAACACTAGTTTTATTTCATTACAACATTACACCACTTCTCTCTAAAACCTCTCTCTACATTTATTATACAAGTTTTTAAGGATATTTGAGGATCAACAACATAAAACAAGGTGAATCAAGAGTAAGAACATCATCAAAGATCATCTAACTCAAGAAATCCAAATGGAGAAAAACTAGGGTTTTGCTCAAAGTGGAGTATTATTAACCAAAGCTTGTTCCTACAACTTCTAAGGTAAGATTCATGATTTTTACATGATGTTTAAGGTATTGAAGAGTTGAAATACATGGATTGTAGAAAATATGGTCAAGTAGGTCATGAATGATGAATAGTGACATTTTGAGGAATAGTTTGAATTGAATCATGGGTGTTGTTGTGTTGTGATATGAATGTATTATAAATGGTACTAAGATCATGAACTAGACACATTAGACGAATGGGCGAAGTTGGATGTTATGACCAAGAAAATGGGTGAATTAGAGGGAAATTAAGGAATCTAGATAATGTGGATAATGTGAATGACTAATGGCCATTGTTATGATATTAATGAAGGTATAGACGCTAGCATTGGAAGGAAACGTGCAAGTGTAGAATAGTCTGACGAAAAGGTATGTAAGGCTAACCCTTCTTTCATAAGGCATGGTTCCTTGGCCAAACTCTTAAATCCTCTATATGAGTATGTTGTATTCAAATGATTGACACTCCGAACTCATAAGCTCACGATCCTCGATATGTACTACGATTGTACTACGCACCCCATATGACGAGTAAGCATAACATATAGATGTAGCAAAAATGATGATGATAATAATAATGATGCTAAAGGTGCCTACGGGCTATTAGACTTATATGTGCCTATGAAGGGCTATAATGACACCCCGAGCTTATAACGCCGGGTAGGATATATGTATGTGAATATGTATAAAGTATGTATACGATTACGAAACACATGCACACCTCTGCAGATGGTACGGATAACCCTGAAGCCTTGGTAGGGCCAGGTATGATTAACCTTGAGCCTTGGTTGGACAAGTATGTATGAAACACCGATCCTATGAGGTCGGGTATGCTATGTATATAAAATGGCTATGTATATAATATGAATATAAATATGATAAGACTATGTATAAGAATACGAATAAGGACATGTATACGAATATGAGCACAAGTATGGTACGAGTACTATTATGGAATACGGATGATGACGTAGGTGTACGAATACGTATGAAAAATGGAAAGTCCTACGAAAGACAGGTAAGTGCTATGACGATGATATTATTGTCTCCCCCTCTTATGCTATTTCATATGTTGTTCATGATGCTTATTTATTGACGTTGCTCATGATTTACATACTCTGTACATTCTTCGTACTGACGTCCTTTTGTTTGTGGACGCTGCGTTATGCCCGCAGGTGCACAGGGAGACAGACTTGATCCATAGTTGCCTATTCGGAGATTACATAGAGAGCTCCATTTCCTTCGGAGCCATATCTTTTGGGTACTCATTCTTTTGTGTATATAATTATAGGCATAGCGGGGTCCTGTCCCGCTAATGTGATATGTTATACTCTTAGAGGCTCGTAGACATATGTGTGTATGGGTAGATGTGTTTGGCCGTGTCGGCCTGTGTTTTGTATATCATTTTGTCAGCCACGTTGGCCCATGTACACTGATGTTGCATAGATGTCTATGATGATATAAATGTGTTGTTGTCCAAATGGGACTAGTTGACGAATGAATGGAAATGCAAGTGTACTTATGTTGCTCACCTAGATCAAAGCATAAGAGTAAGCTAAAAGGGTGCCCGGGTGGGCTAGCACCGGGTGCTCGTCGCGGCCCCGAGTCGGGTCGTGACAAAAGTGGTATCAGAGCAGTTCAGTCCTAGGGTGTGTCTATGACCCGTGTCTAGTAGAGTCTTGATTATGGGTGTGTTGCGCGCCACACTTATAAACAAGAAGTTGCGGACATTTTAGGAATAAATGGCCTTCTTTCTTCATAAGAATCGTGCGATAGAGCTATGATGTAGGAAATTCTTGTTCCTAAATCGTGTATTGTGTATTTCAGAGATGCCTAAAAAGGGAAAGACTACGGCAGCCCAAAAGGGCACGACGGTGGCAGAGATGCGGGCTAAGAAAGCACCGCCACCAGTAGTAGAGGAAAGTGAGTCCCAGAGTGCGACTCGATCTCAGTCCTCCCAGACAGTGCCTATTTCTGAGGAGCGTGAGGGAGCCTCAGCCCCAGCTCCAGGACCTCCAGCTCCTCCACCAAATGCTTCGGGCCAGGATGTGAAAGAGGCCATTAATTTGCTAACTCAGTTGGTTGCGGCCCAGGCTCAGAGGCACAGTTCAGGGTATGGTGATAGGGTTGTTAGTGCAAGAGCCCGTGATTTCATTACTTTGAACCCTCTGGAATTCTTTGGGTCAAAACCGGAGGAGGATCCCCAGGACTTTATTGATGGTATGCTAAGGACGCTCCGATTGATACATGCTTCAGACACCGAGTCAGTGGAGTTAGCGTCATATAGATTGCGAGATGTCTCGATTCAGTGGTATACGGTATGGATGGCTTCACGGGGAGCAAATGCCGGTATGGCAAGAGTTTGTTGATGCTTTTCTACGTCATTATATGCCCCCAGAAGTTCGGCGAGCTAGGGCCGATAAATTCTTAAATTTGAGGCAAGGCAGTATGAGTGCCCTAGAGTATAGCCTCCGTTTTAACTCCTTGGCCAGGTATGCTTCGGCCTTGGTAGCAGATATGGGCGACAAGGTACACCGATTTGTAAAGAGCCTAAGGCCCCATCTGATGAAAAAATGCTTGACTGCGTCCCTTCAGGACGGTATGGATATTGCACGCATTCAGGCACATGCTCAGAACTTAGAGGAAAGCCTACAGCAGCGGAGAAGTGAACGTGAGCAGGATAGAGGACACAGCAAGAGGGCCAGATCTTTGGGCCTAATGAGTGAGTCCAGAGGTGGACACAGGCAACAGTTCCCTAGACATTCGGGCTATTCTATGACCAGTGTACCTCCACGGTTTTCAGGCTAGAGCCTTGATAGATCTACTCATCCCGGGCTGAGTCAGAGTTATTCGGGGTCCCAGTTTAGAGGTGATTCAGGCCAGTCAAGGCGACCTATACCACGATGTTCCCAGTGTGGGAAGTCGCTTTGGGTTCAATGCCGATTGGGTTCAGATGGTTGCTATTCATGTGGTCGACCAGGCCATATTATGCGTGATTGCCCCTCAGTACATGGTAGAGGTAGGACCCAACCATTAGGGTCGGTAGCCGGATCTTCAGCATCTGTATGCCTTACGGGGCCAGGTTCATATGCGTCAATCGGCCATGGTAGAGGTAGAGGCAGAGCTCCCAGTACTAGCGGCCCTCAGCATCGTATCTATGCTTTGGCTGGACGCCAAGATCTTGAGTCTTCTCCTGACGTGGTCATAGGTATATTATCGGTATTCTCTCATGATGTATATGCTTTGATTGATCCGGGCTCCACGTTATCATATGTTACTCCTTATATTGCGGGTCAATTTATAGCTGAGTCGGAGTCGATCAAACCTTTTGAGGTGTCTACACCCATGGGTGAATCGGTGATAGCTAGCCGAGTATATAGAGATTGTGTAGTTATGATTTGTGACTGTTGTACCATGATTGATTTACATGAGCTAGAAATGGTAGACTTTGATGTTATTACGGGCATGGATTGGTTGGCTTCTTGTTATGCCAACGTTGATTGTCGGATGAAGGTGGTTCGTTTCCAGTTTCCGGGAGAACCAGTGCTAGAATGGAAAGGAAATACGACATCACCAAAAGATAGGTTTATTTCCTATCTAAAGGCAAGGAAAATGATCACAAAAGGGTGCATTTATCATCTAGTACGAGTTCAAGATGTAGAAGCTGAGTCGCCGACTCTACAGTCAGTTCCAGTGGTGAATGAATTCCCGGATGTGTTCCCGGAACAGCTTCCAGGCCTTCCTCCCGAGCGGGAGATTGATTTTGCCATTGATGTGTTTCCAGACACTAAACCTATATCTATTCCTCCATGTAGAATGGCACCCGCAGAATTGAAAGAGTTGAAGGAGCAATTGAAGGACTTGCTTGATAAAGGCTTCATTAGGCCTAGTTCATCCCCGTGGGGAGCACCCGTATTGTTCGTCCGAAAGAAAGATGGCTCCTTGAGAATGTGCATTGAATATAGGCAATTGAATAAAGTAACGATTAACAATAAATATCCTCTCCCAAGGATTGATGACTTGTTTGATCAATTGCAAGGCGCCAAATAGTTTTCAAAGATTGATTTGAGGTCCGGGTATCATCAAGTGAGAGTAAGGGAGAAAGACATCCCCAAGACAGCTTTCCGGACAAGATATGGTCATTTTGAATTTCGGGTAATGTCATTTGGGCTAACGAACGCGCCAGCGGTATTTATAGATTTGATAAATAATGTGTTCAGGCCCTTCCTGGATTTATTTGTGATAGTATTTATCGATGACATCTTGGTGTATTCTAGATCTGAGGCAGAACATGCGGATCATTTGTGTATAGTCCTTGGAGTTCTTCGAACTCGAGAATTGTTTGCAAATTTTTCCAAATGCGAGTTTTGGTTGAACTCAGTGGCATTTTTAGGGCATATTGTTGCAACTGATGGTATCCGAGTGGATAGTCAAAAGATTGAGGCCGTGAAAACTTAGCCAAGACCCACAACTCCTACAGAGGTTCGTAGCTTTCTGGTCTTAGCAGGTTATTACAGGAGATTCGTTGAAGGTTTTTCCTCTATTTCTGCACCACTCACAAAGTTGACACAGAAATCAGCCAAGTTTCAATGGACAGATGCTTGTGAACGTAGTTTCCAAGAGTTAAGGGGTCGGTTGACTTCTGCCCCAGTTCTGACACTTCTAGAGGGATTGGAAGGATACGTTGTGTATTGCGATGCTTCAGGTGTTGGGCTAGGCTGTGTGTTGATGCAACATGGCAAAGTGATTGCGTATGCTTCAAGGCAATTGCGAAAACATGAGCAGAATTATCCTACCCATGATCTAGAATTGGCCGCGGTGGTTCATGCGCTAAAGATATGGAGACATTATTTATATGGTGTCCACGTGGATATTTATACAGATCATAAGAGTCTCCAGTACACCTTCAAGCAGAAAGAGTTGAATTTGCGGCAACGACGATGGCTAGAGTTGCTAAAAGACTATGATGTTGAGATCCTGTACCACCCCGGAAAGGCAAATGTGGTGGCTGATGCTCTTAGCCGTAGGTCGATGGGAAGTCTAAGTGATGTACGACCAGAAAAGAAAGAGATGGCCCGTGAGCTTCAACAGTTAGCTAGCCTAGGAGTCCGAGTAGTGGACTCAGGTAGCAGCGGAGCTACTATCCAGAATACAGCAGTCTCGTCGCTAGTAGCAGAAGTGAAAGAGCGACAATATGAGGATCCCATGCTAATGCAGCTCAGAGATACACTCCCTCAGAAAGAGGAGTCAGCATTTGATATTTCAGGAGACGGAGTTCTCCGATGTAGAGGAAGATTATGTGTTCCCGATGTGGCAAGTTTACGCCACCAGATTTTGAGAGAAGCTCATAGTTCCCGTTATTCTGTTCACCCCGGAGCGACGAAGATGTATCATGATCTTAAGTATATATATTGGTGGAATGGGATGAAGAAATATATAGCGGAATTCGTAGCTCAGTGTCCTAATTGCCAACTTGTGAAGATTGAACACCAAAAGCCGGGTGGATTGTTGCAACCTATAGAAATCCCAACTTGGAAGTGGGAAGTGATTAACATGGACTTCATTTCAGGCTTACCCCGTTCTCGACGTAAGTATGATTCCATATGGGTGATTGTGGATAGACTCACCAAGTCAGCTCATTTCTTACCGGTCAGGACGACCTATGAGGGAGAAGATTATGCGAAGCTTTATCTTAAAGAGATAGTAAAACTCCATGGCGTCCCGGTATCTATTATCTCCGACAGAGGGACTCAGTTTACAGCTAAGTTTTGGAGGTCTTTCCTAGAGGGTTTAGGGACCCGAGTTAGCCTTATCACGGCATTTCATCCCCAGACCGATGGACAAGCTGAACGTACTATTCAGAATCTTGAGGATATGTTACGAGCATGTATGATAGATTTTGGAGGAAATTGGGATGATCATTTTCCACTCATTGAATTTGTTTACAATAATAGCTATCATTCCAGCATTCAAATGGCACCGTATGAAGCTCTATATGGGCGAAAGTGTAGATCCCCAATTGGGTGGTTTGAAACAGGACAGACTAAATTGATAGGGCCAGACTTGGTCCAGCAAGCTATAGAGAAAGTCAAGCTCATACAAGATCGGTTGTTAGCAGCCCAAAGTCGTCAAAAGTCCTATGCGGATAATCGTCGAAGAGACTTAGAGTTCGAAGTGAAAGATTGGGTGTTCTTGAAAGTGTCGCCAATGAAGGGCGTTATGAGATTTGGCAAAAAGGGGAAACTTAGTCCCCGGTATATTGGGCCATATGAGATTGTGCGCAAAATAGGCAAAGTGGCCTATGAGTTAGATCTACCTCCTGAGTTGGAGTCAGTCCATCCAGTGTTCCACGTCTCGATGCTTCGAAAATGCATTGGAGATCCTACTGGGATCGTCCCAGTAAATGATGTGCAAGTGACAGAGAAATTGACTTATGAAGAGGTACCCATTTCCATATTAGACAGGCAAGTACGGAGGCTTAGAAACAAAGAGGTGGCCTCGGTTAAGGTTTTATGGAGAAGCAGTAAACGAGAGGAGATGACATGGGAAGCAGAAGAAAGTATGCGATCCAAATACCCATATTTATTTCAGCCCTTGGAAGAAGCCCAAGATGAGACGTCAAGATCATAAGGTATGTATATTTTCCTTTTTTGCTTTTGGGTCATGTGTGGCCAAATTTTATGTTGTTATGTTGTTGCCCTGTGTGGCATCGATATTATGGGTTGTTGTAGCAGGATGGTAGCGCCATATTATAAGGGAAAATCTGGCGAAATATTTGTACAATTCCCGAGCACTTTAACATTTGGGGACGAATGTTCTTAAGGGGGGAAGAATGTTACACCTCGGAAAAATATTTCCATTGGTACGTAAGTGAACGAACTAGTGATAAGTATGAGTGCATGATGCCCATGAGCAAGAAACGACGTTTGATGACCTTAGGCAAGATTTCGAAGGTAGCCGATGTGAGATGAGAAAGTTGGCTAAGTTAAGATGAGATATAAGGTGAGCAATGCACGTGCATGGACGTGGGTGATTAAGATGAGAAGTCTAAGAAATATGGGAAGTTGCAGAATTGCAACTGCCCAGTGGTCGTAAAGTGCTAGGACGGACCGTAAATTGGTATACGGTCCGTAAACTAGCAGGTCGTAAACTGCCATGCAAGGCTTCAACTTTCTGCCAGCCGAGAAATGGTAAAATACGACCTGGAGGACGGACCGTAAAGTGATTTACGGCCCGTAAACCATGGTCGTAAATCACCATGCAAGCAGCCAAAGCTTCTGGTTCTGGAAATGGTTAAAAACGATCGCGAGGGACGGTCCGTAAACTGCAATACCGTAAACCATGATGGACGACCATTGTTCACCTCAGCACAGATTTTGCAAGTCATTAAATAAAGGGACCAACACTTGTTTTATTTCATTACAACATTATACCACTTCTCTCTAAAACCTCTCTCTACATTTATTATAAAAGTTTACAAGGATATTTGAGGATCAACAACATAAAACAAGGTGAATCAAGAGTAAGAACATCATCAAAGATCATCTAGGTCAAGAAATCCAAATGGAGAAAAACTAGGGTTTTGCTCAAAGTGGAGTATTATTAACCAAAGCTTGTTCCTACAACTTATAAGGTAAGATTCATGATTTTTACATGATGTTTAAGGTATTGAAGAGTTGAAATACATGGATTGTAGAAAATATGGTCAAGTAGGTCATGAATGATGAATAGTGACATGTTGAGGAATAGTTTGAATTGAATCCTGGGTGTTGTTGTGTTGTGATATGAATGTATTATAAATGGTACTAAGATCATGAACTAGATACTTTAGACGAATGGACGAAGTTGGATGCTATGACCATGAATATGGGTGAATTAGAGGCAAATTAAGGAATCTAGATAATGTGGATAATGTGAATGACTAATGTCCATTGTTATGATATTAATGAAGGTATAGACGCTAGCATTGGAAGGAAACTTGCAAGTGTAGAATAGTCCGACGAAAAGGTATGTAAGGCTAACCCTTCTTTCATAAGGCATGGTTCCTTGGCCAAACTCTTAAATCCTCTGTATGAGTATGTTGTATTCAAATGATTGACACTCCGAGCTCATAAGCTCACGATCCTCGATATGTACTACGATTGTACTACGCACCCCATATGACGAGTAAGCATAACATATAGATGTAGCGAAAATGATGATGATAATAATAATGATTCTAAAGGTTCCTACAGGCTATTATACATATATGTGCCTATGAAGGGCTATAATGACACCCCGAGCTTATAACACCGGGTAGGTTATATGTATATGAATATGTATAAAGTATGTATACAATTATGAAACGCGCGCACACCTCTGCAGATGGTACGGATAACCCTGAAGCCTTGGTAGGGCCAGGTATGAGTAACCTTGAGCCTTTGTTGGCCAAGTATGTATGAAACACTGATCCTATGAGGTCGGGTATGCTATATAAATGCTATGTATATGAAATGGTTATGTATATAATATGAATATGAATGTGATAAGACTATGTATAAGAATATGAATAAGGACATGTATACGAATATGAGCACAAGTATTGTACGAGTACTATTATGGAATACGGATGATGACGTAGGTGTACGAATACGTATGAAAAATTGAAAGTCCTACGAAAGACAGGTAAGTGCTGTGACGATGATATTATTGTCTCCCCCTCCTATGCTATTTCATATGTTGTTCATGATGCTTATTTATTGACGTTGCCCATGCTTTACATACTCAGTACATTCTTCGTACTGACGTCCTTTTGTTTGTGGACGCTGCGTCATGCCCGCAGGTGCACAGAGAGACAGACTTGATCCATAGCTGCCTATTCGAAGATTACATAGAGAGCTCCATTTCCTTCGGAGCCATATCTTTTGGGTACTCATTCTTTTGTGTATATAATTATGGGCATAGCGGGGTCCTGTCCCGCTAATGTGATATGTTATACTCTTAGAGGCTCGTAGGCATGTGTGTGTGTGGGTAGATGTGTTTGGCCGTGTCAGCCTGTGTTTTGTATATCATTTTGTCGGCCACGTTGGCCCATGTACACTGATGTGGCATAGATGCCTATGATGATATAAATGTGCTGTTGTCCAAATGGGACTAGTTGACGAATGAATGGAAATGCATGTGTAATTATGTGGCTCACCTAGATGTAAGCATAAGAGTAAGCTAAGAGGGTGTCCGGGTGGGCTAGCACCGGGTGCTCGTCGCGGCCCCGAGTCGGGTCGTGACATTGGCATCATGTTATACTAATGTCGATTGCCGAATGAAAGTTGTTCGATTCCAATTCCCGGGAGAGCCCGTGCTTGAATGGAAGGGTAATGCAGCATCTCCGAAGGGTAGGTTTTTTTCCTACCTCAAGGCAAGAAAGATGATAGCCAAGGGATATATTTATCACCTAGTCCGAGTTCATGACACCGAGAAAAAGTCGCCAACTTTCCAATCAGTCCCAGTAGTGAATGAATTTCCGGATGTATTCATAGATGAACTTCCAGGCCTTTCTCCAGAAAGAGAGATTGACTTCGCTATTGATGTGTTGTAGGACACTAAGCCTATCTATATTCCTCCTTTTCGAATGGCTCCGGCAGAATTGAAAGAGCTAAAGGCGCAGTTGAAAGATCTGCTTGAAAAGGGGTTTATTAGACCCAGTTCATCACCGTGTGGAGCACCAGTCTTGTTCGTGAGAAAGAAAGATGGTTCCCTACGAATGTGCATCGATTATAGGCAGTTGAACAAGGTGACGATAAAGAACAAATACCCCCTCCCAAGGATTGACGATTTATTCGATCAGCTGCAGGGTGCCAAGTGGTTTTCTAAAATAGACCTGAGGTCGGGCTATCATCAAGTGAGGGTTAAATAAGAAGATATTCCTAAAACTGCCTTCAGAACGAGATATGGCCATTATGAATTCCGGGTGATGTCGTTTGGGTTAACTAATGCTCCGGCAGTGTTCATGAACTTGATGAATAATGTATTCAGGCCACTCTTGGATTTATTTGTGATAGTATTCATTGATGATATTCTGGTGTATTCTCGCACAGAATCAGAGCATGCAGATCACTTGCGTATCGTACTTGGAATTCTTCGAGCTCGAGAATTATATGCAAAATTTTCAAAGTGCGAGTTTTGGCTGAATTCTGTAACATTTCTGGGCCATGTTGTATCAGACGATGGCATTCGATCGACACTCAGAAAATTGAAGCCGTGAAGACTTGGCCAAGGCCTACAACGCCTACAGAAGTCCGTAGTTTTCTGGGACTGGCAGGTTATTATAGAAGATTCGTAGAGGGCTTCTCATCTATTTCTGCCCCATTGACAAAGCTAACCCAGAAGTCAGCCAAATTTCTATGGAATGATGCTTGTGAATGCAACTTCCAAGAGTTGAAAGAGAAATTAACCTCCGCTCCGGTCTTAACACTTCCAGAAGGGTCATATGGCTATGTTGTGTATTGTGACGCTTCCGGTGTTGGATTAGGATGTGTATTGATGCAACATGGTAGAGTTATTGCTTATGCTTCAAGGCAGCTGCGGAAACATGAAAAGAATTATCCGACTCATGATCTCGAATTGGCCGCAGTCGTTCACGCATTAAAAATGTGAAGGCATTACTTGTATGGGGTGCACGTCGATATTTATACAGATCACAAGAGTCTCCAATACATTTTCAAACAGAAGGAGTTGAATTTACGACAGAGGCGGTGGTTAGAATTATTGAAAGATTATGATGTGAGCATCTTATACTACCCCGGAAAAGCAAATGTAGTAGCCGATGCGCTTAGCCGCCGATCAATAGGTAGCCTATGCGAAGTTCCACCAGAAAAGAAGGAAATGATTCATGAGCTTTATCAGCTAGCTAATCTTGAAATACGTGTAATTAATTCGGGTAGTGCAGGGATTGGTATTAATGATTCCACAGTTTCGTCCCTGAATATGGAAGTGAAAGAGCGTCAGTATGAAGATCCTCAGCTGAGCCAGTATAGAGACACACTTCATGAAAAAGAGAGATCTCCATTTAAAACTTCGATGGATGAGATTCTTAGATACCAAGGCAGACTATGTGTTCCGAATGTTGCAGAATTGCGCCGACGAATTCTGGAAGAAGCCCATTATTCTCGGTATTCTATCCACCCGGGTGCAACAAAGATGTATCACGATCTCAAATAGATATATTGGTGGGATGGCATAAAAAGGGACATAGCAGAATTGGTAGCTCAATGTCCAAATTTCCAGCAAGTAAAGATCGAACATCAAAAGCCAGGAGGGTTATTGCAAGCGATGGAAATTCCTACGTAGAAATGGGAAGTTATCAATATGGATTTTATTGTGGGGTTAGCCTCGTTCCCGAGGCAAGTATGATTCTATATGGGTAATTGTGGACAGATTAACAAACACATCTCATTTTCTTCCAGTCAGGACCACATACTCAGCAGAAGATTATGCGAGGTTATATCTCAAAGAAATTGTGCGACTTCATGGTATTCCACTATCCAATATTACAGATAGGGGAGCACAGTTTACAGCCAAATTCTGGAAGTCCTTTCAAGAAGGTCTAGGTACCTAGGTGAAGCTTAGCACGACATTTCATCCACAGACCGATGGACAAGCCGAATGTACTATTCAAACTTTGGAAGATATGCTACGGGCATGTGTATTAGATTTTGGTGGTATCTGGGATGATCACTTACCCCTTATTGAGTTTGCTTACAACAATAGATATCATTCCACTATCCAAATGGCTCCGTATGAAGCCCTATATGGAAGGAAATGTAGGTCCCCAATTGGATGGTTTGAAATAGGAGAAGTACAGCTAATAGGCCCTGAATTGATTCAGCAAGCGGTAGAAAAAGTCAAAGTGATCCGGGATCGATTGTTGACAGCCCAAAGCCGCCAAAAGTTTTATGCGAATAATCGCCGACGAGACTTGGAATTTCAGGTTAATTATTGGGTATTTTTGAAAGTGTCGCCAATGAAAGGGGTGATGAGATTTGGCAAGAAAGGGAAGTTAAGTCCTAGATACATTGGACCCTATAAAATTATCCGCAAGGTGGGTCATGTAGCCTATGAATTGGACTTGCCTTCAGAGCTTGAATCAGTTCATCCAGTCTTTCACATCTCGAGGATTGTTCTGATTGATGATGTCCAGGTGACAGAAAGGTTAGCATATGAAGAAGTACCTATTTCCATCTTAGATAGGCAAGTACGAAGACTTCGAAATAAGGAAGTGGCCTCAGTTAAGGTCTTATGGCGGAATAACAATAGAGAAGAGATGACTTGGGAAGTGGAAGAGGGAATGAAATCCAAGTATCCACACTTATTCCAACCCCCAGGAGACGTTCAAGATGAAACGCCAACAATATAAGTTATGTATGTAGTAAATGAAGTGTAATAATTAGAGAATCTGAACACCCCTATCTCTATCATTACTCAGATATTATATCCCCTATCTTCGGGAGCTTTCGTATGTCTTTCTTAGAGTTTTATTGTGTTGTAGCCCTGTGAGGCAGATTATTATGGGTTGTTGTGACAGGATGTTACAGCCATATTACAGGGGAAACTCTGGCGGAAGTTTTGTAAGAATTCCCGAGTACTTAACATTCGAGGATGAATGTTCCAAAAGGGGGGAGAATGTTACACCTCAGAACTTCGGGTTGCTGAGCGGTGAAGGGACTAACTTAAGTTAAGGTGAACATGATGTCACTACAAGTAAGAAGGGATACTTAAGAATTCTAATTAAGATTCCAAAGAAGTTAGAGGCAAGAGAGAAAAGTTCGTCAAATGAAACTCCAACGCAGTTCTGCGAGAGGGGGGGTTCGACGGCCGTTCTTTGTACCGTCGGACGAGTCGACGCTTCATCGATTGTGCCGTAGAATTGAGCTAGATCGAAGACCATTCGACGAACAGGTCGACGCTCCATCGATCAGATCGACGCCCCGTTGATCCGATCGACGCTCCGTCGATCGTACCGTACATCTCAGTCGGGACTGATTTCATGATTTAATATAAGGACCCTCCCTCATTTTTATTTCATTTCATTTTCATTCTCCACACACCAAAGAAACCTCTAGAACTTTCTCCATTATTCATCCACAAGAATTCAAGGGAAAACCATGGTCAACTACACCAAATCCATGAAATCAAGTGTATGAAACACATTAAAAGTTCAAATAATCCAAGAAAACTCAAGAGAAGTGAGTTAGAGTTTTGGTGCAAGAAGAGAAGTTCCACTTAAAGGTTGTTAATCCATCATCTAAGGTGAGTTTTATGACCATTTTATATGGTTTGAGTGGTTAAAAGTTGAAACACTTGGATTGTGGAAAGACATAGAAATTGGCTCATGAATGTGTGAATAGTGTCATTGTTGAATAGTGATTGGGATGAAACATGAATGTTGCTATGCTGTGATTCTGAATATGTTATAAATGACATTTAGACCATGGACTAAGTATTATATATGAGAAAACGCGATAACGAGTTATAATCATAATTGTGGAGAAATCAAAGAGAGATGGTGAATTGTGGTAAGTGTAGATAAATGATGATTGTTGTTGCTATATTGTGAATGTTGTTATTAACGTTTGGGAGTAGATATAGAATGTGGGAAAAGTAGTATAAACAAAGGAAGTGCTGCCCAATTTCCCTAGAAATGATAAAAATGTTCTTATAGCCGAGTAACTAATGTCTATGCGATTCCTCTTGAAGGTTGAAATGTTGGTATCGGAGGAAACCAAGCGAACGATAGATTAGTTAAGCGCAAAAGGTATGTGAGGCTAGTCCTTTCTTCCCATGGCATGAATCCTGTAGCATGATTTTCCTTCTTCTTCATGAATCTCTTAAATTCCGGAAAACTATGAGCTTATGATCATAAATAGCTACACAAGGTAAGAGTTAAAGTATAGAAATTCTAGATGTTCATGATATGATGTTCCTAAAACGTTAATGATGTCATTTATTGCTGACACTCACCTCATATACTATTCCCTTCAAGGTGAGGCAGAATGTTAATGAGTGCTCTATAATAAAATCGGGGAATCACGACCTTACGTCACCCCAATAAAGCATAGTTAACCTTGAGTCTTTATGCATGCACTATAATGAGCATATTATGATGATGACATTACACCACGCCTATATGGCCGGGCAGTCACCGCTAAGGCGAGCAGCTATACACCATGGCCGGATAGCATGGGCAGACACCACTAGTGGGCAGCATGAGATCGTACCCCAGACGCGGGAGGCCTGGACGCAGGCTAATGCTAATGATTATCACACCGATCCGATATGGACGGGCAGCTTATACATTTATGCATATATGATATGATGATGATTATGAGTAAGCCAGCATGCATCATGTTCTTTATATTTGACAGTCAGATATAGATTTTCCTTATTGATGCTTCTTTATTTCGTTGACATATCATTATTGTTTATGCCTCTCATACTCAGTACAACGTTCGTACTGACGTCCGTTTTCTTTGGACGTTATGTTCATGCCCACAGGTAGACAGGGAGGTGATCCTGATCCGGATTTGTAGGAGTTGTTCGCTGGTTTGAAGAGCACTCCATTTTCCGGAGGTGCCATTGATTGTTCTTTTGGTATATATGTACATGTATATTTTGGGCCCGACGGGGTCTTGTTCCATCCACATGTCTAGTACTCTAGTAGAGGCTCGTAGATACGCAGTGTGGGTTGTATGGTCTCACGAGGATGCTGCTATGTATATATATATACATATATAATTTAATGACCAAGAGACTTGTGCATATGAAACTATTTATGTTTCCGAATGAGAGATGATTTTCTTATAAATTGAGTATATTTTTTATAAAAGAGCGTTAAATAAGTCTTATGAGTAATAGAACGAGCGGTGCTCGGCGGTTAGCCCCGGGTACCCGTCGCGGCCCCTAGTCGGGTCGTGACACTTAACCTCTATGTGAATCTAAACTATTTCCCAATAAGAAAAGATTATTTCTTTCTATGCTTTTTCCAAAGATAAGAAAGTATGCATGAATAACGGTTAATTATGCCAAGTAAATCCCTCTTATTCCTAAGTGAATTTACTTAACAAGGTTTAAAGCCCTGAGTTCTTGTTATTTGTTCTTACCTAACCCTAGCTATTTTCCCAAATAAACTAAAGTTTATGGCGTGAGTTAATGTTTGCAACCACTAACTGTATGATAAATACGAAGAACAAATAAACCCTAACAATCCATTATGCGTATATCTTTCACGATCCCCATTCACAAAACACCCATCCTTGGGTTCACAACCTTAGTAAACGTGTTTAGCTACTCATGGCAACAAGAAAACAATAAAAGATTGAAGATTGCATAATTGAATTATTGTATTGAACTTACGAATAAAACTTGAAAGTAATGAATGTAATTGTCTGGATGTCTTCAAAAGCAAGAATAACTCAAAAGTAATTACTACAAGTCTATAACTCCAGATGTCTAAAAAATTAAACCTAAACAGGTATTTATACAAGTTAAAACTCGAAATAATCAATCCCAGTCCTGTTCCATCTCGGCTAGCACTTCGACGGGTCGTCTTTGCACTTCGACGGTGGTCGACAGGCTCGACGATCTGAGTACCCTTTATCACCCTGCAAGAATTCCACCGTCGAAGCACTTCGACGGGCCGCCGATCATGTCGACGTTACAAGTCGATGATCTGAGTATGCTTTGATGTTTTTGTTACTTCGCAGGAACTTTTTGACGATGCGATTTGACGGGCCGTCGAGCAAGTGGATGATGGTCCGTCCTTATGCTTATCAGAACAGATTGCCTATTTTTCTCGTTTTTTCGCTTTTCGAGCATTCTAACTCCAAAATACCTGCACAACACATAAAACACATCAAACTACCATGAACTTGCTCGAAAACAAGTAAAACTTAGAGTTACAGAGTATTAGATGTGCCAAAATCCTGGCACATCAGCCATGGAGGCTTTCGTGTTGTTATGATAATGATTTATTGGTTTTCATCAGCTCTCATACTCTCTTTCTTCGTTCGAGGACGATCGATTGTTTAATTAGTATCTAATGTAACGACTTGTTCGATCGTTATTGCATTTTTTACCCTTTTGCCCCCGTTAACTCTTCCCGAGCCTCGTTAACATGATTTTGACCCGCGGGGAAAGGTGGCACGGTTCCCTAGGTCGTCGGGCGAGTTTTAGTATGACCTTTGAAAAATTGAGCTTTTGAGCAAAAAACATTTGACTCAAAGTTGACTTTTGGGTAAACTGACCTTTTTCGAAATTTCATCGATTCCGAGGGGTCTGGATGGTCCCTTATGACTTGGTGGGAGGTTTGGTTCGGTTCCCAAGGCACTTGAGGGCATTTTGGGTTATTGGTTGGTAAGGTAGTTTTGGCCGTTAGGAGTTGACCCGGTCAACTAGACCTCTGTTGGGAAATCAGAGGCCGCAAGTGTATTCGTGGCATGTTTTTTAGTGTGTTTGCATATCTGGTTTGTGTCTAGGGTCCCTCGGATAGATGTCAGAATTTTGGGAAAGCTTGGAAAAAATCAGGTTTTTCTAGTTTCTGGTGTACTCGCCATGGCGAGGCCAGAAGCGCCACAACGGGCTCGTTGTGGCGGTGTCCTGAGAAATGTGTGTTTTGCGCCTTGGCGATGGCTGGACCTCTACGGCGGTACCGCCATGGCGACTCTTTTGACTACTGCAGCGGGTTGACAGGGCCAGTACCTAATAAATGCTAAGTTAAAACCCTAAAACCCTTATCACTTCATTTCTTTAGCATCTTGGGGCGAATTAGAAAGCTTTTGACCAGATTCTTCACAGAGGTAAGATCCTTGGCCTTAGAATTTTCCCTTCCTAATCATTAATCCATGCTAGAATCAAAGAGGGAAAAGGTGGGTTTTGATGAGAATTTCTTAAAATGGGCTTAGACTTCTTAAGTGGAAATTGTTGATAAAATTGGCTAGTATAACCCTAGAATTTGATATTTTATTTGTTGTTGAACTTGTATTGTCCATTATTAGATGTAAATTTGTGAAATGGAAAGTTAGGCTTCATACCAAAAATTGGGGGTTTCACTTATATATCCGAATTTAGCTTAATCTTGAGTTAATCTAGAAATTGATTAGTGGGTTTTGATCACCTAGACTTGAATTGCGTGTTTTACCCTAGAATTTCCTGTTTTGCCCTTGTGGGCCCGTTTTCCATAAATTCCATAGTTGGATTTTGACCTAACTAGAAGCTTAGCATTATGGGTATCATTCTTCATGATTTCTAACCTAGATTACATTTACAACTAGACTTTGAGTGTTTGGAGGCGCTACGAAAGGGCAAGGCAAATGTGTGTTTGTTCGTGGCTCCTGCTTGGCATTCCAGGTAGGTAAACTTTGGTTAGTAAAGCATATGTAGAGTTAGTGATTGTCGGAGATAGCATGTTACGCCTTCGGGTATGGTGTAGGGACGAATTACTTAGGTTGGTATTTTCGTTAACTATGACTTGTCGCCTCGTTGCCTTGTTGTGATTTGTTGGCTTGTAGCCACGTGAGTGATTCTAGACTTGTTGCCTAGTGACTTACCTTATGATTTGGGGATCGTATTTATTCATGTGTTGACGTTGTTGGGAAGCAAGGGAAAGGCATGATATTGAGACTGTTATTGTGATAGGTGTCCATGTGTGGCACGATTGATTTGCTATGTTGTCATCATTCATTGATATTATGCAGTGTACTCATTCTTATCTTTCATGATACTTTGATATGAATACTAGTAGTTTATTTGTGTTTGGGAACCTGTATCCCTCAGTTGTTGGTTATTGACTTGTGAAGAAGAAGAAGGAATAGATATTGATCTAGCTATTGGTAAATATGTCCATGTGTGGCACGGCTGTCATTAAATATACTCCTGTTGGCATTGATATCATGCATGCATTCATACTTATATATATATATATTGGATCGGGTTGCGCACCGCAATACCTACTTTGATAAGATCCGGCTTGGGATAAACACCGAATCAAACAACAAATGCGGAAAATTAAGATAGGTAGAAATTTAGAGTTGAGAATAGAAGAAAGAAAGATGAGATTTAGAAGAAACAAAGGAATTAATCAACTACAATTGTGACTAATCAACATAGGAAAGGAAACCTACACCTATTAATCAACAATCTAAGATGAATTCATTCCAAGGAAGAAGAAAAACATTAACTCATACATGGAAATCTAATCCAAGATTATCCAAGAGAGGCTCAAATCAAAGAGTTAAGGGAATCCACCCACTAATAACTAATCACTAACCTAAACTCCATAAGGGAGAAACTACACTCAAAAGAGTTTCATCACAAATCTCAAGCTAAGTTGAAATGAAGACTAAGTAGTCTATTTATACTAAGCCTATTACAACAAAGTCCCTAAAGTGGCACGTTGCACAAATTAACCCACATGGGTTCTTCTTCACGTGAATTGCAATCCTAGCCTTGTATTTGCACTCCCAGCCACGAATTGTATTCCAAGCTATGAATTGCACTTCTAGCCATGTTTGCACTTCTAGCCACTTTGTGGGGCTTCAATCAATAGGCCTTCATCTTCATGCCTCCTCCAAGAAACCATCCACCCTATTTATGCCTTCTTGAATTGTCCTTCCATGGCCTCCAAAGGCCCTATCTTCATCATCCAAGGGCGTGTGGCATGGAAATGTATGTCCAAGGCTCTAACATGGATTTTAGCCCTCATTATGGCCCATGAGCTTCCTAGGATCATATCATCCTCCCCTTCTTCAAAAGGATTTGTCCTCAAATCCGAACCTAGAAAAACCCAAGGGAAGACATACGAAAACATGGTCCTCCAAGCATGAGGGTTAACACAAAAGGCGATAATCATACTCTCACTCCAGTGAGGGATACACTTGTGGTGCAACCATACATCAATAATAATCATGAATGAAAGCCGCACATATGAGGTATCAGGAAGTTGATTCCTCTAATGTTGTGTCAATACTAAGTCACACAAAGTATCACCGGGATCAAAAGGAAAGAATATCTACCTATCATGGTCAAGAACACAACCATCTACCCCGTAAGAACCCCCTTCAACATAAGATGCACCCCAACACAAACATGAGCGTCATCATATGCAAATAAGTAGTAAAGAAAGGTGTCATGCAAAACAACTTCCTCATCTATGTCATCCTCAAATGTTGCCTCACTACTAGGTTCAAGAACAAGATCATGCATTAGGCTACTAAGATATTGAACATGCAAGGAAGAGTTAGCAATTTGAATGCAAGCATCACCTTATTTTTCTACACTTCCCTTCCCCATAAGTGTATTACAATTCCTCAAAGGAAGATCTCTGTCATAGAGAAGAGTGTTATCATTCCATAGTGGGTTACGAAACACCTTGTAGTCTCCAAAGGTGACTATTTTTTCAACATTAGCATACATCCCAGAAGGCACATCATCTTCAATAGTCATGTCATCATCAAATAAGACATTATCTTTAAAGAGAGAACAATCAATGAATGATGAAGATTCAAAACAGGTGGTTTCACTCTCGAAAAGATAAACGTAATTTGTCAAAGCATTTTCCTTCATATGACTATCTACATGACACACAACATTATCGAAATCTTGAGTCTCATCAAATGTCAATAAAGTAAGATTATGGGACTCATCTGCATACGTATCAAATAAGGGTGGTGTATCATATTCACATTCTTTCACACTATCAACTTGGTCAAATCCATCACCAAATTGAGGTTCATAAAACACATCACAAGATCCCTCAATTAGTGGACTATCAATACATGCCAGTTGATCAACACAAGTACCCATACTAGTTGGACTCAAATTGATCTTGCTAGAAGAGTCAATTCGGTCATGAAAAGGATCAACTAGTGGGTGAGAAATCATATCACATGACAATGCATCAACAATTGAATCCCTATTGTCAACACTAGGTGGATACGAATAGACCTCACAAAAAGGATCAATTCGGTCATCAAACGGATCAACTAGTGTTGGGACACCCACATCAACAACATTATCAACAACCACTAAAGATCTAAGCTCAACACATGGTAAAGATTCATTAAGCTCGCATAAGGCTAAACTATCACTCACACTCAAGTCAACATGCTCATTCACAAGATTTGGAGTGTTAAGATTAGCTATTTTACCTTGAAGCCCACACAAAGCATTTTCTTTGCCTTGGTTTTTGACTTTAAAGCTCATTTGCTCATTTGGAAAGCCTTCAATTGCCTCGTGTATTTTCAAAACTTGAGGCTCTCCACTTGGCTTGCCTCTAAGAATACCTGCACCATCATCAATAAAACTAGAGATAAAAGAAAAGTTACACGAGTTAGAAAAAGGCAATGACAACCCTCACATCACTCCTCACAAACTCTCCTTTGTCCACTCTAGAGTAGTCACTTTTCTCGCCCTTACTACTCTCAATCTTTTCTCTCTCAATTTTGGGGGAGTTGGGGCAAGTGCCAAGGATTCCTTTAGAGGGGTTGGGTGAACCCTTCACTTCTAACTTCCATTTTTCTCCAAAAGGAGTGGCTTTCTCTTCTTTCATTTGTTTCTCCTTGCGTAAGCGTGGCTCACTTGTATTTGCTTCTTGCCTTTTTGGACGGTGTTTGGTGCTCCTTTTCTTGTCATAGGGATTGTAAAAGCGACACCTCCAAAATTCTTTTAAAGCACTCCATATTTCAATTGGGTTTTTATTTACTCTCTCATGTTCCCAATGTTTGATAAGGATCTCCTTTAGAGTGCGAGAAGCTAACTCCACTTTCTCCTCTTCCACGTAGTGGTAACGTTCAAAGATCTCATCCAACTTGTGCTACCATTCGAAGTAATCTTCTTCACTAGATTTAGGACATAAGATTGGCCACTCGACGTTGGAATCACTCTACCTCTCGAGTTCATTATACCCATGAGGCTCGACCCAATGGTCACTTTGAATTGCATCACTCGAACCACTATCACACCAAGGCAACTCATTGTTATCATAAGCTTCAAATTGTACACACCTTGCTTAACATTACCTTCTATCCAATTATCTCCATATTGAGAGTATACCACATTTTCATGAGGATAACAAGCTCAAAACAGTACACTACGACTTTCACCCATGTAAAATTCAACCTCACATGATTCATAATGGGAGGGTGTAAAAGTGTTGTACCTCACGTCGTTCTCAAATTCAAGGTGTGTGGAGTAAGAACCTTCATCGTCACCATAGTCATCTTTATACGGTTCTCCTACTCCTCCATCTTCATCATAAGATCCATGAGAACCATAGGCCTCGTATTCATCTCCGGAGTAGTAGTACTCACCACCATCTTGTTTATGGTTATCTTGACCATCATTGACTCCATAAGCCCCTTCATCATCATGCTCAGAACCTCCACTCTCGTAATCATATCCTCCATTACCAGAGTTATAACCTTCCATGTCATCATCACAAACATCCGAGGATATTGATGACATGATTCCTTATCGCTCCTCTCCTTATGTCTCCTCTTCGTGTACTTACAAAACGAGCAAACAAGTTAGTAATAAAATTTCCTCACCGTACTCGTGTTTGCACTCATTTGTGATTGGCTAGCACTACTCAAATGTTCTCATCCTCTTGCCTTTTACAACTCTAATGTATCCCTTAACTCGTGAACCACCAACTTGAATAAGTCTATGATAGCAATATGTATCGGTTCGGAATGGAGTTTATGAGACACCGAGAAACGGACTAGTAAAAGCAACGGACAAGAGCCAAAGAATTCACAACGAGATAAACAAGAAAAGCACCAAAGAATTAGCACGAAAGAAAGACGGACTCAAGAACTAGCATACACAAGTAGAAGAAGTACTAAATGCACACTAGTTGAAGGAGACGAGAAAATGAAATGCTAAAATCGGGAAAGAAATAAAATTTTGGGCCCGGTTAGGTGATAACTTGAAAACGAGGCCATGAAGCCCCAATTGATCTAAGGTATCAATTTGAAACCACTAAAATTTTGAAATTTCTATACTCTACTTTTTTTTGTTTTTTGGCTACCTACCAAAGGAATAGGGACACAAACCAACAACCAAGGGTCAAGAAATGTTTTTTGAAATTAAAATGAATTAAGACGAGATTTGATGCTTGGAGAATCAAAGCAAAGAGATGAAAATGAAAGAAATCGAACTCAAGGTTAAGTACGTATACCTCAAATTTACGGTTTGGATTGGGGTATTTTACGGTCCGTAAAAAATTGACGGACCGTAAAGTGGAACTATAAAACAGGAACACTAACCCAAAATTTTGTGACTCAAATTTACAGACCAATTTTACAGGCCGTAAAATTTTTACGGTCCGTATTTTCTCACCGCATATCAGGAACAGTAGCTCGAAATTTCTGGCCTCCAATTAACTGTTCCAATTGACGGTCCGTAGAAATTATATGGTCCACCGTATGATGGCTTTAGTGATGACGTCACGTACTCGAATTCTTGGATTTTGGACCAAATGTTTTTTGATCTGGTGACATTTCTGGGCCCACACGACCTAGTACTTACCCTTTTGAACCCAACGAACAAATTTTCACTTGTACTTAAATTTTTTGATCAAACCTTCTTGTTTTGGTCTTCTTCCTCAAGATGAATTTATGAAGGTGCTCAAGAACATGAAGAACATTCAAAATTCCAAGTACATTAATTCCAACTCGTTTTCCTTCCAACTTTTGGATCTAAGCTCCTCTAGGCTAGGAGAACAAAGCCCAATATCTATTGAAGTCAATTTCAATCTCAATCACCAAGTCAATTTCAATCTCAATATCCAAGACCCAATTGGTATTCTTCAAAAGCTTGAGGTCTTCAATGATGATTGACCCAATTCTTGTCCAAATACCTTCTAATTCGAACCCTAGCTAGATTTGATGTGAGGAACTCAAATCAAACCACAACAACAATTTTTTTTGGGGGGGATTTTAGAATTTTTCAGATTTTTAATTTTTGGGGATTTTCAAATTATGAACCTAGGATTAAGAATTGTAGGAACAAACCTTTAGCCTAAGCTCTGATACCAAATGATAAGATCTAGCCTGGGATAAACACCAAATCAAACAACAAATGCGAAAAATTAAGATAGGTAGAAATTTAGAGTTGAGAATAGAAGAAAGGGAGATGAGATTTAGAAGAAAGAAAGTAATTAATCAACTACAATTGTGACTAATCACCATAGGAAAGGAAACCTACACCTATTAATCAACAATCTAAGATGAATTCATTCCAAGGAAGAAGAGAAACTTGAACTCATACATGGAAATCTAATCCAAGATTATCCAAAAGAGGCTCAAATCAAAGAGTTAAAGGGAATCCACCCACTAATAACTAATCACTAACCTAAACTCCATAAGGGAGAAACTACATTCAAAAGAGTTTCATCACAAATCTCAAGTCAAGTTGAAATGAAGACTGAGTAGTCTATTTATATTAAGCCTATTACAACAAAGGCTTTAAAGTGGCACTTTGCACAAATTAACCCACATGGGCTCTTCTTCACTTGAATTGCAATCCTAGCCTCGTATTTGCAATCCTAGCCTCGTATTTGCACTCCTAGCCATGAATTGTATTCCTAACTACGAATTGCACTCCTTAGCCACGAATGGCACTTCTAGCCATGTTTGCACTTCTAGCCACTTTGTGTGACTTCAATCAATGGGCCTTCATCTTCATGCCTCCTCCAAGCAATCATCCACACTATGTATGCCTTCGTGAATTGTCCTTTCATGGCCTCCAAAGGCCCTACCTTCATCATCCAAGGGTGTGTGGTATGGAAATGTACGTCCAAGGCTCTAACATGGATTTTAGCCCTCATTGTCGCCCATGAGCTTCCTAGGATCATATCATGCTTGGACCGAGTTGAACGTTCCACAACACTGACTTGGACGGGGTTGCACGTTCTACAACACTGACTTAGATCGGGCTGTGCACCGTAGTAGGTACATGGACTTTACGGGTCCCTCATGGGTCATGACTGTCGAGGCGATGAGATACTTCCGCCCGGAGCATGTGTGTATCATCGCATTGCATCCATATTTCATCCACTCATACATCTGATTTCTGGTTGTAGTTATTTATTATATTTATACCGTGTTTGTGAACTTTTGACTTCCTGTTTGATTACTGATTTGAGATCGCCGTGTGTCTGATTAATATATACTTAAGAATTAATGGATTAGAGGATTAGAGACTTTCTCCTAGGTTAAGAACTGAGGTTTCAGATAACATTGTTGGCAGTACTATAGTTTTTTGGTTACTCTAAGGAATTGTGGAAACCTTGGCAAGACATGGGTTTAGATGCTTTATTGTAGGCTTATTCTAGATATAATTCATTGAGGGTTTCTTGGATATTTCGGTACAGGAGCTATTATTTTTGGATATGTGTTTATGCTTTATACTTGATTGTGAGCATGTCTATTCTTCAGTCTCTTCCTTCATATATGAAAACTTATCTATTTTCGGCCTATGATGCCTACTAAGTACGTGTTGTTGTACTGATTCTACCTTGCTACACTCATTTTCAGGGTGTAGAGTTTGAAATATGTTCCGCTTCTACTTCTTGAGGCTGAGTTCCGAGGCCTGGCTTGTGTGTATCCCAGGTGAGAATCTGACGAGTCACTTCCCGAAGGCTCATCTATCCTGTCTTTATATTCCATCATTCAGACAACTTTTTATTCGACTTTCAGACTGACTTGTGTATTAGACATTCTTGTAGTTGCTCTTGTACAAGTAAGACCAGTTCCTTAGGAATTGTAATGTTTTTCGCCCTTATTCTTTTTTAAATGATTTGAGATTTATTGTTATTTACATTTTTCTTCCGCATTTTTAGTTGTATGCTAGTTAAGGTAAGGGTTCGCCTACCGAGGTGGGAAGCGGTAGGTGCCCGCACGACTTAGTGAAATTAAGTCGTGACACTATCTATATTGCGTATTTATTGCTTGGATTAAAAACCTGCGCAAGCCAGTGGGAGCTGAGCGAAGCATCTATTCTGGAAACAAGATGCAGTTGAGTGTGGAAGTTATTGGGACATGCACTTTAGTTCTTAGTAGTGGTTTCATTTTAGAGTTAGACAAGACCTTTTATGTTCCTAACTTTGCTAGGAATTTAATTTCAGTTTCAAGACTTGTAACCTTTGGTTAGTCCTTCTTTCTAGAAGGTTATTCCAATTTATTTTATAAATCTAAACTTATTGGAGATGGTACATTGTCTGATTGTCTTTTCTCTCTTACCTTACAAAATGATTCCACTCATAATGTTATGCATGCCTAAATTGGTACTAAACCCTATGTTATGAATGAAGATTCCTCTATTTTATGGCATCGGAGATTAGGACATATCTCCATAGATAGAATCGAGAGATTAGTAAATAATGGAGTACTTAGTACTTTAGATTTTACTGAATTCGATACTTGTGTGGACTGCATTAAAGGCAAGCAGACCAACAAGTCAAAGAAAGGTGCCAAGAGGATTTCAACCATATTAGAAACCATACATTCAGATATATGTTGTCCAGACATGGACGCATATGATCAGAAATACTTTATCACCTCTATAGATGATTACTCTCGATACATGTATCTCTACATGCTTCGTAATAAAAGTGAAGCATTAGAAGCCTTTAAAGTTTTCAACACTGAAGTATAGAAACAATGCGGAAAGCAAATTAAGATTGTGAGAACTGATAGAGGTGGTGAGTACTATGGTGGATACACCGAGGATGGACAAGCCCACGGTCCGATTGCGAAGTTTCTTCAAGAAAATGGGATTGTTGCCTAATACACTATTCCGGTTCTCCAGATCAAAATGGTGTAGCAGAAAGAAGAAACCGAACAGTATTGGACATGGTGCATAGTATGCTAAGTAGATGTAAGCTACCTAAGTCCTTGTGGATTGAAGCTCTTAAGACGACAGTGTACATATTAAATCGAGTTCTAACTAAGGCTGTCCCAAAGACACTTTTAGAGTTGTTCAAAGGTTGGAAACCAAGTTTAACACATATACGTGTATGGGGATGCCCGTCTAAAGTTAGAATCTACAACCCACAAGAAAAGAAACTGGATCCTAGGACCATTAGTGGCTATTTCATTGGATATGCCGAAAGGTCTAAAGGATACAGATTCTATTGTCCATTTAATAGCACCAGGATTATAGAATGAAGAAATGCAAAATTTCTTGAGAATGACTTAATTAGTGGGAGCGATCAATTTCAGAATACAGTTTCTATTAGAGATCAACCTTCTACTTCAAGAGAAATATTGGTTATCATTCATAACACCCCTCAAGTACTATCGGGTGTTGAGAAAACAATCAATAAGATTCCACAAGCTGCTGAAAATAATCAGTAGATCAAGTTGTTCAAGAAATTCCAGAAATTATTGAACAACAAGTTGAACAACATGATCCTCAGGGAAATGTTGACACTCCATTAAGGAGATCTACTAGAGAAACAAAATCAGCAATTCCTAGTGACTATGTTGTGTGTCTGCAAGAATCTGATATTGGAGTCGAAAATGATCCTGAGTCTTTTTCTTAAGCCATGAGTTGTAAAGAGTCTGAATTATGATACAATGCCATGAAAGAAGAGATGAATTTCATGAAAAGTAACGAAGTCTGGGATCTTGTCGAGTTGTCTAATGGTGTAAAATCCATTGGATGTAAATGGGCCTTTAAAACAAAAAGGGGCTCATTAGGCAACATATAAAGATATAAAGCAAGACTCGTTGCTAAAGGATTTACTCAAAGGGAAGGAATTGACTACACAGAGACTTTTTCTCTTGTGTCTAAAAAGGATTCCTTGCACAACATATTGGCATTAGTAGCCCATTTTGACTTAGAATTACAACAGATGGATGTGAAAATCGCATTTCTCAATGGTGATTTAGAGGAAGAGGTTTATATGAAACAACCTAAAGGATTCTCCCCTAGTAATGGTGAGTACTTGGTATGCAAGCTAAAGAAATTCATATATGGACTAAAACAAGCCTCCCGTCAATGGTATTTAAAATTTCATAATGTTATCTCTTCATTTGACTTTATTGAGAACATTATGGATCAATGCATATACCTGAAGGTCAGTGGGAGTAAAAACAATTTATTAGTTTTATATGTGGATGATATCTTGCTTGCATCCAATGATAAAGGAATGTTACATGAAGTGAAACAATTTCTCTCTAAAAATTTTGATGTGAAAGACATGGGTGATGCGTCTTATGTCATTGGCATTAAGATTCATCGAGATAGACATCAAGGTATCTTAGGTCTATATCAAGAAGCCTATATCAATAAAATTTTAGAGAGATTTCGGATGAAACATTTTTCACCAAGTGTAGCTCCCATTGTGAAGGGTGACAGGTTCAATTTGAATCAGTACCCGAAGAACGATCTTAAAAGGGAACAAATGAAAGATATTCCATACGCTTGTTGTTGGAAGCTTGACATATGCTTAGGTTTGTACAAGACTTGACATTGCATTTGTTGTTGGAATATTGGGAAGATATCAGAGTAACCCAGGTCTTGACCACTGGAGAGCTGCAAATAAAGTCTTAAGATACCTTCAAGGTACAAAAGACAACATGCTAATATACAAACGATTAGATGATTTGAAAGTCAATGGATACTCTGATTTAGACTTTGTTGGCTATGTTGATTTATCCAAATCAACTTCAAGATACATTTTTATGTTAGCCAGTGGAGTTATATCTTGGAAGAGTGCCAAATAGACTTCAGTAGCAACTTCCATTATGAAGGCTAAGTTTGTTTCTTGTTTTGAGGCTACCTCAAATGGTGTATGGTTGACGAGTTTCATTTCTAGGCTTACAATTGTCAACTCTATCTCTAAGCCATTAAGGTTATATTGTGACAATTCAGCTGTTGTCTTTATGGCTAAGAATAACAAAAGTGGTAGTCGAAGCAAGCATATCGACATCATATCTAGCCATATGAGAATGTGTTAAAGAAAATAAAGTGGTCATCGAACACGTTAGCGCTGAACTAATGTTAGTTGATCCTTTAACTAAAGGCATGCCACCATAAGCAACGAATGTTGATCAAACTCTATTTTATATGATATTTCTTGTATTTGTTACTTTGTGCACATTCAATTAACTTGAGAAATATAACTAAAGTATGGATCTAGAATAAACATTGGGTTTATTCATAAAGTAATATCGGTTAAGGCTTAGAGGCATAATGCATTGTGATACATGGAAGATACTACTCGCTTTTAGAGGAACTATCGCCATGATTCATGTATTATGATTCTTTTTAATGCATACTTAGGCTTTGTGTATTCGGACTAAGTGGGAGAATGTAAGTTCACATTTCAAAATGGTCCTTATTTCTGGGACCAGTTGAAACTTCTTTCGACGTTTTTCCCAAATCTGAAACTGCAGCCCAAGGAATTACAAACTGCTGCCCATTTTTAGTCTGGTCAAATAACTGTTCTTGATGGTAGAAAAATATAAATGAGAAGCATCGGTTTTAGTCCCTAAGCACAACTTTATTAAAAACTCCATACCATCTAAAGAGTGAGGGTTGAGTGCTTAGAAGACTCACCGAAATTGGAAACCGACGCCGATGACGGCAACGACGATTTCGAAACAATGGCTGGAGGTACGCTAGTCTCTTTCCACTGCGCTATTGAAAGTTGAATATATACCAGCTTGTGGTTGTTGGGTTGTCACCTGTTGTATCCATGGAAATCATCAAATATTTCATTAGGGAAGGAGAGAAAACAAGGATAGAGACCACAAAGATTCTTTGGGCGTAGGGAGATTCCTTGACGTGCTGCTTCACAATAGTTTAAAAATGTTCATCAGATTAACAAAACGCTATTAGTGATATTTTCTATGGTTTTGTTACCTTCTCAATATCTTTCTACTTATATAACTGCCTTATTTTTCATGTTTCCTACTTATCACTTTTTGTCATGAAGAGAACAGTCATTTAGCCAAGAGATCATTATTCCATTAGTGTGTCAACAAAAGTTCAACACATACTCATGCTCCAATCAAGAAGTCCCGAGCTTTTACACGAAGGGAATTCATCATTCCTATATACCTACCTTTATATTATTGTGAGAATAGATACAGATCTAAAAATTTATTTGGGTATAGGGATATGTAAGTTCATCTACTGTTTCATTGGATTTATGATATATATTTAATTTTTTTATTGTACTTTATTGTTTCTCATGAATCTGATCTTGAGAATTTGTTTGTTGCCTTTTGCTTTTATATTTAGATCTATTTAAATATGTTATTTTATATATAAAAATAATTGAACACTCGTGCACCGCACGTGTCAAGATACTAGTGACATAAGATACATGTTAAACAACATAAGATTGTCGGTTTCAGGAATTTTAAGGTTCTTATTCTTACTATTAGAACGAATGTTGGTTGATAATAACATAGAAAACATTCAAGCAGTTGCAGTTCATGCTCTCTCTCTGTCCCAATTTATATGACACACTTTCCGTTTTACTCAAAATAGAAAAAAATGAAACATTTCGTTATGGGCAACAATTTAACTTTAAACTATACCTTTTACGCTTTACGAGATGATATATAACCACACAAATATCTTTGGCTTGTTTTAGATCATAAGATTTAAAAGACTTTCTTTATTTCTGAAACTTCGTGCCCAGTGAACTACACATAAATTGGGACTGAGGGAGTATCATATAGCTCAAAATAGTATTGCAATTGAAAAGCGTCCCTCGTTCTTCATTAATTTCTGAATTTGGTAGAAATCAATTGTCAAAAAGGAGGGACAGAGAGGGTTTTGTAGGGTTAATGCAGTCAACTGGCAATTGTCAGGAACAGAGAAAAAAAAAAGAAACTGAAGAATGACTATATCAATTTGTTGATCTAATACATCAGACTACGTAGGTATTTATACACAAGAGGAATAAGAGATAAAAGGAAGCCAAATATTCTACACTTAATGTAAATTCTACGTAATATTCTCTAGTTAATGCTACATAATATTCTACAATAAATATAAAATATCTCTAAGTACATTTTCATATATCTAGAGTATCTCTATTTATGTTTCCAATACGCACAATATCATGTCCATCATGCTAACATCCCCCCTCAAATTGATGCTGGTGGATCAAAAAGCATCAATTTGCCTACTAGAAACTGATGACGTCATCGTGCCATGGATTTTGTAAATGCATCAGCTATTTGAAGATCACTAGACACGTGTGGAAGAGTAATGACACCATTAGCTACAACTTCTCGTATATAATGACAGTCTACTTCGATGTGTTTGGTCCTTTCATGATAAACAGGATTAGTTTCATTCTGAATGGCACTTGTAGTATCAGCATGGAGAGGAGTAGGATTAGAATGAGGAAATCCAATCTCAGCAAGTAATCTACGAAGCCAAACAACCTCGAAGCAAGAAGTAGACATGGCTCGATATTCAGCCTCTGTTGAAGATTTTGACACACGGTCCTGTTTCTTACTCTTCCAAGATATCAAGGACTCTCCAAAAAACATGCACCAACCAGTGACCGAACGACGAGTTTCTGGACATCCAACCCAATCAGAATCACTGAAAGCATTAAGCTGAATAGGAGAACTACTAGGAAAGAATAATCCAGGAGTAGATGTTCCTAAGAGATATCGAATGATGCGACAAAAAACCACCCAATGTAGATGGCGGGGAGCCTTCATAAATTGACTCACTTGTTGGACTACAAAAGAGATATCAGGCCGAGTAATAGTAAGATAATTTAGGCTCCCAGCTAATTTTCAAAACTAAGTTGGATCAGGCAGAAGATCTCTTTCCTCATGATGATACTTTACATTCAATTCCAATAGAGTATCTACAGAGGAAGATTCTTGAAGACTAGCCAAAACGATTAAATCCTAACTATATTTGTGTTGGTTTAAGAGCACACCTAAAGAATCATAATGAACTTCCAACCCCAAAAATATGTAACAGTACTAAGATCATTCATATGAAAAGAATCCTTAAGTTGCTGCTAGATGCTAGTGATTAATGAAGAATCAGTTCCTGTGATAATAATATCATCTATATATACCAAAAGAAGAACACAACTTGTAGATGTTTTCCGAACAAACAAAGACGAGTCATATTTACTCTATTTAAAAGAGAATTGAAGCAAAGTAGATCAAAACTTGTCAAACCAAGCTCTGGGAGCTTGTTTTATCTATACAAAGATTGCTTCAACTTGCAAATATCTGATGTTGGTGATGAAAACAAACCAGGTGGAGGTTTCATATAAATATCTTCTTTCAGATCACCATGGAGAAAAGAATTTTTGACATCCATTTGATGAAGAGGCCAGTTATGTGATGCAGCAATGGCAATAATAGTTCGCACCATAGTCATTTTTGCTACCGGTGCAAAAGCCTCCTCATAATCCACACCATACTCCTGATTATTACCAAGAATAACCAAGCGAGCTTTGTACCGATCAAGAGTTCCATCAGAATGAAGTTTAATTGAATAAACCCATTTACATCCAATTGGACGGACATTTGAAGGATGTGAAACAATGTCCCATGTGTTATTTTCATTAAGAGCCAAAAGCTCTTCCTCCATTGCTTTGTGCCAACATTCATGCTTGGAAGCTTGTGAGTAACAAGTTAGAATACAAATGGTGGATAAAGTAGAAGAAAAACCATACCACTTAGGATTACTTAGTACTCTGGTAGATCGCCGAGTAGGCTCAAGAATAGCAGGCCTTGATGAAATCTCAGATTCTGGTTGTGGTGCAGTCTCAGGTGGCGGATTAGTCTCGGGATAGGGTAAAGTTGGTCGACGTCATTCATACACAAATCCAGGTTTGAACCGGTTAAAAGTAGATGACAAATCCTCAAAAGTAGGAAGTAGAGGAGAAACAGAAGATGACTCAACATGAGCAGGAAAGAAAACCACATTTCTAGAAACACGAAATTTGTTAGAATTTGGATCATAGCAAATAAACCCTTTCTGCGAAGTACTATAACCCATAAAATCACATTGAGTAGACCGAGCAGAAAGTTTATTATTTTGAGAAGGAGGAAGATGCACAAAACAAACACAATCAAATGTATGAAAATTATCATAGCTATGATTTTATTGATAAAGACGACAATATGGAGAGTCAAAATTTAACATTTTAGATGGCAACCTATTAATTAAATAGACAGCAGTAGACAAAGCTTCAACCCAGTATTTAGATAGGACAGAGGACTCAATCAATAAAGTACGAGTGACATCCAAAAGATGATGATTTTTACGTTCAGCAACCCCATTTTGCTGTGGCGTATATGGGCAAGAGCATTTTGAAACGATGCCTTTCTCAAGCAAGAAGTTGTTGAATTCATGAGACATATATTCTCCACTTGTTGAATTCATGAGACATATATTCTCCACCAGAATAAGATCTTAATATTTTGATGCATGTAGAAAATTGAGTCTCAATGTAAGCTAAAAATGTCTCGACTATGGAAAATACCTCAGATTGGAACGGAGAAAATACACCCATGTAAATCGACTATGATCATCTATGAATGTCACAAAGTAATTGAAATGAGCATGAGAAATAATTGATGAAATGCCCCAAACATCACTATGAATGGCATCAAAACACTTTGCAGCACGACTACCAAAATTAGGAAAAGGAAGAGTTTTACTTTTGCCTAATGTACAAGTAGAACAATCAAAGGAAGCAGCTAAAAATTGATTTTTATTTCCCAATAAACCAGAATTTGATAAATGAGACAACACAATAGAATTTGGATGTCCTAAATGCTTATGCCAAACCTCAATTTTACTGGTTGTAGAAGTGCAAGAAAAAGATAGAACACGAGGAATGGAAAAACATATAGGAAACAATCTTCCAAATTTAGGCCCCTTCGCGACTATCGTCCCCGACACCTGATCCTGCTCAAGGCAACCATTACGAGAAAAATTCACATCACAATTGTTATCTACCAATTGGCCAACAGAAATAAGACTAGTGGAGAGCTTTGGTGATACAAAAACATTCTTGAAAATTTTAGTAGTATCCCTAACCTTGGTAATGGGCAAATTACTACCATTAGCAACCTGAATTTGTGACGGACCATGATAATCACGAACATTTTGTAGCATACTAGTTAAGTTGGTCATATGAATTGAAGCACTAGAATCAACAAGCCAAAAATTAGATTTAATGTCGTTACCTTGTAGCCCCAAAGCAGAAGAGGCTGACACAATCATTTTCTGTACCATTTCAGGAGTAAGAACTTATCCAGCAACTAGAGAATCAAATTAGTTTTTAGTTCCAATTAGAGATGACGTATCAGAAATGGAACCATTTATCCCAGCTTGAAAAGAATTGTTCCTACGATTTTGAGGACGTGTGGGACACTCTTTGATACTATGCCCGTGTTGTTTACAATAATTGCATAACTTCTTACCACAATTGCTAGCAATATGACCATATTGCTTGCAACTGTAGCATTGAGTTTTGCTAATATCTCTGCCCTTTCCTTTTCCTTGAGCGGCAAATGCAACAGTGTGAACATTTTCTTTCTTAAAAGTGTTTTATGAGAGAAAACGTTGCTCTTCACGAAGTAATTCCCTAAAACAGACATCCAAGGAGGGATACGGGTCACGATTCATCAAGTTAGAGCGAACACTCCCAAAATCAGTTCGCAATTTCATCAAAAATTGATCTCCCTTGCTTTGCTCATGAACTGCTTGAATTATAGAGATAGATTTAGCAGGTATTTTAGCATAAACAATATCAGTAAATTCAGCCCATAAGTTTTGAGATCCAAAATAATAATATTGAACAGAGAGATCTCCTTGAGAATAATTAGTAATTTCATGCTCTAGCTGAAAGCGTCTTGCGCTATTGTCTTGGTTGTAAACCTTTTGTAAATAATCCCACATGGCCTTTGCAGTCTTGTATGGCCTGAGATTAAGGACAATAAGAGGGTCAATTGACCCTAAAATCCATGTCATCATCGAGCATCTTTGACCTTCCACTGATTTAACTTTGTAGGATCAGTAGGAGCAGGATCACTTCCATCTATTTTGTCCCATAATTCTTTTCCAGTGACAAAATAGTTGAAACTGAAATTCCTAAGCAGAATAATTTTTTCCAGTCAAAGGAACATTAAATGACTTATTGTGGAGTTTTGTTGAAGATTATAAACCAACAATTGTTTATAAAGTGATAAGATGGATGAGACCAGCAGCAGTATGGTTTAAGTGTAATACCGATGGAGCTGCTAGAGGTAATCCAGGGCCAAGTTCTGCTGCTTTCTGTATTATAAATGAGGATGGTGACTTGGTATATGCTGCTGCCAAGAAGTTACAGTATGGATCAAATTTGGTAGCAGAAGTTGAGGCTATTAGAATGGGATTGAAACATTGCTTAGATAACCAACTTGTTATACCTCTCGTCTTCGTAGTGGTAGAACTTATGATTTCCTAGTTGGGTATGCCTTGGGAATTGAGAATCGAGCCCGAGTTTTGGAGATAGAAAGTGTCCTACCCCGTGTACAATGGTACCAGTAGGAATTCCTGGTGAACTACGGGGTTAGAAGTGAACGAATCAAATCGACGCAATCGGAACCGAATTGGAAAAGTATGCAAACACCAGTCAAGATCGACGGGTCATCGAACCTGTCGACGGGCCATCGTTGTACGGCGTCGATAGGGTTCCGCAGCCCTGTATTCTGCAAGCGCAGGTCGACGAGCACGTCGACAGACCGTGGACACGTCGACGGGTCGTCGACCCGCTCGTCGAACCGGAACAATGAAGCATTTAATTCTCCGAGTATAAATACGTGGTCCACGACTTTATGTCTTATTTTATCTCATTCCCATATCAGAAAACCCTAATATTTTGCTCTCCCAACATTTATGGCATAGTAGTGAAGATTTGACAAGACCCGGACCCCGTAAACTTGAGCTTCTGAAGAAGAAGGTTGTTTCTAGGGTTTCTCCAAGAATGGGAGGCTTAGGGAGTTGAAGTTAAAGTGATTCTTGGTATTCTTGACCCCTCAAGGTATGTAAATGATTCCTACCCTTGTATTTGAGTTTGCCATCAAGAGCTTTAGTGATTTTAGGTAAAGAAAGGGTATTTGTGGAAGTGGTAGATTGATGAAGGGTAAGGTACTGGCATGAGACTATTTTAAAGAAATGATTAGGGATGGATTTACGTATATTTGGATATATGTAGGCGCTATCATTGTAAGCTTATAAAGGAGATGGTCGTCTATGATTCGTTAAGCTTTATACATGCTTGGGGATGATTAGTAAGCAAAGCAAGTAGCCTAATTAAGGCATATGTTATCTTAATTGTAGATTTAAAAGTTCAAGAAGTAGAAGTTGGGAGATTTGATATACGTCAAGGTATGTTAAGGTTATTCCTTTCTTTTTTTGGCATGATCCTATGATATGAACTGATAAACTAAGAGAGTTTCCATATTACTCTATTCTTATAAGTAATAAGAGAAATACAGTTTTGATGTTCCCATACCCCGGCTATGGTATTTTCCCCATATACAGATCTTATGATTTCCTGTCTTAGTAGTATGAGTTCAGTAAGGCCCATGAGAGGCAAACTGTCATTTTATTGTTTGAGAATCCTGTCGTTCAGTTTTACTTGTACTACGCATTTACTTTCAATTCTCAGGGGTATGAATGAAAGGCGCACTTGTTAGGGGGTGAAGGTGTGACCTGTAATACTACGTTCTATCTAAGAAAGGCACACTTGACAGGGGGTGAAGGTGTGGCCTATGATGTTGGAGTACATACATAAGAAAGGCACACTTAACAGGGGGTGAAGGTGTGGCCCGTGATGTGACAATGAGGTGTGTACCTACTAGATATATATATATATATATATATATATATGCATGTCCATACTTCCCAACATATAGATTCAGTAAGATGTAGACAGATACTGGTTCATACAGATTTATGCAGATAGTCATTTCAGCTTATGAGATCAGATCTTATTTATGATTTCTATACATATATACATGTTGTCTTTATGCTTTACACATTTAGTAAATTATCCGTACTGACTCCCTGTTGCTCGGGGGGCTGCGTTCATGCTCGCAGGTACAGGTAGACAAGGAGGTGGTCCAGCTTAGTAGGACTCTTATCCAGCAGCGATCAGTGCACTCTATTCGATTCAGAGTTGCAATCTATTTTGGTAGGCCATTCTTTTGAGATGTATATAGATGGATACGATGGGGCCCTGTCCCGTCCTTTCTACAGCTTCCATTCCAGTAGAGGTCTATAGACAGTTGTACGTGTTAGTCGGACGATGTAACCTTGTCGGCTCTATTCTTTTGTGTACAGTATATATAGCAGTCTAGCTGGCTTGCATTGTTCTTCCGCATATTGTGTATATATATGCAGATTGTACAGAGTTCGGATGTTTCCTCTTTATGAGATTTGTTGTGCCATTTATGGGCTATTGATGTTCAGCATGTTTCAAATGAGTGTTTAGGGGTGTTTGGTCGCTAGAGGTCAGACCCCTTGTCACGGCTCATCGGTTTTGGTCGTGACAAAAGTGGTATCAGAGCAGTTTCGTCCTAGGGTTGTCTACAGACCGTGTCTAGTAGAGTCTTGTTTATGGGCGTTTTATGCACCACACTTATAAACAAGAGGCTACAGGACATTTAGGATGATGTCATTCTTTCTCTCCTAGATTGTGCGATAGAGCCATGTGTTAGGCGTTCGCTTTCTGATGAATTGTTATGATTTCAGCAATGCCTCCCAAGAAAGCTACAGCTGCCCAGAAAGGCAAGAAAGCCACAGGAGAGACCACTAGCCATACTCTGTAGGCCACTAGGGCTCAGGATGAGATTCAGAGTGAGAGCCCATCCGAGACATCGCATACACCGTCTCCAGCACCCGTCCCAATTCCTCAGCCAGATGCATCAGGCCAGGATGTGCGGGATATTGTTCAGTTATTGACCAGATTAGTAGCCGCTCAGGCTCAGCGGCAGGGAGCTGGTAGTTCGCGGGTTAAGACTCTCCTTGAGTTAGATCCTCCAGAATTTTCAATGATAAAGCAGAATATGGATCCCCAGGATTTCATTGATAGTATGTAGAGGACTTTGAGGGTTATCCATGCAAGTGAGGTTAAGTCGGTGGAGTTAGCTTCGTATAGACTACGTGATATTACAGTGCAGTGGTATCAGACTTAGGAGTTATCTAAAGGAGAGAATGCCCCTCCAGTTGTTTGACGAGAGTTCGCAGATGCTTTTATCCGCCATTATTTGCCTCCTGAAGTTAGGCGAGCCCAAGCAGACAAATTTCTACGTATTGACCAGGGCAGCATGAGTGTCCAAGAGTATTGTGTGTATTTTGATTCTATGGCTAGATATGCCCCAGCCATGGTGGCTGAGATCGAGGACAGAGTTCACCGCTTTGTGGCTGGTTTAGGGCCACATTTGATAGATGCTTGTACGACTGCTGCATTACAGCCAGGCATGGATATCTCCCGTATACAGGCATATGCACAGAATCTGGAAGATCGCAAGCGTCAGAGGGGGGCAGAGCGTGAGCGTGACCGTGACCGTGATCGAGGCCATGGTAAGAGGGCTAGATCTTTCGACATTGGAAGTTAGTCCAGGGGAGGACAGAGGCAGTAGTATTCCCAGTAATCATATCATTCGGTAGAGAGTGCACCTCCGCGGTTTTCAGGCCCGAGGTTTGATCGGTCTTGTTATTCCGGAACGACCCAGAGTTCTAGAGCATCAGGCTCCCAGTACAGACCAGAGTCAGGATAGATGAGACCACCATTACTATGGTGTGCCCAGTGTGGTAGGTTACATATCGAGCAGTGTCGATTGGGATCGAATGCCTGTTATTCTTGTGGCCGACCAGGTCATATGATGAGGAATTGTCCGTTTGGAGGTGGCATAGGCACTGTTCAGCCTACAGGGTCTATAGCTGGTTCTTCTTCTTCTGTAGTGCGCCCTTCAGGGCAAGTTTTTCAGACGCCAGCAGGGCGAGGTAGAGGGAGGAGTGGAGCGTCCAGCTTGAGCGGTCCTCAGCACCGCGTGTATGCATTGGCTGGTAGATAGGACCGCGAGACGTCTCCTGATGTTGTTACAGGTATATTATTGGTTTCCTCCTATGATGTTTATGCACTGATTGATCCAGGTTCCACTTTATCATATGCTACACCATTTGTTGCTGGCAAGTTTGGGGTAGAGCCTGAGTTGATCAAACCTTTCGAGGTGTCCACGCCAGTCGGTGATCCAGTTATAGCTAGGCGAGTATACCGGGATTGTGTTGTTATAGTTTATGATCGCCATACCGTGGTAGATTTGATTGAGTTAGATATGGTTGATTTTGATGTTATTATAGGCATGGATTGGTTAGCTTCTTGTTATGCTAATGTTGATTGTAGAGCACAGATGGTTCGATTTCAGTTTCCGGGAGAGCCAGTCCTAGAGTGGAAGGGCAATGCTGCTTTGCCTAGAGGTAGGCTTATTTCCTACCTTAAGGCAGAGAAGATGATCAGAAAAGGGTATATTTTTCATCTAGTTCGAGTTCAAGATGTGCAAGCAGAGTCGCCAACTCTTCAGTCCATCCCTGTGGTTAATGAGTTCCCAGAGGTGTTTCCAGATGAGCTTCCAGGCATTCCCCCAGAGAGGGAGATCGATTTTGCTATTGACCTATTACCAGGCACTCAGCCAATATCTATTCCTCCTTATAGGATGGCACCTGCGGAGTTGAAGGAATTGAAAGAGCAGTTGAAAGATTTGCTTGAGAAGGGCTTTATTAGACCTAGTACATCGTCGTGGGGAGCCCCAGTGTTATTTGTAAGAAAGAAGGATGGCTCTTTGCGAATGTGTATTGATTATAGGCAGTTGAATAAAGTGACTGTAAAGAATAAGTATCCGCTTCCGAGGATTGATGATTTATTTGATCAGTTGCAAGGTGCCAAGTATTTCTCGAAGATAGACTTGAGGTCAGGATACTGCCAGGTTAGGGTGAAGGAAGAAGACATTCCGAAGACGGCATTCCGGACTAGATATGGCCACTATGAGTTCCGTGTTATGCCGTTCGGGCTAACTAATGCCCCAGCCATATTCACGGATTTGATAAATCATGTATTCAGGCCCTTTCTAGATTTGTTTATGATTGTGTTCATAGATGATATTCTGGTTTATTCGGCGTCAGAGGCCGATCATGCAGAACATCTGCAGACAGTGCTTGGGATTCTTCAAGGTAAAGAATGGTACGCCAAGTTTTCTAAGTGTGAGTTCTGGTTGAACTCTGTGGCTTTTCTGGATCACATTATTTCAGAAGAAGGCGTTAGAGTTGATGCCCAGAAGATTGAGGCTGTGAAGAATTTTCCAAGTCCCACGGCACCAACGGAGATACGTAGTTTCTTGGGCTTGGCAGGTTACTATACAAGGTTTGTAGAAGGATTTTCCTCTCTTTCAGCCCCATTGACCAAATTGACTAAGAAATCAGTTAAGTTCTAATGGATAGACGCTTGTGAGCAGAGCTTTCAGAAGTTGAAGGATAAGCTAACTTCAGCAGCAGTTTTGACCCTTCCAGAAGGAGCAGATGGCTATGTGGTATATTACGATGCTTCAGATGTTGGATTGGGCTGTGTATTGATGTAACACGGTAAGTTTATCGCCTATGCTTCTAGGTAATTGAAGAAGCACGAGAAGAATTATCGAACCCACGATATTGAGTTGGCAGCAGTGATTCATGCCTTGAAGATATGGAGGCACTACTTGTACGGTGTCCATGTTGATATCTATACTGATCATAATGTTACAACCCGTAGTATCTGTACGTTGAGATTCGTTAGGTATTAGCTATTCAATTGCAGACATCGAAGTTATTGTCGAGAAGATGCAAGATCGTAGGTGCTCGTGTTACATAAGAGTCCGAGTTCGCGTAACAGGTTATAGGAGGATTGGAAAACCAGTGAACTAAGGAGATTAAGCTTCCGAGGCCTGAAGGAAAATTGGGCAAGTTTTGGTACGGAAATTTTGGTCTAACTGGAAGAAAGAATATGTTTTAGTATATTAAGAGTTTTGAAGTGAAATAAAATTCTAAAGTGAAGTTTGGGAAGTCTAGTTTCCAACGCAACAAACCGCTCCTCAATAGGACATTGGGGTAAGGAGATATGGACGTTACAAGTCGGGCTGGTAGACCAGGAAAATGGTCTGCGCGAACGCGCCAAGGAGTGGCGTGAACACGCAAAAGGCCAAGGGCCAACACAGCGCGAACGCGCTGAACTATTTTGAGGCCCGGGTTATGGATGAAGGTTATATTATAAAAGTTCAAGAATAATATGCATATGACATTTGGAGACCATATGGTGTAAATCAGGTAATGCGTCGCTTAACATGTCGGAGTTTTACAAAGGACATATGAAGAGACATATGAGTAGTACATGCAAATTTGAGCAAGTCCTAAGAAGGACCCTTAAGCCAAATATGGGCATAAGCCCTCCACAAGGACGATTTAAGGAAACATTTTCGGATGATCTGATTTGGAGGGGCCAAAACGACATTATAGGTTTGGAATTTGGAAACACACCAAGCATGAAAGTTGTAGATAATTAAAAGATCTTTCCAACCATAGGACTTGGGCCCTCATAAGACATCAGGATCAAGAGTTATGTCCTTTTTACTGAACGAATGCGCAGTCAGAAAATTAAGGCTGTGCGAACGCGCCCAAAGGGGGCGTGATCGCGCTGAGTTAATTTTAGGTCGGTCCACGCAGAACCTGGACCGTTCTATAAAAGGGCAGGCCCCCTTATTTTTCAACCAAACACACCCAAAACCTCCTTAAATATTTCAGAAAATTCCCCAACTTTCCATCATCAACGTTTTAGCACGAAACCAGGTATAATTCCCAAATCCCGGTCCAGACGGCGTATAGTTGCAACTACAAAATTGTGTATTAAGGCGTTGTGGCTTAAGTTAAAGGTGGAGAAGTGAATATATAGCATTATTATCGAGATAAAGGTATGAATCTCTTGTTATTAACGTTAATCTTGGTTTATTTACGAAGAAAGCGTGGTAAAATAATTGTATACTGAGTTGATTAGTTATGGAAGTTGGAAAACAGCGCGTGGGATATTATATGGAATAATTTGATATGGGAAATGATGTTATTTATGTTGGTATTGCTATTGTTGTGTTGGTTGTTGAATTGAGAATTCGGGCTGGGCATATAAACAGGGGAGATGCTGCCCGATTTTTGGCAGAACACAAAATAGTTTAATTTGAAACTTGGAACAAGTGTGCGATGAAGAGGGTAACGTTAGTGTAAATCTTCTTAAATGTAGACTTGCGAGCTTGGACAAACAAGCGTAGCTAATAAGAGGTGGAACAGGTACGTTAAGGCTCGTCCCTTTCTTTCAAAGGCATGATTCCTATGTTACGATTTCATAAATGCTTCCATGACTTCTTTTTGTTTTCAAAATTTAGAAATCTATGATTCCAATGCATGATTCCTTTCCCGATAACCCATAAATGTTTTCCAAAATGCCCGTATTTTTCAAACCAATGGTCTATGATTATATGAGCCCTTATGACAACAACGATGAACATGTTTTCACAACGATGATAGTGATATCAAAGATGGGAACCTTTTCTATCATGTTATGATGATGATGGTTTTATGGTTACACTGATAATGATGATTTTATGTTCAAATGTTCCAAGCCCTTGGTTTCTATGTGAATATGAGAATGGTGAACCATTTCTTGACCCTCGATTTTATTCATTGAATGACTCCATTTTCTAAAGACTCCAAAGTATATGGATTGACGCCTTATGAGATTTATGACCTTATTTTATGTTTTCTCTTGATGTTATTTTTCATTGACAGTCTCACCTCATAATGCTAGTTCCTCCAAGGTGAGACATGAAGATCATGATTATTCCATAATGTAATCAGAGGTTACCGACCTTACGTCACTCCGATAGAGATATAGTTTTCCTTGGGCTCTCCTGCATGCTGCTTATATGATATGTGTATATGATACATGAACGTGATATATGTACATGATACATGAACATGATACATGTATACGAATATGGGAAAGAGGGCCAGAGCGCTATAGACGCGTATCCACCTGATCAGTTGGTATTATATGACATGATATCATCCCGGACGCGGGACATAGTGGCTAAATGGATCGGAGTCGACGCCTCGGCAACATGATATGTTCTATTTTATGTATACATGAACAAGAAATGTTTTTCAAAGAAAGTTAAGCATGCATGGCATCCGCCCTAAGAGGCACTCATATGTACAGGTTACTCTTTTATCTTACGATATGCTCTATATTTCCTTTATGTTATTATTCATGCTATGTATCCCTCGTATGTTATTATTCATGCCTTACATACTCGGTACATTACTCGTACTGATGTCCCTTCTTGTTGACGCTGCGTTCATGCTCGCAGGATCAGGTAGCCAGTCGGACGATTCACAGCAGTAGGACCTCCCCTCAGCGGCAGTCGATATACTCCATTGATCCGGAGCTTCAGTCCGTTTGGTATGCCATCTTGTTACATACATATATGGGTACGGCAGGGCCTTGTCCTGTCCTTTCTACAGTTTGTATTCTATAGAATTCTGTAGACAGTGATATGTAGTCGTGTTGTTATACAGCCCCGTCGACACTTATTTTGTTGTACAGTATATATGTAGCGGCCAGATCGGCTCGCGCTGTTACTCTCAGCATTTGTGTTTATATGTATGTGTTGGCCGTGAATTCCCGATACGGTGTCTCTTATGTTGATTGTTGGGGGGACAGTTCATCTCAGTTATAGATTGTGTATGGGCCCAGGATAGTCAGTGAGAGGTAAATGCAGGCATAGGAGTGCTTGACCAGCAATGGTTGGGTACTTATCGCGGCTCATCGGTTTGGGTCGTGACAAAAGTGGTATCAGAGCAGTTCGTCCTAGGGATTGTCTACAGACCGTGTCCGGTAGAGTCCTGTTTATGGGTGTGAAGCCGGCCATACTTATAAACAGGAGGCTGCGGGGCTTTTAGGAATCATTGACATTTCTATCTGTCTTAGATCGTGCGATAGAGCCAGAGTCTAGGAAAGATCGCTTCTGATCCTTTTTCCTGCAGATAAGTACAGACTAACGAGAGATGAAGAGATCAACTTTAGACAGTGGGGGTGCTAAGAAGGCCCCGAGAGTAGATCCAGGACCCCAAGCTCCAGGACCGAGCAGGAGGAGCCTCAGTTATTCTATTGAGACTGATCCCTCAGAGGACCCAACGATGATTCCTCCAGAGTTCTTGACTCCCAGGGAGGAGGACCCCCCCAGAGGACAGATATGACACAGATTCGTCCGAGTATTCGTCTGGGACACCGAAGGAGGAGATTCTCGAGGCTTTACCAGCTTCTCCTATGGTAGAGCACTATGTTAGACCAACTTCCCCGGTGAGTGTTACGGATTACTCTATCCCTCTATCCTGGCCGTCGGTAAACCAGGAATTGCCCAGTTATCTATATCCTTCGGACTCAGATGAGAGAGATGATGAAGGCCAGACGAGCAGATCGTGGGTAGACGATGACGAGGAGCACACTTTACCTTATAGTCCACCAGATCAAACTAGAGACCGATCAGCTACAGGTATATGAGCCTTCATTGGAATTTTCTATGTATGTGTAATTGCTGTAGACTAGCACTTAACAGCGGCGAGCGGAAATCCAAAAGGGGCCGATAACCAAGTATTTACAAGTAACGGCGACCAAGGTGTTTTCGCCACCATTGGGAATCAGGAAATCTAGGATGAAAGGTCGTCGTACACATACATGAGAGGTGAATATTGAGGATTGAAAAGGGAAAAATAGTAATTGTGTAATCGGAAGAGTAAGAGACCCTTTCTAATTCGGAGGGAGACACGTTACGAGAATGTTTTGGAATTTGTTAAGACTTCAACTTGCTCTAGATTATGTGATGAAGGTCATGCGGTGAGGTAGATGCGATCATACCAGTATCAATGCACCGGATTTTATCAAAGTTTCAAGGTTAAGCGTGCTGGAGTGAGAGAAATATCAGGATGGGTGACCCCCTGGGAAGTGTACTAAAAATCTTACAAAGTCAGACATAGGAGGCAGATGGGAAATTAGAGTACCCTAAGGGAAACTGGAGTAGGCGGGGTGGTTGGAGACCTTAAGAGGTCACGTAGGACGAGGTGGACTAGATCGGTGAAAGGAATGAAAGTGCATCACAGCTCTAGAACGAGGATGAGTTTGAATAGTGTTTGGAAATACTTAGTGTTTGGAAACACTTTGTAAGCAAGATGTTAGTAAATACATATATAAGTAAGTGTATGACATCCCAAATGTGGTTGTATCAACGGGTACGTGTATCCCAGCAACCGACGTTGCGGTATGTGGAAGACGAATTTCAAGTGGCAAAAATGGCACGGATGTTACAAGGTAAGCTGATGTTATTCTTACTGCAGGTCAGAGTTGGAAGGTCCTAATGCAAGGACATCGGGGAAAGGAAGGAAGTGAGTATATATATATATAGGAAGTGAAGAGATTAGAATGGCACGGATGTTACAAGGTAAGCTGATGTTATTCTTACTGCAGGTCAGAGTTGGAAGGTCCTAATGCAAGGACATCGGGGAAAGGAAGGAAGTGAGTATATATATATATAGGAAGTGAAGAGATTAGAATGTCTTGAGAAAAGAAGAGAGAAGTGAGAAATGAGAGTGATTGAAGCCTTCAAAAGAAATGACAGGCAAAGCACGGGACTATTTGGGTAAAAAAAATCGAAAGGTAGATATATAAAGGGATAAATGTATGGTCAAATTAACACAGTTGCCTCAGACATGAGGAAGCTTTTCTAAAAGATGATTTAAGAATAAGACGGATTTGCACGTTTAAAGGAATATTTCACGAACTTCGGAGCCGATACTGTAAATAACAAGAGGAGAAGGGCTCTCGAGGAGGAAAGAACTCAAGAAAGGTTAAGGGTGAAAGTAGCGAAGGTATACTAATGGGCTGATCGAAGAAAGAGGAGAGCATTTAGCAGCAAAGTAACTGGAAATCTTTAACCATGGGAGTAAGAAGGATACTTTAACGAGTTGGCGGTAGGAAACCGATCAATCACCGAGATAAGAACGAGGATGATAGGGCGACACATATGATTAGAAAATTAATGATAGGAGGCAAAAATTCCTGTAAAGACCGAGAGATTCGATTATAAAGGAAATAGAGTGTAATGTAAGGAACGTGCATGGAAGATAACCTGGCCGTGATATCAGATTGACGGATGAAGGCCCGATGAACGAGGATGGAGAGAGAATATATTGTAAGAATTATGTGCTAAGAGTAAGAAGTAGCAGGACACTCGGAAAACTTGGATAACTTGGATGCATAGCTGCAACACAAACGCGTAGTTAAGAAGAATTATGAGTAAGTGAGCCAAGCGGTCGAAAGGACTAGTAGTGGATGGAAGGGTATGGAAATATTGACAAAAGAATGATGATATAGACATAAATGGAAGAAGAACTCAGGGTAAGAAGTTTTAGATATGTTATGAGCAAAGTCGGGAAGAAAGACGAGGAGTAAGGTATAATCGAAGACTTCATAAAAGGACGTGGTGAATCTCGATGTCCCTATTAACTTGTGGGTCCAGGACACCGTTAGTCATAAATGACAGAGGTATGAAAAGATGAAAAAGAAGGCATCGGAATTGGATACCCTTACGAGTATTCCAAAACACAAGAGTGTAATTAGCAAGAAGGATAAATAAGGCAGACCATACGATGACAGAACCCCGACCTTAAGAAGGTCATGAAGGGCGGCAGATAATTGCCGAAGACGATGGATATTCGAAAGCTATTAGTGTATTAGGACCTCCTTAATAAGGGGGGAAGAACATATTGGACTTGAAAGGAATTATGACGTTCTCAAGCTCTAGAAGAAGAAATTTATTAGCTCAAGGCCAAAGTTTGAGGCGTATCGGCATATCAGGAAGGTACCAGAAAGAGACAGAAACGAATGGAAAATAAGTGTGCCATGAGGCAGACATAGAAAGAAAGTATGGAAGACAACTCAAGGGAATGCTTCACGCCGATATGAACTGAGATATTTCTAGACCATGATTTGAATCCCCCGTATCGAGCAAAATTACGCAGTGCCTAAGTATGCAGCGACATGTCCTAAAGGGTAATAAAGAGAGCAAGAAAGGTCTACAAGCTAAGTTCACAAAGAATAATGGAGAGGATGAAAAATCCAAAGGACACTTCGGATGACAACGACTATTATAACGAAAGTAACAACGATTGGTAGTTTGGTATTTTCCGAAGAAAGGAAGAACGCTGCTCTTATGAATGGAAATAAAAGAGTTCACCGGATATTAGAAAACATTTCATGGATCGCTAATTATACTGAACATGAGAGTATATGCTATGGAATTATATGAACCGTCAACGTAAAGCTATGCCCAACTACAATTGTAAGAAGGCCACACCGGAAAGCCAACAAGGAATAACGACTGACGAAGCGACCGTCGGTACAAGGAAATCGAAGCTAGATATATATATGTTGTAAGAGAATCCTAATGAAGTGAGAATTTCTGTAGCCCTATGCTTCTGGGTTGAATTGCGAGATTTGGGAGCAGGAAGCTAAAGAAAAGGTTGTGGCAGGAGCCCCACGGATTTAGCTTGAACTCGGATTATAAGTTTGCCATAAGTATAATGGTACTACGAAGGATGATAAATGGTGAGGAAAAATTATGTATATACGTATTTTGGATATTGATATAACTGGTCTTGGAAAGGAACTGGGGAGAATAACTTAAGGAACACGGCCATTATGCCCACCAGCGACAAGGTCATGTTGGATAAACACTCGGAATGTAAGGGTAAGAGAGATGGTGACAAGGATGTAAGGACTAATAAAGCTGACCAATGAACTACAAGGAGTCAGTACAGTGTATATCCAAGACCAACAGATATCAAAAAGAGTAGCCCGAGATGGTACCGAAGGGATAAACGTAGAAAGGGTACCGTATATGAGAAAGGTAGTGGGTCACTAACAAGGAAACAAGGAACGAGAAAAATAGAAATACTTACGGGCTGATGAATAGTTATGGCACGATAAGTCAAGACTACAATAGTGGAGACAAAATGAGAGCGAGATGCTAGTTAATTTCCGACCATGTACATGAAGACAAAGAAGTGAAAGAAGCTAACTGAAGGCAATGAAAGAGTTAAGGGAAGATGAGAAAAGACTGAACCAAGTTATAGTCTAAGCAAACGGTAATCAAAGATGGTGTTGTGGGTTGGCAATACTGCAACATTCGAGGACGAATGTTTCTAAGGGGGGAAGGATGTTACACCCCGTAGTTTCTGTACGTTGAGATTCATTAGGTATTAGCTATTCAATTGCAGACATCGGAGTTATTGTCGAGAAGATGCAAGATCATAGGTGCTCGTGTTACGATTATAAGAGTTCGAGTTCGCGTAACAGGTTATAGGAGGATTGGAAAACCAGTGAACTAAGGAGATTAATCTTCCGAGGCTTGAAGGAAAATTGGGCAAGTTTTGGTACAGAAATTTTGGTCTAATTGGAAGAAAGAATATGTTTTAGTATATTAAGAGTTTTGAAGTGAAACATAAGTCTAAAGTGAAGTTCGGGAAGTCTAGTTTCCAACACAACAAATCGCTCCTCAATAGGACATCGGGGTAAGGAGATATGGACGTTACAAGTCGGGCTGGTAGACCAGGAAAATGATCTGCGCGAACGCGCCAGGGAGTGGCGTGAACGCGCAGAAGGCCAAATGCCAACACAGCGCGAACGCGCCACTACGAGGTGCGAACGCGCTGAACTATTTTGAGGCCCGGGTTAGGGATGAAGGTTATATTATAAGAGTGCAAGAATAATATGCATATGACATTTGGAGACCATATGGTGTAAATCAGGTAGTGCGTCGCTTGACGAAAAGCCCTCGTCGCTGTACGCTAAGTGGGGCCCACACGTCGGAGTTTTATAAAGGACATATGTAGAGACATATGAGTAGTACATGGAATGTTGAGCAAGTCCTAAGAAGGACCCTTAAGGCAAATATGGGCATATGCCCTGCAAAAGGACGATTTAAGGAAACATTTTCAGATGATCGGATTTGGAGGGGCCAAAAAGACATTATAAGTTTGTAATTTGGAAACACACCAAGCATGAAAGTTGTAGATAATTGAAATATCTTTCCAACCATAGGTCATGGGCCCTCACACGATATCGGGATCAAGAGTTATGACCTTTTTACTGAACGAACGCGCAGTCAGACAATTAAGGCTGCGCGAACGCGCCCAAAGGGGGCGCGATCGCGCTGAGTTAATTTTAGGTCGGTCCAGGTTGGGCCCCCTTATTTTTCAACCAAACACACCCAAAACCTCCTCAAATATTCCAGAAAATTCCCCAACTTTCCATCATCAACCTTTTAGCCCGAAACCAGGTATAATTCCCAAATCCCGGTCCAGACGGCGTATAGTTGCAACTACAAAATTGTGTATTGAGGCGTTGTGGCTTAAGTTAAAGGTGGAGAAATGAATATATAGCATTATTATCGAGATAAAGGTATGAATCTCTTGTTATTAACGTTAATCTTGGTTTATTTACAAAGAAAGCGTGGTTAAATAATTATATACTGAGTTGATTAGTTATGGAAGTTGGAAAACAGCGTGTGGACTATTATATGGAATAATTTGATATGGGAAATGATGTTATTGATGTTGGTATTGTTATTGTTGTGTTGGTTGTTTAATTGAGAATTCGAGCTGGGCATATAAACAGGGGCGATGTTGCCCGATTTTTGGCAGAATACAAAATAGTTTGATTTGAAACATGGAACAAGTGTGCGATGAAGAGGCTAACGTTAGTGTAATCCTCTTAAATGTATACTTGCGAGCTTGGACAAACAAGCGTAGCTAATAAGAGGTGGAACAGGTACGTTAAGGCTCGTCCCTTTCTTTCAAAGGCATGATTCCTATGTTACGATTTCATAAATGCTTCCATGACTTATTTGTTTTCAAAATTTAAAAGTCTATGATTCCAACGCATGATTCCTTTCCCGATAACCCATAAACCCGTATTTTCCAAACCAAAGGTCTATGATTATATGAGCCCTTATGACAACAACGATGAACATGTTTTCACAACGATGATGGTGATATCAAAGATGGGAGCATTTTCTATCATGTTATGATGATGATGGTTTTATGGTTACACTAATAATGATGATTTGATGTTCAAATGTTCCAATCCATTGGTTTCTATGTGAATATGAGAATGGTGAACCATTTCTTGACCCTCGATTTTATTCATTGAATGACTCCATTTTCTAAAGACTCCAAAGTATATGGATTGACGCCTTATGAGATTTATGACCTTATTTTATGTTTTCTCTTGATGTTATTTTTCATTGACAGTCTCACCTCATAATGCTAGTTCCTCCAAGGTGAGACATGAAGATCATGATTATTCCATAATGTAATCGGAGGTTACCGACCTTACGTCACTCCAATAGAGATATAGTTTTCCTTGGGCTCTCCTGCATGCTACTTATATGATATGTGTATATGATACATGAACATGATATAAGTACATGATACATGAACATGATACATGTATATGAATATGGGAAAGAGGGCCAGAGCGTTATTGACGCGTATCCACCTGATCAGTTGGTATTATATGACATGATATCATCCCGGAAGCGGGATGCCCGGACGCGGGACATATGTGGCTAAATGGATCAGAGCCGACGCCTCGGCAACATGATATGTTCTATTTTATGTATACATGAACAAGAAATGTTTTTCATAGAAAGTTAAGCATGCATGGCATCCGCCCTAAGAGGCACTCGTATGTACAGGTTACTCTTTTATCTTACGATATGCTCTATATTTCCTTTATGTTATTATTCATGCTATGTATCCCTCGTATGTTATTATTCATGCCTTACATACTCGGTACATTACTCGTACTGACGTCCCTTCTTGTGGACGCTGCGTTCATGGCCGTAGGATCAGGTAGCTAGTCGGACGATTCACAGCAGTAGGACCTCCCCTCAGCGGCAGTCGGTACACTCCATTGAGCCGGAGCTTCAGTCCGTTTGGTATGCCATCTTGTTACGTACATATATGGGTACGGAAGGGCCTTGTCCTGTCCTTTCTACAGTTTGTATTCTATAGAGGTCTGTAGACAGTGATATGTAGTTGTGTTGTTATGTAGCCCCGTCGGCACTTCTTTTGTTGTACAGTATATATGTAGCGGCCAGATCGGCTCGCGCTGTTACTCTTAGCATTTGTGTTTATATGTATGTGTTGGCCGTGAATTCCCGATACGGTGTCTCTTTTGTTGATTGTTCGGGAGACAGTTCAGCTCAGTTACAGAATGTTTATGGGCCCAGGATAGTCAGTGAGAGGTAAATGCAGGCATAGGAGTGCTTGACCAGCAATGGTCGGGTACTTGTCGTGGCTCATCGATTTGGGTCGTGACAATAAAAACCTCCAGTACATCTTTACGCAGAAGGATTTGAACTTGCGTCAGAGGCGATGGTTAGAGAGGTTAAAAGATTATGATGTGGATATTCTTTATCATCCCGGGAAGGCAAATGTAGTAGCCGATGTCCTCAGTCGTAAATCCATGGGTAGCTTGTCTCACGTATCGCCAGAGAGAAGAGAAATTGTCCGTGAGGTTCATCGATTGGCTAGCCTCAGAGTTCGATTGCTAGACTCAGGTGATGTAAGATTTACAATTCAATACACAGCGGTATCATCCTTGGTAGTTGAGATAAAGGAGCGTCAGTACAAGGATCCTGTTATAGTTCATTACCAAGATACAGAACCTCAGAAAGAAAAGACACCCTTTGTGATCTCAGGTGATGGGGTACTCAGATATCGAGGTAGATTGTGTGTTCCTAGTGTTGCATGATTCCGTCAGCAGATTATGGGAGAGGCACATTACTCCTGCTATTCTATTCATCCAGGATCAACAAAGATGTACCATGATCTCAAGGAAGTTTATTGGTGGGATGGTACGAAAAAAGATATAGCAGGATTTGTCGCTCAGTGTCTAAATTGTCAGCAAGTCAAAATAGAGCACTAGAATCCTGGAGGTCTATTGCAGGCTATGGAGATCCCGACATGGAAGTGGGAGGTAATTAATATGGACTTTATTATAGGGTTACCCCGTACTCAGCGGAAGTGTGATTCGATATGGGTCATAGTTGATAGGCTCACAAAGTCAGCTCATTTTCTGCCTGTTAGGACTACTTATGCAGCCGAGGATTATGCGAGGCTTTATCTTAGGGAGATTGTACGACTCCATGGTATCCCTTCTGCCATTATTTCAGATAGGGGAGCACAGTTCACAGCCAGATTCTGGAAGTCTTTTCAGCGGGGATTAGGGACTCAGGTGAGTCTTAGCACCGCATTCCACCCCCAAACAGATGGACAAGCAGAGCATACTATACAGACCCTTGAGGATATGCTTAGAGCTTGTGTGCTTGACTTTCAGGGTAGTTGGGAGGATCATTTGCCTCTTATCGAGTTCGCATATAACAACAGTTACCATTCTAGTATTCAAATGGCTCCTTATGAGGCCTTATATGGGCGGAGGTGTAGATCGCCCATAGGATGGTTTGATATTGGGGAAAATCAGTTGCTAGGCCCAGACCTAATTCAGCAAGCATTTAATAAGGTGAAGGTGATTAGAGAGAGATTACTAACAGCTCAGAGCCAATAGAAGTCCTATGCGGATAATCGGCGACATAAGCTAGAGTTCAAAATGGGCGACTGGGTGTTCCTGAAAGTTTCGCCTATGAAGGGAGTGATGAGGTTTGGTGAGAAAGGTAAGCTGAGCCCTCGATATATTGGGCCATATAAGATCATTCGTATAGTGGGTACAGTGGCATATGAGATGGATTGCCTTCGGAGTTAGAATCGGCACATCCAGTATTTCATGTATCAATGCTTCATAAGTGTATCGGAGATCCTTCAAGAGTTGTACTAGTGAATGATATCCAGGTGACAGAGCAGTTATCATACGAAGAGGTTCCAGCGGCTATATTGGACAGGCAGGTCCGTCGGTTGCGAACCAAAGATGCAGCCTCCGTTAAAGTCTTGTGGAAGAATAAGAATGATGAAGAAGTGACTTAGGAAGCGGAAGAAGCGATGAAGATTAAGTACCCGCATTTGTTCCCAGCAGTACAGGAGGTGCAGTCAGAGGCATCACTCTTCTCAAGTATTATTTCATTTCATTCATCGTGATTGGTCGTGTGGGGCCATAGTATTGTATGCTATAGTATGTGTCCTTGTGAGGCATTATTTTGGGTTGTTGTGCACAGGACGGATTGGTATAAATACAAGAGAAACTATTCCAAAAGTTTTATAACCCAGGATTGTTCGAACATTCGAGGACGAATGTTCCTAAGGGGGAAAGAATGTTACACCCATCGTCTTCGTAGTGGTAGAACTTATGATTTCCTAGTTGGGTATGCCTTGGGAATTGAGACCCGAGCCCGAGTTTTGGAGATAGAAAGTGTCCTACCCCGTGTGCAACGGTACCAGCAGGAATTCCTGGTGAACTACGGGGTTAGAAGTGAACGAATCGAATCGACACGACCTGAACCGAATTGGAAAAGTCTGCAGACACCAGTCAAGATCGACGGGTCGTCGAACCTGTCGATAGCCCGTCATTGTGCGGCGTCGATAGGGTTTCGCAGCCCTGCATTCTACAGGCGCAGGTCGACGAGCACGTCGACGGGTCGTCGACCCGCTCGTCGAACCGGACCACTGAAGCATTTAATTCTCCGAGTATAAATACGTGGTCCACGACTTTATGTCTTATTTTCTCTCATTCCCAAATCAGAAAACCCTAATATTTTGCTCTCCCAACATTTATGGCATAGTAGTGAAGATTTGACAAGACCCGGACCCCGTAAACCCGAGCTTGTGAAGAAGAAGGTTGTTTCTAGAGTTTCTCCAAGAATGGGAGGCTTAGGGAGTTGACGTTAAAGTGATTCTTGGGATTCTTGACCCCTCAAGGTATGTATATGATTCCTACCCTTGTATTTGAGTTTGCTATCAAGAGCTTTAGTGATTTTAGGTAAAGAAAGGGTATTTGTGGAAGTGATAGATTGATGAAGGGTAAGGTAGTGGTGTTGCACCTCATTTTTACCAAGGCTAAACAAAGCACAACTTATGGAGCTCTGAAATAATTAATTATGTACAGAGTCGCCACCTAGCATTTAAGGTATACTAGGGTACCTATAAATTATTAATATATATAGCTTAACATGGTCTATGAAAATAAGTGAGATTCTAGGTAAGGGTTCAAATTATTCCGAAGGGAAGGTGTTAGGCATCCTTCAAAATCCACAAATGTGGTTCCCGGCTGGACCAATTTAACTATACGAGGGATGTGTAAAATGGCTTGATTATTATATACAAAAATTAATAGAATTTAGACTAAATAATAACTAATATGACTATTAACATAAATAATCATGCAATAAGTATTTTATACATATGTGATATAATAATTATTTTTTTAAAAAAAAAAGTTATGTGCAACTTAGAAGCTTGGGTATGTGAAAAGGGTATAAAGAATGGACATGAAATTACTCAAGGTGAGTTAACTAATTTAACTAGCTAAGTATGTACGCCTAATCTATTAATTATGAGAGTACATTCTAAATCCTAAATATTGAGGCAAATCACCCTATTTATTTACTTAAGTGTGCTAAGCTATTGAATTAAAACTCTAGCAAAACATGATAACTATAAGAATATTAGCTACGAAAATAATAACTGCCTAATATTGATTTGTGTAAAACACATAAAGTTTAAATCACCTAAGCAGATCATAAATAAATACCACCAACCTGCACCCTAAAAAGTAAAGTTTCACTATATTTTATGCTTGTATAATTTAAGAATCTAAAAAATATATAAACAGAGAATTTAAGAAGCTATTTGAACTTCTTTTGAGTGTCATCTTCAAAAAGTAACTTCGGATACCTGCATGAGACTTAATAAAATTGTTAGTAAGAAAATAAATAACTATCGAATGAATTAAAGAAATAATGAATAAACTTAAAATAACAACCCGTCTTTGTACATGGAAGGCCTTGGAAATCGACGAAAATTTCTTCATCGGCCAATTGGATGTAGTATTTGTCCAAATTAAATTAACAAAATGATAAAAATGATGAAAGTGTCAACAACAGTCTCGAATAGCGGGATTGTAGCAAGTCGGCCAAGAGAGGATTGAGCAGAGTACCATTGACCGCCCAAGTTAGTATTTTCCGGGTATAGAAAAAAAAGATTTATTAGTTAAGATAATATATTTTTTTTAGTAGGCTACGTAGCCATTTTGTCTCATAAGAGAAAAAGAAATGAAAACAGTAGGGTCCAACCCATCAGCTTCATATAAGATGATTTTATAAAGTAAAAATATGTAGACTAAGTATGCAACTTCAGGCAAAAAAAAACGACGTAATTATTTTTAGAAAAAGCCTAAACAAAAAGAAAAGTCCAAGATCAACAGTAAGGAATCAAAGCAATACTTCAGCTATAGAGAAGCCTAAAACCAATTCACAAAGCACCACATGAATATACATGCACAAACGTAAGGAAATCAGTAAGAGGCTCCGCGGAGAAGATGAACATAGCAGGCAACCAGTAGCAACAACAGCGAGCAAGATGGAGCGGCTCCGACAACACAGAGGTCACCGGAAAACTCTCACAAACAGTCCAACAATGGTAGTAGTGAAATGGAGCAGTAACGCTAAACGCAAAATAGTTATAAACCTGCAAATATATACAGATACACTTAATGCAGAAGCAACAGGGGGCGAGATGCAGCAAAAAAGAGGGAGTTTGTCATCGTCGTGGTGTTTCGTCGGAGATGGGTTTCCTGGAGGAAGGAAGTGTTGCTGCTGGCTGCTCCTCCCCCGCCGTTGATAGCTGTTGGCCGACGTCGGGTAGGTAGTGACGGGGTTAAGAGCAGCAAGGCTGCTGTGTAGGGAAAATCAAAGGGAGAGGGTCATGGTGTGGTTCGTGGAGGAGATGACTGGTGCGGTTGCTGTGGTGACAGCGTGAGGAGGGAGAAAGGGCTGGAAGGTGTTGGTTTGTGCTGCTCCGGTTCATCGGAGCTTGAAGCTCCTCGCCGGAGCAGTTGATTGGAGTGACGTGAGGAGAAAAAAGAGGCGTGAGGGCAGTGGGAAAAAAAAAGTGGGGCTGTGGTGTGGTGCGTCGTTTGGTGTTGTGGAGATGGAGTTGTGGTGGTTACGCCGTCGTGGAGCTCGTCGGAGCTTAGGTGGGCTGGCGGCTGTCTTGGAGAAATAAGGAGAAGGAGATGCTTTTAGGGCTTTAGAAGAGAGAACCAAAATCTGAAAGTTTGGAGCGTGTAGTGTGTGAAAGTGTGCGTTGGATCCCAATAAAATTAAACTCCTCCCCTTCTTTTATAACATAAAGTCCCAAAAAAATAAAAAATATATATATAGAGTCATACCCCTTTGTCCCCTTATTTCTTTTAACTAATCAAAACCTAACCCATCACCTCAAAATGTCCACTTTTAAAAAAAGTGACGAGACCTTGATTTGATTGAATTTTGCTCTGCATTTTAAAAAAAAAAATTAGTTGCTTCGCTTTTCTCTACACTGTCGGGCTGTACTAAAATATAGTTAATTAATACATGTATAAATAATAATGTAAGTATAAAATATAAATATAAATATAAATATGAATGTGTAAGATATGAAAAGGTATCGCTATAAAATTAAAAAACAATTATTAATTGCACAAAAAATGGTAGTATTACGTTGTACATGTGCAAAATAATGATTCTTGAAAAATGACAATAAATTGAGAAAATTCCTAAAATAAGGATAATCATCAATAAATTGTTGAAAAAATGTGTAAAAAATGTATTTCGTGCTCTTTAACGAATCAGGGCCCCCCAAAACGTTAATTTTAAGCACGTCGAGCCAAAATTAGGTGTCAACAAGTGGCATGAGACTATTTTAAAGAAATGATTAGGGATGGATTTACGTATATTTGGATATATATAGGCGCTATCATTGTAAGCTTATAAAGGATATGGTCGTCTATGATTCGTTAAGCTTGATACGTGCTTGGGGATGATTAGTAAGCAAAGCAAGTAGCCTAATTAAGGCTTATGTTATCTTAATTGTAGATTTACCAGTTCAAGAAGTAGAAGTTGGGAGATTTGATATACGTCAAGGTATGTTAAGGTTATTCCTTCCTTTTTTTGGCATGATCCTATGATATGAACCGATAAACAAGTAACAAAGTTTCCATATTACTCTATTCTTATAAGTACTAAGAGAAATACAGTTTTGATGTTCTCGTACCCCGGCTATGGTATTTTCCCCATATACAGATCTTATGATTTCTTGTCCTAGTAGTATGAGTTCAGTAAGGCCCATGAGAGGCAAACTATCATTTTATTGTTTGAGAATCCTGTCGTTCAGTTTTACTTGTACTACGCATTTACTTCCAATTCTCAGGGGTATGAGTGAAAGGCGCACTTGACAGGGGGTGAAGGTGTGACCTGTGATACTACGTTCTATCTGAGAAAGGCACACTTGACAGGGGGTGAAGGTGTGGCCCGTGATGTGACAATGAGGTATGTACCTACTAGATATATATATATATATATATATATATATATATATATATATTTATGCATGTCCATACTTCCCGACATATAGATTTAGTCAGATGCAGACAGATACTAGTTCATATGCAGATAGTCATTTCAGCTTATAAGATCAGATCTTATTTATGATTTCTATACATATATACATATTGTCTTTATGCTTTACATATTCACTACATTATTCGTACAGACTCCCCGTTGCTCGGGAGGGGGGGGGGGGGGCTGCGTTTATGCCCGCAGGTACAAGTAGACAGGGAGGTGGTCCAGCTTAGTAGGACCCTTATCCAGCAGTGATCAGTGCACTCCATTCGATCCAGAGTTGCAATCTATTTTGGTAGGTCATTCTATTGAGATGTATATAGATGGGTACGACGGGGCCCTGTCCCGTCCTTTATACAGCTTCCATTCCAGTAGAGGTCTGTAGACAGTTGTATGTATTAGTCGGACGATGTAGCCTTGTCGGCTCTATTCTTTTGTGTACAATATATATAGCAGCCTAGCCGGCTTGCACTGTTCTTCCGCATGTTGTGTATATATATACAGATTGTACAGAGTTCGGATGTTTCCTCTTTATGAGATTTGTTTGTGCCATTTATGGGCTATTGATGTTCAGCATGTTTCAGATGAGTGTTTAGGGGTGTTTGGTTGCTAGAGGTCAGACCCCTTGTCACGGCTCATCGGTTTGGGTCGTGACACAACTCTTCCCTCTGATCACGGAGAATGATTCAATGGCTATGAAAATGATTCTTGCTGCAGAATGGAAAATTCCATGGGGTATCTCAATGGTCGTGGAGGATATTAATAGAATGAGAAGGGATCAAATGGTGATTGTGGTGCACATACACAGAGAAGGGAATGGACTTGCTGATTTTTTAACTAATATTGGTTTTGATTTTGCAGGTACAATTCACTTCCATAATTTCCAAGAGTTACCAAATTAAGCTAGGAAGATATTGAACATTGAAAAGGCTGGAATTCCAAACATGAGAATAAGGACAGCCCAAGAGAGAGCACCAGACTGATGATCAAGATATATAGAAGAGCCCTATTCAATATGCTGAATGAACTAGTATGGACAGACGCAGTAACTGTATTAAGGTGGTATTAGTGTGTCTATCATGCTCATTCCTTAGTATGGAAACTACACATGTCCAGGCTAGGATTCATGATCTTTTGGCAATGGCAAAAGTTGAGAGTGGTTTTTTCTTTCATACAGATGTCGGTTTCTACAGAAGAACACAACTACATTCAACTGGCCTGAAGAATGATTCAACTGATTTGAAACATTCCACATGTGAGACTTTGAAGGTGTGATAGATGTTATCAAGTCAAAGCCCTTGGATTCTTAGTTTTATTTCAAACTAAATCTATATTTTCATTTTCCACTTGCTGATTTTCTTTTCTGTTGTTGTTTTCTTTATTTGATCAATCACTTTTGGATTGATATGTACATAATTTTCTTTATCAATAAATTTCTACCTTTCTGGTGGCTTTGCTTAAAAAAAAAAAAACATTAAATGACTCAAACTGATGTGAAGTCATGTTTTTGAATACCGAAAATCAAAAAAATACAATGATACGAATAAAATAGCTTGAATAACCAAGACCAAGAGCGTTTAGGAATAACTGTTGACCAACAAGAAAAAAAACTATCAAAAAAAAGATTGAAAGTAACCACAAACCAAGGACTATGAATCAAAGCGAGAAGTCTCCGATACCATGTCAGGAATAGAGAAAAACAAGAGAGAAACTGAAGAATGATTATATCAATTTGTTGATCTAATACATCAGACTGCATAGGTATTTATACACAAGAGGAATAAGAGATAAAAGGAAGCCAAATATTCTACACTTAATGTAAATCCTACCAAATATTCTACGTAATATTCTCAAGTTAAATGCTACACAATATTCTACAATAAATATAAAATATCTCTAAGTATATTTTCATATATCTAGAGTATCCCTATTTACGTTTCCAATATTCACAATATCATGTCCATCATGCTAACAGCAATAGTACTTTTTATTACTCGTCCAACCAGAATCCTGTCTGATCTCTTAATCAAGAGATGATAAAATGGATGCCACAAAAACAATAGAGCCGCAAGATCATATTAGTCACTTGCAGTCGCTCCTCCCCATTGCTTTACACGAGTTACAGCTAGGCTGGCCTGCGAAATTGTCAGACTAAGGTGTGAATTCATGGTAAAAATTAGTAATAGCTTTAATGAACTGAAGAGTCGTTGAATGCAAAGGCGGAGCTGGAACTACATGGTCTGAAGGGACAATTAGGATAAAAACAATCTTTCTTGTATATAAATTGCTGAATCCAATTCATATAGGGGAAGCTTCTAGTGTTTAATGGTGGCTCAAAAATTAACTTAGATTGCAAGTTTGATGGCTAGGCGTGCCCTTGCATTTCTTTTAATCCCCGAATTCCGCTACTGTTTGAAGGATAGGAATAAATTACACACAGCATGTTAAAGAATAAAAAGCTGACCTCTTTCTCCCAGTTTGTCATTGCTGTAATAGCTATTAAGATAATGGTCTGCAAACAGATGCCTCCAATCATTCCACCCCATATTCCCTGGAAGCAATTTAAACCAACATTATACTAGTTGGATAATATCAACAGTTATATATGTTTGTCTGACTGCTTGTAGAAATTTACCATAGCTCCCAAATCCAATTTGAAGCCCAACAGTACTCCGGCCGGCAAACCGACAATATAGTAGCATGCAATGTTAATGTATGCAACAAGAGCCTGCCATCCAGCTCCAACAGCAACACCTTTTTAAAACAGAAACAAGAGAGGGAATCAGAAACTCTTTATCAAAAATGATATCTCTTTTGCACCATGTGATCTTCTTGGCTAATGACACGATTTGAATTAACCATGGCTGAGGAGCATGGTTTAACATACTTACCGGATAAGACAGGCTGAAGGCTGTTTAATAGAACTGTCCAAGCAAGCAACATTGCCAGCTTCTTCGTCTCATTAGCAACTGCTTCGCTGTTGGTGAAAAGGTACGGAAAATAGTCTCTTGTTGCTAGAACGACAATCATGCAAGTTGCTCCTATGACAGTTGATGTTAAGGAGACTACAATCACTGAAAATTTTGCCAGACGTGCATTGCCAGCCCCAAGTTCATTAGATACTCTCACGCTACAATCAAAGGTTTGTCAAAGAAAGAATGTATCATTGAGACTTTGTAATAGTTCTCAAAGAATGTATATTACAAAGTCAAGGGGAACAGAAATGGGAAGACCGCATAACTCTATCAGCAAACATCCATGTGCAGTATAAATATTTACACTACTGTGATTTCAGTCTGATATGGAACAGAGTATTACCTGATGGCAGCATTAAATCCTATAGAAATCATGGCCTGCCATCCGCTAATGTTCATGCTGAAAAACATTAGGGACTTCTGTTAGCAGATGCACTTATCCTCCATAATCTCATAATTTGTGTACAATGAGTAAGAAAACGATGTGTAGAAACATAAAAAAGCTATTCTCCATCAGTCCAATGAAAAATAATAGACTCGTTTGTCTTTAGAATATGGATTCATCAATATTTTAGTTAATCCTCTTCAGCATAGGACAATTTATGGCAAAAACTAAAATGATGTGTAGAAACATAAAAAAGCTATTCTCCATCAGTCCAATGAAAAATAATAGACTCGTTTGTCTTCAGAATATGGTTTCATCAATATTTTAGTTAATCCTCTTCAGCATAGGACAATTTATGGCAAAAACTTCAGTTTGTTCTACACTATTTTAGACTTCTAAATCAGCTCAATGCACTAATCTTTTGTTACAACTTTGTATTTGAAGGCCATAGCCCATAGATTGAACACAACATGAACTAGCTAGTTTGGAAAGACGCCAGAATGCTGACATCAAACATTAGTTTTCTATTAATGCTCAAGATTTGGCTTCTGTATCAAGATTAATGGCCTGTAACATTCTTATTGAAGTTATAATTAGTCAATAACTGAAAAGTAAAGACAGCTGTAGAAACCAGCAGATTCAATAAAGGCTTAGTGCATGGAATGGACATACATATTTACCATAGAAAAGAGTGGAGGAGAATATACCAGATAGACATAGCATCAACTGGCACCAATGGGTTTGGCAAAAGACCTGTGATTATGATCAGTATCATCAAATACCAGAACTCCAAGCTGCAATAGACCATACACAATTATCCGAATCAAGAAATCCAATTTTTTAGACGAAATTCTATTTATGGATTTAACTTATATACGCTAACAGTTACAAAGTGAAATTTATCCTGCTACGGGAAGTTACTTGCCTTATTTTTCCAATTAAGCTTATTACAGACAATTATCTGCAGTTACTCCCTCCGTCTCAAAAATAGTTGTCGTGTTTTTCATTTACATGCCCCTTAAGAAAGCATTAATAAGGATAGCATTTTGACAATTTTACCCTCTTAATATATTTCACAATGTTATCTATCCTCAATGAATATTTATAATATATCTATGCAAACTCCATCAATGATGTACTCCTCCTTATATGCTGTAATTAACAAAGGGTAAAATGGGAAAAAAGCAACTTAATTTTATCGTCGTTTTAAAAAATGCTAAGTATTTTGAGACAAATATTTTTAGTAAGGACGACAAACATATTAAGACAAAGGAAGTACCTTTTAGTGACCTACTAGAGTAAAAATGCTTTTACACAGTCATTATGTAGAAGTTAAACTCTATTTTGAAGTTAATGATTCCACTTATTATGGTAATTATTCCTCGTTACCTCTTAAATGACCTGATAGTATAAAAGATTTTCAGTGTCAGCGTATTGAAGCTATGATTTTTTATGGGGGAGTTACCATAACATGACAGCAGAGGCCAACGAGAGCTTGACAAAGCCAAACAAGTCTTGAAAAGCCAAGGATGAGAATCCAGTCCAAGCTCCATCAGATTTGGTGACAAAGATGTAGAGCAGCTGCAGAATTACTATGAGCCACCATGACGTATTGAGAGTAACAGCTGCTCCAACTAAACCCCATTTAAGTTTCAGTATAAATAACCAGCTAAAAAGGACATGAAGCACTAGAACTCCAGCAGATATCCATGCCATCACTAACACTTTCCTCTGAGCTTGTAAGAATTTCTGAATTGGAAAGTTCATCGCATAAGCAAACAACTGTGGTATCATCCATAAAGCAAATTTTCCTGCAGTAGATGGAATAACTTGCAAGCATTAATTATTCGATGTCATAAACTCTTTCTGCATAAAGCGCATCCTACTCTTACATTTATAATTTGTTGCGTACCAGCATAGGTTGGACAGGTTTTTATGTATTACTTTATGAATGATAGAATGTGGAATACGAATGCGGATGTTAGTATTTATGAATAATAGAATGTGGAACATGAATGCGGATGTTAGTAAGACATGGATTTAAACAACTGAAATGAAAAAACTAACCCCTCCTAAATCACAACAGCAAAAATCAGCCACATATTGTTTAAAACGTAAACACGTTATTTGTATATGCATTCTAATCTCTCCATAACTTACTCTTAAAATCACACAAGTCCTTAATTTAAGAGGTTTCATTTTCTCTGGAACCAAAGTCTCTTGTTCCCACAAATAGTGGGACAACTTCCCAAATTTTTTCACACGGGACCATTTTTGTGCTTTGTTTTCGAATGAGCTGCTAAATTTTTTCTTTTATAATATATATGCGCGGCACGCAAGAATGTATGAATATGTACCAACTCCTAGGGTGTGTTCGGTATGGAGGAGACATTTTTTCAGAAAATGTTTTTCAATTTTCCCATATTGGTTTGTCAAAAAATTTTAAAATTATTTTCTCTAGGAAAAAAAGTACTTTAAAATTGAGGAAAATGACTTCCCTAGTGAAAGTAACGAAAACCAAGTTCCACGAGTGACATTTCATTCATCCCCATCCTCCAACACACCCAATCCCACCAACCCCGTATAGTCCCCACCTCCACCACCCCGACATTCGTACCCTCTGTTGTCTTTATGTATCCGAAAATATATCCTGAAAATAAAAACTACGTAAAAACAAAATGAGAATAAAGAAAAAGTTAATCCGAGCCCACTGACTTCACAGTGTTTCCTTAAGTAGCATAATCCCCTCCTAGTATACATAAGAAATGGATTATTTTCTCCTAGAACTTAACCCAACTACCAGTGTTCAGCGAACTCAAAGATCGGTTGAATCACAGTTCGAACTTACTTTTTGATGCAGAAAGCAAAATATGCAGAAAGAAGGAGAGTATTTCAAAATTTTCGTACAGAAAAATATGAGGAACGACCAAATATTTATAGCCAGAAGGTTGGTTCAACCAAAGAGATGTAGCTCTTCCGGATGGCTTTTCGCGGAAATATGGTTGTTACGAAAATGGTTATTTATGAAAAATTAAAAAATAAAATGGGAAAATAAAATGGAGGGGAAATTAAAATTATTGTTACGGAAATGCTCATAAACCGTTCATAAAATATTGACGAAAATTTTTTTGTCCAAAAAATATATCAATCAATCATTTGACCAAATCTGAATCCGAATTTGAGCGAACGATGATGAAAACACGAGGGGAGTCTCTCTTCTCAACTCTTTAAGAGTTAGAAGAAGTGCTTCTATATACAAGCACACTAGTCTTGTTTTTCCTCACCAATGAGGCAAAAGAGCTTTTCATTTTCCTCCATTTTTGAATTTGTCATTTTCCTCCATTTTGATCTCTTCCATTTCCCATGGTAAAAACTTACCGGCATCGGTTGTTTACACCAAATCAATGGATGTATGTCACATGCTTGAGTATATATAACTATAACTTAACCATGATTAATTAATGTATATATTCACTTCATTAAATCACTTGACCATGATAAATTGCATTGATTTGGTGTAAACACCCGGTATGAATAAGTTTTTACAATTTTCCATTTACACCACTTTCAAACCCAACACCCTCTCTAGATGTTATTAATGCTTTTGAGACAATTTTTCTGCTAATTTACCCAACAACAGAAATAAATAAGATATCCCACTTATTTACCAGGAAAATATTCCCCGTGAAAAACATTTACTTCATACAAAACACACCCATAGTTTGCATTTAACAAAACAAAAGAAAAGATTAAAAAGAGAGTGACAACTATCAGAAAGGAATGTTGGGATTTAGTATGGATCTGACCAGCAGCATTAGAGATGCGAGTGGTTTGACCAGCGAAAAGGAGAATAGCAGGGGAGACGACATAAATAGGGACCAAAACACAAGCAGTGGTGAGCAAAATGATCCATGATCTTTGCAAGTATATTCCCAGCATCCTCACTTGTCCTGCACCAAATGCTTGTCCGCATAATGTCTCCAATGCACTTCCCATTCCCAGCTGCCATTCACAAACATTACCCATTCGTATGCAAATTATTCAACATTCATCTATGTTTTTTACTGTCAAATAAATAAACATATCTAGTCTAGGAGTATATAACTCATAAGTCTCAAATTAAATATCAGACTTATATTTATAAATATTAATATTTTCTCTAACATGTCGTTACAAAATGTATGCTTTTAGTTTTTATAATTAATTAAATTAAAATATTTTTAATTTGAGAAAGATATAACAATTATTTTTACAATATTAGTTACAAATATATGATTATTAATTAATATTTTTTAAGAAATAACATGTATCTGAAATACCTAATTTAATATCATTTAAAAAGGTACATATTTGTCAAATATTAACTTTTAATTTTTGATATTTATTTTTAAAATTTAAACAAACTGTGTAATTACACTTGTGCAACCAAATATTTCGCTTGTAATTACATTGTAATTACGTTATGACAAACCACCCTAGTAATTACACCAATTCCAATTACCAGGTGGCTTTCCAAACAGACCCTAAAATCACAAAATATATAATAATCGAGAAATAGGTCCACTACAACAGCGAGTAAATTGAATATACGTGAAACACAATAAAGCTAATACCAAGGAGGGGAGAAAATTGACTTGGATGTTAAAAAAATTAGACTTGGATACACACTGAGAATTAACAAAAAAGACAACTAGCGTAGTCAAATTTACACAGCTAAAATTCTTATTAGCGTTAATCTAGCAAAACGAAATCAGCATTATAAACTTCAAGCCAAAAGAAACAAAGTGATCATGTCTGTTCCTTTTTATGAAAGATTGGATGCTATTGATTCGTGTACAATATTGCATGTTAAAAATGAATAAATAAAGTTCCCCCTTCTTCAATTATTTACACTTATAAATAAAATAGTTCACGTAATTTAATATAAATAAGGCCGCCAGACATAATGAATTTGAGTGGTCACTGTATCTTGTATTTTGGATGAAATAATCAATCAATTAACTATTACAATTAGAAATAGAGGTTTTTCCCACCGACAATAAGTGAGAAATTTATAGTATAGAACACGATTTTCTCACCTCATTCCTACCGAACCAGCTTACTAAAAAAATATATGTTGGGAAACGGTTCCCATTAAAATGCTGAGAAACTTCCTAATTTTTCTCACTGATTTACCAATGAAAATAAACATTTTTCCGTGGGAAATTAGTAGGAAAATAGTAATTCTGTAGACTGTAGTAGCGTATGTCACTATCTGAATATTGATTTCGTAATTTTAAATACTATAACAAGTCAGTTATGATAATTTGCACATTACCAAATCATTCTTGTTACGGAATGCACATTACTTGTAATAAGTTTGAAAGTAAAGAGTGGAATGGAAATAGAAAGAGATAAGGTTACCATGACACCAAAAGCAAGGCCGGCAATAACAGAGTTTTCAATAGAGACAGCAGCAAGTTCAAGCTCACCAACTTGACCAGCAAAAGTCTGAGTGAGTGCACCAAGTGAATACTGACATATCGAAGTGAAAATGGCTGGACCAGCCAACTCCCATAGCCTCTTTGACTCTCCACCAAATTCTTTAACAAATCCAACCTCTTTTTCTTCATGATGATTATCAAGAAGGGGCTCAGCGCTGTTGCTAGTCATCATCAGTACTCGGAAATTATCGCTGCATGCATAGACGGATCCAAGATTTAAACTTAAATTCTTCGTAAATATGGGTTCAGAGTCTTACACACATATATCAATGGTATATGTGAAAATGGTCTTCTATTCAATTGGATGTACCCCTAACTCTGCTTGCGTGCTAAATGATAAGCTCAGGATAAGGAGGAGAAGAAGAAGAAGAAGTAGTTGCAGTGGGTTAGGTAGTATTGAATGGAGACGTACGCACGTTGTGTTTTTTTGTGGACAGAATTGCCGAGATTGTTCAAATTAATACTCCATCTCTCCCATCCTAAGGGTCGTTTGGTTTAAGGAATCATTAGTCCCGGGATTACAATCCCGGGACTAATTTATCCCATCTATTGGGATTATTTTATACCATCTTTTAGATGGTATAAAATAATCCCAGTATAAGTGGGTTAAGAAGATATAAGCTGGGTTATCCCAGCACTAATTTTTATACCATGTTTGGTACAAGGTATAAATTTATCCCAGCACTAATTTATACCTTATACCAAACATGGTATAAAAATTAGTGCTGGGATAACCCACCTTATACCTTAAACCAAACGGCCCCTAAGTGTCTTAATTTTACCAGACATGAAATTTAAAAAATAAAGAGAAATTTTTAAATTTTATGGTCCTAAATTAAAGATGTGTATAGTCCTTTATATCTTGTGTTCTAATCTTGCCATGCAAAATTTTGAAATTGAAAAATTTATTAAATATACAAAGAATACTCTTTTTAGAATAGACTTAAAAAGAAAAATAAGACACTTAAATTAAAATGGACAAACTAATTTTGTTAGGTGCAACTTGCGTGACACATTTGATTTTTGCCTGCTCCTTTAAGGCTGCTATCATCGTAGGGGTCCTTTTCTAGCTAAGAGACCGAAGGTGTATTTTTCTATTAAATAAGTTTGTTTTTTGTTTATTCAAGGATCGAGCTAATACTCCTATTAACTTTTTGAAAAACTACTTTTCAAATAAATAATTCCTTCTAGTTTGAAAAGTGCTTCCGAGATTGAGCAGGATCTCTATGGTCCTCTCGAACTCTCCTTGACAAACAATGTTGTTAAATTTGTAGCTCATGTTCATAGCAAGAATAGCAGAGAAAAAATTATGTTAGCGCAGTAGGTCCCACTGAGCCAAGATTAACTCCAATATTTAAGCAGTGATGTTATTAATTACTCTTTATGTCTCAATTTATGTGACTAGTTGAAATTTCGAGATTCAAACTTTCTAAACTCTGGCTGCAAATTCACACATAAAAACTTTAAGTTTTTTTGATTTTTTTTTTATATATTTGAAAACTACATAAAAAGTATTACTCCATCCATTTCAATTTGTTTGTCTGGTTTTTCATTTGACACGTAATTTTAAAAAGTAAAGAAAACTTTTGAATCTTGTGATTTTTTAAACTAAAGATATGTAGATTGTACCAAAATGTCCTTTGTAGTATTAAACATGTCATGTGGAAAGTTCGAATCAAATAGTTGCCAAAAAAAGAAGAAGGAAAGAGACATTCTTTTTTAAACGGTTAAAATAGAAAGTAAGACAAACAAATTGAAACAGTGGGAGTATAAATCACAATGATTAACAACTTAAAATATATAAAAAGAATATAATGAAATTTCAATAAAAAAAACTTGGTTGACTCTCATAATTTCAACTGTGCCACATAAATTGAGATGGAAGGCGTGAAAGCATATCCTAATCACGAGATAATATAAATATTGTGAAGTTGCAGGTTAAATAAGTAGAATATAATTGAGAAAACGTGCTGTCACTCCACAAAACTAGGATGAATGTGATCGTCCCCAGATCCTAACTTCCCGTCGGGCAAACCCTTATACCTAGCGTCCGGTCTAATACTTATTGAACTAACATGAAAATAAAAATCCAACACGATATTAACCTGACATTACTGAATATGAATTAAGTGGTGAAGAACAAAACATGAGAATCTAGTTAAAACATAATTTTGAATACTAAATGTCACCTACTGTGCTGAGTCATGAGCCTCTAAAAACTGAAAACAAGATATCTTCGAGCATTTCCGGGAATACTAAAAAGTATAAATTAAAACAATAGACAACAATCTCCTATTGAAAGTAAATGGAGGAAATAAGCTAAGTTGGGGTCTTAATCTAGCCACGCATCTCATGTCGTCTACGGTCTCAACTCTTGTCACCAAAAAGTAGGCAGACCCAAATGGTCTAAGTACCATGGGTATCCAATAAGTCTCAAAGACAACCTCCTTAAGGCATAACTTTTTGGAGTAAGAACATAATAAACAAGGGAGTATGTTAGATCTTGTATGTTTTGATGATTGACAAAATGGTTGAACCAAGTCTATGGATGTGTTCCATCTCAGAGTCTAAATGCCAGTAGAACTGTTGAATTAAAAGATCTAGAGATAAGGACTTAGTGGACAGGATATAGGAGTCCTTAAGAGTTTTAGACTCCTAAAGTACATATAGGAAGTCGTGCGACAACCAAGAGGTTGCCTCCATCTCAAAAACTATCTCTCCTTATGGGCCTTATCAAGTAGATGTTTGTATTTAGCCGAATTACTACTCACCAAATATCTCTCTCTCTCTCTCTCTCTCTATATATATATATATATATTCAGATCTTCTTTGGAAGAAACTTATGCACTCATATAGAGAGAAAAGGAAGAATTCAAGCAAATAAGCAAAAGGAATATTCGAGAGTTCTGATTGACTACTGAAGTGCGGCCAAATACGAAGGACCTGATTGAAGAACCTGTTTCATCGTGTAATGCTTTACAGTCTTGAAGTCTAGTATTTTGTATTAGGATTGTTTATCGAGTTATACCTTTCCAGCTTCTTTAGAAGCATTGTATTAGGTATAAACAATTGTCAAATTCAGCTCCAAGTTGAGGACAACTTGGAGAAGGCTCAATAGTCTAGGGAGATTGTTGAGATAGGAATTGGAGTTAGTTCCTAGATTACAAGCTTTGTACTCTGAATTTGTTGAAAGTCACAGTTGTACTTGCGTTTGGGAAAAATCCTCCAGAGGTGAAGGTCTTGATTTTTGTCACCCTTGTGAGCCGGGTGGTTTCCACATAAAAATATAGTGTCTTTACTTTTCTTTTCTTTATTATTCCGCAAACTAAACTTGGAAGAGATAAAGTAATCCGATCCATCCTCTAGGTGAAAATCAGGCATAGTTTAAGTTAGATATTTGGCTGTGAAAAATATCATAATATGTCTCACATGTAAACATAAAAATCATACAATGTCTAGGAAAACATAAAAAATCATACAATGTCTAGGAACTGACATAAGCTGGTTACTGAATTGAAAACTGAGTCTGAAACTGATAACTGAAATTGGGTTATTAGTTTCATACTTAAATTATGTCTAGTTTATGTTTGCCTCCTGAACTATAACTTTCAGGTGCTAAATCTTCCCCTGCTCATTCTATGTAAGTGCGTTCGCCCTCCCAAATAGCTTTAAAAAAATGCCAAGTAGCAGTACATGTGTTATTTTTTTTTTATTGGATTATTAATGATTTTAACTAAATAAGTAAAACTAAAGAAAAACAAAAGTAAAAGTACAAAGGAATTAAAAGCTAAAATAGAGATAAGAAAAAGTAAAGAGAAAAACATAAAGGACACCACTTTTGTCCCATTTCGCTGAGAGCTTTCTGGCTGTAAATAAATTGAAGCGATCAGTTTTCATTTGTTTCAATCTCACAGTGATTTCAGTATATAATGGTTGATTTTATCGTATCTTCGGATTGAAAGGTGTGAATCAAATACCGTGAAAAAAAAACACTAAACTTTGAGAGGTTAGAAGAGGATATCTTTATATTCACAAGTTCTATTTTTATCTCCCTCCTCTATTTTTCTTAGTCTATGGGTTAATTAGCCATTGTAAAAGTCACACAGATGGTTTTTGTCGCCACTCATGCGCCTTCAAAGAGGCGGTTACACGCACTTTCTCATCCGCGAAGCCATTTGATAGGGGGTTTTAGCACCTGCAAGTTATAGTTAAGGGGGGTAACGTAAACTAGGATAGTTTAAGTATGAAACTAATAAAATGTGGTAGTTTTGGGGGAGGGGGGGGGTGTTATATCCCGTATTTTGTACATTCAGATATGTCAATGTTACACCCCCGAAAAATTTCGCGCTACAAAATCATAGACAGCGTGGTACGAGCTCGAAAAGGAGTTAAGTCAAACAAGGATTAAGGATGAATATTGGGTGATCTAAGTCTAAGAATATATACACATACGACATTTGGAGACAATATGGTGTGAATTGGTTCATAAGTTATTTAACGAAAAACCCTCGTTACAGTAAGTCAAGGTGGGGCCCACACGTCGGGACCTTATAAAAGACATATGAATAGATATATCGGTAGTACATTTGAAGTTGAGCATGTCATAAGAAGGATCCATAAGCCAAAAATGAGTGTAAGCCCTCCAAAAGGACAATTTAAGAAAACGTTTTCGGATGACCTGACTTGGAGGGGAAAAAACGGTATTATAAGTTTGGAATTTGGGAAAACGCCCAGAAATAAAAGTTGTAGATAATTGCAATAGCTTTCCAACGGTATGTCGTTGGCCTATAGGTGACATCGGGATAAGGAGATATGAACATTTTAAGGCAGGAGGGTCGAGTTGAACAGTAAATCCGGCCCAACCCGAATCCAATTCGGGTCAGGCCCATTACCCACACTTTTTAATAGAAAAATTCGGTTTCTCTCCCTCATTTCAGACCAAGAGGACCTGGAAAACTCTAGAGAAAAAAGAGAGAGGAGAGCCTAGAGAGAAAACCAGTTTTTGACCAAAATCGGAGCCCCGAATCCCGAAGCCCATGAAGAGAAAAGTGTTTTACATCGCGTTGCTTTCGATTTGAGCTAAAAATCAACTAAAAATAAGAGGGTAGACGTGGTGGCTGTGCACTTAAGGTATGAATAAGACTCTTTTTCATTGTTAACAAGTTTATTTAGAGTTTTAACGGATTAGAACGAAGAAAATAGCGTGATAAATTCGTTTGTTGGTATGGTTGAATTGTAGAATGGGGTTTGAAGAAAATTTTGGATGAAAACAAATGTATTTAACTTGTAGAATGTGGAGGATGTTGTTATTGATGTTGTTAGTGTTAATTTTGACCTTTTTGCGGAAATAAAATTATTAAATAGTTATATCGCGAATTGGTTGGTTGGGAAAATTTGGAAAATAATATGCAGGATGTTTTACGGCATATGTTGGTGTTGGAAATGATGTTAATATATTTGGTATTGTTGTTGATGTGTTGGTTGCTGAATTGTAATTCTGGGCTAGGCATATAAACAGGGGAGGTGCTGCCGAAATTTCTGTAGGCAAATGTTAATTCAAGATTGAACTCCTAAGGGCTTATGGTTAATGTTTGGTATTTGTGACCAATTGTAGATTTTGGAGAATTTGGAACTTGAATTTGGAGTAGCATAAAAAGCGGAAAAGGTATGTAAAGCTACCCCTTTTCTTCTCTTGGCATGTCCTAGGTGTACTAGATTCGGATTTGATCCTCGTGGGTTATTCTGCTCATAGAAATGCGAGTCTGAATTTTGGTACTATTCATTCAGCACAATTGAATTATAGCCCTTAAGTTTTGTTGGAAAACTGTTCAAACATCCATAACCCGTACAGACGTGATAGGCTCGCTCTGAAACCTTCATGGATGACTCCATAGAGTCCAATGTTTGTAATTTATATCCTCCACCTCGACTTGACCCGAGGTGGGCCCGCAAGTTTCGAAACTTCCTTCGTTTGTCTCACTTGAGCTATTTTTGTATGATATAAAAGTTAGACTTTTGTCTATGAATCTAAGACTCCGTTTGATTCGTTCCATAAGTCACTGGAAAGCTCCTTAATGTGAATATCCTGATGTGAGCATGTAATTCGATATAAGGAGTCTGCTATGAGTAATCTGATATAAGTATGTTGATAGAAATATCCTGACACAAGTAATCTGATATAAGTATCCGAAATAAGTATTCAGTTATAAATAATCCGTTACGAATATCCTGATAATACATTCGATTCTTTCATCGGGTTTTAATTTATGTGCACCTAGTTTCTTACTAATCCGCTCGTATATATGCTATGATCCCTTTCACCGAGTTCCGGGCCGGTATGTATCGTGCGTATGGTTCGCCGAGTCCCTTGTCTAGGGGTCGGGTTCCATGTATGTAATTTTGAAGTATGATGTGTCCGGCTCTGGGGTACTGTGGTATATGTCCGTCCCCGGTTGCCGTGTATATGGAGTATGATGTGTTTGGTTCCGGAGTACTGTGGTATATGTCCGTCTCCGGTTACCGTGTACGGTTCTGGGATACTGTGGTATATGTCCGTCCCCAGTTACTGTGTATATGGATTATGATGTGACTGGTCCCCGGGTTCTCGTGGTATATGTCCGGTTCCCGAGATACCGTGTACATGTTATGAAATCTTCTGGAGTATGGTGTGTTATGGCGCCAGAGACGGGAGTGGCGACCATGTTCCTGTGCCCTTTGCATGACTTTGATATGCATCATTTGTGATTGAAAAGTAAGTATTCTGATATTCTGGATAAGCTACTTACCTTCTGTATTTTTCTGATATACGATTTTGGCATACATGAATCTTGTGTGATGCATGATCCTGGCATGTGTGATTTATGTTTGGAAAGTAATAAATTTGGCATTCTGTTATTACCTCTTTCGCCAAGTCCCGGGCCGGTTATATTATTGTGCGCACTATGTGATATTGACCGCTGGACCCCTGACCGCGGTGTGTGCGACATTGACCGCTGGACCCCTGACCACGGTATGCCGCACTATGTGATATTGACCGCTGGACCCCTGACCGCGGTATGTGCGACATTGACCGCTGGACTCCTGACCGCGGTATGCCGCATTTGTGATATTGACCGCTGGACCCCTGACCGCGGTATCTGCGACTTTGACCGCTGGACCCCTGACCGCGGTATGTCGGGTTTGGGATGCTAACCGCTGGACACTTGGTCGCGGTATGTGTGATAGTGACCGCTGGACTTTTGGCCGCGGTAATTGTGTGTTTGATTGTCTGTGTGTATGAGACGGAAATGTTTTTCAAAAGAAAGCAAAGCATTTCGGCATTTTGATTGCCGTATTTGCCTTCCGGAACCTCTTATGTATGATTTGTACGTCAGATGCAACACTTTGGTATTCTGGTTATTGTGCTCACCTTCTGTACATCTTACTTCGGTTGTGACTTCGTTTTCTGTGTTTCATGCCTTACATGCTCAGTACATATTCCGTATTGACCCCCTTTCTTCGGGGGCTGCGTTTCATGCCGCGCAGGTACTCCCAGATGAGTTGAAGATATTATGGAAGATGTTCCAGTGAGGAGGGCAAGCTCCATTTGCTCCCGGAGAACTGCCGAGTCAGAATATATGTGTTAAAGGTTCTGTTAATGTTAGAGACTTTGCAGACAGAGTCGTGGGTATGGTGTGTCGGTTTAGTAAGCGGCTCCATCAGCCGATATGTCGTTTCGTATCACGTTATAAAGTCCGTATGATTACAGATTTGTTTGACTTGAAAGCTACAAAATATATATATGTTTCAGCAAGTTTTACTATGTATCACATTCTATTTGATTAAAAGTCCGGAAAGATTATGTACGAAATGAAAGTCTGTGGGTTCGCTCGGCTCCGGATATGGGGTCGAGTGCCCATCACACCCTAGTGAGATTAGGGTGTGACAGGGGGGGCTGTTTATTACCTAAAAGTTCTAATTCAAGGGGGTAATGTAAACTAGGTATAGTTAAGGATGAAACTAATAAAAATGTGATAATTTAGGTTTTTTTTTAATACATTATCTCTTTTTATTATGGATGATATTTTTTTACAATTCTTTCACTTCTTTAATTGTGACACTATTTATAAAAAATCTGCAAACGTCACTAAATATAAGAATGATGTCATCTTCCTCAAGCATATTACATCCATGTCCAACTTTATTCTTTAAGGGGTAGTTTGGTTGGTAGGGTAAGAGATAATAATTTTCAGATAAAATAAGGGATTATTTTATCCCGTTTTTAATTATGACTATTAAATAGTCTTGGAATGTATTTTGTACTAAAAAGGTGTGATTAGTTATCCCACACCCATGTCAATCCACATAATATTCTTATCTATCCCGATAACCAAACATCAGAGGGCCCATATTCATGAATATTCAAGGGGACATCTTTCACCACAGATAAGGAAGCTTCTGTCATTATTATATGCCAAAGACAGATGATTATGGACATCTTTCCTTCTAAGGCATGAATCTTCCTAATTTTCCAAAATCTTCCTATATACTGGATAGTATGAGCCCATGATTATATAGAGCTACATACGTACATGATAAAGAAAGGAGATATGATACGAGCATGTTAATGATGATGATGAACTTAAGTATGAAGAATCCTAGAGTAATATAAGATGTCCATGAAGCTAATGGTCCTAAGTATAGTTCCATTGATGATTTTCCTTGTGTACACTCAGCTTAAAATGCTAGTCCCTCCAAGGTGAGATATGACAATCATGATCACTCCATAACGTAGTCGGGGGTTCACGACCTTATGTCACCCCGACATAGCCATGGTTACCTTCAAGTTTTAATGTAGGATTAATGATGAATGTATGATGATGTTAAGTTATGATAAGATCATGATATGCCTATGATATGTATGATAATGATGAGTTTATGCTGACTATATGACGATACGATTCCACCGCGCCTAGTTGGCCGGGCATGTCACCGCGAAGGCGAGCTGGGTACGATTCCACAGTGCTAAATGGTCGGGCATGTCACCGCTAAGGCGGGCTGCTATGTTTACACCGAGCCTAGAAGGCCGGGCATGATCACCACTAGTGGGCGGCGTATGATGGTTACCCGGACGTGGGTTAACGATGATGATCTATATGATACGATGATGTATGCGCTATGATGATACATGTGCTATGGTTATATATATATGTATGATATATGTATGAAATGTATCCACCCTTAAAAGTTACGCAGGTTATATCTTCATCTTATGACTTATGATTTCTCCATTATTATGTTCATTTCATTCATGCCTTACATACTCAGTACAATGTTCATACTGACGTCCATTTTTTTTGGACGCTGTGTTCATGCCCACAGGTAGACAGGGAGGTGATCCAGACTCGTAGGAGCTATTAGCTGGCTTGAGGGCACTCCATTGTTCCGGAGGTGCCATTGACTTATTCTTTTGTGTATATATGTATATGTATTTTGGGCACGGCGGAGTCCTGTCCCGTCCATATGTCTAGTACTCTAGTAGAGGCTCGTAGATACGTATGTGTGGGTAATATGGTCTCACGATGCTACTATTGTATATGTATTATTATTTTGATAGCCGAAGGGCTTATGTATATAAAAGTAATTATGTTTCCAAGTGAAAAATGGTTTTCCTATGATTTGGGTATAAAATCAATGAATGTACGTCTAATGAGTATGATGAGTAATAGAATGAGTGGTGCTCGGTGGTTGGCCCAGGGTACCCGTCATGGTCCCTAGTCATGTCGTGACAAAAGTGGTATCAGAGCAGTTCAGTCCTAGGAAGTGTCTACGAGCCGTGTCTAGTAGAGTCTTGTTTAGGGTGTGTTTCGCGCCGCACTAATAAACAAGAGGCTACAGGGCATTTAGGAAAAATGACCATTCTTCTTCTTATTAGATCGTGCCATAGAGCCATATTATAAGGTTTTCCCCTCCCTAATTGTGCGTTATAATTTTAGCAAAGTTGATGAAAAGAAAAGCTACGGCAGCCCAGAAGGGCAAGATAATGGTTGATGAAGGGCTTGAACGGGAGCCGTCTATGGATATGGAGGAGACCGAACCCCAGAATAAGGCCCTATCTCAATTTTCCCACTTTAGAGGATCAAAGGGGAGCCTTAACTTTAGCTCCAGCACCCCCAGTTCCTTCACCAGATGCCTCGGGCCAAGAGATAAGACAGGCCATTCTTTTGCTGAATCAATTAGTAGCCGCTCAAGCTCAGCGGCAGGATGTGGGCCGCGGTAACAGGGGTTGGAGAAAGAGAGTTAGTTCTTCAGGATTTGATCATGAGCTTAGGGGCGCTCCGAGGCAACAATTCTCTAGGCACTCAGTTCGTTCAACAGATAGTGCTCCTCCACAGTTTCCTAGACCCAGGTTTGATGGATCTACTTATTCTAGGCCACCCAGAGTCTCAGAGTTTCCAGTTCTCGAATTCGGAATGGTTCTAGTCAGACGAGATCACCGGTACCACTGTGTACTCAGTGTTCTAGGTTACATTGGGGACCGTGCCGCTTGGGCTCGGATGTTTGTTATGCCTGTGCTCGGCCAGGCCATTTCAAGCGTGACTGCCCATCGCTACGTGGAAAAGATAAGGTTCGAATTACGAGAATGGTAGTTGGCTCTTCATCATCGGTACGCCCTCTAAAGCAAAGGCCACAGATGTTAGTAGGCGGTGATAGAGACCGAAGAGGAATGCCCAGTCCAAGTGGATCCCAGTATCATATCCATGCGTTAGCTGAACGACAAGATCTTGAGTCTCCCCCTAATATTGTCCTAGTTATATTGCTCGTATCCTCTTATGATATGTGTGCATCGATTGATTCAGATCCTATGCTGTCATGTATCAGTCCCGATGTGATGATTGTGTTGAGGTGAAAAATCTGAGCCAATCCAACAATTTGAGATGACTATATTTGTTAGTGACCTAGTGATAGCCAGAATCGTGATTTACAAGTAAGTTGATTGACAGTGAGTGAATATAAATAATATGTGTATGTATATATATTGGAATTCTAGACTGAGTGTGCATGCACAACTTATGAGACAAGCTCTATTATTTATGTCCTTTAATGGTAAGTGATCTTGTGTTGCCGAGTTGTATATTATGTGTGTCCCGATATATGTCCTATTGAGGCATCAGACGTGTTTTATGGGCTATGTGCAGGTTTGGGATTGTTATGCTTACAAGAGAAACTCTGCCGAATTTTTCTAGAATCTAAAGGAGATAAGATATAAGCTTATAATATGTCCTAACGGGAAAAGATGTGCAAAAAGTAATGGCAGGACGAGATTTAGTTAGAAGTATCGTTGACAACTGCAAGAGATGAGTTAAATACTATTGAATTGATAGTAACAGTAATTATAAGATCGATATTGATATGGTAAAGAGAAATACTAGAGTAAATTAAGGAGACTGGTAGTACCAAAACATGACATAGGAGAGAAAGGGTAACTCCAATAGAGTGTGATACTGAGGTATTGATTGGATGGATAAGTATGAGTAAAATACGACAAGTCTATTAGCAAAATAAAGTAACAGCATCACGGAGACAGAGGTACGAATATGAAGGGTTATAACGAATGTGAATACATTGGTAAGATAACTTATGTGGTAAGTGTAATAGGGCTGATCAGAAAGAGTAACAGGTTAAGTATGCTTACTTCACGAGGTTTATTCTATTTTATAAGTGGGTTTGCGAATGAGATCAAGAAGTGGCACTCTATAGAGTCGATTATGATCAGGGTATAATGGAAACGTAACAAGAACTGTAAGTAAAGTATAGTGAGGAAACGACTAAAGACGTGACATGTTCTACATGAACAAAGAATGAATGCAAGTGCGAAACCAGCAAACGAGCCATAGGCAGTAGATAAGAAAGCTTATAATACCTCATTAGAAAAATCCAGCATAGAGGTTTCGCAATGACAGAAATGACAGCAAGCAAACGTGAAAAGGGAATCAGAGAAATGTGATATGGCAAAGTAGTAGTAGTTTGTGATTTGTATAATCGAGAGCATGAGTGATATCTTTAACTAAATGTAAAACCAAGACTACAGAGAGGTGAATAACGAAATAGGACGATTGTTAGGAAAGGATCAACCCAATAAGGATGAGAAAGGATGATCAGAATGAACAGAAAAAGTTCTGGAAGCGAAGAACGAATTGTATAGAGGTAATATATTCTAAAGGACAAAGCGGTACTGAGTTAAGAATAGGATTCCTTGTGCGAGGAATAAAGGATTGATTATAAAAAGGGAGGTAATAAGATAAATTGAGGAGGAAAGAATGTAAAGGAATAAGTGCGGGTATAGAAAAAAAAATATACGAAGTGCACATGTTTAAGAAGTAGTCGTGTTATGATTAAAGGAAGATGCATCTCCTACGAATATCCTATACCAAGTTAGAACGAGTAAAGTATATGAAGTAATGAGTTGAAAAGAAAAAGGTGGCCATGAGTTATGAGTTTACCGTGCAACGATAAAGCGATAGAGCAAAGCTATCATCAACGACAAATACAATAAGATTATGATTGGGTTTGAAATCAATGTTGAGTGCAACACGAGAGTAAAAGAGTACGAGGCATAAGGGGTATTAGTTGTGCATGAGACTGAGGCCCCGGGAAACAAAGATGACGTTACAAGTGAACTTTGAGCACCGAAGAAGAGGGCAAGTGACATTGCATGGATGGTATGGATAACTAGACATACTACTATTGTGTGCATCCCTATGGGACAAAAGTTGTTAATTGGAGCGGGTTTAGACATTGACTCATAACTGCCAGATGAGCTAAGTAAAATACATCCTTTTTCGGATTGCTATGTCGGTTGTATTACTTGATTACAAAACTGCAAGATGAGTATGTTAAGACTTCACACGTGAATTATCGTAGCTATAAATTATGGAAAACCGCAAGAATAAGATGTGGTATAGTAAGGGATATATGAATTCATGATTTGAAAGTGAGACAACGGATTTGAGAATGGTACAAGTAAAACCCTTAAAGGGGGGAAGCAAGTAAAGAGAATACGAGTGTAGAGATTGAAACGATGGACCCTAAGGTGTGACAGATATAGACTCTAAAACGAAGAGTGAGAGTTACGCGGAAATGAGTTTAATAACTAGTAAATAAACGAACATGAACATCTGAAACTGTACTGGAAATCATTCGCGAAGACCTTGCACTACGTGACATTGAGAGCAAGTAACTCAAGGGATATTGTAAAAGATAGCGATGCTATATTAGAATAGAGGCAAAGACACTGATGGTAAAGTCGTTGTTAATGATATTGCGATTCATAAGCGACAATTAAGAAAGGGGCCTAAGGTTTCCTATAGTAGAACATAAGATATGATAATCAAGGGAAAAATAAAGGAAAGAAGAGAGCGTGATGAGATAAGTTACTACAGCTAGACAAAAGAGTTTTGGTATGAATGACACCGAGCCTTGTCGTGGCCGGATCTGCGAAAACCATTGAACCTTCAAGGTCAGGTATGCTATGGATATGAATATAGACATGAATATGTATACGAATATGGACACATGTATATGTATAGATGTGTATGCACACGAATCATGCAAGAACGATTATGTAACTTGCCAGTATTTATACGTCGTCAATGAAACCAAGTGGGTACTTAAAAAGAGGAGTAAGAGGTAAACAAGAATCATGTGGTCATGATACTCCGGGTCAGTTGAAGGAAGCTATATGGTGAATTGAGTTGAAAGGTTGAGCTGGGATTATGATTAAGGATAAATAGGACAATTACTTGGAATATGACATAAGTACATGCTATAAGCTTCCTACGGTAGCCTCGGGTGTGACAACTTACGAATGCAATAAGATCACTAAATGAAGGGGGAGCTTAGTCCCCGATACATTAGGCCTTATGAGAGTGTGCGCAGAATAGGAAAAGTGGCTTACGAATTAGATCTACCTCCTGATTTGGAGTCAGTTCACCCAGTTTTCCATATGTTGGAGATCCTACTAGGATCGTGCCAGTAAGTGATGTTCAAGTGACAGAAAAGTTGACTTATGAAGAAGTCCCCATTGCTATTTTAGATAGGCAAGTACGAAAGCTCAAAACCAAAGAGGTAGTTCCAGTTAAAGTTTTATGGAAGAATAATAATAGAGAGGAAATGACTTGGGAAGCCGAAGAGGACATGAAGTCCAAGTACCCGTATTTATTTTCACCTTCAGAAGAGATTCAGGCAGAGACGCCATTAACCTCAGGTATGTAATGTTTTTCTTGATGTTTACTTGGTCGTGTGTGGCCATGGTTATTGTCGTGTTGTTATAGCCCTGTGAGGCGATGTATTTTGGGTTGCTGTGCAGGATGGTAGTGCCATATTACAGGGGAAACTCTGGCGAAATTTTCGTAGAATTCCCAAGTGTTTAACATTCGAGGACGAATGTTCCAAAAGGGGGGAAGAATGTTACACCTTGAAAATTCTCTGTTAACGTACAGTGAATAGACTAACGAAGGGCATGACGTAAGCAATGTTTTTATAAGTAGGAAATAGCATTGGATGATCCTAATTGAGATTTCGAAGGCATTTGAGGTAATAGAAGAAAGTTTGCCAAGAAAGGCAAGGCATACGCTATATATCGGAAAGGATTTATGAGTAACGAATTAATGATGACTTGATGATGTTTCGGAGAAGAGCTATAACATCCCTTAGATTGATAATGAAGTGTTAAATAAGTTTTAAGAAGGTTCCATAAAGATTGGGGATCAAACGAGTCGACGAGAATGAGTTAAAAAAAAACCGTGGATTGTACGGTCCACTATACGAACCATACAAAAGATACGGGCCGTAAGTATGGTCGTATAACCTGTCCAGAGAAGAGCCTCCGCTGGAACCATTATACGGTCAGACATACGGACCGTATAAATTGTACGGACCGTATGTGTGTCCGCATAAATGTGTCGGGACAAGATTTTGAGTTTTAAATAAGGGACCCAAGTTCATTATTCTCATTTCCCCTTTACTCTCCTTCTCTCTAGAACTCTCTAAAACATTTCTCCACACTTCACCTACAAGAATCCAAGAGAGAGTAAGGATCAACTTCATCAAACCAAGGAAATCAAGTGTAAGAAACTCATTGAAGTTCATCTAAACCAAGAAATTCCAATGGAAGTGAACTAGGGTTTTGGTGCAAGAAGAGTAATTCCACTCAAGGATTATTCTTCCATTATCTAAGGTACGTTTTATGATATTTTCATGTTGTTTAAGGTATTGAAAAGTTAAAACACTTGGATTGTAGAAGGATGTGGAAATTGGGTCATGAATGTGGGAATAGTGTCATTGTTGAGTAGTAGTTGGGAGTGAATTATGAATATTGATACGTTGTGATTATAGGTATGCTATAAGTGCATTTAGAACATGGGATAAGTATTATATGTGAGAAAACATGATAGTGAACTATGACCACGGTTATGGAGGAATCGGAGTGAAAATGTGAAAAGTGGATAATGTGGATGAATGATGATTTTTGTGTATAATATTGTGAATGTTGTGATGGATGTTGGGAGTTGATATGTAAAATGAGGAAAGTTATATAAACAAAGGAAATGCTGCCCAATTTTCTCTAGCAATATTAACACGTTCATATAATCGATTAACTAATGTTGATACGAATCCTCTTGAAGGTAGAAACGCGGGCATCGAAGGAGAATGACCAAGCGATAAAACTATTAAACGAAAGAGGTATGTAAGGCTAATCCTTTCCTTCTAAGGCATGAATCTTCCTAATTTTCCAAAATCTTCCTATATACTGGATAGTATGAGCCCATGATTTTATAGAGCTACATATGTACATGATAAAGAAAGGAGATATGATACGAGCATGTTAATGATGATGATGAACTTAAGTATGAAGAATCCTAGAGTAATATAAGATGTCCATGAAGCTAATGGTCCTAAGTATAGTTCCATTGATGATTTTCCTTGTGTACACTCAGCTTAAAATGTTAGTCCCTCCAAGGTGAAATATGACAATCATGATCACTCCATAACGTAGTCGGGGGTTCACGACCTTATGTCACCCCGACATAGCCATGGTTACCTTCAAGTTTTAATATAGGATTAATGATGAATGTATGATGATGTTAAGTTATGATAAGATCATGATATGCCTATGATATGTATGATAATGATGAGTTTATGCTGACTATATGACGATACGATTCCAAGGCGCCTAGTTGGCCGGGCATGTCACCGCGAAGGCGGGCTGCGTAAGATTCCACCGTGCCTAAATGGCTGGGCATGTCACCGCTAAGGCGGGCTGCTATGTTTACACCGAGCCTAGAAGGCCGGGCATGATCACCACTAGTGGGCGGCGTATGATGGTTACCCGGACGTGGGTTAACGATGATGATCTATATGATACGATGATGTATGCGCTATGATGATACATGTGCTATGGTTATATATATATGTATGATATATGTATGAAATGTATCCACCCTTAAAAGTTATGCAGGTTATATCTTCATCTTATGACTTATGATTTCTCCATTATTATGTTCATTTCATTCATGCCTTACATACTCAGTACGATGTTCGTACTGACGTCCGTTTTCTTTGGACGCTGTGTTCATGCCCACAGGTAGACAGGGAGGTGATCCAGACTCGTAGGAGCTATTAGCAGGCTTGAGGGCACTCCATTGTTCCGGAGGTGCCATTGACTTATTCTTTTGTGTATATATGTATATGTATTTTGGGCACGGCGGGTCCTGTCCTGTCCATATGTCTAGTACTCTAGTAGAGGCTCGTAGATACGCATGTGTGGGTAATATGGTCTCACGATGCTACTATTGTATACGTATTACTATTTTGATAGCCGAAGGGCTTATGTATATAAAAGTAATTATGTTTTGGTTTTCCTACGATTTGGGTATAAAATCAATTAATGTACGTCTAATGTGTATGATGAGTAATAGAATGAGTGGTGCTCGGTGGTTAGCCCCGGGTTCCCGTCATGGCCCCTAGTCGGATAGTGACATTATGACTACAATTTCAAATAAATATTTTTGTTTTCTTAAACTTCGAGCCAGTCAAATTAATTCACATAAATTAATACAAATGGAGGAACGCCTTAAAAAAAATTGTAAATGCTCCTAGGCAGTTTTATTTGTAAAACAATTATCTGAAGAAAGTTTTCGGAAGAACTACAAATGTACACCCACACCGAAAAGTTTAATTAAACGGGAAAGTTTGCATAATCCAACGCGGTAAAAACTTCCGTCCACTCATATTTATGTTAAATGAATAAATGTAAGATATAAACACTTTTATAACTATATTTATCAATTTAATTATGATTAAAAAATCATATGTATTTTCAATTTAAATTGTTAATAAAATTACCTATAACTTACTTATTTTCTCAATTTCTCTACTCTCATATTTGAATCTCAATATGGACTTTCTTTGGTTCGACCCGTGCAGCCTTTCCCATTAATCAATTAATTGATCTATGCAAGTTTATGGTTTAGATACCTTCACAAGCTTGATTTTAAGGTCTCCGAATGTTAATCCCTCCGATTCAAAATAATTGAGGTTTTAGCTTCTAAAAGTTGATCCAAAATAATTGAGGTTTCACAAAATCAAGAAATTATTTAGTTTCTCTTTCCTAATTTTCCCTTGATATTTCCCATATCCCTATAATAATTATGTCAACGCAAAAAGTAAAGAAAAGGAGAATTCTCCGCAGATGCGGCCTCACTTAAGAACCCGAATTTCGCATATGCGAGGGAGAATCCTACAGATGCTGCTTCCTCAAGTTTCCCGAATGCTCGTACCTACGGACCAAACCCCGCAGAGGGGGCCTCGCAGGTGCGGCCCCATGTCAGCAGATGCGGCACACCAGATACCAGCAATAATCTGGGTTTTCACCAAGGTCAACCCAAAACTCATCCGAGACCTCCTGGATACAAACCAAATATGCAACCCACTATAAAAATATGCTATGAATTCATCCGTGCCCTCGGAATTCCCAAAATATATCATTTGGACCCGGTCAACCCCCAAATACCCAAAACAAACTTTCCTACTGTGAGCATCATCTAAAATCAACTTAATCAACCCACTAACACGAGGAGCGCAAATTTGCCCCTTAACCCTAAAAACACCCTCGTCATCAAGCATTTCCTCCTTGGCCTCTCCACTTAACACCTTGTCTTGAATCTTGCACAATTTCACATCTTCAAACTGTTGTGCCTTAAAATGCTCTAAAAGAGACAACCTCGCCTCAACACTAGCTAGAACCTTGCCAGGTTCCGAAATATCAAGCCTAACAATACTATTAGCCAAAGACTGAACCTCCATAGCTAAGGGATGCTCCACAACAATCAAATGCGCCAAGCTACCCATAGTCACTGTCTTTCGGCTCAACACATCAGCTACCACATTAGCCTTGCCCGGATGATAAAGAATAATGTCATAATCCTTAAGCAAATCCAACCACCTATGTTGCCTCGAATTTAGATCTCGCTGATTGAACACATGTTGAAGACTACGATGATCCGTGAATACCTCACATTTACCCAGTACAGGTAATGTTGTCACGACCCGACTTAGGGGCCGTGACGAGTACCCGATACTTGTACCGAGCACCCCTTACCTATCATCTTACCTGTACCTGTTAGCAAGCCGTATGAATAGTGCCATATTTTATTTTATTTTTGAACTGAACATTAACATTAGCAGCGTCATTATGAACATAGACTAGTAAGCTTCGCTATTACTTCATATAATAGCATTAAGATACCAAAATACCACATATCTAACTATAGATAGCTAACTGTGCATATCTGTCTACGAGCCTCTAGACATAGTACACTTTTACATAGAAAGGGCCGAGTACTGTCGTGCCCGAAAATACATAAACAAAATAATACCACTGGAGTGAGGCTCCGAAACAACTGGAGCGCTGTAAAGTACCGCTGGTAGAGCTCCTAAGGATCAAGTCCACCTGTCTGCTGACCTGCGCGGCATGAAACGCAACGCCCACAGGAAGGGGCGTCAGTACGAATAGTGTACCGAGTATGTAAGGCATGGAAGATGAGACAAGCAATAACATAGTGTAGAATTAATAATGTCAAGGAGTCATAGAAGATAGAACCTATATCATGTCATGTATTAACATATTGTATCGTATTGTATCGTATCATAACGTGTCAGGCTATAGTACATCATATCATAGTACATCGTATCATAGTATAACATATTATAGCGTGTCGTGTCATAGCGTAGTGTGTCATAGCATGTCTTACCATAGCATAGCATGTCATAACGTATCATAGCATAGCATAACTTGTCATTTCATGTCCTGTCGTGGCAGATCATGGCATATCATGTCATAGTATAGCTTACTATAGCATATCTTATCATAGCATGTCTGTTCATGACATGGTAGGTCATATCATAGCGCCGAACAATGTCGGCTCACCCACATAGCGCCGAAATACACCGGCTCACCCATATATCCCGCGTCCGGGCACCCCGCGTCCGGGATGATAAGCCAGCTGATCAGGTGGCAGTGAAACATATTTCCCTTCCCATTCCCCCATGTATCCTTTCCCCCAACCCAGGTTCATATACATAGCTTGCATATATGTACTTCGTATGCATATACACATCTTATATACATACACATATTTTTGTATTCATATACATAGCTTGTATACATATACATATCTTATATACATTTACTTATCTTATATACATATATATCTTTTATATACTTATACATATCTTATATACATATACATGTTTTATATATATATACATATCTTATATACATAGACATGTTTTCTATATGTATATATCTTATAAGCACACAAGGGAGCCCAAGGAAAAATCATATAGCCATCGGAGCGGCGTAAGGCCGGTGACCTCCGATTACATTATGGAATACTCGTGATCGCTCTTGTCTCACCTCGAAGGGACGAATATTTTAAGGTGAGATGGTCAACGGAGAATAGTATTAAAGTAAACGTAGAATGAAATTGTGGGCATCATAGATGACAGTTCATAGACTTTGAAGTCTTTAGAAAATAAAGTCATAGCTAGGGAATATAAATAAGATTTCAAAAATTAATTTATCATTTTCATATTTACATAAGATACTTAGCTTAGTTATCTTGGTCATAGAGTCGTTCCGGTAGTGCGTATCATAGGCATGTCCTCTTATCTAACGTCATTGTTATCATTATCGTCATGGAAGGGTCCTCGTTGGAGGAGTCATAGTACTTATCATTTGGTAACGAAATTGGGATCAAAAGTCCCTTCTGGATTTTTGCTTCAAGTAAGTCAACCACGACTATAGGAAAATCCGAGAGTAACGGGCCCACCTCGGGCCGGATGAGGTAGCGTATACGATTTACGTATGTTACGCGTTATAGCGTTACTTGTGAGGGTCTTAGGTTAATCGGGTCCCATTTATACAAGTTCTAAGGGTGTAGGAGGTTTTTCCAACAATTGGCACACTTTCTAGTTCAATTCTATTGAACAAAAGGTAGAAAACTTTAGGTGCGGATTCCGGGGAACCGGGCCCGAGGCTCGTACCCAACTTATTACAACTAATACATGCCATAGAAAGAAGGGTGAAGCCCTACATACCTCTTTCCGCTTCTTTTGCTATTCCGAATTCACGTCGCAATCTCGTCAAAATCTGCAAATTGGTCATGTTTACCAAAACTCTTATTAGGATTCTTAGAGTTAGAATCTTAAGGAAACACTTGGCTACCGAAATTTCGGCAGCATTTCCTCTGTAAATACACCATCCTCAATATTCAACACAACCAAATTCTCATCAATCACAATCCGGGAATTCAAACCCGGCCAAACTAATAACATAATTCAACAATCACACTAGCAATTCACATATTCCATTCAATATGCATGATCTCAATTTACTACTTTCTTCAAAACCGTCCGACTTCAATGAACATCATAGCAACCTTGCAATATATATTCCATCAACATCATGCTAATATCATTACATGCTATCCATGCAAGAACATTATTTTTTTTTCAATATACACAATCTTCCAATTGCCAATGCTTCACCAACTTATCAAGTCTTTACTTACAAATGTGAAATCTACAACACAACAACTAAAATATTAAATATAACTTGCTCACTATTTCTCAATAATTCAACACATATACATGGTTACATATGCCATATACACGGCCACATACACCATGCACACACACACGGCTCCAACATGTACCCACCACTACAATCTCTCCAAACTCATTCAACTTACAATTTCCACATATCATTCACAACAATAACAACCAAACACTAATTAAAATAATTGAAGCATGACTCCTACACATAAATATGTATGCACGGCCATGTACTATATTTCTCTCCTTCATGAATTTCATCTATTTTAGCATACTACAACACATATAAACCATGTATAACACATAAAACAAGATTAGAGTTCACCTTTCTTCTTCAACTTCTCACTTGACCACAACTTGGTAACTTGAATGATTGTGAATCTTTCTTGCTCCAACAACAACTCCACCTTGTCAAGCACCCTTTACTTGGTAGAAAATGATTTTTGGAGAATTTTTGCAAATTTTTCTTGGGAATTTTCTCTTGGCCGAAAGGCCCTAGTTGTTTTTCTCCTCTTTCTCTTGTTCTTGCTTGATCTTGAAATTTCTAGAGAATGCTAGCAAAAGATGACTTAGTCATCTATTTAATTTCCATGAATTAATTTAACTTGGGCCTAGCCCATCCCCTATGGCCGGTTGGGCCTTTGGCTTTCTTGCAAATTTTTCAAGCCCAATTATTTTGGCTAATTCTTGTAATTCATGAAAACAATTTTTCCGAATTCCAAATTTGCCCTTCGTCTTTCCTCCATATTCCCACGAGTCATATTGCGAATTTCCCTTTATGCCCTTGACCTTCCTCATTAATTCCGCTTCTAAATTTTTCATAAGCAACTTGTACACCAAACAAGATCAAAATTATATCTTGCTCTTAATCTCCCGCAATTACCTTAAATTATCCGAATGCGAAAAATGCGGGATATAACATCCTCCCCTCCTTTAGAACATTCGTCGTCTAATGTTAAACTAGCCTCATAGTGTACCGTAACACTTCGGGGAGGTCTCCTCTGTAGATATCTCACATATCGCTTAACTTATCCATTCTAGGAGCTTAGGTTGCCTTCAAATCATAGGCCAATTGATTTAACTCCGAATGCTGGCTCTGCGTTAACAAGTCCCTCTTGTTCGTTCTTGAATAGTCATAGTCCATTTCAGGTCTAATATGTCCGCCTCTTCTGCTAGCCTAGTCCATCTCCGCCTACATGGCTTCTATAGGGTTCCTGACCACTCCACACACTCTAATTTACATTAGACTACCCAATTTCATAGTCGTCTCTTGTTCCCACATTTATGAAATTTTCAGCATATTTCCCAGGGGGTCACCCATCATGAAATTACTCCCACCTGAGCACGCTTAACCTTGAAACTTCAATGAATTTCAGTGTCTCGGTATTAGTATTTTTACCTCCGCTTTCCCGTACTACCTATATCACATAAAATGGGGCAAGTTGGGATCTCGACAATGTTCAGAACGCCCTCGTAACACATCTTTCCCTTTTAATGACTATTTTAGCTTTCGTGGTCACTAATATTCACTTTGTACTCGTCTATATGGTTGCTCTTGTCCTGAATTTTCCCGAATTCTTTATATGTTCCATAATACAAGGGACGGTGCAAGATAAAGTAAAATCCAATTCAATTTATCATCCATATATTATAGAAAAGATGTCGGAAGTGTACCTACGGCCGCATCGGTGGAAGGTCCAGGATCCTGCCGTCCTGTCAATGCGTATATACGGTGTGGAGGGTCGGCTGAACTGGGTGTCCCTCCTCTGCCTCGGCCACGACCTGCTGGAGCCTGGGAGGCCTGTCCTGGAGGGCGCACGGACGGTGAGGAACTCACTGCTGACCCGGCGGGCTGAGCTCTGCTCCTCTCATTCCTTAGCGGACAATCTCGCATCAAGTGGTCAGTCTGTCCGTAAGCATAGCACGCACCTGTATCCCGGTAACACTGTCCCGAGTGTGGCCTGCCACACCGGGTACGCCGTGGCGGGGGTGGCATCATCCTGCTGGATTCATCTCTATACTGAGACCCCGAAACTCTAGTGCCCTGACCTGCTCCCGAATAAGTAGAACGGTCAAATCCCCTATCCGCAAATCAAGGAGGTGCACTGGCCGCCGGTTGGTTTGAATACCTTAATTGCTCTTGTGCCTGTCCCCCTCTGTACTCGCTTATAGTCCTGGAAAACCTGCCCCTTTTTCTGAAACCCCTATCTGGGTAACGCTCCTCTCGCCGTGGGTGATATTGTTCCTCCAGATTTTGGGCGTGGGCCTGGATTCGAGTAATAGTCATCCCGTCCTGGAGTGAAGCCGTCAAGCATTCCTTAACCAAATGTGGCCCTAGCCCACTCACAAATCGATGCACATGATCTCCTCTGTCAGCTATCATGGCTGGGGCATACCTGGCTAACGAGTTAAAACGGAGGCTATATTCGCGAACGCTCATATTTCCCTGTCTCAGGTTCAGGAACATGTCGGCTCGAGCCCGTCGAACCTCTGGCGGTAGGAAATGTCGCAGGAACGCCTCAGTGAACTCCTGCCAAACCGGAGGGGGTGCATTTGCTCCCCTCGATGATATCCAGCTACTGTACCACAGAACTGCCACATCTCGCAGCCTGTATGAAGCCAACTCTACGGACTCCGTATCTGAAGCATGTATAATCCTCAGAGTCCTCAGCATTTCATCTATAAAGTTCTGCGGGTCCTCCTCTGGCTTTGATCCATAAAAATCTGGCGGCTTCAGGGTAATAAAGTCACGGGCCCTTGCGCTTACCGCCCTATCCCCCAGGTCTACATCTTGCCGCTGAGCCTGTGCGGCAACTAACTGGGCCAATAGCTGGATGGCCTCTGCCATCTGCTGGCCCGGAGCTGCTGGCGGTGGAACTGGAGGTGCGGGGACCGGAGCTGGAACCCTTTCCTGCTCTACTGGTGCCGGGGGTGCAGGAAAAGTCTGAGGGGGAGCTTCATTATAAGATTCTCCTTCTTCCAGCTCCCTTTCGACTCTGCTGCCGGCCACCCTCTTGCCCTTCTGGGCCGTCGTAGCCTTCCTCTTTGGCGGCATTACTGAAACCATATCACAGGATTAGAAAAAGAATATGGAGACCTGGTAGCATAGCTCTATCGCACGATCTTAGAATACAAAGAAGGTCATATTTCCTAAATGCCCTGTAGCCTCCTGTTTATTGATGTGGCGCGCAACACACCATAAACAAGACTCTACTAGACACGGCTCGTAGACAAACCCCTAGGACCGAACTGCTCTGATACCACTTCTGTCACGACCCGACTTAGGGGCCGTGACGAGTACCCGATACTTGTACCGAGCACCCCTTACCTATCATCTTACCTGTACCTGTTAGCAAGCCGTATGAATAGTGCCATATTTTATTTTATTTTTGAACTGAACATTAACATTAGCAGCGTCATTATGAACATAGACTAGTAAGCTTCGCTATTACTTCATATAATAGCATTAAGATACCAAAATACCACATATCTAACTGTACATAGCTAACTGTGCATATCTGTCTACGAGCCTCTAGACATAGTACACTTTTACATAGAAAGGGCCGAGTACTGTCGTGCCCGAAAATACATAAACAAAATAATACCACTGGAGTGAGGCTCCGAAACAACTGGAGCGCTGTAAAGTACCGCTGGTAGAGCTCCTAAGGATCAAGTCCACCTGTCTGCTGACCTGCGCGGCATGAAACGCAACGCCCACAGGAAGGGGCGTCAGTACGAATAGTGTACCGAGTATGTAAGGCATGGAAGATGAGACAAGCAATAACATAGTGTAGAATTAATAATGTCAAGGAGTCATAGAAGATAGAACCTATATCATGTCATGTATTAACATATCGTATCGTATTGTATCGTATCTGTCACGACCCAACCCCGTAGGCCGTGACTAGTGCCCGATCTGGGCACCCGAACCCATCTATCAAATATTATCTCAAATTCTATCAACTCATTCTAGTATATGGTGGAAGCCGACAAGACTTTATTTCAATTTAGGTAATTTCAAGAAAATTTCGGCAGAGTTTCCTTTGTTTTACGGACTATCCAATATACCCTGCACGCAGAAAATACCAACAAAAGCCACACAGGGCTAACCAAGCAATATATAAACATATGCGGACCGGCCGCCTCGACGTATAGGATCGCCCAAACAACATATGCGGACCGGCCGCCTCGGCGTATGGGATCGCCCAAACGACATGTACATACATCCATACAGAAAGACCCTAACCCACAAACATGTCCACAGACCTCTAAACAGACCGACAGAATCGTATGACGGGACAGGGCCCCGCCATACCCATGAACGAATATATACAAATGCACTAATAAATATATATACCAAAAGTATAAGCTCCGGAAAGAGAGGAGCACTCCGAATAGCAGAAAGGGTGTCCTAAACAGGTGGATCACCAGGCTGTGCGTCTGTACCCGCGGGCATGAAACGCAGCCCCCGGAGAAGGGGGTCAGTACGAAATATGTACTGAGTATGCAAAGTAGAAGGTACAGAAATAAATCTGAGTAATAATCGAATCAGATATATAGAAAATAATACATATCAAAATGTTTATTTCCAAAGTATAAATTATGCATAGGGCACTGGAAAATGTGGTCGCCCGCCTGTCGATGGCGCCACAACACAGCATAACACTAGAAAGTTTCAAATCTCCGAATCCCCGTCACACATCACAACACAGCATAACGCCAAACACAGCATAACGCCAAACATAAGTGGAACCCGACCCTCGAGCGAGGAGCACGGTGAACCATAAACACAGCATAACACCGGAATGTATCAAAAAGCGCACGACAACAGAACCGGCCCGGGAACCGGCGAACGATATCATAGTAGGCACGAGCGGGGTAGTGAGGAATCATATGCATAAAATCATTATTATAAATCCAAAGGATAAGTAAAATAGTCATATTCGAAATCGGAATAATAATTATCACTTTTTGATTCAAAGTTGTCGAATTTAGAAAAAGGGCGTCGCGGGACCCACGGACGAGTATAGACCCGAACTGAGCCCGCCTATGAAAAACATACCCATTATACATCAAGCAAACTCCTATAAAAATTATTGGAGCGATCCGAGCCTCTATGCGAAAAATATGGCATTCAGAGATTACAAAATTCCTTAAAGTGAACATTTTCTATGCGAATTTCGGAAAGCGATTACTTCAAATACATCATGGTTCATATTTCATAAAAACATACATAAGAGTGCCAAAGAATATATATATGGATCATAACATGCTCGGATCTCGAATTTAGAATTCCCTTAAAGCTCTAATCTAGCCTATGTAAAACTAAGGCATGCCAAAAGAAGGAAGGTTGCTTTACATACCTCAAACGCTCTCCAATATGATCCAACTCAAGCTAAGCCCAACCTATGATTCGGGCTGCCCAAGGTCTACAAACAAGCCATAAAATGCCAAACATTAGCTAAAGACTTTTTGGGCATTAAATTCCAATTTCGCCCTTAATTCTACAGAAATCCGGGCAGCATTTCCCCTGTAAATAGGCTACCCCGAGAATTTAACTCGCTCAAAATCAAAAACAACAACCATAATAACCATCCTAGTAACATCGATAACCAATTAGAAGGGCAAAACAACATTTATAGCTTTCTTTTACATCTTCCCACAACTTTCCAATTATTTGTTTCGACGGCTTACCTTCAAGCCAAAATCGACGCTTATACGCCCACATACTAACAATATTTAAAGACATTCTAAGCAATTCATACAACATTCCCAACAACCCAAATTTTTTCTCCAATTCAGCCGAATTCAGCCCCCAACCCGAGACACCCCTATATCATGCTCCTCATTTCCAAACCATGAGTTGTACCCAAAAATTCACATTCTAACAAAGCTATTCTCATCAATAAATAATTCACATTAAATGTACAATAGCACCCAAATCAGTCCGCAACAATCACAATATCAATTTGAGTTAATAAACGTTTATTTCCAACATAGAATTCACAACGACGACGACTAAAACATTAAGCGATATTAATTCGTCCATTGTCATATAATGTGACTCGTTTCGTCCAACACTACAAACGTACATATATGGATGATTCTCAATCGTTCTTCACCCTACAATGATCATAATAAACTAACTAGGCATTAATTCATAATTTCAACACAACACAACAAACACCCATTTACACGGCTCAAGCACCACACACCCAACTCACTTCCAACACACTATATTTCATGATATTCATCCTTTTTAACCTACTACTATAGGTATACAAGATTCACAGTACATAAACAAGATGAAATCTTACCTTTGTTATTCACTTCCTTCAATAGTTAGGGTTTGAAATGGGGCACAACTAGTGGTTGGATGACTCAAACAACTCTTCCACGCTACTTAGGGACTTCAATATAGTTGATCTACACCAAGGAATCAATTTTAGAGAAGCTAAAAATGGGGGTTGATTTGCTCTTGCCTTGGCCGAAAACAGTGGGGGGAGGTGGAGCTCCCAATATTTGATATTTTGTAAGTGTTGAAAAATGAGAGAAGATGACTACTTAGTCATCTATTTAGTCCCACAAAATGTCTATATTAACTTTGGCCCACTTAATGTGTTGGACCAATTAAATTTGGCCACACAATGTGTGGGTCCAATCCCATTTACATGGCCTGGCATTCTTGTACAACATTTTAAATTCCAATATTATAGATTTTGGTCCCAATTTTTCCTAAGTGTTCAATGCCATCAATTTCATATATAACTTATATCTCAAAATAAAATCAAATGATCAAAAGTCCCGACTTCAAATCCCGGAATAATCTTGGCCTTAAATTATCATAGTTCATCCGGGTTGTTCCAATGTATAAAAATACGGGGCGTAACAGTATCATAAAATGTCAGGCTATAGTACATCATATCATAGTACATCGTATCATAGTATAGCATATTATAGCGTGTCGTGTCATAGCGTAGCGTGTCATGGCATGTCTTACCATAGCATAGCATGTCATAGCGTATCATAGCATATCATAACTTGTCATTTCATGTCCTGTCGTGGCAGATCATGGCATATCATGTCATAGTATAGCTTACCATAGCATATCTTATCATAGCATGTATGGTCATGACATGGTAGGTCATATCATAGCGCCGAACAATGTCGGCTCACCCACATAGCGCCGAAATACACCGGCTCACCCATATATCCCGCGTCCGGGCACCCCGCGTCCGGGATGATAAGCCAGCTGATCAGGTGGCAGTGAAACATATTTCCCTTCCATTCCCCCATGTATCCTTTCCCCCAACCCAGGTTCATATACATAGCTTGCATATATGTACTTCGTATGCATATACACATCTTATATACGTACACATATTTTTGTATTCATATACATAGCTTGTATACATATACATATCTTATATACATTTACTTATCTTATATACATATATATCTTTTATATACTTATACATATCTTATATACATATACATGTTTTATATATATATATATATATACATATCTTATATACATAGACATGTTTTCTATATGTATATATCTTATAAGCACACAAGGGAGCCCAAGGAAAAATCATATAGCCATCGGAGCGGCGTAAGGCCGGTGACCTCCGATTACATTATGGAATACTCGTGATCGCTCTTGTCTCACCTCGAAGGGACGAATATTTTAAGGTGAGATGGTCAACGGAGAATAGTATTAAAGTAAACGTAGAATGAAATTGTGGGCATCATAGATGACAGTTCATAGACTTTGAAGTCTTTAGAAAATAAAGTCATAGCTAGGGAATATAAATAAGATTTCAAAAATTAATTTATCATTTTCATATTTACATAAGATACTTAGCTTAGTTATCTTGGTCATAGAGTCGTTCCGGTAGTGCGTATCATAGGCATGTCCTCTTATCTAACGTCATTGTTATCATTATCGTCATGGAAGGGTCCTCGTTGGAGGAGTCATAGTACTTATCATTTGGTAACGAAATTGGGATCAAAAGTCCCTTCTGGATTTACTTCAAGTAAGTCAACCACGACTATAGGAAAATCCGAGAGTAACGGGCCCACCTCGGGCCAGATGAGGTAGCGTATACGATTTACGTATGTTACGCGTTACTTGTGAGGGTCTTAGGGTAATCGGGTCCCATTTATACAAGTTCTAACGGTGTAGGAGGTTTTTCCAACAATTGGCACACTTTCTAGTTCAATTCTATTGAACAAAAGGTAGAAAACTTTAGGTGCGGATTCCGGGGAACCGGGTTGTCCCCGAGGCTCGTACCCAACTTATTACAACTAAGACATGCCATAGAAAGAAGGGTGAAGCCTTACATACCTCTTTCCGCTTCTTTTGCTATTCCGAATTCACGTCGCAATCTCGTCAAAATCTGCAAATTGGTCATGTTTACCAAAACTCTTATTAGGATTCTTAGAGTTAGAATCTTAAGGAAACACTTGGCTACCGAAATTTCGGCAGCATTTCCTCTGTAAATACACCATCCTCAATATTCAACACAACCAAATTCTCATCAATCACAATCCGGGAATTCAAACCCGGCCAAACTATTAACATAATTCAACAATCACACTAGCAATTCACATATTCCATTCAATATGCATGATCTCAATTTACTACTTTCTTCAAAACCTTCCGACTTCAATGAACACCATAGCAACCTTACAATATATATTCCATCAACATCATGCTAATATCATTACATGCTATCCATGCAAGAACATTATTTTTTTTCAATATACACAATCTTCCAATTGCCAATGCTTCACCAACTTATCAAGTCTTTACTTACAAATGTGAAATCTACAACACAACAACTAAAATATTAAATATAACTTGCTCATTATTTCTCAATAATTCAACACATATACATGGTTACATATGCCATATACACGGCCACATACACCATGCACACACACACGGCTCTAACATGTACCCACCACTACAATCTCTCCAAACTCATTCAACTTCCAATTTCCACATATCATTCACAACAATAACAACCAAACACTAATTAAAATAATTGAAGCATGACTCCTACACATAAATATGTATGCACGGCCATGCACTATATTTCTCTCCTTCATGAATTTCATCTATTTTAGCATACTACAACACATATAAACCATGTATAACACATAAAACAAGATTAGAGTTCACCTTTCTTCTTCAACTTCTCACTTGACCACAACTTGGTAACTTGAATGATTGTGAATCTTTCTTGCTCCAACAACAACTCCACCTTGTCAAGCACCCTTTACTTGGTAGAAAATGATTTTTGGAGAATTTTTGAAAATTGTTCTTGGGAATTTTCTCTTGGCCGAAAGGCCCTAGTTGTTTTTCTCCTCTTTCTCTTGTTCTTGCTTGATCTTGAAATTTCTAGAGAATGCTAGCAAAAGATGACTTAGTCATCTATTTAATTTCCATGAATTAATTTAACTTGTGCCTAGCCCATGCCCTATGGCCGGTTGGGCCTTTGGCTTTCTTGCAAATTTTTCAAGCCCAATTATTTTGGCTAATTCTTGTAATTCATGAAAACAATTTTTCTGAATTCCAAATTTGCCCTTCGTCTTTCCTCCATATTCCCATGAGTCATATTGCGAATTTCCCTTTATGCCCTTGACCTTCCTCATTAATTCCGCTTCTAAATTTTTCATAAGCAACTTGTACACCAAACAAGATCAAAATTATATCTTGCTCTTAATCTCCCGCAATTACCTTAAATTATCCGAATGCGAAAAATGCGGGATATAACAAATGTCTCCAAATCTACAAAGCAAATACTACCGCCGCCAACTCTAAGACATGAGTGGGGTAGTTATTCTCATGGACCTTCAACTGCCTCGAAGCATACACGATCACCTTACCCTCTTGCATCAACACACAACCCAAACCAATCCGAGAAGCATCACAATAAACAGTAAAGTTTTTTCCTTCCACAGGTAAAGTCAAATCGGAGCTGAAGTCAATAGAGTCTTGAGCTTTTGGAATCTCTCCTCACACTGATCGGACCACTGAAAAGGTAAATTTTTCCGAGTCAACCGATTCCAGTGAGAAGCGTTAGATGAGAACCCTTTCATGAACCGACGATAATAACTCGCTAAGCCTACAAAACTCCAAATATCAGTCACCGAAGTAGGCCTAGCCCAATCTCCAACCGCTTCAATCTAATTGGGATCCACCATAATCCCCTCCTTAGACACAATATGCCCCAAGAACGCCACGGAGCTAAGCCTGAACTCACACATTGAAAATTTGGCATACATCTTCTTCTCCTTCAACAACCCAAGTACTATCCTTTAGTGTTTCTCGTGATCTGCCTTACTTCGAGAGTACACCAAAATGTCATCAATAAAGACAATCACAAACGAATCCAAGTAAGGCTTAACGATCCCATTCATCAATTCCATGAGAGCTGCAGGGGCACTGGTAAGACTGAAAGACATCACCAAGAACTCATAGTGGCCATAAAGGGTCCTGAAAGCAGTCTTCAGAATATCCTCCGCTCTAATCTTCAAATGATGATGTCCTGACCTCAAGTCGATCTTAGAGAAGATAGACGCACCCTGAAGCTAATCAAACAAGTTATCTATGCGGGGTATGGAATACTTGTTCCAAATAGTAACCTTGTTCAACTGCCGATAATTAATACACATCCTCAGAGAACCATCTTTCGTCTTCACGAACAATACGGGAGCACCCTAAGGGGAGACACTAGGTCTAATGAACTCCTTGCTCAACAAGTTCTACAACTGCTCCTTCAACTTTCTCAACTCTGTCGGGGCCATACGCTAAGGTGGAATAGAAATAGGCCGAGTGTTAGGCTCCAAATCGATGCAGAAGTCTATATCATGGTCAGGTGTCATACCGGGCAAGTCTGTGGGAAAACACTTTGCAGACTCACTAACTACAAGAACTGACTCCAGGGAAGGAGTATCCGCACTCGTATCCCCGATATGCGCCAAGTAATCCAAACACCCTTTACCCATTAAATTTTCGCCTGAAGGAACGATATAATCTTCTGGGGAGAAGGGCTAGGAGTACCCTTTTACTCTAATCTCAGAATGCTTGGCATGGCTAATATGACTGTCTTGGCGTGACAGTATAGAATCATGTGATAGGGAGAAAACCAATTCATACCCAAGATAACATCAAAATCTACTATATTGAGGATCGACAAATCTACCCAAGTACCATAACCTATAAATGTAACTGTACAAGACCGATAGAGTCGATCTACCACCACAGAATATCCGACTAGAGTAGACACATGAAAAGGCACATCAAGTAGATCACAATTCATATCCAAACCCATAGAGAAATATGTCGACACATCAGAGAAAGTAGAGCCCAGATCGAATAATACTGAAGCTGCCCGGTGACAGACCGAAATAGTACCTGTGATAACTGCATCAGAAGCCTCTGCCTCTGGTCTATTAGAAAAAGCATAATAATGAACTCGTCCGACCTTAGACTGTGTACCTCTACGGTCACCCTGACCAGACTGAGCTCCACCTCTCGCTGCCTGAGTCCCTGCCAGGCTGATGACCACCTCTCCCACACTGATAACTGCCTCTGCTAGGCTGCGAACCACCTCTTCTTGAAGATCCACCTCTACTAACTGATGGTGCTGGAGTTTGAAATCGAGAGCCCTACTGGGCTCTGCTCTGTCTGGTTCAAGGACACTCTCTCGTGAAATGTCCTGGGTGACCATACTCAAAGTAACCTCTGACCAATCGAGGTTGTGACACTGAAGCCGAAGAACTAGAATATCCTTCTGTCACGACCCAAGCCGATGAGTCGTGACCAGTACCTGATCTCTAGTGACCAAACGCCTCTACGCTCGAATCTGAACAACGCTATCTAACAAGGACCCATAAATAACTCTTGGACTACACTGTCTCAAGAAAGTAGGACATCATGATCTCTGTGCGATCTTCATATATATATATATATATATACACACACATGTGAACTGGAAAGAACAATGCAAGCCGACTAGGCCGCTACATGTACTGTACACAAAAGAATAGAAACCGACAAGGCTACATCATCTGTCAGTTACATATAACTGTCTACAGACCTCTACTGGAATAAAGCTGGAGAAAGGACGGGAAAGGGCCTCGTCACATACATCTCAAAAGAATGGCATACCAAAATAGACTGCAGCTCCGGATCAAATGGAGCGCACTAACCACCACTGGGTAGAGGACTTACTAAGCTGGATCGCCTATCTATCTACCTGAACTTGCGAGCGTGAACGCAGCCCCCTGAACAATAAGAGAGTCAGTACAGATAATGTACTGAGTATGTAAAGAATAAGAGTAACGTATAAATAAGACTTATGAATGAATCTGAAACGCATAAGCTGAAATGACTATCTGACTGCATCTGTATGACTAAATATCTGATCATATCTATACAACTCTGTATGTATTTGTATGAACGAGTATCCGTAAGTATTTTCATAAATCTGTATAACAGACAATGCCTCTGTGGGCGCATAATATGTATGCTTTCAATGATAATCATGCTCATATACATAAATATAGGTCATTGTGCTGAGGAACGTTCAGCCCGATCCATATCCCATATAATAGTGCCGAGGAACGTACAGCCCGATCCATATATCATATAATAATGCCGAGGAACGTACGGGCCGATCCATATATCATCATCAAGGTGCACTAGCTGATCAGGTGGTAATGCGTATATAACGCCTATCCCTTTCCCCACACCCCATATACATATAATACACACGTATATAACGTCTCCTGGTCATGGGTCAATATACATGTGTATATGAATGCAATGCATAACTGCAATGTATAAATAGAACTCTCGGAGTGACATAAGGTCATATTACCTCCGATGGACAACGTTTGAGCTAACATCATCAACATAAGTAATCTCAAGGCCCATGAACAGAAGGAACAATCACACGGGGTATAGGAACATCAAAGACTGAAGTACTCCTAGTGCTTCTAAGAGTAGAGTAATATGGAAGCTCGTTCAATCGTTTGTTGGCTCATAACATAGGATCATGCCAAAATGAAGAAGGAATAGCCTTAACATATCTTGAAGTGTATCTAATCGTCCAACTTCTACTTCTCGAACTCGTAAGTCTACAATCAAGATAACATAGGCCTTAATTAGACTTATTTACCTCACTTACTAACCATTTTAAATATAAAAAGAGCTTAACGAATTGTGGACAACATTCCCTTTGTAAACTTAACAATCCTTCAACTCCCAATTCAATCTAACATCAACCACAATATCAACAAAAACAATGACAACACTTACATATCAAGATATACCCAAATCCATTCCCAATCATCTTTTAGAACAGCCCCTAATCACCATCTTGCCCTTCATCAACTTACCACTTTCATAGCTATCTTCTCTTTAGTTAAAACCACTAAAACTCTTAGTAATTAACTTAAGTACAAAGGTAGGAATCATTTACATACCTTGAGGGGTCTAAGATTCCAAGGATCAACTTTAACTCCAACTTCCCAAGCTTCACAACTTTAATGAAACCCTAAAAACCACATTCTTCTTCACAAGCTTAGGTTTACTGGACTCGGATCTTACCCAATTCCCTACTAATATGATGGAAATTATAAAGAGGAAATATTCTAGGGCTTTCTCTGATTTGGGAGTAGAAAATAATGAAATAAAACATGAGGGCTCCATATATATAGGTGGGGAAAAACAGCCCCAGCGATAGCGGGTCAACGAGCAGGTCGACGTACTCGTTGACAAGTCGACGGTCCGTCGACTTGCACCATCCTTGCTCCACCTGAGATTCAGAGACGGTGGTGTGTCGACGGGGGACTGGTTCTTGCTAGTTCCCTGAGTCCCCCAGCTTGCGACGATTCGATCCGTTTAACTCCAAATCCTATTATATTGCGAAGGACACTTACCCATACTTTTGTGCACGCGAGGTGAAGTACTTAATATCTCAAAACTCGAGTACGGATTTTCATACTAAGGGCATATACCAGCAATAAGCCAAAAACTTTCTTGCGACAAAAACGGGAGATGTAACATTCTTCCCTCCTTAGAAACATTCATCCTCGAATGTTCATACAAGTTACGGGCTATAAAAATTTCGGCAGAGTCTCCCTTGTAAATATACCAGTCCAACCTGCACATAGAAACCCAAAATAATGCCACACAGGGCCACATGCTATAATATACAACACCATGGCCTCACATGACCAATCACAATAACTATAAAGGAAACCAATACCTGGAGGAGATGATGCCTCAGATGGAGCCTCCTGAGGTGACAGAAATAAATGGGGATATTTAGCCTTTATTTCTTCTTCCGCTTCCCAAGTCATTTCCTTAACATTATTACTTCTCCAGAGTACTTTAACAGAAGCCACACCTTTAGTTCGTAATCTACGAACCTGTCTATCCAATATAGCCACTGGTATTTCCTTATATGATAGCTGCTCAGTCACGTGAATATCATCTACCAGTACGACTCTTGAAGGATCTCCTATACACTTACGGAGCATGGACACATGAAATACCGGATGTACAGACTTCAACTCAGAAGGTAACTCTAACTCATATGCCACCTTACTCACCTGAGTCCCCAATCCATTCTGAAAAGATTTCCAGAAGTTAGCTGTAAATTGCGCTCCTTTATCTGAAATAATGGCTATAGGAACACCATGAAGTTGTACAATCTCTTTAAGGTAAAGCTTCGCATAATCCTCAGCTGCATAAGTAGTTCTAACAGGTAGAAAGTGGGCTGACTTTGTAAGCCTATCAACTATGACCCAGATTGAATCATACTTCCGCTGAGTACGGGGTAAACCTGTAATGAAATCCATATAAATTGTCTCCCATTTCCATGTCGGAATCTCCATAGCCTGCAATAAACCTCCGAGCTTCCGGTGCTCTATCTTAACTTGCTGACAATTTGGACACTAAGCGACAAACTCTGCTATATCTTTCTTCATGCCATCCCACCAATACACTTTCTTGAGATCATGATACATCTTTGTTGTGCTCGGATGGATAGAATACCGCGAATAATAGGCTTCTCCTATAACCTGCTGACGAAGTCCTGCATCATTAGGAACATATAATCTACCTCGATACCTGAGTACTCTATCCCCGGTAATCACAAAGGGTGTCTTTTCCTTCTGTGGTGCCGTATCTAGGTAATGAACTAAAACAGGATCCTCGTATTGATGCTCATTTATCTCTGCTACCAAAGAGGACATTTCTGTATTCTGAATTGTAACTCCTAAGTCACCTGAGTCTATCAACCAGACTCCTAGACTAGCTAACCGACAAACATAACGAGCTAGTACCCTCTTCTCTGGCTGCAAATATGACAGGCTACCCATAGACTTACGACTAAGAGCGTCGGCTACTACATTGGCCTTCCCAGGATGGTACAGAATGTCAACATCATAATCTTTCAGCAACTTTAGCCATTGTCTCTGGCGTAAATTCAAGTCCTTCTGCTTAAAGATGTACTGGAGGCTCTTATGATCGGTATATATATCAACACGAACACCGTATAAATAGTGCCTTCACATTTTCAAGGCATGAATCACTGCATCTAACTTAAGATCATGGGTTGGATAGTTCTTCTCATACTGCTTCAGCTATCTTGAAGCATAAGCGACAACCTTGTCATGCTGCATTAATACACATCCCAAACCAGTACCTGAAGCATTACAATATACCATATAGCCGTCTATTCCCTCGGGAAGAGTCAAAACATATGCTGAGGTCAACTTATCCTTCAATATCTAAAAACTCCGCTCACACGCATCCGTCCATTGAAACTTAGCTGATTTCTGAGTCAGCTTAGTCAACGGGGCTGAAAGAGAAGAAAATTCTTCTATAATAACCAGCCAAACCCAAGAAACTGTGTATCTTTGTTGGTGTCGTGGGTCTTAGCCAATTCTTCACAGCCTCAATCTTTTGAGTATCCACTCTAATGCCTTCACCTAAAATATTGTGACCTAGAAAAAAGCCATAGAGTTCAACCAGAACTCACATTTAGAGAACTTGGCATACCACTCTCTACCTCAAGAAATCCAAGTACTGCTCGTAGATGTTCTGCATCATCAGCCTCTGACGGTGAATAAACCAGAATATCATCTATAAAACAATCACGAACAGATCTAGGAAGGGCCTGAATACATAATTCATCAAGTTGATGAATACAACTAGAGCATTAGTTAGCCCGAACGACATAACACGAAATTCATAGTGGCCATATCTGGTCCGGAATGCCGTCTTTGGAATGTCTTCCTCCTTCACCCTAACCTAGTAGTACCCCGATCTCAAGTCTATCTTCGAGAAGTATTTAACGCTTTGTAGTTGATAAAACAAGTCACCAATCCTCAGAAGTAGATATTTATTCTTCACAGTCACTTTATTCAATTTCCAGTAATCGATACACATTCGCAAGGAGCCATCCTTATTCCTTACGAACAATACCAGTGCTCCCTACGACGATACACTGGGCCTAATAAAGCCCTTCTCGAGTAGATCCTTCAACTGCTCCTTCAATTCTTTCAACTCCACAGGTGCGGAATAGATATTGGCTGAGTATCTGGCAATAGATCAGTAGTAAAATCAATCTCACTCTGGAGGAATGTCTGAGAGCTCATCTGGAAACACTTCTGGGAACTCATTAATCACGGGGATAGACTGAAGGGTCGGTGACTCTGCTTGTACATCCTGAACCCGAACCCGGTGATAAATATACCCGTTTCTAATCATCTTTCTTGCCTTAAGGTAGGAAATATACCTACCCCTTGGCGAAGCAACATTACCCTTCCACTCTAGGACTGACTCGCCGGGAAACTGGAATCGAACTGCCTTTGTTCTGCAATCGAGATTAGCATAACAGGAAGCCAACCAATCCATGCCCATAATAACATCGAAGTCAATCATGTCTAACTCAACTAAATCTGTTAGGGTATGGCAATTACAAACTATCACAACACAGCCTCGGTATACTCGCCTAGCTATAACTGGATCACCAACTGGCGTAGACACCTCAAACGGTTCAATCAAGTCAGGCTTTATCCTAAACTTGCCAGCAACAAATGGAGTAACATATGATAAGGTAGATCCTGGATCGATAAATGCATACACATCATAGGAGGAAACTAATAATATACCTGTGACGACTTCAGGAGATGACTCTGTTCGCAACAAATTTTCAAGTGCCGAAAATTAACTGCAATCAAAAATAAAAAAAATGTAATTTTATAAATGAATCTTGTGAGTACAATTCTGTTGTTCTCTTGATTCTTCTCTCCTAAACATTTCCGTGATTCGAGGGCCTTCAGTAGCGTATTTCTCGAATTGCAAAATGATTTGGATCTCCTAGAGATGTATTTTGATCCCTAGGAATGTCGAGCAGTACTTCGTCGTTTGGTTGATATCCGGGAAGAACTCCGTTGAAGAACTATGTAGTCGATGTAGCTGCTTTTCTCCAATGCTTGCTGAATGTCCCTAGAAAGTTATGTAAACCCCCTATTTATAGTTGTAGGGAGTAGGAAACCCAAGTTTAGATGAACTCTTTTGCCTCATTCTGATTAGTTGATGTAAATCATCAAGCTTATCACATTGCTATGTGATAAGGTTGCTTGTGATTGGCCAAGACATGTCATTTTGGACATTTGGCAATTTTTGATTGGTTCTTGTATTTGTCCAGGATTGCCACATCATTTGAGCATATGGCATCATTTTGTTGGTCTTGAATTTGACTGGGATGCCATGTCACTTGACACGTGGCATGCGTTTTGGGCCTCAAGATGAACTGGACCTTGGACTTGAATTTAATTAAATGGACTTATTTATTGTGCAGTCCGAATTAATTGTTCAACCCAAATTATCATGGATTTAATTCAAATTTTGTATGAATTTAACCCAATAAAATTTATGTGTCTACAGACTCACGATCCTGTCTACCAGCCAATGTATAAATGCGGCGCTGAGGCCCACTTGAGCTAGCTGCCCCACTCCTCCCTCTACTACGTCCTGCTGGTATCTGAGAAACTTGCCTTGAAGGGCGTACTGCAGAAGAAGAACCAGCAACAGACCCTGTGGGCAGAACCATACTCCTACTCTCTCTCATAGGACTATGCCGCACCCTTTGACCTGGCTGGCCGCAAGCATAACAACCATCTGAGCCCAGCCGACACTAACCTGCGTGTAACTTGCCATACTGGGCACACCGTGACAAAGATGGTCTCATCTGGTCTGTGCAGAGTGCCTGATGCTATAGAACTCTGGCCCGCTCTGGAATAAGAAGACCGATTAAACCTCGGCCCTGAAAATCGCGGAGGCATACTCCCTACCGAATGGAATGGATATTGGGAATACTACTGCCTCTGTCCTCCCCTGGACTCTCCCCTGATATCAAAAGATCTAGCCCTCTTACCATGGCCCCGGTCACGGTCACGCTCTGTCCTCCTCTGACTCCTACGATCTTCCAAATTCTGTGCATATGCCTGCATACGGGATATATCCATGCCTGGCTGTAATGTCGCAGTCGTACAAGCATCTATCAAATGTGGCCCTAGACCAACCACAAAACGATGAACTCTGTGTCACGACCCGACTAGGGGCCATGACGGGTACCCGGGGCTAACCACCGAGCACCACACATTCTATTACTCATCATACTCATTATACGTTTCTTCATTATTCTTGTGCTCGTAATCATAGGAAAACCATTTTCATTTGAAACATGCTTACCTTTATATACATAAGCCCTTCGGATATCAAAATAATATATGTACAACAAGGACATCGTGAGACCATACTACCCACACATACGTATCTACGAGCCTCTACTAGAGTGCTAGACATGAGGACGGGACAGGACCCCGCCGGGCCCAAATATGTACACAAAATAATAAATCAAACAGCACCTCCAGAATAATGGAGTGCTCCTGTAAATCTGCTGATAGATCCTATGGATCTGTACCATCTCCTTGTCTACTTGTGGGCATGAACACATCGTCCAAGAAGAAAAGACGTCAGTACGAACATTGTACTGAGCATATAAGGCATCAACAATAACAATACATCAATGAAATAAGGAAGCATCAAATGAGGAGCAACCTGTAACTGACTATCAATTATAAAAGAAATAATGCATGCTGGCTTACTCCATAATCATCATCATATCATGTATGCATTATGTATAAGCTGCCCGACCATATAGGAACGGTGTGATAATCAATAGCCCGCGTCCAGGCCTCCCGCGTCTGGGGTACCATCTCATGCTGCCCACTAGTGGTGTCTGCCCATGCCATCTAGACATGGTGTATACGCTGCCCGCTTTAGCGGTGTCTGCCCGGCCATTTAGGCGCGGTGTGATATCATCATGTACATCTCATAGACTTATCATAATCTTATCATACTATTATCATAATGCATGCCTAGGAACTCAAAGACTACTATACTTTATCAGGGTGACATAAGGTCGTGAACCCCCGATTTCGTTATGGAGCATTCATAAGCATTTTGCCTCACCTTGAAAGAATTAACAGATAAGGTTTTTGTATACAATGAACAACATAAAAAGATCATTTTTAACATCATTAGCTTGTAGGAACATCATATCATAGATTATAGAATCTTTAGGCTTAAGCTTATCATCATCGTTTTCATGCTCATAACGTATCTCTTATCTTTATCTCATATGGCTAGTCATGAACATAGGCTCTTAGTTTTCCGGAATGTAGGAAATTCATGGAGAAGGAGGGAAGATCATGTCATATGATTCATGCCTTAGAAAGAAGGGACTATCCTCACATAGCTTTTCCTTTAGCTATTCTACCGCTTGATCGTTCTCCTTCAATACTCACGTCTTTACCTTCAAGGGAGTTCGTATTAACATTAGCTAAACGATTATAAGACCGTGCTTACTAAGGCTAGAGAAAATTGGGCAGCATTTCCTTTGTTTATATAACTTTCCTCATTTTACATATCATTTCCCAAACATCCATAACAACATTCACAATATTATAAATAACAATCATCATTCATCTACATTACCCATATTTCACAATTTCACTTCAATTCCTCCATAATCGTGGTCATAGTTCACTATTGTGTTTTCTCACATATAATGCTTATCCCATATTATTAATGTCACTTATAGCATACTTACAATCACAACATATCAATATTCATGATTCACTCCAAACTACTACTTAAATATGACACTATTCCCATATTCATGACCCATTTCCTATATCCTCCTACAATCCAAGTGTTTCAACTTTTCAACACCTTAAAAAACATAAAAAGATCATAAAACTTACCTTAGATAGTGTAGGAATAATCCTTGAGTGGAAATATTTCTCTTGCACCAAAACCCTAGTTCACTTCCATTGGAATTCAAGCACGGGCTCTCCTGGAAATTGAATTTGAACCATTGGAATTCAAGCACGGGCTCTCCTGGAAATTGAATTTGCACTACTTTCATTCGACAATCAACATTAGCATAACATGAGGCCAACCAATCTATGTCCATAATCACATCGAAATCTAACATTTCCAGCTCAACTAAATCAACTTTAGTCTGGCGGTTGCATATCACAATTACACAATTTTTATACACTTGTCTAGCTATCACGGGATCACCAACAGGAGTAGATACCTCAAAAGGTTTAATTGGCTTAGGTTTCACCCCAATACGACCAACAACATATGGAGTAATATAAGATAGGGTAGAACCCGGATCTATCAATGCATACACATCATGGGAAAATACGGATAATGTACCTGTAACCACATTCGGGGAGGACTCAAGATCCTGTCGTCCGACTAAAGCATACATACGGGGCTGAGTAGCACCTGAAGTAACTGCTCCCCCTCTGCCTCTACCTCGACTTGCTAGAATCTGGGAAGTCTGCCCTACCGGGTGCACTGAAGAAGAACCAGCCGCTGATCCTGTGGGATAAAACCCACCTCTACCACTCATTAACGGGCAATCTCGCATCATGTGCCCAACCTGGTCTCAGGCATAGAAAGCATCTGAACCTTGGCGACACTGTCCGGAATGTATTCTACCGCACTGGCTGCATCGCGGTACTGGGGGTCTCCTCTGGCTATAATCTCCCCCAAACTGAGGATCTGAAGCCCTCGAACTCTGGCCTTGTCCTGAACGAAAGGAGCGATCAAATCTCCTACCTGCAAATAGTGGAGGCGCACTAGTCGCTGACTGGCCTGTGTGTCTAGAATATGCCTGCCCTGATCCCCTTTTATAATCACTTCCTGCCCCCATAGATCTGGCCCTCTTGCTTTGCCTTCTATCAGTATCATGATCACCCCTTTGCGGATGTTGTTGTCCTTCTAAATTCTGGGCATGGGCTTGAATGTGGGAAATATCCATCCCATCTTGCAACGAAGCCGTCAAGCAGTCCTTGAACAAATGTGGCCCTAATCCACTCACGAATCTGTGCACTCTATCCCCCATGTCGGCCACCATAGTCGGGGCATATCTAGCCAATGAATTAAACTGAAGGCTATACTCCCGGGCACACATATTTCCTTGTCTTAGATTTAAGAACCTATCCGTTCTAGCTCGGCAGACCTCGGGTGGCAAATAGTGGCGGATGAAGGCATCTACAAATTCTTGCCAAACGGGAGGAAGCACATTCTCTTTTCTTGATGATATCCAATTATTGTACCATAATACCGCCACAGCTCGGAGTGTATAAGATGCCAACTCCACATATTCAGTTTTGGAGGCATGAATAATCTTCAATGTTCTCAACATTTCATCAATAAAACTTTGCGGATCGTCATCCGGCTTTGACCCAAAAAACTCCGGAGGATTCAAACTCATGAAATCACGGGCTCTAGTACTAGCTGCCCGATCACTTGGACCCGCATTCTGCCGCTATGCCTGGGTGGCAACTAACTGCGTAAATGGATGAATAGCCTCGGTCACTTGTTGACCCGAAGTAGCTGGTGGAGGGACTGGAGGCATAGGAGCTGGAGCTGGAGCTGAAGCCCTCTCTTGTTCTTCTATATTAGGCAGAGTGGAAGAAGTATTAGATGGAGCCTCATTACGTGATTCACCCTCTTCTATATTCATTGGCGGCTCTCTTTCTACCTACCTTTTCATCGTAGTCTTGCCCTTCTGGGCGACTATAACTTTTTCCTTTGGCGGCATTTCTGAAATCATAGCACACTATTAAGGAGAAGAAATCTTATAACACAGCTCTATCGCACGATCTCTTAAGATGAAAGATGGTCATTTTTCCTAAATGCCCTGTAGCCTCCAGTTTATTAGTGTGGCGCGCAACACACCATAAAAAAGACTCTACTAGACACGGCTCGTAGACACTTCCTAGGACTGAATTGCTCGGATACCACTTTTGTCACGACCCGACTAGGGGCCATGACGGGTACCCAGGGCTAACCACCGAGCACCACTCATTCTATTACTCATCATACTCATTATACGTTTCTTCATTATTCTTGTGCTCATAATCATAGGAAAACCATTTTCTTTTGAAACATGCTTACCTTTATATACATAAGCCCTTCGGCTATCAAAATAATATATGTACAATAAGGACATCGTGAGACCATACTACCCACACATACGTATCTACGAGCCTCTACTAGAGTGCTAGACATGAGGACGGGACAGGACCCCGCCGTGCCCAAATATGGACACAAAATAATAAATCAAATAGCACATCCGGAATAACGGAGTGCTCCTGTAAATCTACTGATAGCTCCTATGGATCTGCACCGTCTCCCTGTCTACCTGTGGGCATGAACACAGCGTCCAAGAAGAAAAGACGTCAGTACGAACATTGTACTGAGTATGTAAGGCATCAACAATAACAATACATCAATGAAATAAGGAAGCATCAAATGAGGAGCAACTTGTAACTGACTATCAATTATAAAAGAAATAATGCATGCTGGCTTACTCCATAATCATCATCATATCATGTATGCATATATGTATAAGCTGCCCGACCATATAGGTACGGTGTGATAATCATTTGCCCGCGTCCAGGCCTCCCGCGTCCGGGGTACCATCTCATGCTGCCCACTAGTGGTGTCTGCCCATGCCATCTAGACATGGTGTATATGCTGCCCGCTTTAGCGGTGTCTGCCCGGCCATTTAGGCGCGGTGTAATATCATCATGTACATCTCATAATCTTATTATATTATTATCATAATGCATGCCTAGGAACTCAAAGACAACTATACTTTATCGGGGTGACATAAGGTCGTGAGCCCCCGATTCCGTTATGGATCATTCATAAGCATTCTGCCTCACCTTGAAGGAATTAACTTATAAGGTGAGTGTATACAATGAACAACATCAAAGGATTATAGTTAACATCATTAGCTTGTAGGAACATCATATCATGGATTATAGAATCTTTAGGCTTAAGCTTATCATCATCGTTTTCATGCTCATAACATATCTCTTATCTTTATCTCATATGGCTATTCATGAACATAGGTTCTTAGTTTTCCAGAATGTAGGAAATTCATGGAGAAGGAGGGAAGATCATGTCATAAGATTCATGCCTTAGAAAGAAGGGACTAGCCTCACCTACCTTTTCCTTTAGCTATTCTACCGCTTGATCGTTCTCCTTCAATGCTCACGTCTTTACCTTCAAGGGAGTTCGTATTAACATTAGCTAAACGATTATAAAAACGTGCTTACTAAGGCTAGAGAAAATTGGGCAGCATCTCCTTTGTTTATACAACTTTCCTCATTTTACATATCATCTCCCAAACATCCATAACAACATTTACAATATTATAAACAACAATCAACATTCATCTACATTACCCACATTTCTCAATTCCACTTCAATTCCTCCATAATCGTGGTCATAGTTCACTATTGCGTTTTCTCACATATAATGCTTATCTCATATTCTTAATGTCACTTATAGCATACTTACAATCACAACATATCAATATTCATGATTCACTCCAAACTACTACTCAAAATCTCATTACTATTCCCACATTCATGACCCATTTCCTATATCCTCCTACAATCCAAGTGTTTCAACTTTTCAACACCTTACAAAACATGAAAAGATCATAAAACGTACCTTAGATAGTGTAGGATTAAGCCTTGAGTGGAAATATTTCTCTTGCACCAAAACCCTAGTTCACTTCCATTGGAATTCCTCGGCTTGGATGAACTTTAATGAGTTCCTTACACTTGATTTTGTTGGTTTGATGAAGTTGATCCTTAATTTCTCTTGGATTCTTGTAGAAGAAGTGTGGTGAGTGTTCTAGAGAGTTCTTGAGGTGTGGAGAGAAAATGAGAATGAAATAAATGAACTTCGGGTGCTCTTTTATAAAATAAAAATCTGTCCCGACATTATTATATGGACACTTATACGATCCGTATAAATTAATATGGTCCGTATAAATTTATACAGTCCGTATAAGTGACCGTGAAATCATCCCAACCACACTTCGCTTATGTGACCATATAATATTATACGGTCCGTATAAGTGACCCTAAAATTATCCCAGCAACAACTCATTCTGTGACCATTATACGACACATTATACGGTCCGTATAATTTTATACAGTCCGTATAAGTGACCGTATTGTCCCATCAGTGAGGGACCTTTACTGTGACGATTCTGCGGACCATTATACGGACCGTATAATTGTCACACCCTAATTTCCCTAGGGTGTGATGGGCACCCGACCCTTACTTAGGGCCGAGCGAACCCTCAGACCTTTAGTGCACACATAAACTTCTTAGCCTTTTACATCAAATAGAAATGAAATACGTAGTATAGTTTTCAGAAATATTCTTTTTCTTTGTTCTCAATTCAAACAAAATCTGTAACCACATGGGATTTATCACATACTACAGAATAACACATTGGCTGATGGAGCCGATTACAACACTGACATTCTGTACCCACGACTCTGTCTGCAAAGTCTCTATCTTGGGACAAACATCATAGCACATATATTCTGACTCGGCAACACTCCAGGAGCAAATGGAGTTGCCAATCCAGCTGAAGCATCCTCTAGCAATGTCCTTTACTCATCTGGGTATACCTGCCTGGCATGAAACGCAGCCCCCGAAGAAAGGGGGTCAGTACGGAATATGTACTGAGTATGTAAAGCATGGAATACAGAAAACGGAACCAAAATCGAAACAAACAGTACAAAAGAAAGTACATTTTCAGAATACCAAAAGACCTATCTTTTTCAGAATGCAATTCGTGTATACCGATGTCATGTGTCAGAAGAAGTACAGAAAACAAGTAGATCATCCAGAGTGCCAAAATGCGTATTTTCCAACCACAGACCGTGCATGCCAACATCGTATGTCATCATATACATACACACATAACTGATTCATATATAACATCATAATGCCGAGGAACGTACGGGCCGATCCATATATATAACATATTAGTGCCGAGGAACGTTCGGCCCGATCCACAAATGTATTTGCTACGGAACGTGCAGCCCGATCCACATACACATGTTATATTGCTGCGGCACGTGCAGAAGGTTAGTACAGACCATAAGCACGCTATGCAGTGTAATAGAAACAACTTACTGGAAACACGAATCATGCATGCCAAGGACGGCATCCGGCCCCTTACGGGACCCGGGGAACGTGGCGCCACCCTGCTTTTGGTGCCACACACATCATACTCCAGAAGATTTGCTCCGTAATCTCCTTCACACATCATAATATCACATCATAAGATCAGAATATACATATACACATATATGGTTCGGCAAACCATGAACACATCATAACACCATAACACATCATACTGCGGAATCCATATATGTCACCCGGCCCTCAAGCAAGGGACCAGGCGAACCATGCGCACGATATATACCGGCCCGGAACTCGGTGAAAGAGATCACGACACATGCACGAGCAGAGTAGTGATAACTATATGCACATAAATCAAGACTCGATGGATACGTGCACTTATCGACATCTGAAGGCTCAGAAACAAGTTTCGGATCAATCGGAGTTAGTATAAGAAAGTTATGAGCATTTGAAGTACAGAACGTACTATAAGCGTTTCAGAAGCCAATTTTGGAAAATCAAGGCCATAATCATGTCAAGTACATTTCGGATATCGTTATGGATCAATTAAATTAGAGTTTTGGAACCATATGCACATATCAAAATATATCGAAGACTCGATGGAATATTCGAACGTGCTAGCATTTGAAAATCAAAACTTTATGCATATCAATTATTTTTCGAATGCCATTTGGAAACGTATCAACAAACTTCGGACATCATAGATATACATCAAAACCATATGAGACAACTTAGGGTAGTCAAAAATATTAGCCATCCTAGTGGCTCTAAGAATGGAAATTTCTTTGAAATCATACGTATACGTCATTTGCTCGTTTCATAAAAATCATGCCAAAAGAAAGAAAGGGCAAGCCTTACATACCTGCTCCACGTCCTATTAGCTACGTTTATTCGTCCAAGCTCGTTAGTCTACATTCAAGAAGATTTACATAATCATTAGACATATTGTCATACACTTATCTTAATCTTTCAAGTAAACTCGCTTATAATCTGCCGAAATTTCGGCAGCATTTCCCCTGTAAATACACCATCCCCGAGAATCTAACTCGGCCAAATCAACAATCAACAATCCGAGAATTCGACTCGGCCAAATTATCAACAACAATACCAACCATCACACTAACAAATTCAACAATCAATCCAAAAATATGTATATTCTAACATTAACAACCTTCGTCACACAATTCGACGGCATTTCATTTACATTCAATTCCATCACATATATTCAAGTTAACACCAATGATCCCACATTCAAATATTAATCCGAAATCATTCTAACATGATTCAAGAATACTTCAAACAATTTACATAATATTCAAAACAACCCATTCAACATCCTACTTCATCCGAAACCTTCCAAATTCAACAAAACAATGACAACTCATTTCCTTCCTTCAATTCATGGGCTATACTAATAATTCACATACTAAAACATTATTTCCATAGATACAAGAAATGATATTATAGTCACATTAGCTTCCAAAACCACCTTCCAACACTTACAACTTCAACTAGAATCATCCAACTTTCATTATCAACATAGAATCCACAACAACAACAATCAAAACACTAGATAAAATAATTGGTTTACCATTCCTACACCACACACCTATACACGGCCAACTCCACACCACACGGCTCAACACAACACACATTATTTTCATGATTTTCATTCATTTCTACATACTATAACATACACAAACCTTCCATAACATATAAAAGCATATGAATTCTTACCTTTTTCCTCAATTTCCCACTTGACTATAATTATGAACTTGCAACAAAGAGGGAATTCCTTGCTCCAACAATTGTACCACGTTCAAGAGGACCTTCAAATTAGTAGGAATACTAGAAGAAAATATTTTTTTGGATCAAATTTGGAGGCTCCAATTTTTCTCTTCTTTGGCCGAATGGCCTTTATTTTTGCTCTTCTACAAGTTTCTTGAAAGGTCTAAGTGTTAAGAATGAAAAACATGACTAATTGGTCATCTTTTTATGAATACATATTAGGCCTCCATATGGGCCTTGGGCCACCCCACATGGCCGGCCACTTTGGCCCAAATTAGTCAAGCCCACTTTCTTTTCCTTTTTTTTTTTGTTTTATAATTCATGAAAAATTTATTTTCCGAATTCCAAATTTGCCCTTAGCCTTCCTCCATATTTCTATGAGTCATCTTGCAAATTTCCCTTTTTACCCTTAGCCTTTCTCAATATTTCCATACTAGTAAACAACTTGTTCATCGAAATAATTTTTGGAAAATAGTCTTGCCTTTGACTTTTCGTAATTATCTTGAATTATCCGATTGTATGAAATACGGGTCATAACAATAATATTATACGGACAGTATAATTGGTCGTATAATCTATCTCTTCTCCGATTTTGTTCTCGTCACTTCGTTTGATCTCATATCCTTATGGAACCTTCTTGATACTTGTTTAACACCTCATTAACAATCTAAAGGACGTTATAGCTCTTCTCCAAAACATCATTAAGTCATCATTAATTCGATACTCGTAAATCTTTCCCGACGCACAACCTATACCTTGCTTTCCTTAATAACTTTTGTCTCCTACCTCACATGTCCTTGAAATCTCATTTAGAACCATCAATTGTTATTTCTTACTTATCAAATCATCGTATACGTCGTGCCCTTCGTTAGTATATTCACTGTATGTTAACGGGAAATTTCCGGGGTGTAACACTCTGTCCTCCATCTCAGCCACCATGGCTTGGTCATATTTAGCCATAGAAGCAAAATACACACAATACTCCTGGACACTCATACTGCCCTCCTCAATACGCAGAAACCTATCTGCTCGGTCTCGCCGAACTTCTGGAGGTCTGAAAACTCCCGTCAAACAGCTGGAGGGGCATTCTCTCCCCTAGATAGCTCCTAAGTCTGATACCACTGTACTGCAATATCACGAAGTCTAAATGTAGCCAACTCTACAAACTCGACCTCATCCGCGTGCATAACCTTCAAAGTCCTCTGCATACCATCAATGAAATCCCAGAGGTCCATATTTTGCTTTATCACAGAAAACTCTGGAAAATCTAACCTGAGGAAGGTTTTAACCCTCGAACTACCAGCCCTGTCTGCCTGATCAACACCAACTGTCACGACCCGACTCAGGGGGCCACGACGAGCACCCAGTGCTGACCCACCTGAGAACCCTCTTAGCTTACTCGTATACTTACATCTAGGTGATCCACATAAATATACATGCATTCCCATTCATTCGTCAACTAGTCCCATATGGACAACCGCACATTTATATCATCATAGGCATTTATGCCACGTCAATATACATGGGCCAACGTGGCCGACAAAATGATATACAAAACATAGGCCGACAAGGACAAACACATCTACCCACACACACACATGTCTACGAGCCTCTAAGAGTATAACATATCACATTAGCGGGACAGGACCCCGCTATGCCCATAATTATATACACAAAAGAATGAGTACCCAAAAGATATGGCTCCAAAGGAAATGGAGCTCTCTATGAAATCTCCGAATAGGCAGCTAAGGATCAAATCTGTCTCCCTGTGCACCTGCGGGCATGACGCAGCGACCACAAACAAAAGGACGTCAGTACGATGAATGTACTGAGTGTAAAGCATGATCAACATCAATATAAAAGCATAATAGATATCATATGAAGACAGCATAGGAGGGGAGACAGTAATATCATCATCATCATGTCGCTTACTTGCATACATCGTCGTTCGTATCCCATAATAATACTCGTACCATACTTGTGCTCATATTCGTATACATGTCCTTGTTCGTATTCTTATACATAGTCTTATCACATTCATATTCATATTATATACATAGCCATACACTTATATACATACATAGCGTACCCGACCATAAGGCTCGGTGTTTCGTACGTACTTGGCCAACCAAGGCTCAATGTTATTTCTACCTGGCCCTACCAAGGATTCAGGGTTATCCGTACCATCTGAAGACGTGTGCGCGTGTTACGAAATCATATGCATACATACATACATATATACATCCATATACATATATTCTACCCGGCATTATAAGGTCGGGGTGTCATTATTGCCCTTCATAGGCACATGTGAATATAATAGCCCGTAGGCACCTTTAGCATCATTATTATTATCATCGTCATCACTATCATCATCGTTTTCGCTGCATCTCTATCTTATGCTTACTCGTCAATGGGGTGCGTAGTACATTCGTAGCCCGTATCAAGGGCCGTGAGCTTATGAGCTCGGAATATCAATCATTTGGAGACAACATACTCATTTAGAGGAATTAGGAATATGGCCAAAGAATCATGCCTTATGAAAGAAGGGTTAGCCTCACATACCTTTCCGTCGAACTATTCTACACTTGCACGTTTCATTCCAATGCTAGCATTTATACCTTCATTAATATCATAACAATGGCCATTAGTCATTCACATTATCCACATTATCTAGAATTCCTCAATTTGCCTCTAATTCACCCACATTCATGATTATAACACCCATCTTCGTCTATTCATCTAAAGTGTTTAGTTCATGATCTTAATACTATTTATAACACATTCATATCAGAACACAACAACATTCATAACTCAATTCAAACTATTTCTCAAAATGTCAGTATTCATCATTCATGACCTAGTTGACCACATTTCCTCCAATCCATGTATTTTAATTCTCCAATACCTCAAACATCTTGTAAAAATCATGAATCTTACCTTAGAAGTTGTAGGAACAAGCTTTGGTTGATAATACTCTTCTTTGAGCAAAACCCTAGTTTTTCTCCATTTGGATTTCTTGACTTGGATGATCCTTGATGATTCCCTTATCCTTGATTTACTTGTCTTAATGTTATGGATGACTTATAGTCCTTGAAAACTCATAAAATAAATGTATAGAGAAGTTCTAGAGAGAAGTGGTGTAATGTTGTAAATGAAATAAGACAAATCTTGATCCTCATATTTAATGAATTGAAAAATCTGTGCTGGGTGAACAGTAATTGTCCATGGAGGTTTACGGTCCGTATTTCAGTTTACGGACCGTCCCTCGTGGTCATTTTTAAGCTTAAGCAGAACCAGAAACTTTGGCCTGCATGCATGGTGATTTACGACCATGGTTTACGAGCCGTAAATCACTTTGCGGTCCGTCCACCAGGTCGTATTTTAGCCGTTTCCTCAGCTGGCAGAAAGTTGAAGTTGGACATGCCCAGTTTACGACGTCAAGTTTACGGACCGTATTGCACTTTACGGTCCGTATTTTGCACTATACGACCACTGGGCAGTTTTGCCAACTTTCAATTTTTCTCATTTCTCGACTTTTCATTCTAATCATTGTCGTCCATTTACGCACCTTGATCATGAAACATTATACACTAACTCTCCTCGCACACATCATTAGTCCATTTACTTGCGTACCAACGGGAAATGTTCCGAGGTGTAACGTTCTACCCCCCTTAGGAACGTTCGTCCTGGAATGTTAAAGGCTTTGGGAATTCTATAAAAATTTCGCCAGAGTTTTCTCTGTAATGTGGCGCTATCACCCTGTCACAACAACCCACAATAACAATGCCTCATAGGGCAATAATACAACCGCACTAGAATTTTGGTCACACACGACCTGAATGTATGTAAAAGGGAAAACATGCATACCTTATGGTTTTGACGTCTCATCTTGGACTTCTTCCGAGGGCTGAAATAAATGTGGGTATTTGGATCGTATATTCTCTTCTGCTTCCCATGTCATTTCCTCTCGATTGTTATTTCTCCACAGAACTTTAATTGAGGCCACTTCTTTGTTTCTAAGCTTCCGTACTTGCCTATCTAATATGGCAATGGGCATTTCATCATAAGTTAACTTTTCTGTCACTTGAATATCATTCACTGGGACGATCCTCGTAGGATCTCCAACACACTTCCGAAGCATCGAGACATGAAATACTGGATGGACTGACTCCAAATCTGGAGGTAGATCTAGCTCATAGGCCACTTTGCCTATTTTGCGTATAATCTCATAGGGTTCGATATACCGAGGACTGAGCTTCCCTTTTTTGCCAAATCTCATAACGCCTTTCATTGGCGACACTTTCAAGAATACCCAATCCTTAACTTGGAACTCTAAGTCCCTTCGACGATTATCTGCATAGGACTTCTGGCGACTTTGAGCCGCTAACAATCGATCTTGTATAAGCTTGACTTTCTCTATTGCTTGCTGGACCAAATCTGGCCCTATCAACTTGGATTCTCCGATTTCAAACCACCCAATTGGGGATCTACACTTTCGCCCATATAGAGCTTCATACGGTGCCATTTGATTACTAGAATGGTAACTGTTATTGTAAGCAAACTCAATGAGTGGCAAATGGTCATCCCAATTTCCTCCAAAATCTATCATACATGCCCGTAACATATCTTCAAGAGTCTGAATAGTACGTTCAGCTTGCCCATCGGTCTGTGGGTGAAACGCCGTGCTTAGGCACACTTGGGTCCCTAAACCTTCTTGGAAAGACCCCCAAAACTTGGCTGTAAACTGAGTTCCTCTATCGGAGATAATAGCTACCGGAACGCCATGGAGTCTCACTATCTCTTTAAGATAAAGCTTGGCATAATCTTTTGCTATATAGGTCGTTCTGACCGGTAAGAAATGCGCTGACTTTGTGAGTCTATCCACGATCGCCCATATAGAATCATATTTACGTCGAGAACGGGGTAACCATGTAATGAAATCCATATTAATCATTTCCCACTTCCAGGTCGGGATTTCTATAGCTTGGAATAAGCCACCCGGCTTTTGGTGTTCTATCTTCACTTGTTGGCAATTAGGACACTGAGCTACGAATTCTGCTACGTCTTTCTTCATCCCATTCCACCAATATATAGTCTTAAGATCATGATACATTTTCGTCGCTCCGGGGTGAACGGAGTAACGGGAACAATGAGCTTCTCTCAAAATCTGATGGCGTAGACCTGCCACATTGGGAACACATAACCTGCCTCGACATCGGAGAACTCCGTCTTCCGAAATGTCAAATGATGACTCCTCCTTCTGAGGGAGTGTATCTCTGTACTGCATTAGCATGGAATCCTCATATTGTCGCTCTTTTATCTCCGCTACTAGCGATGAAACTGCTGAATTCTGAATAGTAGCTCCGCTGCTACCTGAATCCACTACTCGGACTCCTAGGCTAGCTAACTGCTGAAGATCACGGGCCATCTCTTTCTTTTCGGGTCGTACATCACTTAGACTTCCCATCGACCTACGGCTAAGAGCATCAGCCACAACATTTGCCTTTCCGGGGTGGTACAGGATTTCAACATCATAGTCTTTTAGCAACTCTAGCCATCGTCGTTGCCGCAAATTCAACTCTTTCTGCTTGAAGATGTACTGGAGACTCTTATGATCTGTATAAATATCCACGTGGACACCATATAAGTAATGTCTCCATATCTTTAAAGCATGGACCACCGCGGCCAATTATAAGTCATGGGTAGGGTAATTCTGCTCATGTTTCCGTAATTGTCTAGAAGCATACACAATCACCTTACCATTTTGCATCAATACACAGCCTAGCCCGACGCCTGAAGCATAACAATAAATAACATATCCTTCCAATCCCTCTGGAAGTGTCAAGACTGGGGCTGAAGTCAGTCGGCCTTTCAACTCTTGGAAACTACGCTCGCAAGCATCTGTCCATTGAAACTTAGCTGACTTCTGAGTCAACTTGGTGAGCGGTGCAGAAATAGAAGAGAAACCCTCAACAAATCTTCTGTAATAACCGGCTAAGCCAAAAAAGCTACGAACCTCCGTAGGGGTCGTGGGCCTTGGCCAAGTCTTCACTGCCTCAATCATTTGGCTATCCACTCGAATACCGTCAGCTGCAACAATGTGGCCCAGAAATGCCACTGAGTTCAACCAAAACTCGCATTTGGAAAACTTCGCGAATAACTCTCGAGCTCGAAGAACTCCAAGGACAATTCGCAAATGATCCACATGCTCTGCCTTGGATCTAGAATACACCAGGATATCATCGATGAATACAATCACGAATCGATCCAGAAAAGGCCTGAATACATTGTTCATTAAGTCCATAAACACTGTCGGTGCATTAGTTAGCCCAAACGACATTACTCGGAACTCGAAATGGCCATATCTTGTCCTGAAAGCTGTCTTAGGGATATCGTTTTCCCTAACTCTTACTTGGTGATACCCGGACCTCAAATCAATCTTTGAAAACCATTTGGCACCTTGCAATTGATCAAATAAATCATCAATCCTCGGGAGGGGATACTTGTTCTTAATTGTCACTTTATTCAATTGCCGATAATCAATGCACATTCTCAAGGAGCCATCCTTCTTCCGGACGAACAATACGGGTGCTCCCCACGGGGATGAACTAGGCCTAATGAAGCCTTTTTCAAGCAAGTCTTTTAATTTCTCCTTCAACTCTTTCAACTCTGCGGGTGCCATCCTATAGGGAGGAATAGATATGGGTTTAGTGTCTGGCAACACAGCAATCGCAAAATCTATCTCTCGCTCGGGAGGAAGGCCTGGAAGCTCTTCCGGGAACACATCCGGAAACTCGTTCACTACCAGAACTGACTGAAGAGTCGGCGACTCAGCTTCTACATCTTGAACTCGCACTAGGTGATAAATACACCCTTTCGTGATCATCTTCCTTGCCTTTAGATAGGAAATAAACCTACCTTTTGGTGATGCCGCATTCCCTTTCCATTCTAAGATTGGTTCTCCCGGAAACTGGAAACGAACCATCTTCATTCGGCAATCAACATTGGCATAACAAGAAGCCAACCAATCCATGCCCATAATAACGTCAAAATCTACCATTTCTAACTCATGCAAATCAATCATGGTACGACGATCACAAATCACAATCACACAATTCCTATATACTCGGCTAGCTATTACCGATTCGCCCACGGGTGTAGACACCTCAAAAGGTTTGATAGACCCCGGCTCAATTATAAATCGACCCGCAATATATGGAGTAACATATGATAATGTGGAGCCCGGATCAATCAAAGCATATACATAATGAGAGAATACCGATAATATACCTGTGACCACATCAGGAGAAGACTCAAGATCTTGGCGTCCAGCCAAAGCATAAATACGGTGCTGAGGACCGCTAGTACTGGGAGCTCTGCCTCTACCCCTACCATGACCGACTGGCGCATGTGAACCTGGCCCCGTAGGGCGTACAGATGCCGAAGATCCGGCTGCCGACCCTGCTGGCTGGGTCCTACCTCTACCCTGTACTGAGGGGCAATCATGCATGATATGTCCTGGTTGACCACATGAATAACAACCATCCGAGCCCAATCGGCATTGACCCCAATACAACTTCCCACACTGGGAACATCGTGGTACAGGTGGTCTTGACTGGCCTAAATCACCTCTAAACTGAGACCCCGAATAACCCTGACTCGGCTCGGAACGAGTAGATCTGTCAAATCTTTGCCCCGTGAACTGTGGAGGTGTACTGGTCATAGAATAGCCTGAATGGCTGGGAAACTGCTGTCTGTGTCCGCCCCTGGACTCGCCCCTCGAACCCGAAGGTCTGGCCCTCTTGTTATGGCCCCTATCCTGCTCACGTTCATTTCTCCGCTGCTGTAGGTGTTCCTCTAATTCCTGAGCATGTACCTAAATGCGTGCAATATCCATGCCATCCTGAAGGGACGCAGTCAAACATTTATCCATCAAGTGTGGCCCTAGGCCTTTCACAAACCGGTGCACCCGATCGCTCATATCCGCTACCATGGCCGAAGCATACCTAGCCAAGGAATTGAAGCGGAGACTATACTCTGTAGCGCTCATGCTACCTTTCCTCAAATTCAAGAATTTATCGGCCCTAGCTCGCCGAACTTCCGGAGGCATATAATGACGGAGAAAATCATCAACAAACTCTTGCCATACCGGTGGAGGTGCATTGGCTCCCCGCGAAGCCATCCAAACCGTATACCACTGGATTGAGACATCCCTCAATCTGTATGACGCTAGCTCCACCGATTCGGTGTCTGAAGCATGTATCAACCGGAGCGTCCTTAGCATACCATAAATAAAGTCCTGGGGATCCTCCTCCAGTTTCGACCCAAAGAATTCTGGGGGTTTAAAACCAATGAAGTCACGGGCCCTTGCACTAACAGTCCTGTCACCTTGCCCTGCGCTTGGCCTCAGAGTCTGGGCCGCGACAAACTGAGTCAACAAATTAATGGCCTCTCTTACGTCTTGGCCTGAAGCATTCGGTGGAGGAGCTGGAGCTGGGGCTGAGGCTCCCACGTGCTCCTCAGTAATAGGCACTGTCTGGGAGGACTGAGATTGAGCCGCACTCTGGGACTCATCTTCCTCTACTACCGGTGGCGGTGCTCTTTTAGCCAGCTTTTCTGCCACCGTCTTGCCCTTTTGGGCTGCTGTAGCCTTTTTCTTTTTAGGCATCTCTGAAATACACAACACACGATTTAGGAACAAGAATTTCTTACATCATAGCTCTATCGCACGATTCTTATGAAGAAAGAAGGTCATATATTCCTAAGATGTCCGCAGCTTCTCGTTTATAAGTGTGGCGCGCAACACACCCATAACCAAGACTCTACTAGACACGGCTCGTAGACACATCCTAGGACTGAACTGCTCTGATACCACTTTTGTCACGACCCGACTCGGGGGGCCACGACGAGCACCCGGTGCTGAACCACCTGAGCACCCTCTTAGCTTACTCGTATACTTACATCAAGGTGATTCACATAATTATACATGCATTTCCATTCATTCGTCAACTAGTCCCATATGGACAACCTCACATTTATATCATCATAGGCATTTATGCCACGTCAATATACATGGGCCAACGTGGCCGACAAAATGATATACAAAACATAGGCCGACAAGGCCAAACACATCTACCCACACACACACACATGTCTACAAGCCTCTAAGAGTATAACATATCACATTAGCGGGACAGGACCCCGCTATGCCCATAATTATACATACAAAAGAATGATTACCCAAAAGATATGGCTCCGAAGGAAATGGAGCTCTCTATGAAATCTCCGAATAGGCAGCTAAGGATCAAATCTGTCTCCCTGTGCACCTGCGGGCATGACGCAGCGTCCACAAACAAAAGGACGTCAGTACGAATAATGTACTGAGTATTTAAAGCATGATCAACATCAATATAGAAGCATAATAGATATCATATGAAGACAGCATAGGAGGGGAGACAGTAATATCATCATCATCATATCGCTTACTTGCATACATCGTCGTTCGTATCCCATAATAATACTCGTACCCTACTTGTGCTCATATTCGTATACATGTCCTTGTTCGTATTCTTACACATAGTCTTATCACATTCATATTCATATTATATACATAGCCATACACTTATATACATACATAGCGTACCCGACCATAAGGCTCGGTGTTTCGTACGTACTTGGCCAACCAAGGCTCAATGTTATTTCTACCTAGCCCTACCAAGGCTTCAGGGTTATCCGTACCATCTGCAGACGTATGCGCGCGTTACGAAATCATATGCATACATACATACATATATACATCCATATACATATATTCTACCCGGAATTATAAGCTCGGGGTGTCATTATAGCCCTTCATAGGCACATGTGAATATAATAGCCCGTAGGCACCTTTAGCATCATTATTATTATCATCGTCATCACTATCATCATCATTTTCGCTGCATCTCTATCTTATGCTTACTCGTCAATGGGGTGCGTAGTACATTCGTAGCCCGTATCAAGGGTCGTGAGCTTATGAGCTCGGAATATCAATCATTTGGAGACAACATACTCATTTAGAGGAATTAGGAATATGGCCAAAGAATCATGCCTTATGAAAGAAGGGTTAGCCTCACATACCTTTCCGTCGAACTATTCTACACTTGCACGTTTCCTTCCAATGCTAGCATTTATACCTTCATTAATATCATAACAATGGCCATTAGTCATTCACATTATCCACATTATCTAGAATTCCTCAATTTGCCTCTAATTCACCCACATTCATGATTATAACACCCATCTTCGTCCATTCGTCTAAAGTGTTTAGTTCATGATCTTAATACCATTTATAACACATTCATATCACAACACAACAACATTCATATCTCAATTCAAACTATTTCTCAAAATGTCACTATTCATCATTCATGACCTAGTTGACCACATTTTCTCCAATCCATATATTTTAATTCTCCAATACCTTAAACATCTTGTAAAAATCATGAATCTTACCTTAGAAGTTGTAGGAACAAGCTTTGGTTGGTAATACTCTTCTTTGAGCAAAACCCTAGTTTTTCTCCATTTGGGTTCCTTGACTTGTATGATCCTTGATGATTCCCTTATCCTTGATTCACTTGTCTTAATGTTATTGATGGCTTATAATCCTTGAAAACTCATATAATAAATGTAGAGAGAAGTTCTAGAGAGAAGTGGTGTAATGTTGTAATGAAATAAAATAAGTCTTGATCCTCATATTTAATGAATTGAAAAATCTGTGTTGGGTGAACAGTGGTCGTCCATGGAGGTTTACGGTCCGTATTTCAGTTTACGGACCGTCCCTCGTGGTCGTTTTTAAGCTTAAGCAAAACCAGAAACTTTGGCCTGCATGCATGGTGATTTACGACCATGGTTTACGGGCCGTAAATCACTTTACGGTCCATCCACCAGGTCGTATTTTAGCCATTTCCTCAGCTGGCAGAAAGTTGAAGTTGGATATGCCAGTTTACGACGTCAATTTTACGGACCGTATTGCACTTTACGGTCCGTATTTTGCACTATACGACCACTGGGCAGTTTTGCCAACTTTCAATTTTTCTCATTTCTCGACTTTTCATTCTAATCATTCTCGTCCATTTACGCACCTTGATCATGAAACATTATACACTAACTCTCCTCGCACACATCATTAGTCCATTTACTTGCGTACCAACGGGAAATTTTCCGAGGTGTAACACCAACCCCCTGCAGCTGAGCCTGAGCGGCTACCAATCTGGTCAATAACTGTACAGTGTCCCGTACATCCTGGCCCGGTGCATCTGGCTGAGGAACTGGGGTAGGTGCTGGATGTTCCACCTCGAAAATTTTCGCGTCATGTGCATTGTGAGTAAACTAACGTAAGCTCGGCGAGGTCATTGAACCCTTATAAGGTTAATGAATACTCTTAACAAGTGTTCAGAATGCGTCTAAAGGTTCCAGCATCAAGAAAATCGAAAAAAATAAGTTTGTCAAAAATTTGGAAAAAAGTTGATAGAATTTCGGGTCAACTTTGGAGGGGTATATCTCTGGGTATATTAAGGTGTTTCAAAATCCTAAAATGAAGCTCGTCGAGTCTAGTTTCTAACGCAACAAATCGCTCATCGATACGACATCGAAGTAGAGAATTATGAACGTTACAAGTTAGGCTGACAGAGCAGAAACACGCGCTATAGTAACCGACGTGCTACAGCAGCCGTGCTACTACAGTGCCCGAACCGACTTTGTCCAGCTATAAAAAGGTCAAAACCCCATTTTTTTCACCAAAAATCAGATTTTAGAGATCAGCAAAAAATAGGGTCATTTTGGTTATAAAAAGTTGAGAGATTTGAGTGATTTTAGTTAGTCGAGGCTGAGGTGGTGCATAGTTGTGCCGATAGCATCGTTTTGCGATGGAGTTTGGCGTGGATTCAAGGTGAACAATGGAGATATTACTGTTTTAATAAGACTAAGGTGTGAATCTTTCCTTATTAATGTTGCCTTAGTTTTTTTTTTTTTTCAAATTTATCAGGAGACATGGCCCCCTGATGTTTTATTAATAATAATCAAGTTCAAAAGAAAAAGCAGAAAACATAAAATAATTGTTGCTCCCTATTTTTGAGTATGCATACTCAGAGATAGTTTTACAATTTGTAATAAAAAAATAGAAAAAGAACTGCCCCATCTTCAAGTGGGCTGAATCTTCCTTGTTTTGATCCTCAGTGATGGAATTTGTGCCTTGTCTAAATTTAGTATCTTCCTTCCTAGTACTGGCAGTGATTCAAAGTTAGTATATTCCAGATGATTCTCTACTTCAAGTGCTGCATTTGCTAAGAAATATGCCAGCTGATTTCCTTCTCTAAATGTATGCAAAACTTGTACCTGCATCTGTTCCAGTATTTTCTGAATCTGCTCCACTATCTCCACAATTTTTCAAGGGATCTTCCAAAAATTTTGCAATATGTTTTTCAGAACCAATGAGTCAGTTTCCAATGTAACATTCTGTATGTTATTAGCTAGACAATATTTCATAGCTTCTTGGATAGCTATTGTTTTTGCCATCATGTTTGAAGCCAAACCAATCTGCTTGGCTTGAGCATAAACAAAATTGCCTTTGTCATTTCTGATGCAAAATCCATATAAGCTGATTCCTGTATTACCTTGAGAAGCTCCATCTGTATTACACTTCAATCCATTCTGTGGCATTTTCCATATAACTTTACAATAATGCGGTTTTGGCTTGTAGTTGCTCAGCAGGTCTATAACAGCAGGCCAGTCTGGTGGAATTCTGCATAGCCAAGGATGCTTCACTTTGATCAGTTGATGTACTGCATGTTGAAGCTGGTATACCATTCTAATATATGAAGTATGTTAGCCATGTTTGATTGAGTTTCTTCTTTTCCAAATCTCCCACATTATGATAGCTGGCATGGCTTGAAGTATCCCTTGTAACTTTGAAAGTGCATTTGATTTCCACCATAGTATAATGATCTGCTGCAAATGAAGACCTTCTATATTAAAACCTGCACAAGAAGCAAACTGTTTCTAAATCTTGAAACCTATTGGAGAAGTTAGAAAAAGATGGGACATGGTTTCCTGCTTATGGTCTTGACAGCACCAGCACCTTGAGACAATGTTGATGTGCATTCTATTAAGGTTGTTTTCAGTTGCTATGCATCTCTTCCAAACTCTCCATAAAAAGAAACTTATTTTAATAGGCAATCCCTTCAATCAGATATATCTATAAGCTTCAAGACTATCTTGCTTTAGTCTAGTTTCCTCCCATGCACTTTTGACTATGAATTTTCCATTTGTTTCACCCATCCACCAAGCTTTATCATTATCATCTTGAATCAGCTTTGGACTAATGGTATGTTGTATGTTGTATATATTCCACAGTTTCTTCAGCAAGAAATTCCTGTAATTTTGGCAAATTCCACTCCCCATCAGATATAAATTCCTTCACCTCTATCTCCTCATCAATGACCAGGTCATTATCAACAAAGTACAAAGCACCTTGTTTTGTCCAGTTATCAAACCAGAAGCTAGAAGTACCTCCTTTCAATTGCCACCATATCTAATGTTCTACATCATCTCTCACTGCCACCAGTTTCTGCCACACATTTGATGCTCCTTTGGCCTGTACCATAACTGGATGCAACTTCTTGCAATACTTGTTATCCATGAAGGCTCCCCATAAAGAAATGTTAGTTCTAAAATTCCACCAGAGTTTTGCAAAAAAGGCTTTGGATATATCATGCAGTGATCTAAAGCCAAGACCACCTTCACACTTTGGCAAACACATTTACTCCTAAGCCACCCAGTGCTTGCCTTTAACACTTGCAGTATTACTCCAAAAGAACTTGGCAAAGATCTTATGTAATTGGTCTATAAAACCTTTCAGACGATTCATTGCAGATAATAAATAGACTAGCATTGTCTGTAGAACATGTGCAATTAATATGTACCTTCCACCAAATGACAGCAGCCTGTTTTGTTAAGACATCACTCTATTCATCACCTTCTTTATCAGACTTTCATAATAGACAATTTTCCTTCTACCATAAAATACTGGACATCCCAGATATGTAAAAGGAAAAGAGCCTTTTCTCATACCAGTTTTCCTTTTAATTCTATTAACCACAGTTGCTGGAACTTTCTCATGCACATAGAAAGAGCTCGTGTCATTGTTAACCAGCTGACCAGATGTCTTCTCATAGTCCCTCAAGATCTTCATTATCTTCTTCAATGACATAGGATCAGCTGAGCAAAAAAGTATGGTATCATCAGCATATGATAAATAGTTGATCTGAGGGCTCCATTTTGGCATGCCATATCCTTTAAAAGCAGTATCTTCAAGTAGACTATTTAGGTTTCTGGCCAAGACTTCAGCAGCTATGATGAACAAAGTTTGTGACAAGGGGTCACCCTGCTTCAAGCCTCTAGTAGAATGAAACAATTCATGAGATTGGCCATTTACTAGCACTGAATACCAATTGTTTGATACCAATCTCCATACCATGTCTACAATCACTCTGAGAAGCCAAATTTCCTCAAAAACTTTGTTAGAAAGATCCATGACACCCTATCATAAGCCTTAGCCATGTCAAGCTTCACTACCACATTGTGCAGTTTGTTTCTCTTGTTTATGTCTCTAATGATCTCCTGTGCTACCAACACATTCTCCACAATGCTCCTACCTTTTACAAAACCAGTTTGAGTGTTAGAAATAATGCTAAGCAGTACTGTCACAATCCTCTCATGCAAGACTCTGGAGATAATCTTCTTAGCAAAAGTGCTAAGGCTTATTGGTCTCAAGTCTGCAAATGTATTGACCACTTCCTTCTTAGGAATTAGAACAAGATTGGTGTGAGTAATGAATCTAGGCAACTCTTGCCCACAAAATAATGCTCTAACCATTTTAGTGACATCTTCCCCTATAATATGCCAACAGACCTGGAAAAAATGGCTTGAGAAACCATCAAGGCCACTTGTACTGTCACCATTCAGACCATAGACTGCTAGCTTAACTTCTTCATTACTAGGGAGAGCAATAAAAGACTCATTTTGTTCTGTAGAGATTAGAGCAGGAATCTTCTTCAACATCTCATAATCACTGCTTGTATCCAGCTGTCTAAACTGATCTTGATAGAATGTAACTGCTTCCTCCCCTATATCATCATTAGAAGAAATCCAATCCCCTTGACTATTTTGAATCCTCTACAAAGTCAATTTCTTCCTCCTTCCTTTGACATAGGAGTGAAAGAAGTTAGTATTTCTATCACCATCCTTGAACCACCTCATACCAGACTTCTGCTTCCAATATTCTTCTTCAAAGTGCAAGTAGCTGTTTAACTCAGCTTGAACTTTATGTAAGTCTGTTTTATTCAACATGGAAGGATTTAGTTCAAACTGCAGTTCCTTCACCTTAATAGTATCTTCTATGGTTGAAATTTGCTGAAAAATATTACCATATGTATCCTTACTCCACTTTGCCAAAGCCATTTTCACCTTTTTCATTTTAGCTTGAAATTCAGAAAATGGATTTGCTACAAAATCCAACCTCCAGTTGTCTTGAACCAAGTCTAAAAATTTTGGATGTTGAGACCAAAAATTTAGGAACTTAAATGGCTTAACAACCACCTCCTCTTGTGTATTACACACAACATGGATAGGGGCATGATTAGATCCAAGCCTTATAAGATGTGAGACCTCAGATGATGGGAAAAGATCCATGAACTCCTAATTTCCAAATACTCTGTCATGTCTTTTGAAAATGCAATCCTCTTTAGTTCTGCCATTCCACCAAGTATATCTACTACTAGAGTATTTCAATTCCATCAGACCACAGTTATTAACAAAGTGAGCAAAATCAGCAGTTTCAGACAAATGAACAGGAAGACCCCCTAGTTTCTCATCAGCTTTTTGAATTACATTAAAGTCCCCCCTACTATCCATGGTCCTTGAATTTTCAGTGTAGCTTGGGCAATAGAATCCCACAACTCCAACCTTTCTATAGCAGTACATTTAGCATAGACAATAGTGACAAAAGCTTCTTGCTGCAAGTTGACATGAGTCATTTTAAGAGTCACTTACTGCACTGAATCCATAATAACCTGAGCTTGCCAATCATTGTTGCTACAAGTTGACATGAGTCATTTTAGGAGTCACATACTGCACTGAATCCATAATAACCTGAGCTTGCCAATCATCAGTCCAAAAAATCCAAATCTTCTCTAAGATATTAACCAATGAATTATGGATGCCTAACCTCTTCTATAACTTTCAATTTCATCAGGCCCATGGAAAGGTTCCATAAGTGCTATGAGTGAGTAGTGATGCCTCCTATTAAGCTCAGTTAACCTCTCAAAAGAATTTTGGGTGTTGACTAATCTAATATTCCAAAATAGTACTTTATCAATCATTGATTATTGGATGGTTTAGATTTACTACTCCTTGTTATTACCTGTAGTGGAACCATGTTGGTCTGCCTAATTTTCTTTCCATCACTCTTTAATGTCTGAATGTGTTTGGGTGATAAATCCCCATTTTTAGCAACTTGATTGATGTTATGATCCATAGTTTCATCCTCCTGTAAGTCCCTGATATAAGGTAAAGAGCTATCTCCCTCTACTGTGTCTGAAATAACAGCTTGAAAACTTAGAATTCCTGGATCCATGATGGCATATTCATCCTTTTTGTCTGGATCCTTCTCTTTGTCAGGATCTTTTCTTTTACTTATACCTTCTGCATCACCTTTCCCATCATTTTCAGGCTCAACAATATTCAGAGAAAAGTCAGGTGCCCAATTAGTAGAAATTGAGCCAAGTTCAGTGCAGCTTTCTACATCTTCCTTAATTATTCCTTTCTTACTTGTTGAATCCTAAAAGATAATCATCTCTAAACTAGCAACTGCTTTAAATTGTTGATCCTTACTATCTTTGAGAGCATTATCCTGAGAATCCTCTACTTGCAGCTGCTCCAATGCTTTTCCTGTAACTTTATCATTGGATGATATCTTTCCAAAAGAAGATTCCACCCAAGCTTTTGCTGATTCCTTCTCTTTCTCCTGTGCTGATACCTGTACTTGTTGGTTATTATTATTGTTAGAATTCTCTGTTGGATCATCTTTCACCTCTGTTGGTTTCTCTCTTGGTTGTTCACTAGGTATCTTCTCAACATGTAATGAATCACCTTTGTTATCATTATTCTTCAATCCATCAGTCTGCACTTCCTCATTGTCATCTCACTGTCATCTTCAGTGTTCATTAAAGCATCAAACATGTTAGCAGTTGCTACCTCCTTATTAGCTCCTTTATCATCAGCTTTGTGTTGATCTTCCTTGGCTTTCCATCCTTGTATAGGCTTATTATATCTACCCCTATATCTTCTCTTCTGATACTTGTTCTCCTCATGTTTACCTCTAGCATCAACAATCTCCTTTTCACCAGGGATTTTGCTATTTTTCTCCATTTTACCTTCAGCTTTAGTCTCTAGAACTTTTTTGGATTGACTATTCTTTGCAGCAACACCTTGTTCATTCTCTGGTTCATGTTCATCTTCTTTGGGATATAATTCAGGATGAATAATAAAGCAATCAGTCTCATTGTGACCTTGTAAATTACATCTTTTACAATACTTAGGTAGATGATCATAATTAATCTTTATCCATTTATCAATAATCTCACCAGTACCTTTCTTCTTCATACCAATATTGATTCTCTGAGGGAAATCACTAAGCAGATCAACTTCAACCTTTACCCTTGCACAACTTGGTCTGGTTTGTTTTTTTGTTACCATATCAACTTGTAATGTTTTACCAACTGCTGAAGCCAATGAAAACACTGCTTCCTTAACAAAATAGTTTAGGGGCAGATAAGGAAAGGAAATCCATGCAATTGCTATTGTAGTTTCTTCATCAGGATCAAACCATGGATCCCACTTCAATGTTCTCATGGGATACCACCAGTTCATGTGATTAGTATAGAATGCTGGTTTTGACAAGAGGTTAACATAATCTTCTACCAAAGTTTGACGAAGCAAAACATATCTATTCCTCAATAATCCAATAGGACATTCTCCTTTCAATTCACATTGCTTTGGAATTAGTTTCCTCAGTTCTTTAATGTCAAGCCAGCTATAGGAAAACTTTCCAAGGATAGCATATTGTATATTTTCACATAAAAGCATCTGCTCTATCTCTTCTTCATCCCAAAAGACCCTAGGCTTTCCATGCAGATACGTAACAGGCTTTTGAGGAATGATAGGCAATGTAGTTTTGTGTTGCGGGGGGTTTTAGGGTATTGGCATAAGATATTGGTAGCATGGTTGGTGCATTGGATGTTGATGGTGTCAGAGAAGGCTGGACAACCTCCAGTGGCCAAAGTGGCCATAATGACCAGGAAAAGTATGAAGAATAATTAGGGTTTCGGCTAGAGAGAGGTTCTCTTAGGTTTATTTACGAAGGTAGAGCGATTAAATGAGCGTATAGTTAATTTATCAGTTAAGAAATCGGATAAAAATTATATGAGATGTCTTATGGAGTATGTTGATGTTAGTGATGATGTTGTTGATGTTGGTATTGTTGTTGTTGGTTGTTGGTAATTGCAATTTTGGGCCAGGGATATAAACAAGGGAGATACTGCAGAAATTTTGGCAGATTCTAGAAAGAGTTAGTTTGAGGGCTTAAGAAAGGCCTGTGAAGATGAGTCTAACAATAGTATAAATTTTCTTGAATATAGATTTACGAGCCTGGGAGGCCAAGCGTTGAGTAGTGAAAGTTAAGGCGATCAAAAAGATATGTTAAGGCTTTCAGTTTCATTCTTTTTGGCATGATCCTATGATATGAGCGAACAACGAGTAAACAAGCTTCCATATTACTCTACTTTTAGAAGCACTAGTAGTACTTCAGTCTTTGATGTTCCTGTACCCCTCTTATGATTGTCCCTTCTGTTCAGGGGTCCTGAGTTTTGTATCATGATTATGTTAGTTCACATTTATGCATTGCATTCATTTACATATATGCATATTGACCCGTGACCAGAAGGCATTATATACTGGTACGGCGAGGCCCTGTCCCGCACCTTCTACAATTGATGCTCCAGTAGAGGTCTGTAGATAGTTGAGTACAGCTAGACATGATGTAGCCTTGTCGGCTTTCACTCTTTTGATGTACAGTATGTAGCAGCCGTGTCGGCTTGCACTGTTATTTTCATTATATATTTATATATATATATATATATATATATAAATATATATGCTCGTATGCACAGATGATTGATAGTCCTTAAAGTTGTTCTAATATGAGTCAGCATGGTTCAGTTATGAGTTTTATGGGCCACCCACTTATCCGGTAAGGTGCAGGTATGAGAGTAGGGGTGCTTGGTCAGTAGTGTTCAGGCACTCGTCACGACTCAGTGGATGGGTCGTGACAGAAGTGGTATCAGAGCAGTTTCGTCCTAGGGTTATCTACAGACTGTGTCTAGTAGAGTCTTGTTTATGGGTATGTTGTGCACCACACTTATAAGCAGGAGGCTACAGGACATTTAGGATATTGCCATTCTGTCTATCTTAGATCGTGCGATAGAGGTGTGAGACAAGAAATGCCTTCCTAATGATTTGTTCTGATTTCAGGATTGCCCCGCAAGAAAGCTACAGCCACCCAGAAGGGCAAGGGAGTGGCTGGTGAAGCCACTAGCCGTGTTCAGCAAACTACCAGGGCTCAGGGTGAGTCCCAGAGTGATAGTCCATCTCAAAATTCACATACTTCGCCTCCAGCACCTGCGCCAGCCCCCCCCAGTTCCTTAGCCAGATGCACTGGGCCAGGATGTGTGGGATGCTGTACAGCTATTAACCAGACTGGTAGCCGCTCAAGCTTAGTGGCAAGGAGTTGGTGTTGACCAGGCAGACCGAGCTGGCGGTGCATGGGTCAAGACTTTCCTTGGGTTATTCCCTCTAGAGTTTTCCGTACTGAAGCAAAATATGGACCCTCAGGACTTTATTAATGGTATGCAGAGGACCTCGAGGGTTATGCACGCTGATGAGGTCGAGTCCGTGGAGTTGGCTTCTTATAGGTTACGTGACATCGCAGTGAAGTGGTATCGGACATGGGAGCTATCTAAGGGAGAGAATGCCCCTCCAGCTGTATGGCAGGAGTTTTCAAACTCTTTCCTTCATCATTATTTACCACCAGAAGTGCGACGAACCCGAGCAAACAGATTCTTGCATCTTGAGCAGGGTAATATGAGTGTTCAGGAGTACTGTATACACTTTTATTCATTAGCTAGGTATGCCCTGTCCATGGTGGCCGATATGGAGGATAGAGTCCATCATTTTGTGGCTGATCTAGGGCCACATCTGATTGATCAATGCACGACAGCTGCATTACAGCCGGGCATGGATATTTCCCGCAGACAGGCATATGTGCAGAATTTGGAGGACCGTAAGCGCCAACGGAGAATGGGGCGTGAGAATGATCGGGGTCATAGTAAGAGGACTAGATCTTTAGAGATGGCTGGTGAGGTCAGGGCAGGACAGAGACAACAGCATTCTCGGTATCCCTTTTATTCAGCAGCGAGTGCATCTTCGCGGTTTCCAGGTCAGAAGTTTGATCGGTCTTCTTATTATGGATCGGGCTAGAGTTCTAGGGTATCAGGTTCTCAGCATAGACCCGAGTCAGGCCAGATGAGGCCATCTTTGCCGCGGTGTGCTCAGTGCAGTAGACTATACTCAGGGCAGTGTCAATTTGGGTCAGATGGCTGTTATGCTTGTGGCTAGCCAGGCCATAGGATTCGGGAGTGCTCGATGAGGGATGGTGTAGGTATTGTTCAGCCTATAGGGTCCATAGCTGGTTCTTCTTCCTCTGTACGCCCTCCAGGGCAAGGTTCTCAAACCCCAGCCGAACGTGGTAAAGAGAGGAGTGGAGTATCTAGCTCGAGTGGTCCTCAGAACCGCATATATGTGCTAGTTGGTAGACAGGATCGTGAGTCATCTCCTGACGTTGTTACAGGTATAATATTAGTTTCCTCCTATGATGTATACGCATTGATTGACCCTGGATCTACTTTGTCCTATATTGCTCCATTTGTTGCTAGTAAATTCGGGATAGAGCCTGAGTCTATTAATTCTTTTGAGGTGTCTACGCCTGTTGGTGACCCAGTAATAGCTAAGCGAGTATATTGGGGTTGTGTAGTTATAGTGTGTAATCGTCATACCATAGCAGATTTGATTGCGTTACATAAGATTGATTTTGATATCACTATGGGTATGGATTGGTTAGCTTCCTGCTATGCTAATGTCGATTGTAGAACGAATGTGGTCCGATTCCAGTTTCCTAGCAAACCAGTTTTAGAGTGGAAAGGTAATGCTGCCTCATCTAAGGGTAGGTTTATTTCTTACCTTAAGGCAAAAAAGATGATCAGAAAAGGCTATATTTATCACCTGGTCCCAGTCTAGGATGTACAAGCGGAGTCACCGACCCTTCAGTCTATTCCTGTGGTTAATAAGTTGTTATATCTCGTATTTTTGTACGTCGAATTATTTGTAAGCTAATTGACATAAGTTAAGGAAGAGATCATTTTGGGATATGAAATAAGTGCTTTTAATCCTCGATTTTAATTAGTGCACGATTTGTTTATAAATTTCAAGTAGTATAGAAATATTAATGGGGATTAGGGATTAATTAACTATGATTATATTATTAAGTGGAGATTAGTGATTAATTAAGATTAATTAAGTTAGCTAATTATATAGTTAAGGTGGGCCCCACCCGATTCTTTAGTTTAAAAAAAAATATACAAATCAAAACAACAAAATTGATGAGTCATTAAGGGGTGGCACGTGTCCAATGGAGGGACACCATATATATATTTATGTCATGACCAAATGGAGCAATTCATTTTCATTTTGCAAGTTTTAAGCTTAAGAGAAAGAGAAAGAAAAGCATAGCCATGGCTGTCACGCTCTCGGCCAGCCATGGTCTCTAAAGTTTTTTTTTTTGTTCTTGTTTAGATTAATTCTAAGGTAATTTTCAAGTCCAAGGAGGTGATAGCAACATTGGGTATTGAATTGAGGAAGAAGAAATAGTGCAATTGGTGCAAGTGGGTGTAGAATTTGCTCCGATTAAATTAAGGTAAGATGTTCTCATTTTATGGTATAATTGGATTAATGGTGTTGTAATGGAAAGATTAAAATTGTATTAGATGAAATTGGAAGTAAGAAATTGCATGAATTCATTGATATTAGGAGTTGTGGTTGTTATATGGAATTGTTGAGTTGAAAGATTAAAAGTATGGTTTATGTTCATATGTTGTTGTTCGTGTTGTTGTCGTGTTGTCGTTGATATGACTTCTAAATTTGGAAGAAAGAAGTGTATAACATATCGTATACAAAGCGTATGTTGGTATGTTTGGTGTATAATCTTAAATGCTAATGATTTGGATTGGAAAAGGATTAAGAAGGGTTATTGGGGTTGTTTGAGTTGTTTATGGGCTGGATTGTAAGGATTTGATATGAATATTTCTATTACTATTGTTGTTGGTTTTGCTGTGATAACAGGAGATTAATTAGAAGTTCGGGATAGGCGAGTTATATAGGGGAAATGCTGCCCGAATTCCGTTAAGTTCTTAACTAACGAAAATCCTAATCAAGAAAGTATGAACTAAAGAAAGATGCCTATAAGCGATTGGTTGTAGATTTATAAGCTAGAAAGTATAGTTTACTAACGATAGCGTTACTTTCATATTAAATAGGATAAAGGGGCGACGAAGCGAACTTTGTTACGGTTAACCTATAACAGGTATGTAAAGTTATCCTTTCCTTCTTTTGGCATGATCCTTATGTAACAAACAGACGACGTGTATGTGATCCCAAAGAAGTTCTTATTCTTAGAGCCACTAGGATGGCTAATGTTCTTGATTTCCAGAAGCTATTTCATTATGTCTTGATACGTGTATATGATTCCAGAAGTTCTATTTTGATATAATCCATAGTGACATTCGAAAGGTACTTGATATGACTATTGTTTTTATTTCCAAATGGTAGTTCGTTTTGATTACTCTATTTAGTCTCAGATATGATTTAGTTTGTATATGGTTGCTCACTACTCTGCTCGTGCATGCCTCAATATGTCTTTCACCGAGTCTCGGGCCGGGTATGTTATCGTGCACAATTTCACGGCATTGTTCGTTGAATATCTAACAAGAGGGCCGGGTACGGTATATATATATATATATATATGATGACATGATAATATGATGATATGATGATATGATGGTGCGATTATGGCGCCAAGAATGGCATATGATGACTTTATTCACCGAGTCCCGTAATGGGCCGGGTATGATATATGATATTGACATGCATGATTTATGTTTCATAAGGCAAGTGTTTTGGTATTCTGGATATTATACTTGTCTCCTGTAATCCCTATTTCAGTCATGATCCTCTTTATTGTATTTCATGGTTTACATACTCAGTACAAATCTCGTACTAACCCCCTTTCTTCGGGGGGGCTGCGTTTCGTGCCCGCAGGTACAGATACTCGATTCGGTGATCCTCCAGCTTAGGATTCTCCCTCAGCTGTCTTGGAGAGCTCCATTGCTCCGGAGCCTAGACTTTTGGTACAGATCCTTTGATGTATATATATATATGTTTGTCCAGGGGTACGGCGGAGCCCTGCCCTATCATATGTCACCGTTGATACTCTTAGAGGTCTGTAGACATATGTGTGGGTTGTCTATAGATTGTGATCAGTTGTGTCTATATGGTTTGTTGTGGATATTTCTGTTTGTTGTGGCAACCTTGCCGACTTGCATATTGTATCGACATGTAGTGGCAGCCTTGTCAGCTTACGTAGTATATTGACATGTAGTGGCAGCCTTGTCGGCTTGCGTATCATAATGGTATATAGTGGCAGCCTTGTCGGCTTGCGTATCTTATTACGCTGTGATTGATTTTGACTCCTCAGGAGACAGGTTATCATGATATGTGACGTTGTGAACCTTGGGGTGTTTGCCAATTCCCATATTGTCTATAGTGTCAGTCTGACTATGTCTAACAGGTACGTATACGAGTGTCTAGCTCGGGCACTAGTCATGGCCCACGGGGCTGGGTCGTGACAAAAGTGGTATCAGAGCAGTTAATCCTCAGAGTGTCTACAGAACGTGTCTAGTAGAGTCTTGTTTATCGGTGTGTTGTGCACCACATCTATAAACATGAAGCTACAGGACATTTAGGATGTTACCTTTCCTTCTTATCTTAGATCGTGCGATAGAGCTATATTATCAAGATAATCCGTCCCTAACAGATTATTATGTTTACACCTATGCCTCCAAAGAAAACGACAGCTGCCCAAAAGGGCAAAGTGGTAACAGGAGATACTAGCTAGACCCGGAGAGTTACTAGGGCCCGTGCCTAGCTTGCGCCTGAGATTGTGCTTCAGTCAGCGAGTTCTGCTACACCGCCACTTCCAGAGGAACCTAGGGCAGCGGCAGCTCCAGATCAGGGGGCGGCTCCACCGCCAGCTCCCGAGGTTCCAGTACCCGAGCCTCCAGCTCCTCAGCCAGGGGCGGAGGATAGAGCTATGAGAGATGCAGTTCAGTTGCTGACCAGATTAGTGGCAGGGCAGGCTCGCAGGCATGGACTAGGGGTTGACCTTGCGGATAGACATGACAGTTTGACGGCTCATGACTTCTTAAGTTGTAAGCCTTCAGAGTTTTTCGGGTCAAATCCTGAGGATGATCCGTAGGAGTTTATTCGGCATATGTAGCGTACGTTGAGAATAATCAAGGCTTCTGAGACTGAGTCTGTTGAGTTGGCTTCGTATAGATTGCGTGATGTAGCTGTTAATTGGTATGAGTTGTGGGAGTTATCTAGGGGCGAAGACACTCCTCCAGCAGTATAGGATGAGTTCGTGGAGGCCTTCCTTGGACACTTTCTGCCCCCAGAGATGAGACGATCTAGAGTTGATAGATTCTTACATCTGAGGCAGAGTGGCAGGAGCGTTCGAGATTATAGTCTTTAGTTTGATTCGTTGGCCAGATATGCACCTACTATTGTAGCTGATATGGCTGATAGAGTGCATCATTATGTGATGGGACTGGATCGCTATTTGATTGATGGTTGTATGGCGGTGGCTCTCTAACCAGGTATGGATATTGCTCGGATACAGGCATATGCACAGGGGGTAGAGGATCGACACAGAGGACGTCAGCCAGATAGGGATTATGACAGAGGTTAGCATAAGAGGGCTAGATCGGCTGGTTATCCTGGCGAGTTTCGAGGCAGGTAGCCTCAGCAGTATAGTATATATCCTTCCCAGCCAGCACGGAGCACCCCCCCAAAGTTTACAGGAAGGAGATTTGAGAGTACAGGGTATTCAGGAGCCGGTCAGAGCTCCAGGGCTTCAGGTTCGCAGGTGAACAAGGGTTCGAATCAGTCGAGGCCACCTTTGCCTCGGTGCTCTCGGTGTGGTAGGCCCCATTCTGGGGAATGCCGTTTTGCTACAGGTGCTTGTTTTTCTTGAGGCCGCAAGGCCATATTATGAGAGAGTGCCTGTATGGTGGCGGTCCAGGTGGTGTAGCTCTGTCTACTGGGTCGGTTGCTGGTTCATCTTCTTCTGTAGCTATGCGCCCTACGGGGCAGGGTATTAAGACACCAGCAGGCCGTGGTAGAGTTCGTGGCGGAGCTTCCAGTTCTAGCGGTCCTTCGAACCGCATATATGCTTTGGCCAGTAGACAGGATCAGGAGGCGTCACCAAATGTTGTTACAAGTCTACTATCGATTTTTTCTCGGGACGTATATGCATTGATAGATCCAGGTTCCACCTTATTGTATATCTCCCCCTTTGTTGCTAGTAGAATCGGGATAAAACCTGAATTGATAGAACCATTTGAGGTAGCTACACCGGTATGAGATTCTATCATAGCAAAGCAAGTATATAGAGATTATTCGGTGATTATATATAGTCGTTACACCAAGGCATAGCTGATAGAGTTAGATATGACTGAGTTTGATGTTATTATGGGTATGGATTGGTTAGCTTCTTGTTATGCTAACGTTGATTGTAGAGAAAAGATGGTTCGATTTCAGTTCCCAAGAGAGCCAATTATAGAGTGGATGGGGAATACAGCATCGCCGAGGGGTAAGTTTATTTCATACCTCAAGGCAAAGAAGATGGTTAGAAAGGGTTATATTTATCATCTGGTTCGGGTGCATGACCTGAAAGCAGAGGTGCCGACTCTTCAGTCAGTGCCGATAGTTAACGAATTCCCAGATGTATTCCCAGACGAACTTCCAGGTCTACCTCCTAAGCGGGAGATAGAGTTTACTATAGATGTTTTGCCAGATACTCAGCCCATATCTATTCCTCCTTATAGAATGGCACCTGCAGAACTAAAAGAGTTGAAGGAGCAACTGAGAGACTTGTTAGAAAAGGGCTTCATCAGACCCAACACATCACCTTGGAGAGCACCGGTGCTATTTGTGAGAAAGAAAGATGGGTCGCTGCGGATGTGTATCGATTATAGGCAGCTGACTAAAGTGACAATAAAGAATAGATATCCCCTCCCTAGAATTGATGATCTATTTGACTAGTTGCAGGGTGCTAAGTGTTTCTGGAAGATAGATTTGCGGTCAAGCTATCACCAGTTGAGGGTAAAAGAGGCAGATATTCCGAAGACTACATTTAGGACCCGATACGGGCATTATGAGTTTAGAGTGATGTCTTTTGGGTTGACCAATGCTCCAGCAGTATTTATGGATTTGATGAACCGAGTGTTCAAGCCGTTCCTAGATATGTTCGTGATCGTATTTATCGATGATATTCTGGTCTATTCACGATCAGAAGAGGAGCATGCAGACCATTTGAGGACGGTACTTAGTGTACTCCAGCACCACAAGTTGTATGCTATGTTTTCTAAATGTGAATTCTGGTTGACTTCAGTAGCATTCTTGGGGCATATTGTTGGAGCTCATAGCATTCGGGTAGATACACAGAAGATTGAAGCTGTAAAGACTTGGCCTAGACCTACGACACCTACTGAGGTACGTAGTTTTCTGGGGCTAGCAGGATATTATAGGAGGTTTGTAGAGAAATTTTCCTCGATTTCAACGCCTTTAACAAGGCTAACACAGAAGGAAGCTAAGTTCCGGTGGACTGATGCATGTGAGCAAAGTTTCCAATTACAGAAGGATAAGTTGACTACGGCCCCAGTTCTAACACTTCCTGAGGGACCAGATGGCTATGTTATTTATTGTGATGCTTCAGGTGTTGGACTAGGTTGTGTATTGATGCAGCATGGCAGGGTTATAGCCTATGCTTCCCGACAACTCAGAAAACACGAAAGGAATTATCCTACTCATGATCTGGAGTTAGCAGCGGTAATTCATGCTTTGAAGATATGGAGACATTATTTATATGGCGTGCATGTTGATATTTATACGGATCATAAAAGTCTCCAATATATTTTTAAGCAGAAGGAGCTGAATTTACGGCAGAGAAGTGTCACGACCCGACTCGGGGCCGCGACGAGCACCCGGTGCTAACCCACCCGAGCACCCTCTTAGCTTACTCTTATACTTACATCTAGGTGAGCCACATAATTATACATGCATTTCCATTCATTCGTCAACTAGTCCCATATGGACAACCCCACATTTATATCATCATAGGCATTTATGCCACATCAATATACATGGGCCAACGTGGCCGGCAAAATGATATACAAAACATAGGCCGACAAGGCCAAACACATCTACCCATGCACACACATGTCTACGAGCCTCTAAGAGTATAACATATCACATTAGCGGGAGAGGACCCCGCTACGCCCATAATTATATACACAAAGGAATGAGTACCCAAAAGATATGGCTCCGAAGGAAATGGAGCTCTCTATGTAATCTTCGAATAGGCAGCTAAGGATCAAATCTGCCTCCCTGTGCACCTGCGGGCATGACGCAGCGTCCACAAACAAAAGGACGTCATTACTAAGAATGTACTGAGTATTTAAAGCATGATCAACATCAATATAGAAGCATAATAGATATCATATGAAGATAGCATAGGAGGGGAGACAGTAATATCATCGTCATCATGTCGCTTACTTGCATACGTTGTCGTTCGTATCCCATAATAATAGTCGTACCATACTTGTGCTCATATTCGTATACATGTCCTTATTCGTATTCTTATACATAGTCTTATCACATTCATATTCATATTATATACATAGCCATACACTTATATACATACATAGCATTTACATAGCATACCCGACCTCATAGGATCGGTGTTTCATACATACTTAGCGAACCAAGGCTCAAGATCATACATACCTGGACCTACCAAGGCATCAGGGTTATCCGTACCTTCTGCAGAAGTGCGCGCGCGTTACATAATCATATACATACTTTATACATAGTTATATACATATAGTCTTACCCGGCATCATAAGCTCGGGGTCTTATCATAGCCCTTCATAGGCACACAAATACATATATCATAGCTCGTAAGCATCTTTAGTCTCATTTTACTCTCATCATCATTGCTATCCTCATCATTATCGTTACATTTACATTATAGACTTACTGGTCATACGAGGAACGTAGTATAATCATAGTACATATCAAGGGTCGTGAGCTTATGAGCTCGGAATGCCAACCATGTGAAGACAACATACTCATATAGAGGAATTTAGGAATTTGGCCAAGAACCATGCCTTATGAAAGAAGGGTTAGCCTTACATACCTTTCCGTCGAACTATTCTACACTTGCACGTTCCCTTCCAATGCTAGCGTCTATATCTTCATTAATATCATAACAATGGCCATTAGTCATTCACACTATCCACATTATCTAGATTCCTCAATTTGCCTCTAATTCACCCACATTCATGGTCATAACACCCATCTTCGTCCATTTGTCTAAAGTGTTTAGTTCATGATCTTAATACCATTTATAACACATTCATATCACAACACAACAACATTCATATCTCAATTCAAACTATTTCTCAAAATGTCACTATTCATCATTCATGACCTAGTTGACCACATTTTCTACAATCCATATATTTTAATTCTCCAATACCTTAAACATCTTGTAAAAATCATGAATCTTACCTTAGAAGTTGTAGGAACAAGCTTTGGTTGGTAATACTCTTCTTTGAGCAAAACCCTAGTTTTTCTCCATTTGGGTTCCTTGACTTGTATGATCCTTGATGATTCCCTTATCCTTGATTCACTTGTCTTAATGTTATTGATGGCTTATAATCCTTGAAAACTCATATAATAAATGTAGAGAGAAGTTCTAGAGAGAAGTGGTGTAATGTTGTAATGAAATAAAATAAGTCTTGATCCTCATATTTAATGAATTGAAAAATCTGTGTTGGGTGAACAGTGGTCGTCCATGGAGGTTTACGGTCTGTATTCCACTTTACGGACCGTCCTTCGTGGTTGTCTTTAAGCTTAAGCAGAACCAGAGACTTTGGCCTGCATGCGTGGGATTTACGACTATGGTTTACGGGCCGTAAATCACTTTACGGTCCATCCACCAGGTCGTATTATACCTTTTCCTCAGCTGGCAGAAAATTGAAGTTGGGCATGCCAGTTTACGACTTCAAGTTTACGGACCGTATTGCACTTTGCGGTCCGTATTTTGCACTATACGACCACTGGGCAGTTTCGCCAACTTTCAATTTTTTCTCATTTCCCGACTTTTCATTCTAATCATCCACATTCCTTCACATACATTTCCCATGAAACATTATACACTCGCACTCCTCGCACACATCATTTGTCCATTTACTTGCGTACCAACGGAAAATTTCCGAGGTGTAACATTCTACCCCCCTTAGGAACATTCGTCCTCGAATGTTAAAGGCTTGGGGAATTCTATAAAACTTTCGCCAGAGTTTCCTCTGTAATGTGGCACTACCACCCTGTCACAACAACCCACAATAACAATGCCTCACAGGGCAATAATACAACAGCACTAGAAATTTGGCCACACACGACCTGAACGTAAAAAAAAAAGGGAAAACATGCATACCTTATGATTTTGACGTCTCATCTTGGACTTCTTCCAAGGGCTGAAATAAATGTGGGTATTTGGATCGCATATTCTCTTCTGCTTCCCATGTCATTTCCTCTCGATTGTTATTTCTCCACAGAACTTTAGTTGAGGCCACTTCTTTGTTTCTAAGCCTCCGTACTTGCCTATCTAATATGGCAATAGGTATTTCATCATAAGTTAACTTTTATGTCACTTGAATATCATTCACTGGGACGATCCTCGTAGGATCTCCAACACACTTCCGAAGCATCGAGACATGAAATACTGGATGGACTAACTCCAAATCTGGAGGTAGATCTAGTTCATAGGCCACTTTGCCTATTTTGCGCACAATTTTGTATGGCCCAATATACCGGGGACTGAGCTTCCCCTTTTTGCCAAATCTCATCACGCCCTTCATTGGCGACACTTTCAAGAATACCCAATCTTTCACTTCGAACTCTAAGTCTCTTCGACGATTATCCGCATAGGACTTCTGACGACTTTGAGCCGCTAGCAACTGATCTTGTATGAGCTTAACTTTCTCTATTGCTTGCTGGACCAAGTCTGGCCCTATCAACTTAGCTTCTCCGGTTTCAAACCACCCAATTGGGGATCTACACTTTCGCCCATATAGAGCTTCATACGGTGCCATTTGAATGTTAGAATGGTAACTGTTATTGTAAGCAAACTCAATGAGTGGCAAATGGTCATCCCAATTTCCTCCAAAATCTATCATACATGCCCGTAACATATCTTCAAGAGTCTGAATAGTACGTTCAGCTTGCCCATCAGTCTGTGGGTGAAACGCCGTGCTTAAGAAAACTTGGGTCCCTAAACCTTCTTGGAAAGACCCCCAAAACTTGGCTGTAAACTGAGTCCCTCTATCGGAGATAATAGATACCGGAACGCCATGGAGTCTCACTATCTCTTTAAGATAAAGCTTGGCATAATCTTCTGCCATATAGGTCGTTCTGACCGGTAAGAAATGCGCTGACTGTGTGAGCCTATCCACGATCACCCATATCGAATCATATTTACGTCGAGAACGGGGTAACCCTGTAATGAAATCCATATTAATCACTTCCCACTTCCAAGTTGCGATTTCTATAGCTTGCAATAAGCCACCCGGCTTTTGGTGTTCTATGTTCACTTGTTGGCAATTAGGACACTGAGCTACGAATTCTGCTACGTCTTTCTTCATCCCATTCAACCAATATATAGTCTTAAGATCATGATACATTTCGTCGCTCCGGGGTGAACGGAGTAACGGGAACAATGAGCTTCTCTCAGAATCTGATGGCGTAGACCTGCCACATCGGGAACACATAACCTGCCTCGACATCGGAGAACTCCATCTTCCGAAATGTCAAATGATGACCTCTCCTTCTGAGGGAGTGTATCTCTGTACTGCATTAGCATGGGATCCTCATATTGTCGCTCTTCTACTTCCGCTACTAACGATGAAACTGCTGAATTCTGAATAATAGCTCCACTGCTACCAGAGTCCACCACTCGGATTCCTAGGCTAGCTAACTGCTGAAGATCACGGGCCATCTCTTTCTTTTCTGGTCGTACATAACTTAGACATCCCATCGACCTACGGCCAAGAGCATCAGCCACAACATTTGCCTTTCCGGGGTGGTACAGGATTTCGACATCATAGTCTTTTAGCAACTCTAGCCATCGTCGTTGCCGCAAATTCAACTCTTTCTGCTTGAAGATGTACTGGAGACTCTTATGATCTGTATAAATATCCACGTGGACACCATATAAGTAATGTCTCCATATCTTTAAAGCATGGACCACAACAGCCAATTCTAAGTCATGGGTAGGATAATTCTGCTCATGTTTCCGTAATTGTCTAGAAGCATACACAATCACCTTACCATTTTGCATCAATACACAGCCTAGCCCGACGCCTGAAGCATCACAATAAATAACATATCCTTCCAATCCCTCTGGAAGTGTCAAGACTGGGGCTTAAGTCAGTCGGTCCTTCAACTCTTGGAAACTACGCTCGCAAGCATCTGTCCATTGAAACTTAGCTGACTTCTGAGTCAACTTGGTGAGCGGTGTAAAAATAGAAGAGAAATCCTCAACAAATCTTCTGTAATAACCTGCTAAACCCAAAAAGCTACGAACCTCCGTAAGGGTCGTGGGCCTTGGCCAAGTCTTCACTGCCTCAATCTTTTGGCTATCCACTCGAATACCGTCAGTTGCAACAATGTGGCCCAGAAATGCCACTGAGTTCAACCAAAACTCGCATTTGGAAAACTTCGCGAATAACTCTCGGGTTCGAAGAACTCCAAGGACAATACGCAAGTGATCCGCATGTTCTGCCTCGGATCTAGAATACACTAGGATATCATCGATGAATACAATCACGAACATATCCAGAAAAGGCCTGAATACATTGTTCATTAAGTCCATAAACACTGCCGGTGCATTAGTTAGCCCAAACGACATTACTCGGAACTCGAAATGGCCATATCTTGTTCTGAAAGCTGTCTTAGGGATATCTTTCTCCCTAACTATTACTTGGTGATACCCGGACCTCAAATCAATCTTCGAAAACCATTTGGCACCTTGCAATTGATCAAATAAATCATCAATCCTCGGGAGGGGATACTTGTTCTTAATTGTCACTTTATTCAATTGCCGATAATCAATGCACATTCTCAAAGAGCCATCCTTCTTCCGGACGAACAATACGGGTGCTCCCCACGGGGATGAACTAGGCCTAATGATGCCTTTTTCAAGCAAGTATTTTAATTGCTCCTTTAACTCTTTCAACTCTGCGGGTGCCATCCTATAGGGAGGAATAGATATGGGTTTAGTGTCTGGCAACACATCAATCGCAAAATCGATCTCTCGCTCGGGAGGAAGGCCTGGAAGCTCTTCTGGGAACACATCCGGAAATTCGTTCACTACCGGAACTAACTGAAGAGTCGGCGACTCAACTTCTACATCTTGAACTCGTACTAGGTGATAAATGCACCCTTTCGTGATCATTTTCCTTGCCTTTAGATAGGAAATAAACCTACCTTTTGGTGATGCCACATTCCCTTTCCATTCTAAGACTGGTTCCCCCGGAAACTGGAAACGAACCATCTTCATTCGGCAATCAACATTGGCATAACAAGAAGCCAACCAATCCATGCCCATAATAACGTCAAAATCTACCATTTCTAGCTCATGCAAATCAATCATGGTACGACGATCACAAATCACAATCACACAATTCCTATATACTCGGCTAGCTATTACCGATTCACCCACGGGTGTAGACACCTCAAAAGGTTTGATAGACTCCGGCTCAATTATAAATCGACCCGCAATATATGGAGTAACATATGATAATGTGGAGCCCGGAACAATCAAAGCATATACATCATGAGAGAATACCGATAATATACCTGTGACCACATCAGGAGAAGACTCAAGATCTTGGCGTCCAGCCAAAGCATAAATACGGTGCTGACGACCGCTAGTACTGGGAGCTCTGCCTCTACCTCTACCATGGCCGACTGGCGCATGTGAACCTGGCCCCGTAGGGCGTACAGATGCCGAAGATCCGGCTACCGACCCTGATGGCTGGGTCCTACCTCTACCATGTACTGAGGGGCAATCACGCATAATATGGCCTGGCCGACCACATGAATACCAAGCGTCTGAACCTGATCGGCACTGACCCCAATGCAACTTTCCACACTGAGAACATCGTGGTACTGGTGGCCTTGACTGGCCTGAATCACCTCTAAACTGAGACCCCGAATAACCCTGACTCGGCTCGGAACGAGTAGATCTGTCAAATCACTGCCCCGTGAACTGTGGAGGTGTACTGGTCATAGAATAGCCTGAATGGCTGGGAAACTGCTGTCTATGTCCGTCCCTGGACTAGCTCCTCGAACCCGAAGGTCTGGCCTTCTTGTTATGGCCCCTATCCTGCTCACGTTCATTTCTCCGCTGCTGTAGGTGTTCCTCTAATTCCTGAGCATGTGCCTGAATGCGTGCAATATCCATGCCATCCTGAAGGGACGCAGTTAAGCATTTATCCATCAAGTGTGGCCCTAGGCCTTTCACAAACCGGTGCACCCGATCGCCCATATCCGCTACCATGGCCGAAGCATACCTAGCCAAGGAATTGAAGCGGAGACTATACTCTGTAGCACTCATGCTACCTTGCCTCAGATTCAAGAATTTATCGGCCCTAGCTCGCCGAACTTCTGGAGGCATGTAGTGACAGAGAAAAGCATCGACAAACTCTTGCCATACCAGCGGAGGTGCATTGGCTCCCCGCGAAGCCATCCATACTGTATACCACTGGATCGAGATATCTCTCAATCTATAGGATGCTAGCTCTACCGACTCAGTGTCTGAAGCATGTATCAACCGGAGCGTCCTAAGCATACCATCAATAAAGTCCTGGGGATGCTCCTCCGGTTTCGACCCAAAGAATTCCGGGGGTTTCAAAGCAATGAAGTCACGGGCCCTTGCACTAACAACCCTGTCACCTTGCCCTGCGCTTGGCCTCTGAGTCTGGGCCGCAACTAACTGAGTCAACAAATTAATGGCCTCTCTCAAGTCTTGGCCCGAAGCATTCGGTGGAGGAGCTCGAGCTGGGGCTGAGGCTCCCACGTGCTCCTCGGTAATAGGCACTGTCTGGGAGGACTGAGATTGAGCCGCAATCTGGGACTCATCTTCCTCTACTACCGGTAGCGGTGCTCTTTTAGCCCGCTTTTCTGCCACCGTCTTGCCCTTTTGGGCTGCTGTAGCCTTTTTCTTTTTAGGCATCTCTGAAATACACAACACACGATTTAGGAACAAGAATTTCTTACATCATAGCTCTATCGCACGATTCTTATGAAGAAAGAAGGTCATATATTCCTAAAATGTCCGCAGCTTCTCGTTTATAAGTGTGGCGCGCAACACACCCATAACCAAGACTCTACTAGACACGGCTCGTAGACACATCCTAGGACTGAACTGCTTTGATACCAATTTTGTCATGACCCGACTCGGGGCCGCGACGAGCACCTGGTGCTAACCCACCCGAGCACCCTCTTAGCTTACTCTTATAGTTACATCTAGGTGAGCCACATAATTATACATGCATTTCCATTCATTCGTCAACTAGTCCCATATGGACAACCCCACATTTATATCATCATAGGCATTTATGCCACATCAATATACATGGGCCAACGAGGCCGACAAAATGATATACAAAACATAGGCCGACAAGGCCAAACACATCTACCCACGCACACACATGTCTACAAGTCTTTAAGAGTATAACATATCACATTAGCGGGACAGGACCCCGCTACGCCCATAATTATATACACAAAAGAATGAGTACCCAAAAGATATGGCTCCGAAGGAAATGGAGCTCTCTTTGTAATCTCCGAATAGGCAGCTAAGGATCATATTTGCCTCCCTGTGCACCTGCGGGCATGACGCAGCGTCCACAAACAAAAGGACGTCAGTACGAAGAATGTACTGAGTATTTAAAGCATGATCAACATCAATATAGAAGCATAATAGATATCATATGAAGATAGCATAGGAGGGGAGACAGTAATATCATCGTCATCATTTCGCTTACTTGCATACGTCGTCGTTCGTATCCCATAATAATACTCGTACCATACTTGTGCTCATATTCGTATTCTTATACATAGTCTTATCACATTCATATTCATATTATATACATAGCCATACACTTATATACATACATATCATTTACATAGCATACCCAACCTCATAGGATCGGTGTTTCATACATACTTAGCCAACCAAGGCTCAAGATCATACATACCTGGCCCTACCAAGGCATCAGGGTTATCCGTACCTTCTGCAGAAGTGCGCGCGCGTTACGTAATCATATACATACTTTATTCATAGTTATATACAAATAGTCTTACCCGGCATCATAAGCTCGGGGTCTTATCATAGCCCTTCATAGGCACACATATACATATATCATAGCTCGTAAGCATCTCTAGTCTCATTTTACTCTCATCATCATTACTATCCTCATCATTATCGTTACATTTACATTATAGACTTACTGGTCATACGAGGAACGTAGTATAATTATAGTACATATCAAGGGTCGTGAGCTTATGAGCTCGGAATGCCAACCATGTGAAGGCAACATACTCATATAGAGGAATTTAGGAATTTGGCCAAGAACCATGCCTTATGAAAGAAGGGTTAGCCTTACATACCTTTCCGTCGAACTATTCTACACTTGCACGTTCCCTTCCAATGCTAGCGTCTATACCTTCATTAATATCATAACAATGGCCATTAGTCATTCACACTATCCACATTATCTAGATTCCTCAATTTGCCTCTAATTCACCCATATTCATGGTCATAACACCCATCTTCGTCCATTTGTCTAAAGTGTTTAGTTCATGATCTTAATACCATTTATAACACATTCATATCACAACACAACAACATTCATATCTCAATTCAAACTATTTCTCAAAATGTCACTATTCATCATTCATGACCTAGTTGACCACATTTTCTACAATCCATGTATTTTAATTCTCCAATACCTTAAAAATCTTGTAAAAATCATGAATCTTACCTTAGAAGTTGTAGGAACAAGCTTTGGTTGGTAATACTCTTCTTTGAGCAAAACCCTAGTTTTTCTCCATTTGGGTTCCTTGACTTGGATGATCCTTGATGATTCCCTTATCCTTGATTCACTTGTCTTAATGTTATTGATGGCTTATAATCCTTGAAAACTCATATAATAAATGTAGAGAGAAGTTCTAGAGAGAAGTAGTGTAATGTTGTAATGAAATAAAATAAGTCTTGATCCTCATATTTAATGAATTGAAAAATATGTGCTGGGTGAACAGTGGTCGTCCATGGAGGTTTACTGTCCGTATTCCACTTTACGGACTGTCCTTCGTGGTCGTCTTTAAGCTTAAGCAGGACCAGAGACTTTGGCCTGCATGCGTGGGATTTACGACCATGGTTTACGAGCCGTAAATCACTTTACGGTCCGTCCACCAGGTCGTATTATACCTTTTCCTCAGCTGGCAGAAAATTGAAGTTGGGCATGCCAGTTTACGACTTCAAGTTTACGGACCGTATTGCACTTTACGGTCCGTATTTTGCACTATATGACCGCTGGGCAGTTTTGCCAACTTTCAATTTTTTCTCATTTCCCGACTTTTCATTCTAATCATCCACATCCCTTCACATACATTTCCCATGAAACATTATACACTCGCACTCCTCGCACACATCATTAGTCCATTTACTTGCGTACCAACAGAAAATTTCCGAGGTGTAACAAGAAGGTGGCTAGAATTGCTAAAGGATTATGATGTTGATATCCTATACCATCCAGGGAAAGCAAACGTTGTAGCAGATGCACTTAGCCGTAAATCTATGGGTAGCTTGACAGATGTACAACCAGAACAGAAGGAGATGGTCCGTGAAATTTACCAGCTAGCTAGCCTTGGAGTCCGTTTGGCTGATTCTGGAGATGGTGGAGTTTCTATTCGAGAAGTTGCTGAATCCTCTATCATGGAAGAGGTATAGAGGCACCAGTACGAGGACCCTGTTCTGGCACGGTATAGAGATACAGCTCTTCAAAAGGAGGAGACCCCGTTCAAAGTCACACCTGATGGCGTGTTACGATATGAAGGTAGACTATGTGTACCTGAGGTTGTAGGGTTACGGCAACAGGTTATGGGAGAGGCACACTATGCCCGTTATTCTGTTCATCCACGGTCGATGAAGATGTATCATGACCTCAGATGTCTGTATTGGTGGGATGGTATGAAGAAGGATATGGCAGAGTTTGTTGCTCAGTGCCCGAATTGTCAACAGGTTAAGGTCGAGCATCAGAAGCGTGGTGGGTTATTACAGGAGATAGAGATCCCAACCTGGAAATGGGAAGTAATTAATATGGACTTCATCACAGGTTTACCTCGCACTCCTCAGAAGTATGACTCTATATGGGTTATTGTAGATAGGCTGACGAAATCGGCCCATTTTCTTCCAGTCAGGACTACTTATTCAGCTGAGGACTATGCAAAGTTATATATCAGAGAGATAGTGAGACTCCATGGGGTCCCCATATCTATTGTCTCAGACAGAGGAGCTCAGTTTACAGCTAACTTCTGGAGATCATTCCAGGAGGGATTGGGGACACAGGTGAGTCTTAGCACAGCATTCCACCCTCAGACTGACGGACAGGCCAAGCATACTATTCAGACACTACAAGATATGTTACGGGCCTGTATTATTGATTTCAGAGGTAGCTGGGACGATCATTTGTCACTTATCGAGTTTTCTTATAATAATAGCTACCATTCTAGTATCCAGATGGCACCGTATGAGGACTTATATGGGAGGAAGTGCAGGTCACCTATTGGTTGGTTTGATGTTGGTGAGACTAAATTAATAGGCCCAGATATGATTCATCAAGCTGTTGATAAGGTAAAGATCATCCAGGAGAGGTTACTGGCAGCCCAGAGTCGACAGAAGTCATATGCAGATAATCGACGTCGACACTTAGAGTTTCAGGTTGGTGAGATTGGGTGTTCTTGAAGGTGTCACCTATGAAGGGCGTAATGAGATTCGGCAGGAAAGGGAAGCTTAGCCCGAGGTACATTGGGCCTTATCAGGTTATTCGTAGGGTAGGCAAGGTTGCCTACGAGTTGGACCTACCATATGATTTGGAAGCAGTACATCCAGTATTTCATGTGTCGATGCTACGCAAATGCATTGGTGTCCCTTCTAGAGTATTCCCTGTGGATGATGTCCAGGTGACGGAGGAGCTGTCCTATGAGGAGAAACCTATAGCTAAACTTGATCGGCAAGTTAGGAGATTGCGTACTAAGGATGTGGCTTCCGTCAAGGTGTTATGGCGAAATAATAATAGAGAAGAGATGACCTGGGAAGCTGAAGAAGAGATGAAGAATAAGTATCCTTACTTGTTCCCTACGCCTGCAGGTAATTCAACTCCTCACTTGATTATATTGATTGGTAGATGAGACTACATGTTATAGTGATAAGAGAGACTTCCCCGAATTTTTTATAAGACTTTATAGGGCCAATTTAACATTCGAGGACGAATGTTCTAAAGGGGGAAAGGATATTATATCCCGTATTTTTGTACATCAAATTATTTGTAAGCTAATTGACATAAGTTAAGGAAGAGATCATTTTGGGATATGAAATAAGTGCTTTTAATCCTCGATTTTAATTAGTGCACGATTTGTTTATAACTTTAAATTAGTATAGAAATATTAATGGGGATTAGGGATTAATTAACTATGATTATATTATTAAGTGGAGATTAGTAATTAATTAAGATTAATTAAGTTAGCTAATTATATAGTTAAGGTGGGCCCCACCCGATTCTTTAGTTTAAAAAAAATACAAATCAAAACAACAAAATTGATGAGTCATTAAGGGGTGGCACGTGTCCAATGGGGGGACACCATATATATATATATTTATGTCATGACCAAATGGAGCAATTCATTTTCATTTGGCAAGTTTTAAGCTTAAGAGAAAGAGAAAGAAAAGCATAGCCATGGCTGCCATGCTCTCGGCCAGCCATGATCTCTAAAAAAAACAATTGTTCTTGTTTAGATTAATTCTAAGGTAATTTTCAAGTCCAAGGATGTGATAGCAACATTAGGTATTGAATTGAGGAAGAAGAAATAGTGCAATTGGTGCAAGTGGGTGTAGAATTTGCTCCGATTAAATTAAGGTAAGATTTTCTCATTTTATGGTATAATTGGATTAATGGTGTTGTAATGGAAAGATTAAAATTGTATTAGAAGAAATTGGAAGTAAGAAATTGCATGAATTCTTTGATATTAGGAGTTGTGGTTGTTATATGGAATTGTTGAGTTGAAAGATTAAAAGTATGGTTTATGTTCATATGTTGTTGTTCGTGTTGTTGTCGTGTTGTCATTGATATGGATTCTAAATTTGGAAGAAAGAAGTGTATAACGTATCGTATACAAAGCGTATGTTGGTCTGTTTGGTGTATAATCTTAAAAGTAAATGATTTGGATTGGAAAAGGATTAAGAAGGGTTATTGGGGTTGTTTGAGTTGTTTATGGGCTGGATTGTAAGGATTTGATATGAATATTTATATTACTGTTGTTGTTGGTATTGCTGTGATAACAGGAGATTAATTAGATGTTCGGGTTAGGCGAGTTTTATAGGGGAAATGCTGCCCGAATTCCGTTAAGTTCTTAACTAACGAAAATCCTAATCAATAAAGTATGAACTAAAGAATGATGCCTCTAAGCGATTGGTTGTAGATTTATAAGCTAGAAAGTATAGTTTACTAACGATAGCGTTACTTTCATATTAAATAGGCTAAAGGGGCGACGAAGCGAACTTGGTTACGGTTAACCTATAACAGGTATGTAAAGTTATCCTTTCCTTCTTTTGGCATGATCCTTATGAAAAAAACAGACGATGTGTATATGATCCCAAAGAAGTTCCTATTCTTAGAGCCACTAGGATGGCTAATGTTCTTGATTTCCTGAAGTTATTTCATTATGTCTTGATACGTGTATATGATTCCAGAAGTTCTATTTTGATATAATCCATAGTGACATTCGAAATGTACTTGATATGACTATTGTTTTGATTTCCAAATGGTAGTTCTTTTTGATTACTCTATTGAGTCTCAGATATGATTTAGTTTGTATATGGTTGCTCACTACTCTGCTCGTGCATGCTTCAATATGTCTTTCACCGAGTCCCAGGCCGGGTATGTTATCGTGCACAGTTTCACTGCATTGTTCACCGAGTCCCTCACTAGAGGGCCGGGTAGAGTATATATATATATGTGATATGATGATATGATTACATGATAATATGATGATATGATGGTGCGATTATGGCGCCAAGAATGGCATATGATGACTTTATTCACCGAGTACCGTAATGGGCCGGGTATGATATATGATATTGACATGCATGATTTATGTTTCATAAGGCAAGTGTTTTGGTATTCTGGATATTATACTTGTCTCCTGTAATCCCTATTTCAGTCATGATCCTCTTTATTGTATTTCATGCTTTACATACTCAGTACATATCTCGTACTGACCCCCTTTCTTCGGGGGGGCTGCGTTTCATGCCCGCAGGTACAGATACTCGATTCGGTGATCCTCCAGCTTAGGATTCTCACTCAGCTGTCTTGGAGAGCTCCATTGCTCCGGAGCCTAGACTTTTCGTACAGATCTTTTGATGTATATATATATATGTTTGTCCAGGGGTACGGCGGGGCCCTGTCCTGACATATGTCACCGTTGATACTCTTAGAGGTCTGTAGACATATGTGTGGGTTGTAAATAGATTGTGATCAGCTGTGTCTATATGGTTTGCTGTGGATATTTCTTTTTGTTGTGGCAGTCTTGCCGGCTTGCATATTTGTTATATCCCGTATTTTTATACGTCGAATTATTGATACGCTCAAATTACACCTATTATTGGTATAACGCAGACGTTGTCAAATATAGTAACCCAACAAGGTTGGGGTCGAATCCCACAGGGAATATGGTGTGAAAAGGTTACTAAAGTCGTAAATGCTAAGTTCTAGGTCTAATATCTTAATCCGATAATGTTGGTAAAAGTTGGGTTTTGTCTATGACTAATTTCTAAACTATTGTTTTGGTGGAAATTTATGGTAAAAGAAACTAAGGTTGTGTCCCCGTTAGATAGGGTGTATGATCATGAATATTGATCTTGATATACTTGTAATGGATCATTACATGAATGCATTTAATCTCTATGTGAATCTCTACTATTTCCCAATAAATAAAGATTATATGATTTTCCCAAATATAAGAAAGTGATTATGAAGAACGATTAATCATGCCAAGTAAACTCCTCTTATTCCTAAGTGAATTTATTAAACAAAGTTTAAAGCTTTGAGTTCTTGTTAATTATTCTTACCAACCCTAATTATTTTCCCAAATAAATTAAGGTTTATGGCTTTAATCAATGTTTGCAACCATTAATTATGAATGAAGAATGAAGAATAATCAAACCCTAATAATCCATATTGTGTATATCAATCACAACACCCAATCACAAAACACTCATCATTGGGTTCACAACCTTAGTAAGGGAATTTAGCTACTCATGACAAAGAACAAGAAATAATAAATTGAAGAATTCATAAATGCTTACTTTGGAATAAAAAAAGAATTGGTAATACTTGAATTGATGTTTGAATCTTCAAAAACTAGAGAGAAGTTTTTGTTCTAAGTCAAGAGACAAAAATATATTGAATGCCCACTATTAAAACCCTACAATGACTATTTATAGGTTTTGAAAACCCATAAGTTACAGATTTTGCACTTCAGTCCCGTCATGACGAAATACGGTCCGTAAATCACTTTACGGACCGTAAACATGGTTTACGCCCAACTCGTTCACTCAGCTGTGTGCAACTTATCCTGTCAAAATACGGACCGTAAAGTGGTTTACAGTCCGTAAACTGCTTGGTCGTAATTCAACATCTGATACTTCGACTTTCTGCCAGATGCAGAACTGGTTAAATACGTGATGGAATACGGACCGTAAACTGAAATACGGTCCGTAAACCTAGCTCGTAAACCACCATCTTCTCGGCTTGACTTTCTGGTTCTGTTATCCTTAAACACGACCATGGAATACGGCCCGTATTGTAGAATACGGACCGTAAACATCACTTTACGACCTGGTTCTGCACTTCAACTGTGATTGTGCCGAATCTGTTCCTTTACCTGAAAAACACTAAAAACCACGTAAAATCACATAGGCTTGCTTCAAAATAAGTAAAACTTAGAGTCAAAAAGTATCGATTGTGGCGTAAAACCACGCCACATCAACACCCCCAACTTAAAGTATTTGCTTGTCCTCAAGCAGGTCATACCACACAACGACTCAATCTAACAGTTAGATATTATAAAATAACAATGTCTACATCGGTTTTGACTTGGAACTTTTGGCATGCATGTTCCCTTTCAACTGACCACCCCAACTGTAATTTATAAAGCAATATACACACTTGAAGAACGTTATGACTAATCATGAAACTTCTATACATGACATCATATTATCGAACATGCTTTTGTGCACACAAACGCTACTTTCGGCAGTCACTTTATTTTGTTCAATTCTCATCCTTATGCCCTCACATAGATCAAAGAATGTCCTAACACACATATATACAACAAGAATGGGACGAAGATGAAAGAGAAGAGAAAACACTCACACTCACAAAGAAATTCATATCGACACATGCAAATACCATAGGCTTGCCCTTATCGACACATGCAAATACCATAAGATGGCTAAATTTCACAACGGCTGAGGTTTCATTCGGCTAACCAAGAAAAAGGTCAAAAAGGCTCAAAAAGGGACAACTAGTGATATTTTCAGCTTTTGGAGAGGCTTATTTAGGCACAGTGACTTAACACAAAGAAATCCTACGATCCTTTCACAACCAAACTAACTTTCGTATTTCAAACAAGACCAACCAGGCAAGTTCTAGATTATACATACGTAAACAGAATTAAACTAACGACTCACACTCACATCGGCATAAGGACAATCATTTTTACACTTGTGACCTCCTAAGTAATCATTCCTCACACACAACACCCCAATAATCACAATGTCATATCAAGAATCAATCATGTCAGACTATAACTGTTCTAAGTATGCATTTTTCAAAAATTCTGAGGGGTCCAAATTTTCAACAAACTACCACACATGCCATTAGTTACAAAGTAGCACCAAATAAGTCAAAATTATTCTATTCAACCTAAGCAACATCCTAAACATGCCAGTTTCAACAAAATAAAACCCCCATCAGGAAAAGAACTCTGGCAAAGAAAAGCCGAGGGGGTTCCTAAACACCTATTTACACTATTCTACTATCAATTAGTCCTACCCCCAACTCAAGAATCAAGCACTGTCTCAGTGCTTCAGTTATAAGAATGAGGGAAAGGAAATGGTACCTTGTTACTGGGAGCACCTCATGACTGGCCTGCCGCATCTGGCGGTTGACTGGAGGACTCTCCTGGTTGGCGCTGCGGCTCAACTAGTGACTGAAAGATCGCCTGCTGCAGGTCCTCCTTTTCACTCCTCTTTAATCTCCTAGCCAACTCCTCCGGGTCCTCGGATGAGGCAATAACCCTTTTTCCAGTATTGCGAACAGAGGGTTCGGCCTCCTCCGTCTCCTCCTCAGAATCCAGCAAGTCCAGCACCTTGAATGTGGTAGGCAAAATGGGTTGTGGTGCTGGTGCTGGTGTGGCTATCATCCCATGCCCCTTGAGTGTTTCAAGATCCCTTTTCAGCTTCTCCAACTCACTCCTCAAGGAACTAGACTCCCCACCGGGTGCGGTCTGCTCTCGAGTCAACAATCTCGCCTCAAAGCTGTCAAGCCTAGCCTGATACACCTCGTGCTTTTTCTCAAACTCAGCACGGATCTCTGTGGTTGCCTCAGTAACCAGCTTCTGCACTATTTTCTTCACTGTCGGCTTGAATTGTAGCAAGATTTTGTCTACTTGCCATTCGGTCCGCACCGCTTTAATTGCAATCTGGCTATAGTTACCAGGACTGAAGTGCAGCAATCCCAGCTTTGGATCAGCAGGCTCGGCTGTCGCAGCAGCAGTGGCGGACCCCGAAGGATGATCCTGTGTGACCGTAGGTGGTGGTGGAGTTCTTGCCTCAGAACTACCAAGTGTGGCAGCGACCTCCTGAGCATGGACAGTCCCAGAAACACCTGTCGTGGTAACCTCAGGCCCAGTAGTAGCAGCACCAAAATCGGACCCTACTGGATCAATCCCATAACCACGGCTCGGACTCAACTCTAACTGAGTGTCGTCGTCATCACCGGACTGATCTGCCTCCCGGTCATTTTTGCTTACCGGCTTGTTTTTCCTCCAATCCCCTACATGTGCGGCGGTGATGGTACCGTCCCAATCTGGAAGCTGAACTATATTTTCCCGTCGACATAATTCCGTGATCAGACACGGAAAGACCATGTTTTGGTTGGGCTTGTGTGCCCGCACATGCAGCTCCTCAGCTATTAACTCGCCAATATCCATCGGGTACCGTGACATGAAGGAGGCAATAGTTACTGCCTGACTGGTGGACAGGGTATTATCTGCCTGGGTTGGCATGATCCTGTACCGCAGCAACGTCCACCAGAATTTAGCCTCTGTGGACAAACAGTTTTTAGTGATCTTCACTTTCCCATCATTAGTCCATTTCTGCTCGTGTGGCTCAGCTGTGATAAGTGCCGCAGTACACTCCCTGACGGATTTCTTGTCCTTCCTGTCGCGTTTGTCTAGGAACAGGCTCAAATCAGTAGGAGCCACAAAATCATCACCAAACAGGACCCTGTTGATGGCTTTGGAGGAAATATCAACCAAGGAGTTCCGGACCGTCACATTTTCCAGCATGGGAATCTGATGCCAAGCAAGACTCCGCTTCTTCATCGACATTAGGATGGCCCCATATGAAGCATAGAACTCCCGCACAATATGCGGAGCATACTCTCCCGGCTCATGAGTGAGTGCATCTAAGTTGTACCCTTTGATGGTATCATCCAGCTGTGGATGAGCTGAAATACCATCGAAAATCAGCCGCCATTCTTCAAATATTTTCCTCAGCGGCTGTCCATCAGTTCCTGTCCCGGCCATCCATTGGTCATACAACTGCTTTGACCCCTTTACCGAGAACCGCAACTTCTCTTTATCCAACCGTTTGGTACTGACGACCAGCTTACGACCCTTAGGTGGCGTATCATCAACTGGATCACTGCCCTCACTAGGCCCTGCTGAGTCACTCTCTGGTGGAGTCTGGGTGGCATCCCTCCTGCTTGATGCCTCTGCGTCAGAATCCCCCTCTTCAGACTGGGAGGCTTCCGACGCAGACTTTGATAGAGTCATGGGTGAGGGCAGGGTTGATGTGGTTGCCATTTTGTCTTGGGTGGGGCCCCCCCGGACTTTTGGTGGCGATATAACCTCGGCACACTCGGATCCTGATTGTTCCCCTTCCGAAGTGGAAGGTTCATCTATCAACCTTGAATCCGAGCGCGCTCTCTTTTTTCTTACCCGTGCTGTGGGCCCCCACTCTCGTTGCTTTTCTTTTCTGACCCATTCCTGCAAAAGACACCACATATCAGTTATCATGAACAATCAACCAAAGATAAGAGTATATGACTGTGCACAGAATACATGTTCTGTCTGTGGTCGTAAACACAAAAGACGGACCGTAAACTGCGATCGTAAATTGAGCAGTCATCTTCAGAACATTCTGTCCCCTGTGAAATCTTAAATACGGACCGTAAACAGGTTTACGGTCCGTAAAGTTAGATCGTAAACTGGGATTCCTTTAGGATGTCATTCTGTCCACTTAACATGCTTAAATACGGACCGTAAAGTGCAATACGGTCCGTAATGTGCAGTCGTAATTCGTACCACAGACAGACACATCTTTTGATTTCACAATTTCATATCATATCTCAGTTTCACATTGTGTTGGGGTTTAGGCTACTCAGACTTCGCCTATTTTTCTATCAATATTCATAATTCCCGCGAGTGTCAAGCCATTGGTGGGCAGACCAAAAACTTCAAATTTTGAAGTATGGAATGCCCTCCAACCGAATTGGGTGGTATTAACAATTACCCACGAGAATTAAAAGAAATTGAACACCTCTATCCCCTCACTAGATCATTAACCAAGGGAATTAAGCACTTAATTTCACCAACCCAGTCTAAACAATCACTTACCACCAAGTTCAAGTTCACAGATAACAAAGAAGGATGGGGAGCATGAGTCATACCTTTCAATGATGAATCAGACCACTAGAAACACGGATTTGTAGAGCACCACTGCAATCACACACGAAATTAAACCCAGGGCAGAGGGAGATTTCGAATTCTTGGTGAGATAGAATTCTTGGTGGGCTGGGTTTTGATTTTGGGTGGAGTTTGCGTATTTACGGTGGTTAGGAAGATGGAAGGTAATGGTTGAATGGTGGGTAGACGTGGGGATGGAAGAGAATGGAAAAGAAGACGTGAAGACGGAGAGAAGTCGATTGGCGTGTTTGGTTCATCTGCCCTAGTTTAAATAATGGGGGTTTTATTTAACTTTGCTGCGTTATTTTTTATTTTTTTATTTTTTTATTTTTTTTTTCTCAATACGGTCCGTAAACTGATTTACGGCCCGTATTTAGAGATGTTATATCGGGCAGTACACTGTATTGTCTCATGTTAGTTTACGTTCAGGTTTACGGACCGTATTGTGAAATACGGTCCGTCCTACGTGGTCGTAAACCAGCATGTTACATTACAGTGCTCACTGTTTTGCAGCATTGTTAAATACGCCCTGTGGTACGAGCCGTATTGTGAAATACGGTCCGTATACTTCAGGCGTCTTTTGCAATGTTGCAGAACAGTGTCTGACAACTGAACTTACCTGCTTTTCAGCAGAATTTTTCTGTCATATATTCCTGCACCAAAACAACCATTACCCTATATGTACGAAGAATAACAAAGAAAAATAAATATTACACTTGGGTTGCCTCCCAAGAAGCGTTTGATTTAACGTCGCGGCACGACGGTGGTGACCATTCACTTCTTCTCTTGGTACACCAGATCATTGTTCGTTCCGAGGTGTTTCAACCTGTAGCGATCAACAATCCTATCCTCCGAAACCATTCCGTGGTAGTACTTCAATCTCTGCCCATTCACCTTAAATGTCCGAGTACCATCTCCGGACTTCAATTCAACCGCACCATGGGGTGAGGCACCTACCACCTCAAACGGACCAGACCACCTGGATTTCAGCTTACCCGGCAGCAACTTCAGCCGAGAGTTAAACAGTAATACACAGTCGCCCTTGTAGAACTCTCGCTTCAGAATCTTCTTGTCATGGTATTGCTTCATCCTTTCTTTATAGAGGGCTGCACTCTCATACGCCTGGTAACGAAATTCATCCATCTCATTTAACTGGAACAATCGCAGCTTGGTTGCTTCCTCCCAATCCATGTTCAGCTTCTTCAGCGCCCACATCGCTTTGTGTTCAAGTTCAACCGGCAAGTGACAAGCTTTCTCGAATACAAGCTTGAAGGGTGAAGTCCCAATTGGAGTCTTGAAGGTAGTCCGGTATGCCCATAGAGCATCATCGAGCTTGCGGGCCCAATCAGTTCTATTGGCATTCACTGTCTTTGCTAGAATACTTTTGATTTCCCTATTGGACACTTCAACCTATCCACTTGTCTGAGGGTGATAAGGCGTTGCCACCCTATGCTTTACACCATATTTCTCCATCAGTCCCGCGAACGCTTTATTGCAAAAGTGGGATCCACCATCGCTGATTATCGCCCTCGGAGTACCAAAACGAGTAAATATGTTCTTCTTAAGGAACCCCATAACACTCTTGGCCTCATTATTGGGTAAAGCCACTGCCTCAACCCATTTTGACACATAATCCACAGCTACCAAGATGTATTTCATTCCACCAGAACTCACAAAAGGTCCCATAAAGTTGATCCCCCAGACATCGAACACTTCCACCTCTATAACAAAATTCATAGGCATCTCTTGCCTTTTGCCGATATTCCCTTGTCTTTGACATTGATCATAGGACTGCACCAAAAGATTAGCATCATGAAAATAGTCGGCCAGTAATAGCCGCACTCCAGTACCTTGGCTGCAGTCCGGTTTCCGCTATGATGAACCCCAATAGGAGAGTCATGGCATGCCTTTAGAATTGCCATCACTTCACTTTCCGGAACACAACGCCGAATGATGTTATCAGCGCATGTGCGGACCAAATAAGGCTCGTCCCAATAGTACTGCCGAGCATCCCGCAAGAATTTCTTCTTTTGGTAAGTTTTGATATCATCGGGAACTATACCTGTTACCAAATAATTGGCAAAATCAGCATACCATGGTGCTACCTCATTTGACACCGCCAACACCCTCTCGTCTGGAAAAGCATCATCTATATCAAGCTCATCAGACGGTCTCCCAGCTTCTTCAAGCCGAGAGAGATGGTCAGCCACCTGGTTTTCAGTGCCCTTTCGGTCTTTTACCTCAAAATCAAACTCTTGCAGCAGTAGCACCCATCTGATCAGTCGCGGCTTTGCTTCCTTCTTTGCCATGAGGTATCTCAAGGCTGCATGATCAGTATAAACCACAACTTTGGACCCCAACAAGTAGGCCCAAAATTTTTCGAAGGCAAACACAATGGCAAGCAGCTCTTGCTCCGTCACTGTGTAATTCATCTGTGCAGCATTCAGTGTTCTACTAGCATAATAGATCGGGTGCATAATTTTATTGTGCCTCTGCCCAATCACAGCACCAATCGCAAAACCACTAGCATCACACATCAGTTTGAATGGTAGGGACCAGTCAGGAGCAACAATAATAGGAGCAGTAGTGAGACGCACTTTTAACTCCTCAAACGCCTTCTGGCACTTCTCATCAAACACAAATTTAGCCCCTTTTTCAAGAAGCTTGCACAAAGGATTGGCAACTTTAGAGAAATCTTTGATGAAACGCCTGTAGAACCCAGCATGCCCCAAGAAACTTCGGACACCTTTGACTGAGATAGGTGGAGGAAGTTTGGAGATCACATCAATTTTTTCTTGATCGACCTCGATTCCCTTTTCAGAGATTTTGTGACCGAGGACGATTCCTTCCTTCACCATAAAATGGCATTTCTCCCAGTTCGGCACCAGATTAGTCTCTTCACACCTTTTTAGCACTTGACCCAGATGGCCAAGACAATCATCAAATGAGTCACCCACCACGGAAAAATCATCCATGAACACCTCCAAGAAATCCTCCACCATGTCGGAGAAGATTGACATCATGCACCTCTGAAAGGTCGCTGGTGCATTACACAAACCAAAAGGCATCCAGCTGAATGCAAATGTCCCATAAGGACAAGTGAACGTGGTCTTCTCCTGATCTTCAAAAGCAATGTTGATCTGATTGTAACCCGAATAACCATCAAGGAAACAATAATAAGAACGCCCTGCTAGTCTATCCAACATCTGATCAATGAAGGGTATAGGGAAATGGTCCTTGCTCGTGGCTGTGTTGAGCTTGCGATAATCCATGCAAACTCTCCAACCGGTGACAGTTCTGGTCGGGATCAACTCATTCTTAGCATTCGGTACAACAGTAATGCCGCCCTTCTTAGGAACACATTGGACCGGGCTCACCCATTTTGCTATCAGCGATCGGGAAAACCACGCCTGCATCTAGCCATTTGATGATTTCTTTCTTGACGACCTCTTGCATATTCTCATTTAGTCGCCTCTGATGCTCTACACTTGGTTTGCTGCCCTCCACCAACTGAATTTTGTGCTCACAGATCCCAGATGGGATACCTCGAATATCTGCTATGGTCCAACCAATAGCACGCCTATACTCCCTCAATACCTCCAAAAGCTGCACAATCTGCTCCTCAGTCAATGAAGCTGAAACAATCACGGGTAATGTGCTGTCGGGACCAAGGAACTCATATTTCAGGTGTGACGGGAGCTGCTTAAGCTGCAACTTAGGTGGCTCAATGATCGAAGGCTTTGCTGGAGGAGTTGTTCTATTTTCCAGATCAAGACTCAGCTTCTTTGGGTGGTATGTGTATGAGCCCAACCCAACAAGTGAGTTAACTGTCTCCTCATAGACTTCCATGTCTTCAGCATCGAAATTCATCAGAATGCCAGCCAAAGCCTCACCCAAGCTCTCTTCTTCCATTTTGAACTCCACTGCATCATCAACTACATCAAATGAATCAATTACCGAAATGCTCTCATAAGCACTTGGTAACTTCATCCCTTTGCTAGCCTGAAAAGTCACTTCTTCATTGTTGACTCGAAACTTGATTTCATTTTTTTCAGAATCCATTAAAGCCCTCCCTGTAGCAAGGAAAGGCCTCCCCAGAATGATAGGAATGTCCCGATCAACAGCACAGTCAAGAATCACAAAGTCAGCGGGCAACAAAAAATCACCAACCCGCACAATCACATCATCAACCACCCCAACAGGTCTTTTGATAGACCTATCAGCCATCTGCAACCTCATCGTAGTCGGTCGTGGCATTCCCAAACCTGATTGCTTATATATAGCAAGGGGCATCAAATTAATACTCGCCCCATTATCACATAAAGCGCGAGCAAAGTCATGGTACCCAATAGAACAAGGAAGGGTGAACGCCCCAGGATCTCCCTTTTTTCTGAACAGTTGTGGTTGAGATAATAGAACTCACAGTGTGAGTCAAACTCATGGTTTCATGTTGAACCGTCTTCTTCTTAGTCAGCAACTCCTTCAAATATTTCGCAAAACCGGGCATCTCCTTGACAGCTTCCAAGAAGGGAAAATTCAGAGATAACTGCTTCAGCTGATCATAAAACTTCTCAAACTTAGCATCTTCATTCTTCTTTACCAACCTCTGAGGAAAAGGAGGTTTAGATTTGAAGAGATGTGTCAAAGGGCGGAGAGCCCCTTTTACTGCCTGCTTGCTTGTGTTATCAGCTTCCCTCGCCATCTCTGGAATCTCAGCATCCTTCTTGTTAGTAGGAATCTCATCAGCAATAATGGGTGCTTCAGACTGCACCTCATTCTCTTCATCTATCGGCTCAAGATCAATCACCTTCTCAGCAGCCCCCTATATTGTTTTACCACTTCTAGTAGTGATGGCAAATGCACGGTCTATACCGCCTCCCCCATTCTTGGGATTTGGAATAGTGTCACTTGGAAGTCCTCCCTTTTTAGGAGGGTGCTCCTCTTTAGAAATATCCCTCATCTGCGACTCAAGCTTCTGAATAGCCGCTGTATGAGAACCCACTGTTTCTGTCAGCCCAGATAAAGTCCTTTCAGACTTAGATTGATTTGCCAGAATCTTCTCAAGCATTGCTTCAACTTTCGAACTACCCTGCTCTGATGACTGCCCTTTCGGTGGTATATAAGGATTGGAACTCTTGTTCCCAAAATTGTTGCTGTTGTTGTAGCTTCCTTGGTTCGCACCACTATAGTTATTGTTGTAGTTCCCAGAGTTGTTGCAAGCACCTTGACCTTGCTGAGGTCTCCATTGATTCTGATTTTGATAGCCACCTTGATAATTCTGTCTTTGATAACTCCTTTGAGAGTTATTAACGTAATTGGCATCTTCAACCTGCATGGGTGGCCCATCAAGGAATGGACCATCATGAGCATAGTACATCCCTTTTGGCAAAATTACATCATCCTCACAAACATTTACTTTTTTGATCTAAGATTCATCGAACTTCTCTGTCAGCAAGGAAATATTTGTTGCAAGCTCTGCCAATGTTTGCTGGGTATCCTGATTTTCCTTCACTATATTCTGGAGCATAGCACTACCATATGGTACCACTTCAGCATTGTTTGAGTGCCAAGCCTGATTATGAGTTGTCAGCTTGTTAAGTATGGAGGTCACTCGTCGAAAGGTCTTGTTCATAAAACACCCATCAGCTGCATTGTTAGCTACTGACTGTGTCACTGGATCTAACCCTATGTAGAACTTCTCCATCAATATATTTTCCGGAAAACCATGATTAGGGCTCTTCTGCAAATACTATTTGAACCTCTCCCAAGCTTCATATAGTTGTTCCCCCGGTCGCTGCTTGAATTCATAAATCTTGTCGCGAATTTCAGCCTTCTTGCTAGGGGGGTACCACTTTGTAAGAAAAACAACTACCATTTCTGCCCATAAAGTAATGGAATTTCGGGGCAGCTTCTCGAACCACGTTCTTGCCTCCCCAGCTAAGGAATATTTGAATAACCTCAACCGAATAGCATCTTGTGGAACATTGTTCTGAATGTGATTAGCACACACATCCACAAAATTCTTCAAATGACTTTGAGGGTCATTCTCGGTAGAGTTCCGAAAGTATCCCTCAAGTTTCAACAGCTGGTATAAAGATGAGTCAATTTTCACTGTAGCAGCTCCAACTCGAGGTTGAACAATAGCAGATGCATAGTCCTCCTCTTGAACAAGTTCAGCAAAAATATTCTCATCATCAGATTTGTTCGCCTGATTGTTCAACCGATTCATCTGATTACCAGCACGCTGATTCTGCTGATTTTGATTCATGTTCACCTAGTTTACACAGAGTAGAAAACAAGGTGTGATGGAATAAGCAAAAGACTTTAATCAAAGCAAACACTATTTAGTAATTTCAAAACCGTATTCCCCTGCAACGGCGCCAAAATTTGATACGCTCAAATTACACCTATTATTGGTATAACGCGGACGTTGTCAAATATAGTAACCCAACAAGGTTGGGGTCGAATCCCACAGGGAATATGGTGTGAAAAGGTTACTAAAGTCGTAAATGCTAAGTTCTAGGTCTAATATCTTATTCCGATAATGTTGGTAAAAGTTGGGTTTTATCTATGACTAATTTCTAAACTATTGTTTTGGTGGAAATTTATGGTAAAAGAAACTAAGGTTGTGTCCCCGTTAGATAGGGTGTATGATCATGGATATTGATCTTGATATACTTGTAATGGATCATTACATGAATGCATTTAATCTCTATGTGAATCTCTACTATTTCCCAATAAATAAAGATTATATCTTTCTATGATTTTCCCAAATATAAGAAAGTGATTATGAAGAACGATTAATCATGCCAAGTAAACTCCTCTTATTCCTAAGTGAATTTATTAAACAAAGTTTAAAGCTTTGAGTTCTTGTTAATTATTCTTACCAACCCTAATTATTTTCCCAAATAAATTAAGGTTTATGGCTTTAATCAATGTTTGCAACCATTAATTATGAATGAAGAATGAAGAATAATCAAACCCTAATAATCCATATTATGTATATCAATCACAACACCCAATCACAAAACACCCATCATTGGGGTCACAACCCTAGTAAGGGAATTTAGCTACTCATGACAAAGAACAAGAAATAATAAATTGAAGAATTCATAAATGCTTACTTTGGAATAAAAAAAGAATTGGTAATACTTGAATTGATGTTTGAATCTTCAAAAACTAGAGAGAAGTTTTTGTTCCAAGTCAAGAGACAAAAATATATTGAATGCCCACTATTAAAACCCTACAATGACTATTTATAGGTTTTGAAAACACATAAGTTACAGATTTTGCACTTCAGTCCCGTCATGACGAAATACGGTCCGTAAATCACTTTACGGACCGTAAACATGGTTTACGCCCAACTCGTTCACTCAGCTGTGTGCAACTTATCCTGTCAAAATACGGACCATAAAGTGGTTTACAGTCCGTAAACTGCTTAGTCGTAATTCAACATCTGATACTTCGACTTTCTGCCAGATGCAGAACTGGTTAAATACGTGATGGAATACGGACCGTAAACTGAAATACGGTCCGTAAACCTAGCTCATAAACCACCATCTTCTCAGCTTGACTTTCTGGTTCTGTTATCCTTAAACACGACCATGGAATACGGCCCGTATTGTAGAATACGGACCGTAAACATCACTTTACGACCTGGTTCTGCACTTCAACTGTGATTGTGCCGAATCTGTTCCTTTACCTGAAAAACACTAAAAACCACGTAAAATCACATAGGCTTGCTTAAAAACAAGTAAAACTTAGAGTCAAAAAGCATCGATTGTGGCGTAAAACCACGCCACATCAATTATCAGCAAGCTAATCGACTTAAGTTTAAGGACGGGATTATTTTTGGATATGAAATAGGAACTTTTAATTAGTACACAAATTGCTTATAAATTTTATTTAGTGTAGAAATATTATTGGAGATTAGGAACTAATTAATTATGATTAGATTATTTAGTAGGGATTAGTGATTAATTAAAATTAATTAATTTAATTATGGTGAGTCATAAGGGGGGGGGGGGGCACGTGTCCTTTTGAGGGGCACCATATATATAAAGTGGGATGATGAACAACTTAGCAAAATTGATTTCATTTTACAAGATTAAACTTAGAAAAAAAAAAAAACAAAGAGGAACATTTCCATGGCTGCTCTCGGCCAGCCATGGTTGAAGGAAAAAAAATGGTTTTGTTACTATTTTGATTAAATTCCAAGTGATTTTCAAGTTCAAGGAGGTGATAGCAACATTGGATATTGAATTGAGGAAGAAGAAATAGTGAAATCGGAGCAGATAAGTGTAGAAATTCCTCCGAGTAAATTAAGGTAAGATTTTCTTATTTTGTGGTATAATTGTATTAATGGTATTGTAATGGAAGGATTAAAATTGGATTGAGTGAAATTGGAGGTAAGAAATGGCATGAAATTGATGTTATATGAAATTGTGGGTTGAAAGGATTAAAAGTATGATTTATGTTCGTATGTTGTTATTCGTGTTGTGATCGTGTTGTCGTTGATGTGGATTCTAAATTTGGAAGAAAGAAGTGTATAACGTATCGTATACAAAGCGTATGTTGGTTTGTTAGGTGTAAAATCTAAAAACGTTAATGATTTAGATTGGAAAACGGTTAAGAAGGGTGGTTGGATTGTTTGAGTTGTTTATGAGCTAAATTGTAAGGGTTTTATATGCATATTTCTATTACTGTCATTGTTGGTATTGCTGTGATAACAGGAGGTTAATTGGAAGTTCGGGTTAGGCGAATATATAGGGGAAATGCTGCTCGATTTTCGTTAAGTTCTTAACTAATGAAAATCCTAATCAAGAAAGTAAGAATTAAAGAATGAGTCCTATAAGAGATTGGTTAAAGATTTATGAGCTAGGAAGTATAGTTTACTAATGATAGTGTTACTTTCATATTAAATAGGCAAAAGGGGCGACGAAGCGAACATGATTACGATTAACCTTTAATACTTATGTAAAGTTATCCTTTCTTTCTTTTCGGCATGATCCTTATCATATGAACGAACACAGTGAGCAAGCGAGTTCCAAAGTCTCTATTCTTAGAAAGTGTAGAGATATATGTATCGTTGGCCTCCTATGTTTTATGTCCATAACTCCCAGAGACTTTTCATATTAGCTTCTTATGTCACCAGAGGGGTTCAGAGTATCCTTTTCCCGAGTTTTACATGCATTTATATATATAATTTTATATATATGGATCGGGCCGTACGTTCCTCGACGCTATAATATTATATATGGATCGGGCCGTACGTTCGTCGGCACTAACATATTATATTTATGGATCGAGCCGTACGTTCCTCGGCAGTATCATATTATATTTATGGATCGGGCCGTACGTTCCTCCGCACTATTATATTAAATATGGATCGGGTCGTACGTTCCTCGACACTAACATATTATATTTATGGATCTGGCCGTACGTTTCTCGGCACTAACATATTATATTTATGGATCGGGCCGTACGTTCCTCGGCACTAACATATTATATTTATGGATCGGGCCGTACGTTCCTTGGCACTATTATATTATATATGGACCGGGCTGTACGTTCCATAGCACTATCAGTTATATTATAATCTATGCCTAACATACACCGTAGAGTTAGTTTCAGTCATATAGAGTTACGCAGATGTTAGCCACAGATGCATTCAATTATTGAGACTAGTTTTCATGATTCATTTGTAATTGATGTTCTTATGCCTTATATACTCAGTACATATTCCGTACTGACCCCCTTTCTTCGGGGGGCTGCGTTTCATGCCCGCAGGTACAGACGCTCGATTCGGTGATCCCCCCAACTTAGGATTTCCAGTCAGCTGTCTTGGAGAGATCCGTTGTTCCGGAGCCTAGACTTTTGGTATAGATCTTCTGATGTATTTATATATGGTTGTCCAGGGGTACGACGGGGCCCTGTCCCGTCATATTTCACTGTTAGTACTCTTAGAGGTCTATAGACATGTGTGTGGGTTGTAAATAGATTTTGATCAGCTGTGTCTATATAGTTGTTGTGGATGTTTTTGTTGGTTGTGGCAGCCTTGCCGTCTTGCATATGTTATCGATATGTGGTGGCAGCCTTGTCGGCTTGCGTATTATAATGATATATAGTGGCAGCCTCGTCGGCTTGCGTATTTGATTTCGTTATGATTGGTTAAGACTCCGCAGGGGACGTATTATCTTGAGATGTGATGTTGAGAACCTCTGGGTCTATGCCGATTCCCATGCTGTCTATAGTGTCAGTCTGATTATGTCTAACAGGTATATGTGGGTGTCCAGCTCGGGCACTAGTCATGGCCCACGGGGTTGGGTCGTGACAAAAGTGGTATCAGAGCAGTTCATCCTCGGAGTGTCTACAGACCGTGTCTAGTAGAGTCTTGTTTATCGGTGTGTTGTGCACCACATCTATAAACAGGAAGCTACAGGACATTTAGGATATTACCTTTCTTTCATATCTAAGATCATGCGATAGAGCCCAGCCATAGGAAATGAAATTCCTTATACTAACCTTTGATTTTAGCTGAAGAACGGTATCGACAGAAGAAAGTGACTGATGATATCGGAAGCTACACAGTACATAGGTAAGCAACGGTGCGAAAGAGGCATGTCGGATAAGGTAAGAATATTGAAATATGTTTGACATGTAAAGTTGAAGAATGAAACGGGAGGTAGATAGGAAGGTATAACAGGACAGATCGTTAAAGGATCAGGTACGTCTCGAGGTGCTATATGTGAGGTAAGTTTCGACACCTTTATACTTTTTACTTGAAATTGGGAGCCCTGTGTGGCTATGATATGATATGATATATACGTATATATGTTGGCCCTGTGAGGCATTGTTGGTATTTCCTGCGTGCAGGTTTTGGGATAGTAAGAAGTACAGAGGAAACTCTGCCAAAATATTCCCAGAAATAAAAAAAAAAGAATGAGATATAAGTTCATAATATGTCTTGAATGTCGATAACGATAGGGTAAATTTATTATGTTGGATTAAAGCTTTAAGAGATATGCTCCATGTCATCCGTAAGAGGCTCCATTCTTACTTGGGAAATTTTATTTCGAAGAAGCATACATAAGCAGCAAAGTTTGGAATTCATTTGAACGGACCAGAATACTTTCCAGCCACATTTTTACATTAGAAAAGCTCATGTTGAAGGGAAAAAACGTCCAGCGATTAAGTTTCACTTTTATTGAAAAGTACAAAGCATACAGCAAGTAGTTTATAAACTAAATAATTCGTTCACGACTCAAGAATAAATCTGGAGGTAAACCGTGTGAATCAAGCACTAGAAGTCCTGTGGTGCTTGTCATATTGTAGTTGTTCTTCTGGTGGGGGTTGGAGAATGCTTCATGGTGACATTTTATTAGTTCTTAATCAACTAATTGGAAATGGAATTTGTGGAAGGAAAACTCAAACTTGTGGACTGTCTAGGATCATGTGTTTCATATGTTGTTGATGAAATGCTAGAATAATTCGGAAGGGCTTGTGATACTAAGGGATGATTTAGAAAAAGGTGGCAAATCTTAACAAAACATTTTATTGAGGTATCGAGTGAACTGATAAGTAGGAATAAATTGCGACGAGTTTACAGTTAAAAGGAGTAATAGTATGATTGAGATAAAAGTACGGAGGAGGAAGAATTATGATAAATTATGAAGGTATTGATAAGACAGCTTGTGGGATATTAAGGATAAGATTGATCAGAAAGGGTAAAGGGTTAAATACGCCTACTCCACAAAGTGTAATTAAAACATAGTAAGAATTGTGAATAAGGTTAAGAAGTGTTACGTTATAGGATGGATTACGAACAGGATGCAATGTGAATACCATAAGGATTGTTATAGAAATGAGTAAAGCCTAGCAAGGAAGTAACTAAAGGATATGATGTGATCAGTGTCAAAAGGAAAAGCAAATGTAGAACAAAAAAAAAAGATTTACAAAGTCCTATAGGGAAAGTTCAGAATAGAGATCAAGTGGTAACGAAAGTGAAAGTGAGCACAGGAAGAGAAGGAGTTAATAGGAGGAAGAAGATAAGAAGAAAACGAGTGGGATTACAGTGTAGCAATGTGTTATGACGTGTATAGCTGAGAAAATGAGTAATATAAGCGACAGAATTGTGAAAGACCGAACTAAAGGAAGATGAGCAACGAGACAGAACGAATGCCAGAAATGACTGGTATGATAAGAACAAATAGGGATGAACAGAATATGTTTTGAAAATGAGAAAGGGGTTACATAGAAGTAGTGTTTTCCGAAGGATACAGGAGTAGCATGAGATTCCTCGTGCACAAAATAAAAGATGGACATAGACTGGAGAAATGAAAGGAATACTAAGGGAAGCACTCAAGACAGACGTAATTAATTGAGTATGAGTATAGGGTAAAAGGGAAATATATGGCTACGAACTTAAGGTGTAGTACGACGAGAAGGTGATAAGACAAGACCACTATTAAGATGAATTTGATATGATTTTGAGTAAGTTAGAAGTTAGCGTTGGGTATACAACAAGGGTGAAAGAGCGTGAGGCATAAAGGAGTACTGCGTATATGTGACTTCACCTCGGAAATAGTGAAATCCTTAAAGGACAAGAATTGTGAATTTGCAAAACAACTGATGTATTGTGAATTTATTAGAGGGAACAGATGATATCTGTTGGGATAAAGATAGTGTTATAAGAAAGCTTGGGACACTTATCATCAGAATATAAGTGCTACCTAATGGAGAATTTGAAACGACTATAAGCACTAGCTAATTACTGATCGGAATAAATGGAATGTAACTTTGGCTAAATCGCTACATTAATTGCATTACTCGAGTACCAACCATCAGATAAGATTTTGTACTATATATTGAGAGTTCTCATCGCCTCGTCATTTGTTTAAGGTTTCGCACGTGGGGAATCAAAGTTATAAATGGTAAAGAAAAGACATGGATATGGTATAAGTACAACCCCAAAGGGGGGAAGCGTGTGAAAGCAAAGTAGGTACAAAGGGGAACAATTGACACTATAATATATACAATATGGATACTCAAACTTCAAGTGCGATCCTATGCTGAAACAAGTTGGTAAGATCTGAAAGCCAGCGATAAACGAATAGTAGCCAAGATGGTATTTGAGACAGTGCTGAGAATTATTGGTAGAGATCTTGGATAATATGGCATTAGAAAGTGGATGCTATAAAAAGGAAGAATACGACAAGAGAATGGTAACAAGTAACTTAAAAGATATTATAAAGGATAGCAAGGCTATATTGGATAAGAGGTTAAGATGTTGGCAACAGAGTTATTGGCTAATGATATTGCGACATATAAGTAGCAAAGGAGAAAGGATAGGAAATCTCTCCTATAGTAGGATACGAGAAAACCAAATGGTGAATAGAGAAAGGGAAAGGAGTATGGCAAGACAGACAGCAAGTGAGTTTTAGTACAAATAGGATATGTAAAGCAGAATGAACCGGGAGAAGGAAAGACTATAACTAAGATTGGATATACTTGATGCGAGTTGTACAAGAATAAGTATGCAATCTACGAAAATTTGTATGCTAAGAATGAGACCAAGTGAGTACTTGATAAGAAGAGTAAGGATTCAGTAATAACAATGCGGTTACGATATTTTGGATACATTAGGGAAAGGTGTAAGATGGGTTGAACCAAAGTACCGCGATAAGATTAGTACTGAGGGCAAAAGCCATAGTGAGCCCCGATATCAATTGAAAGGTATAAGAGAAGAATGTAAGGTTTTCATATAGACTAGTGAGACGATGCTAAGATATTTCCCGGGCTGATCTGAACACCTTCGCATATTCGTGTAAAAATTGCAACATAATGTGTGACAGAAAAACTAAGAGCAAAAATTTGAGTAAAAGGGCAATAGAAGATTTTGAGTCAAAGATAAAGAAACGACATGAGATAATATGCCTAAAATGTTACAAGTTGGAGTAAGGGAAGTTGTGAAACGGTTTAACCGAGACGATCAGAACAAACGGGTCACTGGTTACCGGGTGACAGTGAATTTATATGTCAAATCAAGAGAAATTCTTTCAGAATTATACCAGTTACTAATAGACAGATCACAGAGCAGTTATGCGAAGTTATAATATGAGGGAACTCTAGCGCTATTTGATAGCCAACCCTAAAGATCAAGATCAAGAGCTGAAAGCAAAGTGACAGTTAAGAACCTTTAAGAGAAAGTCGAAAAGTGACACATGATGCTGAAGCTTCCAGAATACGGACTGTAACAGTAGGACAAAGCAAGGTTATTGGAGTAAAATAATACTACACCCTGCGAAAGGTCATTTTATTCGTAGAGTCTGTGAAGGGTCTACAAGTTACCAGAGGCATGAAATACTCTAAGAATTGTAAAGTCTAATAAACCGATGAGGGATGTCTGCGCGTTACAAGATCTTGTTTAAAGATAAGAAGGTAAAGTGAAGTGAACGATACATCATCTTAAGGGAGTAATTATAGAAAAAGAAAGAGTCGAGTCATGATTACGTGCACCATGAGTACAAGTCCTAATCAATCAGCGACAGTACAACTGAACCGTATGCAGACAAGAGAGATAGTAACATTTCAGCAGAAGAGCTCGCAATACAACTGACAACCGACTGCGAAATAAAGAGGAGAGTAAAGACAATGACGTGGAATTATTACCTCGAGAAGCAACAGAAAAAAAGAGGAAATATTACAGGAATGGTTACGTAGAGATCTGAAATGCATTATAACAGGTTGAAGGAAATCGACCAATGAAAGAGGCATGTGAGGAGTATAATTCAGTAAGAGAACATTTAAGGAAATATTGGGAGCCCAGGACTAGTTTAACATTCGAGGACGAATGTTCTAAAGGGGGGAAGGATGTTGTATCCCGTATTTTTATACGTCGAATTATCTGCAAGCTAATTGACTTAAGTTTAAGGACGGGATTATTTTTGGATATGAAATAGGAACTTTTAATTTTCAATTTTAATTAGTACACAAATTGCTTATAAATTTTATTTAGTGTAGAAATATTATTGGAGATTAGGAACAAATTTATTATGATTAGATTATTAAGTAGGGATTAGTGATTAATTAAAATTAATTAATTTAATTATGGTTGTGGGCCCCACCCGTAAAACAAATAAAACAAAAATAATATAATTCAAGAAATTAAATTGGTGAGTCATAGGGGGGGGGGGGCACAAGTCCTTTTGAGGGGCACCATATATATAAAGTGGGATGATGAACAACTTAGCAAAATTGATTTCATTTTACAAGATTAAACTTAGAAAAAAAAAAAGGAACATTTCCATGGCTGCTCTCGGCCAGCCATGGTTGAAGGAAAAAAAATGTTTTTGTTACTATTTTGATTAAATTCCAAGTGATTTGCAAGTTAAAGGAGGTGATAGCAACATTGGATATTGAATTGAGGAAGAAGAAATAGTGAAATCGGAGCAGATAAGTGTAGATATTCCTCCGAGTAAATTAAGGTAACATTTTCTTATTTTGTGGTATAATTTTATTAATGGTGTTGTAATGGAAGGATTAAAATTGGATTGGGTGAAATTGAAAGTAAGAAATTGCATGAAATTGATGTTATATGAAATTGTGGGTTGAAAGGATTAGAAGTATGATTTATGTTTGTATGTTGTTAATCGTGTTGTGGTCGTGTTGTCATTGATGTGGATTATAAATTTGGAAGAAAGAAGTGTATAACGTATCGTATACAAAGCGTATGTTGGTTTGTTTGGTGTAAAATCTTAAAACGTTAATGATTTAGATTGGAAAAGGGTTAAGAAGGGTGGTTGGATTGTTTGAGTTGTTTATGAGCTGAATTGTAAGGGTTTTATATGCATATTTCTATTACTGTCATTGTTGGTATTGCTGTGATAACAGGAGGTTAATTGGAAGTTCGGGTTAGGCGAGTATATAGGGGAAATGCTGCCCGATTTCCGTTAAGTTCTTAACTAATGATAATCCTAATCAAGAAAGTAAGAATTAAAGAATGAGTCCTATAAACGATTGGTTACAGATTTATGAGCTAGGAAGTATAGTTTATTAATGATAGCGTTCCTTTCATATTAAATAGGCAAAAGGGGCGACGAAGCGAACGTGCTTAAGATTAACCTTTAACAGGTATGTAAAGTTATCCTTTCTTTCTTTTTGCATTATCCTTATCATATGAACGAACACTGTGAGTAAGCGAGTTCCAAAGACTCTATTCTTAGAAAGTGTAGAGATATCTGTATCGTTCGCCTCCTATGTTTTATGTCCATAACTCCCAGAGACTTTTCATATTAGCTTCTTATGTCACCAGAAGGGTTCAGAGTATCCTTTTCCCGAGTTTTACATGCATTTATATATATTATATTATATATATGGATCGGGCCGTACGTTCCTCGGCGCTATTATATTATATATGGATCGGGCCGTACGTTCCTCGGCACTAACATATTATATTTATGCATCGGGCCGTACGTTCCTCATCACTAACATATTATAATTATGGATCGGGCCGTACGTTCCTCGGCACTATTATATTATATATGGATCGGGCCGTACGTTCCTCGGCACTAACATATTATATTTATGGATCGGTCCGTACGTTCCTCGGCACTAACATATTATATTTATGGATCGGGCCGTACTTTCCTCGGCAATATTATATTATATATGGATCGGGCTGTACGTTCTACAACACTATCAGTTATATTATAATCTATGCCTAACATACGTCGTAGAGTCAGTTTCAGTCATTTAGAGTTACGCAGATATTCTCAGCTCAGTTTCAGTCATTTAGAGTTACGCGGATATTCTCAGATGTTAGACACAGATGCATTCAATTATTGAGATTGGTTTTCATGATTCATCTGTACTTGATGTTCTTATGCTTTATATACTCAGTACATATTCCGTACTGACCCCCTTTCTTCGGGGGGCTGCGTTTCATGCCCGCAGGTACAGACGCTCGATTCGGTGATCCCCCATCTTAGGATTTCCAGTCAGCTGTCTTGGAGAGCTCCGTTGTTCCGGAGCATAGAATTTTGGTACAGATCTTCTGATGTATTTATATATGGTTGTCCAGGGGTACGACGGGGCCCTATCCCGTCATATTTCACTGTTAGTACTCTTAGAGGTCTGTAGACATGTGTGTGGGTTGTAAATAGATTTTGATCAGCTGTGTCTATATAGTTGTTGTGGATGTTTCTATTGTTTGTGGCATCCTTGCCGGCTTGCATATGTTATCGATATGTGGTGGCAGCCTTGTCGGCTTGCATATTATAATGATATATAGTGGCAGCCTCGTCAGCTTGCTTATTTGATTTCGTTGTGATTTGTTAACACTCCGCAGGGGACGTATTATCTTGATATGTGACGTTGAGAACCTATGGGTCTATGCCGATTCCCATGTTGTCTATAGTGTCAGTATGATTATGTCTAACAGGTACATGTGGGTGTCCAGCTCGGGCACTACATAGCCCACGGGGTTGGGTCGTGACAATATTGTATCGACATATAGTGGCAGCCTTGTCAGCTTGCGTAGTATATTGACATGTAGTGGCAGCCTTGTCGGCTTGCGTATCATAATGGGATATAGTGGCAGCCTTGTCGGCTTGCGTATCTTATTACGTTGTGATTGATTGTGACTCCTCAGGAGACAGGTTATCATGATATGTGACGTTGTGAACCTTGGGGTCTTTGCCAATTCCCATATTGTCTATAGTGTCAGACTGACTATGTCTAACAGGTACGTATACGAGTGTCTAGCTCAGGCACTAGTCATGGCCCATGGGGCTGGGTCGTGACAAAAGTGGTATCAGAGCAGTTCATCCTCGGAGTGTCTACAGACCGTGTCTTGTAGAGTCTTGTTTATCGGTGTGTTGTGCTCCACATCTATAAACAGGAAACTACATGACATTTAGGATGTTACCTTTCCTTCTTATCTTAGATCGTGCGATAGAGCTATATTATCAGGATAATCCCTCCCTAATAGATTATTATGTTTACAGCTATGCCTCCAAAGGGAAAAGTGGTAGCAGGAGATACTAGCTAGAACCAGAGAGTTACTAGGGCCCGTGCCTAGCTTGCGCCTCAGATTGTGCTTCAGTCGACGAGTTCTGCTACACCGCCACTTCCAGAGGAACCTAGGGCAGCGGCAACTCCAGATCAGGGGACGGCTCCACCGCCAGCTCCCGAGGTTCCAGTACCCGAGCCTCCAGCTCCTCAGCCAGGGGTGGCGGATAGAGCTATGAGAGATGCAGTTCAGTTGCTGACTAGATTAGTGGCAGGGCAGGCTCGCAGGCATGGACTAGGGGTTGACCTTGCGGATAGACATGACAGTTTTAGGGCTCATGACTTCTTAAGTTGTAAGCCTCCAGAGTTTTTCGGGTCAAAGCCTGAGGATGATTCGCAGGAGTTTATTCGGCAGATGCAGCGTACGTTGAGAATAATCAAGGCTTCTGAGACTGAGTCTGTTGAGTTGGCTTCGTATAGGTTGCGTGATGTAGCTATTAATTGGTATGAGTCGTGGGAGTTATCTAGGGGCGAGGACACTCCTCCAGCAGTATGGGATGAGTTCGTGGAGACCTTCCTTGGCCACTTTCTGCCCCCAGAGATGAGACGAGCTAGAGTTGATAGATTCTTACATCTGAGGCAGAGTGGCAGGAGCGTTCGAGATTATAGTCTTGAGTTTGATTCGTTGGCCAGATATGCGCCTACTATTGTAGCTGATATGGCTGATAGAGTGCATCGTTATGTGATGGGACTGGATCGCTATTTGATTGATGGTTGTATGGCGGTAGCTCTCCAGCCAGGTATGGATATTGCTCGGATACAGGCATATGCACAGGGGGTAGAGGATCGACACAGAGGACATCAGCCAGATAGGGATTATAACAGAGGTCAGCATAAGAGGGCTAGATCGGCTGGTTATCCTGGCGAGTTTCGAGGCAGGCAGCCTCAGCAGTATAGTAGAAATCCTTCCCAGCCAGCACAGAGTGCCCCCCACAGTTTACAGGTAGGAGATTTGAAAGTACAGGGTATTCAGGAGCCGGTCAGAGCTCCAGGGCTTCAGGTTCACAAGTGAACAGGGGTTCGAATCAATCAAGGCCACCTTTGCCTCGGTGCTCTCGGTGTGGTAGGCCCCATTTTGGGGAATGCCGTTTTGCTACAGGTGCTTGTTTTTCTTGCGACCGCCAGGGCCATATTATGAGAGAATGCCCGTATGGTGGCGGTACAGGTGGTGTAGCTCAGCCTACTGGGTCGGTTGCTGGTTCATCTTCTGCTGTAGCTATGCGCCTTATGTGGCAGGGTGTTCAGACACCAGCAGGCCGTGGTAGAGGTCGTGGTGGAGCTTCCTGTTCTAATGGTCCTTCGAACCGCATATATGCTTTGGCCAGTAGACAGGATCAGGAGGCGTCACCAAATGTGGTTACAGGTATTCTATTAATTTTCTCTCGGGACGTATATGCATTGATAGATCCAAGCTCCACCTTATCGTATATGTCCCCCTTTGTTGCTAGTAGAATCGAGATAAAACCTGAATTGATAGAACCATTTGAGGTAGCTACACCGGTAGGAGATTCTGTTATAGAAAAGCAAGTATATAGAGATTGTTCGGTGATTATATATAGTCGTTACACCAAGGCAGATCTGATAGAGTTAGATATGACTGAGTTTGATGTTATTATGGGTGTGGATTGGTTAGCTTCTTGTTATGCTAACGTTGATTGTAGAGAAAAGATGGTTCGATTTCAGTTCCCAAGAGATCCAATTATATAGTGGATGGGGAATACAGCATCGCCGAGGGTTAATTTTATTTCATACCTCAAGGAAAATAAGATGGTTAGAAAGGGTTATATTTATCATCTGGTTCGGGTGCATGACTTGAAAGCAGAGGTGCCGACTCTTCAGTCAGTGCCGATAGTTAACGAATTCCCAGATGTATTCCCAGATGAACTTCCAGGTCTTCCTCCTGAGCGGGAGATAGAGTTTACTATAGATGTGTTGCTAGATACTCAGCCCATATCTATTCCTCCTTATAGAATGGCACCTGCAGAACTAAAAGAGTTGAAGGAGCAACTGAGAGACTTGTTAGAAAAGGGCTTCATCAGACCCAGCACATCACCTTGGGGAGCACCGGTACTATTTGTGAGAAAGAAAGATGGGTCGCTGCGGATGTGTATCGATTATAGGCAGCTGACTAAAGTGACAATAAAGAATATATATCCCCTCCCCAGAATTGATGATCTATTTGACCAGTTGCAGGGTGCTTAGTGTTTCTCGAAGATAGATTTGCGGTCAGGCTATCACCAGTTGAGGGTAAAAGAGGCAGATATTCCGAAGACTGCATTTAGGACCCGATACGGGCATTATGAGTTTAGAGTGATGTCTTTTGGGCTGACCAATGCTCCAGCAGTATTAATGGATTTGATGAACCGAGTGTTCAAGCCGTTCCTAGATATGTTTGTGATCGTATTTATCGATGATATTCTGGTCTATTCATGATCAGAAGAGGAGCATGCAGACCATTTGAGGACGGTACTTAGTGTACTCCAGCACCAGAAGTTTTATGCTAAGTTTTCTAAATGTGAATTCTGGTTGACTTCAGTAGCATTCTTGGGGCATATTGTTGGAGCTCATAGCATTCGGGTAGATACACAGAAGATTGAAGCTGTAAAGACTTGGCCTAGACCTACGACACCTACTGAGTTACGTAGTTTTCTGGGGCTAGCAGGATATTACAGGAGGTTTGTAGAGAAATTTGCCTCGATTTCAGTGCCTTTCACAAGGCTAACACAGAAGGCAGCTAAGTTCCGGTGGACTGATGCATGTGAGCAAAGTTTCCAATTACTGAAGGATAAGTTGTCTACAGCCCCAGTTCTAACACTTCCTGAGGGACCAGATGGATATGTTATTTATTCTGATGCTTCAGGTGTTGGACTAGGTTGTGTATTGATGCAGCATGGCAGGGTTATAGCCTATGCTTCCCGACAGCTCAGAAAACACGAAAGAAATTATCCTACTCATGATCTGGATTTAGCAGCGGTAATTCATGCTTTGAAGATATGGAGAGATTATTTATATGGCGTGCATGTTGATGTTTATACGGATCATAAGAGTCTCCAATATATTTTTAAGCAGAAGGAGCTGAATTTACGGCAGAGAAGGTGGTTAGAATTGCTAAAGGATTATGATGTTGATATCCGATACCATCCAAGGAAAGCAAACGTTGTAGCAGATGCACTTAGCCGTAAATCTAAGGGTAGCTTGACAGATGTACAACCAAAACGGAAGGAGATGGTCCGTGAAATTTGCCAACTAGCTAGCCTTGGAGTCCGTTTGGCTGATTCTGGAGATGGTGGAGTTTCTATTCGAGAAGTTGTTGAACCCTCTATCATGGAAGAGGTAAAGAGGCACCAGTACGAGGACCCTGTTCTGGCACGGTATAGAGATACAACTCTTGAAAAGGAAGAGACCTCGTTCAAAGTCACACCTGATGGCGTGTCACGATATGAAGGCAGACTATGTGTACCTGAGGTTGCAGGGTTACGGCAACAGGTTATGGGAGAGGCATACTATGCCCGTTATTCTTTTCATCCAGGGTCGACGAAGATGTATCATGACCTCAGATGTCTGTATTGGTGGGATGGCATAAACAAGGATATGGCAGAGTTTGTTGCTCAGTGCCCGAATTGTCAACAGGTTAAGGTCGAGAATCAGAAGCCTGGTGGGTTATTACAGGAGATAGAGATCCCAACCTGGAAATGGGAAGTAATTAAAATGGACTTCATCAGAGGTTTACCTCGCACTCCACGAAAGTATGACTCTATATGGGTTATTATAGATAGGCTGACGAAATCGGCCCATTTTCTTCCAGTCAGGACTACTTATTCAGCTGAGCACTATGCAAAGTTATATATCAGAGAGATAGTGAGACTCCATAGGGTCCCCATATCTATTATCTCAGACAGAGGAGCTCAATTTACAGCTAACTTCTAGAGATCATTCCAGGAGGGATTGGGGACACAGGTGAGTCTTAGCACAACATTCCACGCTCAGACTGACGGACAGGGCGAGCGTACTATTCAGACGCTACAAGATATGTTACGGGCCTGTATTATTGATTTCAGAGGTAGCTGGGACGATCATTTTCCACTTATCGAGTTTGCTTATAATAATAGCTACCATTCTAGTATCCAGATGGCACCGTATGAGGCCTTATATGGGAGGAAGTGCAGGTCACCTATTGGTTGGTTTGATGTGGGTGAGACTAAATTAATAGGCCCAGATATGATTCAGCAAGCTGTTGATAAGGTGAAGATCATCCAGGAGAGGTTACTGGCAGCCCAGAGTCGACAGAAGTCATATGCAGATAATTGACGTCGACACTTAGAGTTTCAGGTTGCTGATTGGGTGTTCTTGAAGGTGTCACCTATGAAGGGCGTAATGAGATTAGGCAGGAAAGGGAAGCTTAGCCCGAGGTACATTGGGCCTTATCAGGTTATTCGTAGGGTTGTCAAGGTTGCCTACGAGTTGGACCTACCATATGATTTGGAAGCAGTACATCCAGTCTTTCATGTGTCGATGCTACGCAAATGCATTGGTGACCCTTCTAGAGTATTCCCTGTGGATGATATCCAGGTGGCGGAGGAGCTGTCCTATGAGGAGAAACCTATAGCTATACTTGATCGGCAAGTTAGGAGATTGCGTACTAAGGACGTGGCTTCCTTCAAGGTGTTATGGCGAAATAATAATAGAAAAGAGATGACATGGGAAGCCGAAGAAGAGATGAAGAATAAGTATCCTTACTTGTTCCCTACGCCTGCAGGTAATTCAACTCCTCACTTGATTATATTGATTGGTAGATGAGACTACATGTTATAGCGATAAGGGAGACTTCCGCAAAATTTTTATAAGACTTTATAGGGCCAATTTAACATTCGAGGACGAATGTTCTAAAGGGGGGAAGGATGTTATATCCCGTATTTTTGTACGTCGAATTATTTGTAAGCTAATTGACATAAGTTAAGGAAGAGATCATTTTGGGATATGAAATAAGTGCTTTTAATCCTCGATTTTAATTAGTGCACGATTTGTTTATAAATTTCAATTAGTATAGAAATATTTATGGGGATTAGGGATTAATTAACTATGATTAGATTATTAAGTGGAGATTAGTGATTAATTAAGATTAATTAAGTTAGCTAGTTATATAGTTAAGGTGGCCCCCACCCGATTCTATAGTTTTTTTTTTTAAAAAAAATATACAAATCAAACCAACAAAATTGATGAGTCATTAAGGGGTGGCACGTGTCCAATGGAGGTACACTATATATATATATATATATATATATATATATATATATTTATGTCATGACCAAATGGAGCAATTCATTTTCATTTTGCAAGTTTTAAGCTTAAGAGAAAGAGAAAGAAAAGCATAGCCTTGGCTGCCATGCTCTCGGCCAGCCATGGTCTCTAATTTGTTTTTTCTTGTTTAGATTAATTCTAAGGTAATTTGCAAGTCCAAGGAGGTGATAGCAACATTGGGTATTGAATTGAGGAAGAAGAAATAGTGCAATTGGTGCAAGTGGGTGTAGAATTTGCTTCGATTAAATTAAGGTAAGATTTTCTCATTTTATGGTATAATTGGATTAATGGTGTTGTAATGGAAAGATTAAAATTGTATTAGATGAAATTGGAAGTAAGAAAACGCATGAATTTGTTGATATTAGGAGTTGTGGTTGTTATATGGAATTGTTCAGTTGAAAGATTAAAAGTATGGTTTATGTTCATATGTTGTTGTTCGTGTTGTTGTCATGTTGTCGTTGATATGGATTCTAAATTTGGAAGAAGTGTATAACGTATCGTATACATAGCGTATGTTGGTCTGTTTGGTGTATAATCTTAAATGTTAAAAATTTGGATTGGAAAAGGATTAAGAAGGGTTATTGGGGTTGTTTGAGTTGTTTGTGGGCTGGATTGTAAGGATTTGATATGAATATTTCTATTGCTGTTGTTGTTGGTATTGCTGTGATAACAGGAGATTAATTAGAATTTCGGGTTAGGCGAGTTATATAGGGGAAAAGCTGCCCGAATTCCGTTAAGTTCTTAACTAACGAAAATCCTAATCAAGAAAGTATGAACTAAAGAATGATGCCTATAAGCGATTGGTTGTAGATTTATAAGCTAGAAAGTATAGTTTACTAACGATAGCGTTACTTTCATATTAAATAGGCTAAAGGGGCGACGAAGCGAACTTGGTTACGGTTAACCTATAACAGGTATGTAAAGTTATCCTTTCCTTCTTTTGGCATGATCCTTATGAAACAAACATACGACATGTATATGATCCCAAAGAAGTTCTTATTCTTAGAGCCACTAGGATGGCTAATGTTCTTGATTTCCAGAAGCTATTTCATTATGTCTTGATACGTGTATATGATTCCAGAAGTTCTATTTTGATATAATCCATAGTGACATTCGAAAGGTACTTGATATGACTATTGTTTTGATTTCCAAATGGTAGTTCGTTTTGATTACTCTATTGAGTCTCAGATATGATTTAGTTTATATATGGTTGTTCACTACTCTGCTCGTGCATTCCTCAATATGTCTTTCACCGAGTCCCGGGCCGGGTATGTTATCGTGCATAGTTCCAATGCATTGTTCACCGAGTCCCTCACTAGAGGGCCGGGTACGGAATATATGATGATATGATGATATGATGATATGATGACATGATAATATGATGATATGATGTGTGATTATGGCGCCAAGAATGGCATATGATGACTTTATTCACCGAGTCCCGTAATGGGTCGGGTATGATATATGATATTGACATGCATGATTTATGTTTCAGAAGGAAAGTGTTTTTGTATTCTGGATATTATACTTGTCTCCTGTAATCCCTATTTAAGTCATGATCCTCTTTATTGTATTTCATGCTTTACATACTCAGTACATATCTCGTACTGACCCCCTTTCTTCGGGGGAGGGGGGGCTGCGTTTCATGCCCGCAGGTACAGATACTCGATTCGGTGATCCTCTAGATTAGGATTCTCACTCAGCTGTCTTGGAGAGCTCCATTGCTCTGGAGCCTAGACTTTTGGTACAGATCTTTTAATGTATATATATATATATATGTTTGTCCAGGGGTACGGCGGGGCCCTGTCCCATCATATGTCACCGTTGATTCTCTTAGAGGTCTGTAGACATATGTGTGGGTTGTATATAGATTGTGATCAGCTGTGTCTATATGGTTGGTTGTGGATATTTCTGTTTGTTGTGGCAGTCTTGCCAGCTTGCATATTGTATCAACATGTAGTGGCAGCCTTGTCAGCTTGCGTAGTATATTGACATGTAGTGGCAGCCTTGTCGGCTTGCGTATCTTATTACGTTGTGATTGATTATGACTCCTCAGGAGACAGGTTATCATGATATGTGACGTTGTGAACCTTGGGGTCTTTGCCAATTCCCATATTGTCTATAGTGTCAGTCTGAATATGTCTAACAGGTACGTATACGAGTGTCTAGCTCGGGCACTAGTCATGGCCCACGGGGCTGGGTCGTGACATGCGTTCCCTGAGGTGTTTCCAGATGAGCTTCCAGGTATCTCGCCGGAGAGGGAGATCGATTTTTCTATTGATCTATTGCGAGATACTCAACCAATATTCATTCCTCCTTATAGAATGACACCTGTTGAGCTGAAGGAATTGAAGGAGAAACTGAGTGATATACTCGAGAAAGGCTTTATTAGACCCAGTACATCGCCGTGGGGAGCACCAGTATTATTTGAAAGGAAGAAGGACCACTCCTTGCGAATGTGCATTGATTATAGACAGTTGAATAAAGTAACTATAATGAATAAGTATCCACTTCCAAGGATTGATGACTTATTTGATCAGCTGCGGGGTGCCAGGTATTTCTCAAAGATAGATTTGAGATCAAAATATCATCAGGTTAGGGTTAAGGAAGAGGACATTCCAAAGACGACATTCAGGACTAGATATGGGCATTATGAGTTCCGCGTTATGTCATTCGGATTAACTAATGCTCCAGCTGTGTTTATGGACTTGATGAATCGTGTATTCCGACCCTTTCTAGATCACTTTTTGATTGTATTCATAGATGACATTTGTTATATCCCGTATTTTATACGTCGAGTTATTCGCAAGAGAATCGACTCAAGTTAAAAGACGGGATCATCCCCGGACACAGAATAGAAACCCTTAATTTTCAATTTCTAAATTAGAACTAATTGTTTATAAATTTTATTTAGTGTAAAAAAATATTATTATTGGAGATTAGGAATTAATTAATTGTGATTAGATTATTAAGTGGGAATTAGTACTTAATTAAATTAATTAAAGTTAATTAAACGAGTGGGCCCCACCCGAATTAAAAAGAGATAAAGAAAAAAAATAGGAAATGGTGACACATAATAGGGCACGTGTAGCACCTAGGGAGAAAGTATATAAATCAATGGGATGATTCATAACTCATCAATGTCACATTTCATTCTTGAATTAGCAAAACAAAAACAAATGCTAAGGAATTGAAAGCACAAAAAGCTCTCGGCCAAGGCTGTTTTAGCCGAGCAATGGAAGTTTGATGGAGAGAAATTAATGCCTCAAGGTGTTGTAATTATTCAAGTGATTAGCAAGGTTAAGAAGCCGAGTTTGTTAAGGTAAGATTTGATCTTTTTAAGCACGTTTTGGAGGTGATTAAACTTGTGTAAATTGCTAAATGTGTGATGAATGTAAGAAGTTGTAGATGTTGATGTTGAAATTTAAATTGAGCCGTGTAGAGGGTTGTTTTTATTAGACATGGTAAATGAATTTAAAGTTGCATTATAGTTGTTGTTATCATGGGTTATATGGTGAAGGAATGAAAGAATTAATAAGTTAAGGGTGAAGTTGTGTTGATATGAACATGTTGTTATCCTTAGGGAATTGAAAGAGTTGAAGATATGATTATTTCCATATGTTGTTGTTGGTATTTCTGTGTTAACAGGAGGGTAATTGGAAATTCGGGTTAAGCGAATATATAGAGGAAATGTTGCCCGATTCTCGTTAAGTCTTTAACTAATAGGAAACCCTAAACGAGGTTGTGTAAGCTAAAGGATAAGTCCTATAAACAATGGGCTATAGATTTGTGAACTAGAAAGTATAGCTACTAACGATAACATTACTCTTATATTAAATAGGCTAAAAGAGCGACGAGGCGAACAGATTTACGAATAGTCGCTAGCAGGTATGTAAAGCTGTCCCTTATTTCTCTTGGCATGTCTTAGGTCTAAGAGATTAATTGTATGAACTTTGGGGTAATTCTATTCATAAGCTTAAGTGTGATTTAGGATTCTTATTCACTTCTTGATGTTAGAATTCTCATGTGATTGAGCCTCCCTATGCAGTTTCCTGTACGTTGGATAGCAGCCGGTATATATCCGTTCCTATTCTCAAGAATTCTATGATAACTAATGACTGGACTTCTATAAGGTGTTTCATACTATAGTGACATATGACTATGATCCTTAAGGCTTTGTGATATACTTATGATGACGGTCAAGGGATGTTTGATATGTTTCCGAGTGACATTCGAAAGGTATTTGATACGACTATTGTCTTTATTTTCAAATGGTAATTCGTGTCGATTGTTCTATTGAGTCTTTGAAAATGTTTTAAAATTGCATATAGTTTCTCAGTACTCTACTAGTGTCTGCCTCAATATGTCCTTCACTGAGTCCCGGGCCAGGACACGTTTTCGTGCAGAGCTTCGCTGCATTGTTCACTTAGTCCCTCACTAGAGGGCCGGGACACGTTATATGTATATGTATATGTATATGATGATATGATGATACGGTGATGGCGGCCAGGATGGCATATGATGACTTTATTCACCGTGTCCCTCATTAGAGGGCCGAGACACGTCATATATATGCACGATGATGATATGATTTTATTTACCGAGTCCCTCACTATAGGGCCGGGACATGTTATATATACATATGTACAGGATGATTATCTAATTATGTCACTACGTCCCATAACGGGTTGAGTATGATATATGATATTGACATGCCTGATTATGTTTCAAAGGCAAGCATTTTGGTATTTTGGTTGTTGTACTCGTGTTCTGTACTCCTCATTTCAGATATGATCCTGTTTACTTTATTTCATGTTTTACATGCTCAGTACATATTCCGTACTGACCCCCTTCTTCGGGGGGCCGCATTTCATGCCAGATACTCGCTTTGGTGATCCACCAGCTTAGGATTCCCTTCTTGCTGTCTTGGAGAGCTCCGTTGTTCCGGAGCCCAGATTTTGATACAGACCCTTTTTGTTGTATATATGTATCTGTTGTCTAGGGGTACGACGGGGCCCTGTCCGGTCATATTTCACTGTTGAAACTCTTAGAGGTCTGTGGACGTGTATGTGGGTTGTTTTCAGATATGGTCATTTGTGTCTGTATGGTTATTATGGATGTTCTGTCGCTGTAGCAGCCTTGCCGGCTTGCATATATTGTCGTATTGTTGTAGGAGCCTTGTCGGCTTGCTTGTATTATCGTTTCGTAGTGCCAGCCTTGTCGGCTTGCGTATTGTTTTGATGTGTAGTGGCAGCGTTGTCGGCTTGCATAGAATAATAACATGTACAGTGGCAGCCTCGTCGGCTTGTGTATGTAAATACGATGCGATGTAATTAGTTGAGGGCCTATAGTATCGGCCCGAAAATGTTGACAGGTACGTATAGGTGTCCAGCTTGGGCACTAGTCATGGCCCACAGGGCTGGGTCGTGACAAAAGTGGTATTAGAGTAGTTCATCCTCGGGGTGTCTACAGACCGTGTCTAGTAGAGTCTTGTTTATCGATATGTTGTGCACCACATCTATAAACAGGAAGCTACAGGACATTTAGGGTGTCATCTTTCCTTCTTATCCTAGATCGTGCGATAGAGCTGTATTATCAGGATAAACCCTTCCTAACAGACTATTATGTTTACAGCTATGCCTCCAAAGAAAGCGACAGCTGCCCAGAAGGGCAAATCGATAGCAGGGGATACTAGACAGACTCGGAGAGTTACCAGGGCTCGTGCCCAGTTTATGCCTGAGGTTGGGCTTCAGTCCGCGAGTTCTGCTACACCGCCACTTCCAGAGAAACCCAGGACAGCGACAGCTCCAGGTCAGGGGGCGGCTCCACTGCCAGTTCCTGAGGTTCCAGCATTTGAGCCTCCAGCTCCTCAGCCAGGGGCAGAGGATAGGGCCATGAGAGATGCAGTTCAGTTGCTTACCAGATTAGTGGCAGGACAGACTCGCGGGCATGGACTAGGAGTTGATCAGACGGATAGATATGATAGTTTGAGAGCCCGTGACTTTCTAAGCTGTAATCCACCAGAGTTTTTCGGGTCAAAGCCCGAGGATGACCCGCAGGAGTTCGTTCGGCAGATACAGCGTACGTTGCGAATAATTAAGGCTTCTGAGACTGAGTCTGTTGAGTTAGCGTCGTATCGGTTACGGGATGTAGCTGTCAATTGGTATGAGTCGTGGGAGTTGGCTAGGGGCGAAAATGCTCCTCCAACAGTATGGGATGAGTTTGTGGAGGCCTTCCTTGGCCACTTTCTGCCTCCAGAGATGCGGCGAGCTAGAGTTGATAGATTCCTACAGTTGAGACAGAGGAGCAGGAGTGTTCGAGAGTATAGTCTAGAGTTTGACTCATTGGCTAGACATACACCCACTATTGTAGCTGATATGACTGATAGAGTGCATCGGTATGTGATGAGGTTAGATCGTTATTTGATTGATAGCTGTATGGTAATGGCTTTCCAGTCAGGGATGGATATTGCCCGGGTACAGGCATATGCACAAGGGGTAGAGGATCGACACAGAGGGCGTCAGGCCGATAGAGATCATGACAGGGGCCAGCACAAGAGAGTTAGATCAGCTGGTTATTTTGGCAAGTTTCGAGGCGGACAGCCTCAGCAGTATAATAGGTACCCTTCTCAGCTAGCCCGAAGTGCACCCCCACAATTCATAGGTAGAAGGTTCGGTAGCACAGGATATTCAGGAGCCGGTCAGAGCTCCAAGGCTTTGGGTTCGCAGTCGAGCAGAGGTTTGAGCCAGACGAGGCCATCTATGCCTCGGTGTTCTGGGTGCGGTAGGCTCCACCCTGGGGAATGCCGTATCGCTACAGGTGCTTGCTTTGCTTGCGGCCTTCAAGGCCACACTATGAGGGAGTGTCCGTATGGGGGTAGTCCAGGTGGTGCAGCTCAGCCTACTGGGTCGGTTGCTGGTTCAGCTTCTTCCGTAGCTATGCGCCCTATGGGGCAGGGTTTTCAGGTACCAGCAGGCCGTGGTAGAGGTCGTGGCGGAGCTTCCAGTTCCAGCGGTCCTTCGAACTGCATATATGCTTTGGCTAGTAGACAGGATCAGGAGGCGTCACCAAATGTGGTCACAGGTATACTATCGATTTTCTCCCAATATGTATATGCATTGATAGACCTAGGCTCTACTTTATTGTATATTTCTCCCCTTGTTGCTAGTGGAATTGGGACAAAACCTGAAATGATAGAGCCGTTCAAGGTAGCTACACCGGTAGGAGATTCTGTTATAGCAAGGCAAGTATATAGAGATTGTTCGGTAATTATATGTAGCCGTTGCACCAAAGCGGATCTAATAGAGTTGGATATGACTGAATTCGATGTTATTATTGGTATGGATTGGCTAGCTTCTTGTAATGCCAATGTCGATTGTCGGGGAAAGGTAGTTCATTTCCAATTTCCAGGAGAGCCAGTTATAGAGTGGATGGGGAATACAGTATCGCCGAGGGGTAAGTTTATTTCATACCTCAAGGCAAGGAAGATGGTTAGAAAGGGGTATATATATCATCTGGTTCGAGTGCATGACCTGAAGGCAGAAGCGCCGACTCTTCAGACAGTGCCGTGTAGTTAGAGAATTTCCAGATGTGTTCCCAGATGAACTTCCAGGTCTTCCTCCTGAGCGTGAGATAGAGTTCACTATAGACATGTTGCCAGACTCTCTTTACAGAATGACACCTGCAGAACTGAAAGAATTGAAAGAGCAACTGAGAGATTTATTATAAAAGGGCTTTATTAGGCCCAGTACATCACCTTGGGGAGCACCGGTGTTGTTTGTGAGAAAGAAAGATGGGTCGCTGCGGATGTGTATTGATTATAGGCAACTGAACAAGGTGACAATAAAGAATAGATATCCCCTCCCCAGAATTGATGATCTATTTGACCAGTTCAGGGTGCTAAGTGTTTCTCCAAGATAGACTTACGATCAGGCTACCACCGGGTGCGAGTGAGGGAGGCAGATATCCCTAAGACTGCATTTAGGACTCGATACGGGCATTATGAGTTTGAAGTGATGTCCTTTGGGCTGACCAATACTCCAGCAGTATTTATGTATTTGATGAACCGAGTGTTCAAGCCGTTCCTTGACCTATTCGTGGTTGTATGTATTGATGATATTCTAGTTTATTCACGGTCAGAAGAGGAACATGCAGATCATTTAAGGACGGTACTTAGAGTGCTTCAGCACTAGAAGCTGTATGCTAAAATTTCTAAATGTGAGTTCTGGCTGACTTCGGTAGCATTCTTGGGACATATTATTGGAGCTGACGGTGTTCGGGTAGACTCACAGAAGATTGAGGCGGTGAAGACTTGGCCTAGACCTACGACGCCTACTGAAGTACGCAGTTTGCTAGGGCTAGCAGGGTATTACAGGAGGTTCGTAGAGAAATTTGCCTCAATTTCAGCGCCTTTGACAAGGCTGACGCAGAAGGCAGCTAAGTTTCAGTGGACTGACACTTATGAGCAAAGCTTTCAGTTATTGAAGGAGAAGTTGACTACGGCTCCGGTTCTAACACTTCCTGAGGGACCAGATGGCTACGTTATTTATTGTGATGCCTCGGGTGTTGGACTAGGTTGTGTCTTGATGCAGCATGGCAGAGTCATACCTTATGCCTCCCGACAGCTCAGAAAGCACGAAAGAAATTATCCCACCCATGATCTGGAGTTAGCAGCGGTGATTCATGCCTTGAAGATATGGAGACATTATTTATACGGTGTGCATGTTGATATTTATACAGATCACAAGAGTCTCCAATACATCTTCAAGTAGAAGGAGCTAGAGTTGCTGAAAGACTATGATGTTGACATTCTATATCACTTTGGGGAAGGAAATGTTGTAGCTGATGCACTCAGCCGTAAATCTATGGGTAGTTTGGCAGATGTACAACCAGAGCAGAAAGAGATAGTCCGTGAGATTTGCCAGTTAGCTAGTCTTGGAGTCCGTTTGGCTGACTCTGATAACGACAGGGTTTTTGTTCGAGGAGTTGCTGAGTCCTCTATCATAGAAGAGATAAAGAAACACCAGTATGAGGTCCCTATTCTTGTACATCATAGAGATGCAGCTCTTCAAAAAGAAGAGACCACATTCGAGATTGCACTTGATGGAGTGCTACGATACAAAGGTAGATTATGTGTACCTGAGGTTGCAGGGTTATGACAACAGGTTATGGGAGAGGCACACTATGCTCGTTATTCTGTTCATCCAGGGTCAACGAAGATGTATCGTAACCTCCGATGTTTGTATTGGTGGGATGGCATGAAGAAGGATATAGCAGGGTTTGTTGCTCAGTGTCCTAATTGTCAATAGGCTAAGATCTAACACCAGAAGTCTGGGGGATTATTACAGGAGATGGAGATTCCAACCTGGAAATGGGAGGTAATCAATATGGATTTCGTCACAGGTCTACCTCGCACTCCGCGAAAATATGACTCTATTTGGGTCATTGTTGATAGGTTGACAAAATCAGCCCACTTTCTTCCAGTCAGGACTACTTATTCAGTTGAGGACTATACCAAGTTGTACCTTAAGGAGATAGTGAGACTTCACGGGGTTCCCACAACTATTATTTCCGATAGAGGAGCCCAGTTTACAGCTAACTTCTGGAGATCCTTCCAGGAGGGATTGGGGACACAAGTGAGTCTCAGCACAGCATTCCACCCTCAGACTGATGGACAGGCCGAGCGTACTATTCAGACACTACAAGATATGTTACGGGCCTGTATTATGGATTTCAGGAGTAGCTGGGATGATCATTTGCCACTTATTGAGTTTGCCTATAATAACAGCTACCATTCGAGTATTCAGATGGCACCGTATGAGGCCTTGTATGGGAGGAAGTGCAGATCACCTATTAGTTGGTTTGATGTTGGTGAGGCTAAGTTGATAGGCCCAGATATGGTTCAGCAGGCTGTTGATAAGGTGTAGCTTATTCAGGAGAGATTACTGGCAGCCCAGAGTCGGCAGAAATCATATGCAGATAATCGACGTCGACACTTAGAATTTCAGGTTGGTGACTCGGTATTCTTGAAGGTGTCACCCATGAAGGGTGTTATGAGGTTCGGCAGGAAAGGGAAGCTAAGCTCGAGATACATTGGGCCTTATCCGATTATCCATAGGGTATGCCGAGTTGCCTACGAGTTGGACCTACCATCTGATTTGGAAGCAGTGCATCCAGTCTTTCACGTGTCAATGCTTCGCAAATGTATAGGCGATCCTTCCAGAGTATTTCCTGTAGATGATGTCCAGGTGACAGAGGAGTTATCCTATGAGGAGCAGCCTATAGCCATACTTGATCAGGAGATTAGGAGGTTGCGAACTAAGGACGTGGCTTCCGTCAAAGTGTTATGGCGAAACAACAATAGGGAAGAGATGACCTGGGAAGCCGAGGAGGAGATGAAAAACAAGTACCCTTACTTGTTCCCTACGCCTACAGGTAACTCAAACTCCTCACTTGGTTATATTGATTGCTTGATAAAACTACATGTTATAACAATAAGGGAACCTTTCCCAAAATTCGTATAGAACCTTACGGGATCAATACAACATTCGAGGACGAATGTTCTAAGGGGGTAAATATGTTATATCCCGTATTTTATACGTCGAGTTATTCGCAAGAGAATCGACTCAAGTTAAAAGGCGGGATCATCCCCGGACACGGAATAGAAACCCTTAATTTTCAATTTCTAAATTAGAACTAATTGTTTATAAATTTTATTTAGTGTAAAAAAATATTATTATTGGAGATTAGGAATTAATTAATTGTGATTAGATTATTAAGTGGGAATTAGTACTTAATTAAATTAATTAAATTTAATTAAACGAGTGGGCCCCACCCGAATTAAAAAGAAATAAAGAAAAAAAAATAGGAAATGGTGACACATAATAGGGCACGTGTAGCACCTAGGGAGAAAGTATATAAATCAATGGGATGATTCATAACTCATCAATGTCACATTTCATTCTTGAATTAGCAAAACAAAAACAAATGTTAAGGAATTGAAAGCACAAGAAGCTCTCGGCCAAGGCTGTTTTAGCCGAGCAATGGAAGTTTGATGGAGAGAAATTAATGCCTCAAGGTTTTGTAATTATTCAAGTGATTAGCAAGGTTAAGAAGCCGAGTTTGTTAAGGTAAGATTTGATGTTTTTAAGCACGTTTTGGAGGTGATTAAACTTGTGTAAATTGCTAAATGTGTGATGAATGTAAGAAGTTGTAGATGTTGATGTTGAAATTTTAATTGAGCCGTGTAGAGGGCTGTTTTTTAGACATGGTAAATTAATTTAAAGTTGCATTATAGTTGTTGTTATCATGGGTTATATGGTGAAGGAATGAAAGAATTAATAAGTTAAGGGTGAAGTTGTGTTGATATGAACATGTTGTTATCCTTAGGGAATTGAAAGAGTTGAAGATATGATTATTTCCATATGTTATTGTTGGTATTTCTGTGTTAACAGGAGAGTAATTGGAAATTCGGGTTAAGCGAATATATAGAGGAAATGTTGCCCGATTCTCGTTAAGTCTTTAACTAATAGGAAACCCTAAACGAGGTTGTGTAAGCTAAAGGATAAGTCCTATAAACAATGGGCTATAGATTTGTGAACTAGAAAGTATAGCTACTAACGATAACGTTACTCTTATATTAAATAGGCTAAAAGAGCGACGAGGCGAACAGATTTACGAATAGTCGCTAGCAGGTATGTAAAGCTGTCCCTTATTTCTCTTGGCATGTCTTAGGTCTAAGAGATTAATTATTTGAACTTTGGGGTAATTCTATTCATAAGCTTAAGTGTGATTTAGGATTCTTATTCACTTCTTGATGTTAGAATTCTCATGTGATTGAGCCTCCCTATGCAGTTTCCTGTACGTTGGATAGCAGCCGGTATATATCCGTTCCTATTCTCAAGAATTCTATGATAACTAATGACTGGACTTCTATAAGGTGTTTCATACTATAGTGACATATGACTATGATCCTTAAGGCTTTGTGATATACTTATGATGACGGTCAAGGGATGTTTGATATGTTTCCGAGTGACATTCGAAAGGTATTTGATACGACTATTGTCTTTATTTTCAAATGGTAATTCGTGTCGATTGTTCTATTGAGTCTTTGAAAATGTTTTAAAATTGCATATAGTTTCTCAGTACTCTACTAGTGCCTGCCTCAATATGTCCTTCACTGAGTCCCGGGACAGGACACGTTTTCGTGCACAGCTTCACTGCATTGGTCACCGAGTCCCTCACTAGAGGGACGGGACACATTATATGTATATGTATATGATGATATGATGACATGATGATATGATGATACGATGATGGCGGCCAGGTTGGCATATGATGACTTTATTCACCGAGTCCCTCACTAGAGGACCGGGACACATTATATATATGCTTGATGATGATATGATTTTATTTACCGATTCCCTCACTATAGGGCCGGGACATGTTATATATACATATGTACAGGAGGATTATCTAATTATCTCACTACGTCCCATAACGGGTTGAGTATGATATATGATATTGACATGCATGATTATGTTTCAAAGGCAAGCATTTTGGTATTTTGGTTGTTCTACTCGTGTTCTGTACTCTCCTCATTTCAGATATGATCCTGTTTACTATATTTCATGCTTTACATGCTCAGTACATATTCCGTACTGACCCCCTTCTTCGGGGGGCTGCGTTTCATGCCCGCAGGTGCAGATACTCGCTTTGGTTATCCGCCAGCTTAGGATTCCCTTCCTGCTGTCTTGGAGAGCTCCGTTGTTCCGGAACCCAGATTTTGGTACAGACCCTTTTTGTTGTATATATGTATCTGTTGTCTAGGGGTACGACGGGGCCCTGTCCGGTCATATTTCACTGTTGAAACTCTTAGAGGTCTGTGGACGTGTATGTGGGTTGTATTCAGATATGATGATTAGATTATTAAGTGGGAATTAGTACTTAATTAAATTAATTAAAGTTAATTAAACGAGTGGGCCCCACCCGAATTAAAAAGAAAAAAAGAAAAAAAGAGAGGAAATGGTGACACATAATAGGGCACGTGTAGCACCTAGGGAGAAAGTATGTAAATCAAGGGGATGATTCATAACTCATCAATGTCACATTTCATTCTTGAATTAGCAAAACAAAAAAAAATGCTAAGGAATTGAAAGCACAAGAAGCTCTCGGCCAAGGCTGTTTTAGCCGAGCAATGGAAGTTTGATGGAGAGAAATTAATACCTCAAGGTGTTGTAATTATTCAAGTGATAAGCAAGGTTAAGAAGCCGAGTTTGTTAAGGTAAGATTTGATCTTTTTAAGCACGTTTTGGAGGTGATTAAACTTGTGTAAATTGCTAAATGTGTGATGAATGCAAGAAGCTGTAGATGTTGATGTTGAAATGTAAATTGAGCCGTGTAGAGGGCTATTTTTATTAGACATGGTAAGTTAATTTAAAGTTGCAATATAGTTGTTGTTATCATGGGTTATATGGTGAAAGAATGAAAGAATTAATAAGTTAAGGGTGAAGTTGTGTTGATATGAACATGTTGTTATCCTTATGGAATTGAAATAGTTGAAGATATGATTATGTCCATATGTTTATGTTGGTATTTCTGTGTTAACAGGAGGGTAATTGGAAATTCGGGTTAAGCGAATATATAGAGGAAATGTTGCCCGATTCTCATTAAGTCTTTAACTAATAGGAAACCCTAAACGAGGTTGTGTAAGCTAAAGGATAAGTCCTATAAACAATGGGCTACAGATTTGTGAACTAGAAAGTATAGCTACTAACGATAACGTTACTCTTGTATTAAATAGGCTAAAAGAGCGACGAGGCGAACGGATTTACGAATAGTCGCTAGCAGGTATGTAAAGCTGTCCGTTCTTTATCTTGGCATGTCTTAGGTCTAACAGATGAATGATATGAACTTTGGGGTAATTCTATTCACAAGCTTAAGTGTGATTTAGGATTCTTATTCACTTCTTGATGTTAGAATTCTCATGTGGTTGAGCCTCCCTATGCAGTTTTCTGTACATTGGATAGTAGCCGGTATATATCCGTTCCTATTCTCAAGAACTCTATGATAACTAATGACTGGACTTCTATAAGGTGTTTCATACTATAGTGACATATGACTATGATCCTTAAGGCTTTGTTATATACTTATGATGATGTTCAAGGGATGTTTGATATGTTTCCGAGTGACATTCGAAAGGTATTTGATACGACTATTGTCTTGATTTTCAAATGGTAATTCGTGTCGATTAATCTATTGAGTCTTTGAAAATGTTTTAAAATTGCATATAGTTTCTCACTACTCTACTCGTGCCTGCCTCAATATGTCCTTCACTGAGTCCCGGGCCAGGACACGTTTTCGTGCACAGCTTCACTGCATTGGTCACCGAGTCCCTCACTAGAGGGACGGGACACATTATATGTATATGTATATGATGATATGATGACATGATGATATGATGATACGGTGATGGCGGCCAGGTTGGCATATGATGACTTTATTCACCGAGTCCCTCATTAGAGGGCCGGGACACATTATATATATGCTTGATGATGATATGATTTTATTTACCGATTCCCTCACTATAGGGCCGGGACATGTTATATATACATATGTACAGGATGATTATCTAATTATCTCACTACGTCCCATAACGGGTTGAGTATGATATATGATATTGACATGCATGATTATGTTTCAAAGGCAAGCATTTTGGTATTTTGGTTGTTGTACTCGTGTTCTGTACTCTCCTCATTTCAGATATGATCCTGTTTACTATATTTCATGCTTTACATGCTCAGTACATATTCCGTACTGACCCCCTTCTTCGGGGGGCTGCGTTTCATGCCCGCAGGTGCAGATACTCGCTTTGGTGATCCGCCAGCTTAGGATTCCCTTCCTGCTGTCTTGGAGAGCTCCGTTGTTCCGAAACCCAGATTTTGGTACAGACCCTTTTTGTTGTATATATGTATCTGTTGTCTAGGGGTACGACGGGGCCCTGTCCGGTCATATTTCACTGTTGAAACTCTTAGAGGTCTGTGGACGTGTATGTGGGTTGTATTCAGATATGGTCAGTTGTGTCTATATGGTTATTATGGATGTTCTGTCGCTGTAGCAGCCTTGCCGGCTTGCATATATTGTCGTATTGTTGTAGCAGCCTTGTCGGCTTGCTTGTATTATCGTTTTGTAGTGGCAGCCTTGTCGGCATGTGTAATGTTTTGATGTGTAGTGGCAGCCTTGTCGGCTTGCATAGAATAATAACATGTACAGTGGCAGCCTCGTCGGCTTTCGTATGTAAATACGATGCGATGTAATTAGTTGAGGGCCTATAGTATCGGCCCGATAATGTTGACCGGTACATATGGGTGTCCAGCTCGGGCACTAGTCATGGCCCACGGGGCTGGGTCGTGACAACATTCTGTTTTATTCGCCGTCAGAAGCCGAACATGCAGACCTCCTACGTGCGGTGCTTAGAGTTTTTCTGGATAAAGAGCTATATGCGAAGTTTTCTAAGTGTGAGTTCTGGTCGAACTCAGTGGCTTTTCTTTGTCACATTATCTCAGATGAAGGCGTTAGGGTGGATACTCAAAAAATTGAAAGAGTGAAGAATTGGCCAAGGCCTACGACACCAACGGAAGTACGTAGTTTCTTGGGTCTGGCAGGTTATTATAAGAGGTTTGTAGAGGAATTTTCTTCTCTTTCAGCTCCATTGATCAAGCTGACTCAGAAATCAGCTAAGTTTCATGGACGGACGCATGTGAGCGGAGTTTTCAAACATTGAAGGATAAACTGACCTCAACACCGGTCTTGACTCTTCCTGTAGGAACAAATGGCTATGTGATTTATTGTGATGCCTCAGGTGTTGGGCTAGGCTGTGTATTAATGCAGCATGGCAAGGTTATTGCTTATGCTTCTCAGCAGCTGAAGAAGCATGAGCAGAATTATCCAACTCACAATTTTGTGTTAGCTGCGGTGATCCACGCCTTAAAAATGTGGAGGCACTACTTATACGGTGTTCATGTTGATATTTATACTGATCACAAGAGCCTCTAGTATATCTTTAAGCAGAAGGACCTGAATTTATGACAAAGGCGATGGCTAGAGTTGCTGAAGGACTATGACGTTGATATTTTATACCATCCTGGAAAGGCCAACATAGTTGCAGATGCTCTTAGTCGTAAATCCATGGGTAGCCTATCTTATGTGCAGCCAGAGAAGAAGGAGATAGTCCATGAAGTTAGTCAGTTGGCTAGCCTTAGAGTTCGGTTGTTCGACTCAGGCGATGCAGAAGTTACGGTTCAATATACAGTGATGTCATCTTTGGTGGCTGAAATAAAGGAGCGTCAATATGAAGATCTTGTCTTAGTTCATTATCGGGATACAATCCCTCAGAAGGAAAATACACCCTTCGTTATCACAAGAGATGGAGTACTTAGGTATCGAGATAGGTTATGTGTTCCTAATGTTGCGAGTCTTCGTCAGCAGGTTATGGGGGGACCTCATTATTCCCGCTATTCTATTCACCCGGGCACGACAAAAATGTACCATGATCTCAAGGAAGTTTATTGGTGAGATGGTATGAAAAGAGATATAGCAGAATTTGTCGCTCAGTGTCCAAATTGTCAACAAGTCAAGATAGAGCACCAGAAGCTCGGAGGTTTACTGCAGGCTATGGAGATTGTGACATGTAAATGGGAAGTAATTAGCATGGATTTTATTACAGGATTTCCCCGTACTCAGCCAAAGTATGATTCAATATGTGTCATAGTTGATAGGCTTACAAAGTCAGCTCACTTCCTGCCTATTAAAACTACCTATTCTGCTGAATACTATGCGAAGCTCTATCTTAAGGAGATTGCACAACTTCATGGTGTTCCTACAACCATCATTCAGATAGAGGAGCGCAGTTCACAGCTAACTTTTAGAGATCTTTCCAGGAAGGATTAAGGACTCAGGTGAGTCTTAGTACATCATTTCATCCGCAGACAGATGGGCAAGCGAAGGGTACTATACAGACACTTGAGGACATGCCGAGAGATTGTGTAATTGATTTTCGAGGTAGCGGGGATGATCATTTACTCCTTGTCGAGTTTGCATATAATAACAATTATAATTCTGGTATCCAGATGGCTCCATATGAGACTTATACGGGCGGAGATATAGATCACCTATAGGGTGGTTTGGTGTCGGAGAGAATCAGTTAGCCGGCCCAGATTTGATACAGCAAGCAGTTTACAAAGTGAAAGTCATCCAAGAAATATTATTAGCGGCGCAGAGTCGACAGAAATCCTATGCAGATAATCGGCGTCGCAAGCTAAAGTTCAAGGTAGGAGATTGGGTTTTCTTGAAGGTCTCACCTATGAAAGGGGTGATGAGATTTGGCAAGAAAGGTAAGCTAAGTCCTCGGTACATCGGACCATATAATATTATTCGTACGGTAGGTAAAGTAGCAAATGAGTTAGAATTATCTTCTGAATTGGAGTCCGTACATCCAGTATTCCATGTGTCCATGATCATTAAGGGCATAAGAGATCCCTCAAGAGTTGTGCCAGTAGATTATATCTAGGTGACTGAGCAGCTATCTTACGAGGAAATCCCCATGGCTATATTAGATAGGCAGGTTCGTCGGTTACAAACATAGGATGTGGCTTCTGTTAAAGTACTTTGGAGAAATAATAATATCGAGTAAATGACTTGGGAGGCAGAAGAGGAGATGAAGACTAAGTACCCGCACTTGTTCCCGTTGTCCTAGGAGGCGCAGGTTCAGACATCATAACCCCCAGGTATTGGATTTACTTATAGCTAGTGTAATTGGTCGTGTGAGGCCATATTATCGTATATATTAGTATGTGGCACTGTGTGGCATTATTTTGGGTTGCTGTGTATAGGTTGGATTGATATATTTGCAGAGGAAACTCTGGCAAAATTCTGGTAGAATTCCTAAGCGTTTAACATTTAAGGATGAATGTTTCTAAGGGGGGAGGATGTTACACCTCGAAAATTTTCGCGTCATGTGCATTGTGAGTAAACTAACGTAAGCTCAGGGAGGTCATGAAACCCTTATAAGGTTAATTAATACTCTTAACAAGTGTTAAGAAAGCATCTAAAGGTTCCGGGATCAAGCAAATCGAAGAAAATAAGTTTATCAAAAATTTGGAAAATGTTGATAGAATTTCGGGTCAACTTTGGAGGGGTATATCTTTGGGTATATTAGGAGTTTTAAGGTGTTTCAAAAGCCTAAAATGAAGCTAGTCGAGTCTAGTTTCTAACGAAATAAACCGCTCATCGATATGGCATCGGAGTAGAGAATTATGGACATTACAAGTTAGGCTGACATAGCAGAAATGCGTGCTACAGTAGCCGACCTGCTACAATAGCCGCGTTGCTAAACTAACTGCTACAGTGCCCGAACCAACTTTTTCCAACTACAAAAGGGTCAAACCCCATTGTTTTCACCAAAAATCAGATTTTAGAGCTCAGCAACATATAGGGTCATTTTGGTCATAAACGTTGAGTGTTTTGAGTGATTTTAGTTAGTCAAGGCTCGGGTGGTGCATAGTTGTGCCTATAGCATCATTTTGCGGTGGAGTTTGGCATGGATTCAAGGTGAACATCGGAGATATTTCTATTTTAATAAGACTAAGGTATGAATCTTTCCTTATTAATGTTTCCTTAGGTTTACTTACGAAGGTAGAGCAATTAAATGAGCGTATAGTTAATTTATCGATTAAGAAATTGGATAAACATCATATGAGATGTCTTATGGAGTATGTTCATGTTAGTGATGATGTTGCTGATGTTGGTATTGTTGTTGTTGGTTGTTGGTAATTGCGATTTCAGGCTAGGGATATAAATAGGGGAGATGCTGTCGAAATTTCGGCAGATTCTAGAAAGAGTTAGTTTGAGGGCTTAAGACAGGCCTATGAAGATGAGTCTAACAATAGTATAAATTTTCTTGAATCTATTTACGAGCCTGGGAGGCCAAGCGTTGAGTAGTTAAAGTTAATGCGACTAAAAAGGTATGTTCAGGCTTTCCCGTTCTTTTGTTTTTGGCATGATCCTATGATATGAGCGAACAACGAATAAACGAGCTTCCATATTACTCTACTCTTAGAAGCACTAGGAGTACTTCAGTCTTTGATGTTGATGTACCCCTCTTATGATTGTCCCTTCTGTTCATCGGTCTTGAGTTTTGTATTATGATTATGTTAGTTCACATTTATGCATTGCATTCATTTACATATAGACATATGGACCCATGACCAGAAGGCATTATATACGCGTATATTATATGTATGTGGGGTATGGGGAAAGGGCGATGCGTTATATACGCGTATATTATATGTATGTGGGGTATGGGAAAAGGGCGAGGCGTTATATACGCATTACCACCTGATCAGCTGGTGCACAGTGATGATGATTATGATGCTCGAAGGGGCTACCCGAAGGGGACTATATGATATGTGGATCGGGCCGTATGTTCCTCGGCACTATTATATATGATATGGTTCGGGCCGTACGTTCCTCAGCACTATGACCTATGCATATCATACGCCCTCAGAGGCAATTTAAGTAAGCAAAGGTAGACAGACATGTTCAGATAATCGGACTTACAGATGCATTCAGTCAGTTTAGCTTATGAGTTTCAGATTTTCTTCATCACTCCTATGTGTATGTTACTCTCATGCCTTACATACTCGGTACATTATCCATACTGACTCCTCTATTGATCGGGGGGCTGCGTTCATGCCCGTAGGTACAGATAGACAGAAAGACGATCCAGCTCAGTAGAGCCTCTTCTCAGCTGTCGGCGGTGCGCTCCATTCATACCGGAGCTGCTGTCTGTTTTGGTATGTTATGTTTGATATATATGTATACGTGTATGGCGAGGACCTGTCCCGTCCCTTCTACAGTTGATGCTCCAGTAGAGGTCTGTAGACAGTTGAGTACAGTTAGACTTGATGTAGCCTTGTCGTCTTCCACTCTTTTGATGTACAGTATGTAGCAGCCGTGTCGGCTTGCACTATTATTTTCTGTATATGTATATATATACATGCTTATATGCACAGATGATTGATAGTCCTTAAAGTTGTTCTGATATGAGTCAGCATGGTTTAGTTATGAGTCTTATAGGCCACCCACTTATCCAGTAAGGTGCAGGTACGAGGGTAGGGGTGCTTGGTCAGTAGTGTTCAGGCACTCGTCACGACTCAGCGGATGGATTGTGACACTAGAGGCGGGGTATGCAAAGCCACAGACGGGCTCTCACACTGAATCTCATCCCGAGCCTCACCTGCCGCTCTCTTGCCCTTCTGAGTAGCTGTAGCTTTCTTGCGAGGCATCACTGAAATCAGAACAAATCATCAGAAGGCAAACTCTTAACTCATGGCTCTATCGCACGATCTAGGAGTGAAAGAATGACGTCATCCTAAATGTCCTGTAGCCTCCTATTTATGAGTGTGGTGCACAACACACCCATAAACAAGGCTCTACTAGACACGGTCTGTAGACAACCCTAGGACGAAACTGCTCTGATACCACTTCTGTCACGACCCAAGCCGATGAGTCGCGACGAGTGCCTGATCTCTAGTTACCAAACACCCCTACGCTCGTATCTGAACACTATCTAACAAGGACCCATAAATAACTCAATTTGGACTATACTGTCTCAAGAAAGTAGGACATCATGATCTCTGTGCAATCTGCATAGAGTATATATATATATATATACACACACACACACATGTGAACTAGAAAGAACAATGCAGGCCAACTTGGCCGCTACATGTACTGTACACAAAAGAATAGAAACCGACAAGGGTACATCATCTGTCAGATACATACAACTGTCAATAGATCTCTATTGGAATAAAGCTGTAGAAAGGACGGGATAGGGCCCCATCATACCCATGTCCATATACATCTCAAAAGAATGGCATACCAAAATATACTGCAGCTCCGGATCAAATGGAGCGTACTAACCACCGCTGGGTAGAGGTCCTACTAAGCTGGACCGCCTGTCTTTCTACCTGAACCTGCGAGCATGAATGCAACTCCTCGAGCAATAGGGGAGTCAGTACAGATAATGTACTGAGTATGTAAAGCATAACAGTAACATTTAAATAAGAATCATGAATGAAATCTGAAACTCATGAGCTGAAATGACTGTTTGACTGCATCTGTATGACTAAATATCTGATCATATCTATACAACTCTGTATGCATTTGTATGAACGAGTATCCATAAGTATTTGCATAAATCGGTATAATAGACAATGCCTCTGTGGGCACATAATATGCATGCTCTCAATGATAATCATGCTTATATACATAAATATAGGTCATAGTACTGAGGAACGTTCAGCCCAATCCATATCCCATATAATAGTGCCGAGGAACGTACGGCCCGATCCATATATCATATAATAATGCCGAGGAACGTACGACCTGATCCATATATCATCATCAAGCTGCACCAGCTAATCAGGTGGTAATGCGTATATAATGCCTATCCCTTTCCCCACACCCCATATACATATAACACACGCGTATATAACGCCTTCTGGTCATGGGTCAATATGCATATATATATGAATGCAATGCATAACTGCAATGTATACATAGAACTCTGAGAGTGACATAAGATTATATTACCTCTGATGGACAACCTTTGAGCTAACATCATCAACATAACTAATCTCAAGACCCATGAACAGAGGGAACAATCACACGGGGTATAGGAACATCAAAGACTAAGTACTCCTAGTACTTCTAAGAGTAGAGTAATATGGAAGCTCATTCAACCGCTTGATGGCTTATAACATAGGATCATGCCAAAATGAAGAAGGAATAGCCTTAACATACCTTGAAGTGTATCTAATCGTCCAACTTCTACTTCTCAAATCGGATGTCTACAATCAAGATAACATAGGCCTTAATTAGACTTATTTACCTCACTTACTAACCGTTTAAAATATAAAAAGAGCTTAACGAATTGTGGACAACATTCCTCTTGTAAACTTAACAATCCTTCAACTTCCAATTCAATCCAACATCAACCACAATATCAACAACAACAATGACAACACTTACATATCAAGATATACCCAAATCCATTCCCAATCATCTCTTAAAACAGCCCCTAATCACCATCTTACCCTTCATCAACTTACCATTTTCATAGCTATCTTCTCTTTACTTAAAACCACTAAAACTCTTAGTAATTAACTTAAGTACAAAGGTAGGAATCATTTACATACCTTGAGGGGTCTAATATTCCAAGGATCAACTTCAACTCTAACTTCCCAAGCTTCACAACTTTAATGAAACCCTAAAAACCACCTTCTGCTTCACAAACTCAGGTTTACGGGACTCGGATCATACCCAATTCCCCACTAATATGATGGAAATTATAAAGATGAAATATTCTAGGGCTTTCTCTGATTTGGGAGTGGAAAATAATGAAATAAAACGTGAGGGATCCATATATGTAGGTGGGGCAAAATAGCCCCAGTGGTAGCGGGTCGACGAGCCGGTCGACGGTCCATTGACTTGCACCGCCCCTGCTTCACCTGAGATTCAGAGATGGCAGTGTATCGACGGCATGGTTTGACGCCACCGTCGACACGTCGATGGTCCATCGAAGGGGATTAGTTTTTGCAAATTCCCTAAGTCCGCCAGCTTGCGACGATTCGATTCGTTAACTCCCAATCCTATTATATTGCGAAGGACACTTACCCATACTTTGGTGCACACGAGGTGAAGAACTCAATATCTCAAAACTCGGGTGCATATACAAGCAATAAGAGAAAAACTTTCGTGCGACAAAAACGGGAGATGTAACACCTACACGGTCTAAGGGTCGAGGCTAAAAACCTCGAGAAGTCTGTCGAGAAGTGAATCCATTCTGCTTAGAAGGGCCACTAGCTGAAATCTTTGATGCTTACTGAATGGGGCAGCCAGAATGGTACTGATGGAGCTTGCCCAAATGGCCCCCACCCATAGAAGATAAACCACTGATATTGTCGAACCGGCGAATCCTCTTGTCATCACTCTCACCATGAGCTTGAATCCTTGCAGACTATACCTCAGTAGCATGATCAACCGCAGACTGCAAAAGAAGACCCAGAAGCTCCTAGCTGTAAGATCGCCAGCTTCAACAAAAGCACCAACCCTTTGAAGAACCTCCTCACTCTCTCTACCTTGGTGGGGAGTGACTGAAATGCATAACGAGCCAAGGAGTGAAATATGGACTCATACTCTGTACCCACATCCCTCTCTACTCTAGATTGTTGAACTCATATCTCTTGCCTATCCCTCAAAGTACAGGGGACGTACTTCTCTAGAAACACCTGATAGAACTGGGTCCAAGTCAAAGGTGGCGACCCAGTTGGTCGACACTCAACATAGGACCTCCACCACATCTTTGCATCCTCACACAATTGGAAAGAAACATCGTAAACTTAATGCGACTCCACTACACTTAACTTGTGAAGCCTCATGACTATCAATGATGAACTCATAAACATCCTCTCCAAGGGTACCATAAAATTCTCGCGGCTTCATCTTGGTAAACCTCACAAACATATTTTGCCTAGGAGCAAACGCAGGCGGTGGAATCTCATCAATACAGGGTGCCATAGCTGCGGCAGGCTGTGCACCGTGGGCCTGATACTTCTTTGGGGTATGTCATCTGGCTCTAGTCTGACACCCATCTGGTGTAGCTGGATTGACGCCCGCGTAGGTCAACCCCTCAAGTAGACTCAAGATGCGAACCATGGCAGCCTGTAGTACGGGTGTGGAAATAACCTCTAGTTGAGCCTGGGCTGGTCCCAACTCATCCTCCTCCATAGGCTCATCATTATGCTGAAACAATGGCTCGGGCGATACAGATCTAGCTTAGGCCTGACCAGACACGGGTGTTCTACCCAGGGCTGGTGCTGCACCACGACCTCTACCCCTACCATGGTATCTAGGCGGGGCTTGGTCTCTGGCAGTAGGTATTGGCACCTCATCTCTCACGACTGTCATGCGTACCCTCACCATATGTGAGAGAATAGGAATAGAAGTCAGATACCAATTTGAATCGGCTAGATACCAATTTGAATAAAGTAGCACGAAATGAGTGAAGAAAATGGAAGTTTCCTAAATGTCCTATAGCCTCTCGCAGATAAGTACGGAGCTCACCGTACCGATCTGCAAGACTCTACTAAACATTTCTCTTGTACTTCTAAGACGGTAAACCTATGGCTCTGATACCAACTTATCACGACCCAACTCGTGGCTCGTGAGGGCACCCACACTATCTCCCCTGGTGGGCGAACCCTTCCCTTATAACACATCATTAAATCTAAGAAATACGAAAGTAAAAGTAGAATAACCAAGTCACAATAGTTATATATAGTAATGTAAGCGCGGAAGTAAGTAAATAGTACAACCCCAAGGATTTAGTCTGAAACTAGTACAAGAGCTACTAACACTAATATAATGTCTGAATACTAGAGCAAGTCTCGTAAATACAAGATAATAACCTGAAAATCAAGTAGACAGATACAAAGAGAAGGAATTCGGACTGACGGATCTGACAGTGGCTCACCCAAAATCTCTAGCAAGAAGGCCTCAAAATCACTCGTGAGGTCGGGAAGTAGAACCAGTGATGAACTCTGCACTCAAGAAAAAGTGCAAAAAAAGTAGTATGAGTACAAAAACACGTACTCGTGGGTATCATAGGCCAACAACGATTAGTTCACGCATATAAATAGACAGAAATTAACAAGTAGAACAGATAAGCAATCAAGTACAATCATGGAACATGTTCAGCATATATGAGATCAGATGAAGAGTATGAAATGCCAAGTAAACAGTCAAGAATAAATGAATGACACAAAGTCATGATCTATGGGGTCACGACCCAACCTCGTGGGCCGTGACTATTGCCCGAGCTGGACACCCATACACACTCACTTACCAAATCGATATATCAAGGATTTATCCGTATTCAGCATACATTAAGTTATGCAGATACTGAGATCAGATGTCGTCTTAAGCGGTCATATATAGCAAAATATCATACAGAAGCCGGCAAGGCTGGCGGAAAACACATCGCCCAAATATATACATCCATACACATACATACGGGCTGTTTCGGCCATCACAGCAAACAGGACCGCTTAAGGCACAAATCATAAACATAAACGAACAATAACGACCCATGACCCACATATATGTCTACAGGCCTCTACAAATGACAACAGAAACATATGACGGGACAGGGCCCCGCCATACCCCAAATAGTCATATATATATATACAGAAACATGTGCAACAAAAGATCTGTACCAAAAGTATGGGCTCCGGATCAAAGGAGCACTCCAAAGTAGCAAAATAGGTATCCTACACTGGCGGGTCACCAGAACGAACGTCTGCACCTGCGGGCATGAAACGCAGCCCCCGAAGAATGGGGGTCAGTACGAAATAGGTACTGAGTATGTAAAGCAAGAAATACACTATCCAAAATCATAACGGAAGTACAAAGTATGGAAAATGAGTATAAAAATCAATATACCAAGAAGCTTGTTTTAAAACACAAATGATGCATATATAAGAGTCATGCATAGGGCTCAGGAACGTGGTCGCCACTCCGACGCTGGCGCCACAACACATCATACTCCAGAAGGTTTCAAATCTCCGTACAATCCCGAACATATCGTATCATCATAAAATATCACAACATCATAACACATCATAACGCCGTATATAGGCTGTACCCGGCCCTATGGCGAGGGACTCGGGAACCGTAACACATCATACTGTCGAATATAACATAGTGCGCACGATGACAAAACTGGCCCGGGACCCGGCGAACGATATAATAGTAGTATGCACGAGCAGAGTAGTGAGAAACCATATGCACATAAATCAAGACTCGATGGATATTTATACTCACCGACCCCTGGAGTCTCAGAAACAAGTTTCGGGTCAATCCGACTTAGTATGAGAAAGTTATTAGCGTTTGAAGTACAAAACGCTCTAGAGGCGTTTCAGAAGCCATTTTTCGAAAATCAAAGTCGTACTCATGTCAAGTATCTTTCGGATATCGTTATGGATCAAATCAAATAGAACTTTTGGAATCATATGTACGTATCAAAGTATGTCAAAGACTCGATGGAATAATCGATCATGCTAGCATTTGAAAGTTCAAGACTTTAATCAAATCATTCATTTCTCGAATGTCATTCGGAAACATATTGGCCAAACTTCAGACATTATAGACACGCACTGAAACCATACGAAACAGCTTATGGAAATCAAGAACGTTAGCCATCCTAGTGGCTCTAAGAATAAGAATCTTTCTGAAATCATACATATACATCATATACTTATTTCATAAGGATCATGCCAAAGAAGGAAGGGTTAGACTTTACATACCTCGCTCGCCTCCTAAGCTAATCCCAACTCAAGTCTCGGGCTCCCCAAGATCTACAATAACGTCATTGATTACCAAACGTTAGCTACATGTGCTTGGAAATTCAATCTTAACTAGCACTAGTCTACAGAAATTTCGGCAGCATCTCCCCTGTAAATACAACAACCCCGAGAATTCAACTCGGCCAAATTTATCAATAACCATACCAACAATTATTTCCACAATACCAACAATCAATTTAAAACATATTCTAACATTAGTAATCCGCACCACGTTCAAACAATCCAACCAAACTCCATTCCACCCGAAACTCTACAACTGCAACAAAAGCCACAACAACATATTTCCTTCTTTCAAATTCATAAACTACAACCACAATCCACACATTAGTAACTTCATTCTCACAATTACATAAAACCATATTAAAATCACATTAATTCCTACAACAACCCACAACCAATTTCAATGCCGACTTGAACCATTGAACTTTCATTTGCATCATAGAGTCCACAACAACACAACTAACATACTAAGTAAAATTAATCCATCTCTTCTCCGCCATACAACACCCACACGACCACAATGATACACACACACCCGCACGGCCACACACAGCACACATTATTTGCATGATTTTCATTCATTTCTATATACTACAACATACATAAACCTTCCATAACATATAAAAGAAGATTAATTCTTACCTATTTCCTTAATTTCCCACTTGCCTAGAATTTGGGACTTGCAACAAAGAGTAGTTTTCTTGCTCCAACAATTATACCACGTTAAAGAGGACCTTTGAATTAGTTGGAATACTAGAAGAAATAATTTTTTTGGATCAAAATTGAAGGCTTCAAAAAAAAAATTCTTTTCTTTTCTCTTGGCCGAATGGCCTTTGTTTTTGCTCTCAAGGTTTTTCTTTCTTGAATGTTCTTGAATAAAGATGACAAATGATAGTGGTCATCCCTTTTATTTACTTGGATTAAATTCCCAAGTGGGCCTTGGCCCATCCCTTGGCCGGCCACACTTGGGCTTCTTTTTTTTTTTTTTTTTTTTTTCCAAGCCCATTTATTTTTCATGACAAATTTGTAATTCATGAAAACTATTTTCCCAGTTTCCAATTTTGCCCTTAGGCTTCCTCAATATTTTCGCATCAATATTTTAATGAACAACTTATGTATTAAACAAGATCAAAATATTGCCTTATCTCTTACTAGTCACAATTATCTCAAATTATCCTAATGTGCAAAATACGGGACATAACATCCTCCTCCCCTTTAGAACATTCGTCCTCGAATGTTAAACTAGTCTTATAGGGTCTTGCAAGCATTTCGGGGGAGTTTCTTTTTATGGACAACACATATAATTCATTCACCAATCAATATAACCAATTAAGGAATTTAGATTACATGTAGGCATAGGAAACAAGTGAGGATACTTCTTCTTCATTTCTTCTTCAGCTTCCCAGGTCATTTCCTCTCGGTTATTGTTCCGCCATAAGACCTTAACAGAAGGCATATCTTTGGTACGCAATCTCCTCACCTGACGATCCAGGATGGCTACCGGCTGTTCTTCGTAGGACAGCTCCTCTGTCACCTGGATATCTTCTATGGGAAATATTCTGGAAGGGTCACCAATACATTTGCGGAGCATTGATACATGAAATATCGGATGTAATGCTTCCAGATCGGATGGTATGTCTAACTCGTAGGCGACCATGCCTATCTTTCGAACAATCTGATAAGGCCCAATATATCTCGGACTGAGCTTTCCTTTTCTACCGAATCTCATAACACCCTTCATAGGTGATACTTTCAGAAATACCCAATCACCAATCTGGAATTCCAAGTGTCGACGTCGATTATCTGCATATGATTTCTGTCGACTCTGGGATGCTAATAATCGTTCCCGAATGAGCTTCACTTTATCAACTGCTTGCTGGATCATATCTGGGCCAATTAATTTAGTTTTACCCACATCGAACCAACCAATCGGAGATCTGCATTTTCTACCATATAAGGCTTCATACGGTGCCATCTGGATGCTGGAATGGTAGTTATTATTATAAGCGAATTCAATAAGCGGCAGATGGTCGTCCCAGCTACCTCTGAAATTAATAACACAGGCCCGTAGCATATCTTCCAGCGTCTGAATAGTACGCTCGGCCTGTCCGTCAGACTGAGGATGGAATACGGTGCTAAGACTCACCTGAGTCCCCAATCCTTCCTGAAATAACCTCCAGAAATTAGCTGTAAACTAAGCACCTCTGTCAGATATAATAGATATGGGAACTCCATGGAGTCTTACTATCTCCTTAATATACAACCGGGCATAATCCTCAGCCGAATAGGTGGTCCTGACTGGGAGGAAATGGGCTTATTTTGTCAGCCTATCAATAATAACCCATATGGAATCATACATCCGAGAAGTGCGTGGTAAACCTGTAATGAAATCCATATTAATTATTTCCCATTTCCAAGCTGGAATTTCCATTTCCTCTAACAATCCACCAAGTTTCTGATGCTCGATCTTAACATGTTGACAATTTGGGCACTGAGCAACGAACTCCGCGATGTCTCTTTTCATACCATCCCACCAATATAAACATCTGAGGTCATGGTACATTTTTGTTGAACCCGGATGAACAGAATATCGAGCATAATGTGCCTCTCCCATAATCTGCCGCCGCAGACCTGCAACGTCAGGTACACATAACCTGCCTCTACATAATAATACCCCGTCAGGTGTAATCTCGAACTGAGTCTTCTCTTTATCAAGGGTTGCATCTCTATACTGTACCAGAATAGGATCCTCGTACTGACGTCGTTTTACTTCTTCCGTAATAGATGATTCAGCAACTTCTCGGACAGAAACCCCAATATTCCCAGAATCGGCCAAATGGACTCCAAGACTGGCTAGCTGATGAATTTCACGAACTAATTCCTTCCGTTCTGGCTGCACATCGGTCAAGCTGCCCATAGACTTGCGACTAAGTGCATCTGCTACAACATTGGCTTTCCCAGGATGATATAAAATGTCAACGTCATAATCTTTCAATAACTCGAGCCATCTTCTTTGCCGCAAATTCAACTCCTTTTGCTTAAAAATGTACAGAAGGATTTTGTGGTCTATATAAATATCAACATGAACCCCATATAAGTAGTGCCGCCATATCTTCAAAGCATGAATTACAGCTGCTAATTCCAGGTCATGAGTAGGATAATTTCTTTCGTGCGGTCTGAGCTGCCGGGAGGCATAGGCTATAACTCGACCATGTTGCATTAATACACAACCTATCCCAACACCGGAAGCATCACAATAAATAACATACCCGTCTGACCCCTCGGGAAGAGTTAGAACCGGAGCTGTAATCAACTTTTCCTTCAGCAACTGGAAGCTGCGTTCACAAGCATCGGTCCATTGGAACTTTGTTGCCTTCTGCGTTAGCTTCGTTAATGGTGCTGCAATCGATGCAAACTTCTCCACAAATCTCCTGTAATATCCTACTAGCCCCAAAAAACTACGTACCTCAGTAGGCGTCGTAGGCCTAGGCCAATTCTTTACGGCCTCGATCTTCTGTGTATCAACCCGAATACCATCTGCTCCGACAATATGCCCCAAGAATGCCACTGAAGTTAACCAGAATTCACACTTGGAGAACTTAGCATATAATTTCTGTTGCCGGAGCGTCCCGAGTACTGTCCTCAGATGATCTGAATGCTCTTCTTCTGATCGCGAATAAACCAGAATGTCATCAATAAATACAATCACGAACATGTCTAGAAACGGCTTGAATATCCGATTCATCAAATCCATAAGCACTGCTGGGGCGTTGGTCAGCCCAAATGACATTACCCTGAACTCATAATGCCCATATCGGGTCCTGAAAGCAGTCTTTGGAATATCTGCCTCTCGTACCCACACCTGATGATAGCCCGAGCGCAAATCTATCTTCGAAAAATATTTAGCACCCTGCAACTGGTCAAATAAATCATAAATCCGAGGGAGGGGATATTTATTCTTTATGGTCACCTTATTCAGTTGTCTGTAATCAATGCACATCCGCAGTGACCCGTCTTTCTTTCTTACAAACAATACCGGTACTCCCCAAGGTGACGTACTGGGTCTGATGAAGCTTTTTTCTAATAAATCTTTCAGTTGCTCCTTCAATTCCTTCAGTTCTGCAGGTGCCATTTTGTAAGGAGGAATAGATATAGGCTGAGTATCTGGCAGCACATCTATCGTGAATTCTATCTCCCGTTCAGGTGGGAGACCTGGAAGCTCGTCCAGAAATACATCTGGAAATTCATTGACAACCGGGAATGACTGGAGAGTAGGTGTCTCCGCCTTAATATCGTGCACACGAACCAGATGATAAATATACCCTTTCTGAATCATCTTCCTGGCCTTGAGGTATGAAATAAACTTACCCCTCGGCGATGCTGTATTTCCTGCCCATTCTATAACTGGTTCCCCTGGAAATTGGAAGCGAACTACCTTTTTTTGGCAGTCAACGTTAGCACAACAAGAGGCTAACCAATCCATGCCCATAATAACATCGAATTCTGTCATATCTAATTCTACCAAATCGGCCTTGGTACAACGGCCACATAAAATTACAGAACAATCCTTATATACCTGCCTTGCTATAATGAAATTCCCGACCGGTATAGCTACCTCGAACGGTTCTATCGGTTCAGGTGTTATCCCAATTTTACTAGCGACAAGGGGAGAAATATATGATAAAGTAGAACCTGGGTCTATCAATGCATATACAGCTCAAGAGAAGACCAATAATGTACCTGTAACTACATTTGGCGACGCCTCCTGATCCTGGAGGCTGGCCAAGGCATATATGCGGTTCGAGGGACCGCTAGAATCAGAAACTCTGCTACGGCCTCTATCACGGCCCGCTGGTGCTGGCATACCCCGCCCCATAGGGCGCATAGCTACAGAAGTGGAGGACGAACCAGCAGCTGATCCCGTCGGCTGAGCGGCACCACCGGAACCACCCGCCAATAGACAATCTCTCATAATATGGCCCTGGCGGCCACAAGAAAAACAGCCACCCGTAGCTCGATAACACTCTCCTGGGTGCGACCTCCCACAATAAGAACATCGAGGCATAGGTGGCCTCGCCTGGCTGGATCCTCTGCTCACCTGCGAACCCGAGGCTCTGGAACTCTGGCCTGCTCCTGAGTGCCCTGCACCATCGAATCGTCTGCCTGTAGACTGTGGATGTGTACCCTGAACTGGCTGAGGAGGATATCTGCTATACTGCTGCTGAGGCTGCCCGCCTCGAAACTCTCCAGATTGTCCAGCTAATCTAGCCCTCTTGGGCTGCCTCCTATCACGATCTCTATCGTGCTGGCCCCCTCTATGCCGGTCCTCCATTCCTTGCGCATATGCCTGTAACCTGGCAATGTCCATACCAGTCTGCGATGCCATCGCCATACAGCTATCCACTAAATAACAATCCAGCCCTATCACGTACCGATGGATCCTGTCAGCCATATCAGCTACAATGGTTGGTGCATATCTGGCTAGGGAGTCAAACTTTAGACAGTACTACCGAACACTCCTGCCCCTCTATCTCAACTATAAAAATCTGTCAACCCTCGCCCGCCGCATCTCGGGAGGCAGAAAATGGCCGAGAAAGGCGGCTGTAAACTCGTCCTACACAGCTGGAGGAGCATCCTCGCCTCTAGACAGCTCCCAGGACTCGTACCAATTAATCGCTACATCCCGCAGTCTCTGTGAAGCCATCTCGACAGACTCAGTCTCAGAAGCCCTGACTAGTTTCAGCGTACGCTGCATCTGTCGAATAAAATCCTGGGGATCCTCCTCGGGCTTAGACCCGTAGAACTCTGGGGGATTACAGGTCAAGAAATCACGAACCCTCAAACTGTCACGTCTGTCCACATCATCACCCCCTAGCCCGCGTCTGCGAACCTGTCCTGCTACTAATCTCGTCAATAATTGTACCGCATCTCTCATCGCCCTGTCCTCCGCCTCTGGCTGAGGAGCTGGAGGCTCGGGCGCTGGGGCCTCCGGAGCTAATGGTGGAGCCGCCCCCTTATCCATGGTGGCAGCGGCAGCTGCTCCAGGCTCCTCTAATGGTGGGGGTGTAGCAGAACCCGCTGACTGGGGTGCAATATCTGGCATAGTCTGAACACGAGCCCGAGTGAGTCTCTGTATCTGACTAGTCTCTCCTGTCACTGGCTTGCCCTTCTGGGCCGCCGTCGCCTTCTTCGGAGGCATCACTGTAAACATAACAATCAGTCAGAAAGAAATCATCCTAATAGTACAGCTCTATCGCACGATCTAAGATCGAAAGAAAGGTAACACCCTAAATGTCCTGTAGCATCTTATTTATAGATGTGGTGCACAACACACCGATAAACAAGACTCTACTAGACACGACCTGTAGACATTCCGAGGACAAACCGCTCTGATACCACTTTTGTCACGACCCACCCCGTCGGCCGTGACTAGTGCCCGAGCTGGACACCCATACACACTCACATACCAAATCGATATATCAAAGACTTATCCGTATTCAGCATACATTAAGTTATGCAGATACTGAGATCAGATGTCGTCTTAAGCGGTCATATATAAGAAAATATCATACAAAAGCCGGCAAGGCTGGCGGAAAACACATCGCCCAAATATATACATCCATACACATACATATGGGCCGTTTCGGCCATCACAGCAAACGAGACCGCTTAAGGAACAAATCACAGACATAAACGAACAATAACGACCCATGACCCACATATATGTCTACAGGCCTCTACAAACGACAACAGAAACATATGACGGGACAGGGCCCCGCCGTACCGCAAATAGTCATATATATATATATATATATATACAGAAACATGTGCAACAAAAGATCTGTACCAAAAGTATGGGCTCCGGATCAAAGGAGCACTCCAAAGTAGCAGAACAGGTATCCTACACTGGCGGGTCACCAGAACGAACATCTGCACCTGCAGGCATGAAAGGCAGCCCCCGAAGAAAGGGGGTCAGTACGAAATAGGTACTGAGTATGTAAAGCATGAAATACACTATCCAAAATCATAACGGAAGTACAAAGTATGGAAAATGAGTATAAAAATCAATATACCGAGAAGCTTGTTTTAAAACACAAATGATGCATATATAAGAGTCATGCATAGGGCTCAGGAACGTGGTCGCCACTCCGACGCTGGCGCCACTACACATCATACTCCAGAAGGTTTCAAATCTCCGTACAATCCCGAACATATCGTATCATCATAACATATCACAACATCATAACACATTATATACCATAACACATCATAACGCCATATATAGGCGGTACCCGGCCCTATGGCGAGGGACTCGGGAACCGTAACACATCATACTGCCGAATATAACATAGTGCGCACGATGACAAAACCGGCTCGGGACCCAGCGAACGATATAATAGTATTATGCATGAGCAGAGTAGTGAGAAACCATATGCACATAAATCAAGACTCGATGGATATGTATACTCACCGACCCCTGAAGTCTCAGAAACAAGTTTCGGGTCAATCCGACTTAGTATGAGAAAGTTATGAGCGTTTGAAGTACAGAATGCTCTAGAGGCGTTTCAGAAGCCATTTTTCGAAAATCAAAGTCGTACTCATGTCAAGTATCTTTCGGATATCGTTATGGATCAAATCAAATAGAACTTTTGGAATCATATGTACGTATCAAAGTATGTCAAAGACTCGATGGATTAATCGATTGTGCTAGCATTTGAAAGTTCAAGACTTTAATCAAATCATTCATTTCTCGAATGTCATTCGGAAACATATTGGCCAAACTTCAGACATTATAGACACGCACTGAAACCATACGAAACAACTTATGGAAATCAAGAACGTTAGCCATCCTAGTGGCTCTAAGAATAAGAATCTTTCTGAAATCATACATATACATCATATACTTATTTCATAAGGATCATGCCAAAGAAGGAAGGGTTAGGCTTTAAATACCTCGCTCGCCTCCTAAGTTAATCCTAACTCAAGTCTCGGGCTCCCCAAGATCTACAATAACGTCATTAATTACCAAACGTTAGCTACAAGTGCTTGGAAATTCAATCTTAACTAGCACTAGTCTATAGAAATTTCGGCAGCATCTCCCCTGTAAATACAACAACCCCGAGAATTCAACTCGGCCAAATTTATCAACAACCATACCAACAGTTATTTCCACAATACCAACAATCAATTTAAAACATATTCTAACATTAGTAATCCGCACCACGTTCAAACAATCTAACCAAACTCCATTCCACCCGAAACTCTACAAATGCAACAAAAGCCACAACAACATATTTCCTTCTTTCAAATTCATAAACTACAACCACAATTCACACATTAGTAACTTCATTCTCACAATTACATAAAACCATATTAAAATCACATTAATTCCTACAACAACCCACAACCAATTTCAATGCCGACTTGAACCATTGAACTTTCATTTGCATCATAGAGTCCACAACAACACAACTAACATACTAAGTAAAATTAATCCATCTCTTCTCCGCCATACAACACCCACACGGCCATAATGCTACACACACACCCATACGGCCACACACAACACACATTATTTCCATGATTTTCATTCATTTCTATATACTACAACATACATAAACCTTCCATAACATATAAAAGAAGATTAATTCTTACCTTTTTCCTTAATTTCCCACTTGACTAGAATTTTGGACTTGCAACAAAGAGTAGTTTTCTTGCTCCAACAATTATACCACGTTAAAGAGGACCTTTGAATTAGTAGGAATACTAGAAGAAATAATTTTTTTGGATCAAAATTGAAGGCTTCAATTTTTTTTTCTTTTCTTTTCTCTTGGCCGAATGGCCTTTGTTTTTGCTCTCAAGGTTTTTCTTTCTTGAATGTTCTTGAATAAAGATGACAAATGATAGTGGTCATCCCTTTTATTTACTTGGATTAAATTCCCTAGTGGGCCTTGGCCCATCCCTTGGCCAGCCACACTTGGGCTTTTTTTTTTTTTTTTGTTTTTTCCAAGCCCATTTATTTTTCATGACAAATTTGTAATTCATGAAAACTATTTTCCCAATTTCCAATCTTGCCCTTAGCCTTCCTCAATATTTCCGCATCAATATTTTCATGAACAACTTATGTATTAAAAAAGATCAAAATATTGCCTTAACTCTTACTAGTCACAATTATCTCAAATTATCCGAATGTGCAAAATAACTGATATAACATATGGGGCACCTGCAAAGTCCATGTACCCTCGTTCCGGCAAATGACCTCAGACACGAACACTCTCTCGCTCTGGTAAATGACATCGGATCACGAGTACTCATCTCGATCCGGTAAAGACCTCGGATCACGAGCTCTCATCTCTCTTTTAAGCTCTCCAACAAAGACCTCGGAGGCTTCACTCTCTCACTTGCCATCATTACCAATCACAATCATATCAATCAACCATAAGAAATATGGGATGCATGCCATGCATGATATCAACTTGAACAACAAAACACATCGTAATCTCCACAGTTACTTGCGATGAGATACATATCAAGAGTCAATTCGTCAACATTATCCTTCCTTTCCATGAGTTAAGTGAGATATCAAGAGACAAGATGAATACAATTAGTTCACAAGTACAACAAACATGGCTACAAACCCACACAAAAACATCCATACCAAACCAGTGGATTTATTACCACAACCATACCCGAAGGCCTATAATGCTTTTCCTGTAAAAAACAACTATGTACATACGTTTCGCTAACCGGAGTCTAGACATAAGTAAGTCGTAACCTACCTCGGTGCCGAACAGGTGCCATGAACTATTCCACTTGGGCTTTCCTCTTTCGGATCGCCTCGAAAGGGTCAAAGTCTATCAAATTAATATTCTACGGTAGTATATGAGTCTAAGGACACAAATATCGAAATACTTCTAAAATGACTCCAAAAATGACCCCGTGCCCACAAGGGAAAAATCAGAAATTTATTGGAAAGTTAGATTACCAAAATATAAATAGTTATAATCTCATGTTTATGCAATTCTAACCCCAAATGAGCCTTAATTTCATCAATAATAAAACCCCGATTATGGCGAAAACCCATAAATTAATCCTTTCGGAATCAAAATTAGAGTTAGAAATAACTTACCCAAGCTTTACCAAGCTAAAAACTATGAAATTCTTTCAAAACTATCCATGATTAGTTAAGAAAATCCATTTACAAAACTAGGATTTATAAGTCATCAAACCCTCATTCAAAACAAGCTTCCCACCATGAAATTAATTATTCCAAGATGAAATCATAAAACAAGAATAGGGAGCTTACCCCAAAGAAATATCTTGAGAAACCCTTTTAGTTACTCCTTTACCGAGCTATTTGGTCTTAGAAATGAGTTAGGGAGAATGGGGTTTGAAGTTGGAAAAGATGTGATTAAATGATACTTTCTGATCTAGTCATCCCGCACTTGTGAAGGACCTGTGGACCATCCCTCGCAGGTGCGGGCTTGCATCTACGGAGAATTCTCTGTAAAAGCGGCCTCACTTAAGAACCGAATTTCACAGACGCGGGGAGTATCTCGCAGATGCGGCCTCCCTAGGTTTCCCACATTCTCGCACCTGTGGACCAAACCCCGCAGAGGCGGCCCCATGAACGCAGATGCGGCACACCAGAAACCAACAAAAATCTAGTTTTTCACTAAGTTCAACCCAAAACTCGAAACTCTTTCGAGACCTCCCGGATACAAACCAAACATGCAACCCACTATAAAAATAGGCTACGAATTCACCCGCTGCCTCAGAATTCCAAAAAGAGGTCATCTTGACCTGGTCAACCCCTAAACGCCCAAAACAAGCTTTCCTACCAATGGACCAAACACCCCCGAGTGCCTCGAGAACCGAAATAATTATCCTACCAAGTTATAATCGACCTTTCGGATCTAATGGAACTTATGAAAATCCCAAAAAGACTCATTTACCCAAAAGTCGACTACTAGTAAACTCCTTTTCACTTGTTCAACTTAAAAGCTTCTAAATTCCTCAAAATCAATCAAGACACACCCGATCATCTCGAGAACCGCGCTATCCTCCCTACGAGCCAAACACACTCTAACGAAGCTAGGGGAAGGGTCAACAGGAGTAAATGGGTAAAAATGCATAAATAACCAAATGGGTCATTAACAAAAGGTTGTTTAATGAAAGTTGTAGCTCTTGAAAATACCTTTCCATACATATAAGGATTGGGCCAAACAAATATCGGTACTAGAAATTATGCTTCAATTTACGAAAGAGCTGCGCAAAGACCACGCGCGGTTATTGACAAAGCGTAAGCCTTGTACGGCACCCATACGACTCACAAGTGCCGCGCACATCGGGATTTTTTAGTTTCGCATTTAATATATATCTAAGGTCGGGGTTTATTTCCCTAACTTCCCGAAGCGCAAAAAATGACCTAGAAGGAGATAGAACTCGTCCCAAGCCTCAAGACTACTTCAAGGTAAGTTTAAATCATGATTCTAAGTTGATTTCAATTACCCAATACCTTATCAACATGATTAAACCCTTCAAATCTATAGATAATCTATTGAGACTTTGTTTTGGATGAATGTACCCTAGAATCCGAATTTAAGAGAATTAGACATAAAAAAGGTAATACATTCATCCTTTAATCGATTATAGATTTGTATTGGTGATTATAAACTATAAATTCATGAGCTATGAGTTGATGGGTTTGATAGAAACGCATGAACGATTATATTTGGGTTGTTGATTGTTGATTAAGGATGTTATTTATCTTATGGGTGATGAGGGATGATGATAATTGTAGCATTATGAGATTGTAGAATCATCTAGAAGCAAGAGAACGGGTTGTTGGGTGTTGAAACTCCATTAACGAGAGTTTGTGGAGCTTCATGCCCACCAAGTGTTTGATAAAATGCTTAGATGACCAAAACATGAGTATTATTACTAATATTGATTCCCTTTGACATATATTACTATAGATTAAAGTCGAAAGGTGACGACGATTGTAGTACGCTAAATGTCCGAAATTGAGGTATGTATGGCTAATTCTCTACGTGTGAGAATATTAATGATTCTCCCTACACCTCATTCTTTTACGGTTATTATGAATTGCCTCAGAAATATAGTTAGGCTTTAGTTACATAAAGAGTTCCATAACTTCTAGTCTCTAAACGATATAGTTTCATAATACATTCATGATTGTCATTCTGAATGTCGTGAACTCAGTATGTAATCAGTATACACTCATGTTTAATATCCCATGGGTCTCAGTCCTAAAAACTCAGTATGCTTGCGAGCAGTTAATGCTTTAAACTCCATAATCAGTTCATGAATACATGTCTCAGTAAGGTAATGTTCAATATTCCAGTGTTATGCATTATAGTATGGTTCTCAGTTCCTTAAATGAATCATTGAATGTTGAACACGTGCATTTAGGCCTGAGGCCACAGTTTATGGATACGTGTACTTGGGCCCGAGGCCACAGTTTATGCACTTACTTTTAGGTGTGAGGCCACAAAATAAAAATTTATCTAAAATAGTTGATTTCACATTTAAAACATGGAGTACTTATGACTATACTTCTCTTGTTCAGTTCAGCTATCAGTATGTTCATGTTTGTTGATTTGAGTAACCTTCCCCGAGCACCCCACAACTATTTGTTCCTTCAGTTGGTTTTACATACAAGTACAATTCAAATGCTCTTACATCCTTTTTGTCTGGGGCCTGAATTTTATGATGTAGGTACTGATTTATAAGATGACGGATCTGCTCACTAGGGTTCTCGTATCAACTGCTTTGTGAACGCTAGTATCCTTTGAGGAGTTATCATATTTACTGTCGTTCACTACATTAGACAGTCGGGCATATCGGGAGCCTTGCCCCGGTAAACTGTTAGTACTTCATTATTCTTCAGAGGCTTCATAGACTAGAACAACAATCGGTCAGTGTTTAGTAGGTTTTTGTGTTAGCCATGTTGGTGATGTTTTTACACGTCAGACTTATTCTGCATTTGTGATTATTCAGTTAGACATTTCAGCAGCTCATCATATTTATATATTATATTCCGCATCAGTATATTTCCCATGTTGATTTAGCCCGCCATGTGGTTCACTTGATCACATGCAGGTAGGCACTGCGTGTTGTGTTATGCCCAGGCCATGATTCAGGGCGTGACAAAGCTTGGTATTAGAGCACTAGGTTCAAGTGTCCTAGGGAGTATGAAGCCGTGTCTAGTGGAGTTTTTTATATGCGTGTGCATGCCATACATGTAAATGGTTGACTACCAAGACATTCAGGCTTGTCTCACTTCTTTCTCCTCTAGATCATCCTATGAAGCTTAGAGTAAGTAACTTTCTCTTCATATCGAATTTTGTACATATCAAATGCGTAAGCGACGAGCAGGGAGTTCAAGGAAAGAGTTAGGATGATTACCCATTGGGATTTAATTGTGAAGTGTCTGACAGTAATGAATGAGACATGAGATAATATTGAAAGTTGAATAAAGTACATGTCGCCTAAGAAGGGGCAGTTGTATTATGAATGTGAAAGTCGGATAGCAATAACGTACATAAGAAGGGGAATATGATGAGTTCATTGAATAGGTTTAGAAGAGATTTAGGACAGGAAGAGGGATGAGGAATTGTAGAAAGAAAAAGTCAAAAAAATCAGCAAAAGAGCTCAGTCTACAAAAAACTTTAATCATGAAGGATCTCAAGGAGGTGGAGACACATAGTTTTTCAAAAGGAGGTCATCAGGACCCACTCCATTTGCAGTCAATGCACCAGTTCCAGGTCTAAATATGATCAAAAAGGTCAGTTTAGCCAGAAACAGAGTTTCAGAGCACCAGACTCTCAGTTGCAGGCCAATATGGGCCACAGAGATTTTCAGAATCCTATGAGCAACAAGTGTGATAGCAGACACCAAGGGGTGTATCATTCAGTCATAGATTTGTGTTTTGGGTATGGCAAGCAGGGTCACTATCTAAGGGACTGCCCATTAGTGAAACAGGGTACTAGAGGTAATGTGGCTCTGTCCACAAATATAGCAGCTCCTTGAAATTCTCAAGCCAAATCAAGGCATGTTGCAGCAATGTCCAGTAATATGGATGGAGGTCAGAATCGGTTGTATGCACTGGAAGGTTGTTAGGACACAGAGGCTCGTGCAGATGTTGTCACAGGTATATTAATAGTCTTCACTTTTGATGTTTATGTCCTTATGGATCCAGGATCCACCCTATCTTATGTGGCTCATTTACTGCTATGAAATTTAGAATTAAGACAGAAAAGTTACAGGAACCCTATGAAATGTCTACTCCAGTTGGAGAGTCAGTTATGGGTTGTTCAGTTAGAGTCTACCATTGTAATACCGTAGCAGACGTAGTAGAATTGAAAATGGTAGACTTCGATGTAATCATGGGCATGGACTGGTTGGCATCATTTTATGCCACAGTGGGTTGTAGAACCAAGATATTAAGTTTTGGGTTTCCTGGTGAACCAGTTTTAGAATGGAAGGGTGATGCAGTGGTGCCTAAAGGTAGGTTTATTTCCTATCTTAAAGCTTAAAAAATGATCTCTAAGGGGTATGTGTATCACCAATTTTGAGTCAGGGATGCAGAGACTCAAGTCCCAACTCTCCAGTACGTACCAATTGTTAATGAGTTTGCAGAAGTATTTCCTGAAGATCTTGCTGGAGTTGCTCCTGATAGGGAGATTGACTTTGGAATTGATGTACTTTTCGGCACTAAGACGATATCTATTCCGCCATACAGAATGGCTCCAACAGATTTGAAACAGCTATAAGCCTAGTTGTAAAACCTTCTTGATATAGGATTTATTAGATCAAATGTCTTAGCTTCGGGCGCACCGATATTGTTTATCTGAAAGAAAGATAGATCCTTGTATATGTGAATTGATTACTGTCAGCTGAATAAGGCTACCATCAAGAACAAATGCCCACTTCCCATAATTAATGACTTGTTCGATCAACTTCAGGGTGCCCAATATTATTCCAAGATTGACCTCAGATAAAAGTACCATTAGTTGAAGGTTAAGGAAGTTGATATCTCGAAAATAGGTTTCAGGAATCGTTATGGGCATGTTGAGTTTTTGGTGATGTTGATTGGGTTGATGAATGCGCTAACAGATTTCTTGGATCTCATGAACAGGGCCTTCAAGCCTTATCTCGACTTATTCATCATTGTGTTTATTGATAACATCCTGGTATATTCCCGCAGTGAGACTAACCATGCAGAACAACTTAGAATAGTATTGCAGACACTCCAGGATTGTAAGCTATATGCAAAATTTTCAAAGTGTGAATTTTGGCTAAAATCAGTAGTATTTGCAGGACATGTCATTTTAGGTGATGGCGTGAAGGTAGATTTCTAGAAAATTGAGGCAGTAAAGAATTGGCCCAGACCTACCTCAACATTTGATATAAAAGTTTTCTGGGTCTAGCGGGCTATTACAAGCATTTCATAGAAGGTTTTTCCTCTATATCAGCTCTGTTGATTAAATTGACTCAGAAGAAATTCAAGTTCCAATAGTCAGATGCTTGTGAGCGAAGTTTCGAAGAGTTGAAGGCAAGGCTGCCTTCTGCTCTAGTTTTGATACTATCAAAGGGAATCGAAGGGTTCATAGTATATTTTGATTCTTCAGGAGTTGGTCTTGGATCTGTTTTAATGCAGCATGGCATGGTTGTAGCTTATGCGTCCAGACAGCTTAAGCCTCACGAAAATAATTATCCAACTCATGATTTAGAGTTGGTAGCATTAACGATTTGGTGTCACTACTTGTATGGGGTTCACATTGATATTTTCACAGATTAAAAGAGCCTTCAGTGTATTTTCAAGCAAGGGAGTTGATTCTTAGATAGAGAAGATGGCTCGAATTGCTCAAGGATTATGATGTAGATATCCTCTGTCATTCATGGAAAGCAAATGTGGTCACCGATGCTCTTAGTCGACGTTCCATGGGAAGTTTAGCTCATGTTGAGAAAGGCAAGAGAACTATGGTGAAGGAAGTCCCCCGCTTACCTAATCTTGGAGTTTGACTTTTGGACTCTAAAGATGGTGGAGTTGTTGTTCGGAATAGGGCTGAATCCTCCTTAGTAGCCGAAGTGAAGGAGAAACAGTTTAGTGATCCCTACTTGTTGAATCTAAAATAGGGGATTCACAAGCATAAGATGGCGGCTTTTGAACAAGGGGGAGACGATGGTACTCTGAGGTACCAAGGCAGATTATATGTTCTAGATGTAGATGGGCTTAGAGAGCAAATTATGTCAGAAGCCCACAATTCCAAGTACTCTATTCACCTAGGTTTCACAGAGATGTATCATGACCTCAAGGAGATTTATTGGTGGAACGACATGAAAAAAAATGTTGCAGATTTTGTGGCCAAGTGTCCGAATTGTCAGCAAGTGAAAGCCCAGCACCAGAGGACTGGTGGTGTTACACCTCAGAAATGTCCCCGTGAACGTGTAGTGAAAAGTTGCAGCATTTTCACTTCGGCCCAGTGGTCGTAAAGTGGAAGACGGCCTGTAAAGTAGTTTACGGACCGTAAACTGCTGTCGTCCTCCAACCTTCCAAGATTTCAACTTTCTGTCAAATGTTGAAATGGTAAAATACGACTCAGTTTACGGACCGTAAATTGAAATACGGCCCGTAAACTGTGACCGTAAACCACTATGATCCCAGCAGACCATTCTGTTTCTGATATCCTTAAATACGGCCATGAAGGATGGATGGTAAACCACTATACGGCCCGTAAACTGGGTTTGCGGCCATTGTACACCCCGAATACTGTTCACAAAAATTAGATTTTTAAGTTAAGTATAAGGGACCCCAAGCTCGTTTTATTTCATTTATCATCTTTCCAATTCAAGAACTCTCTAGAACACTTCAAAGCACTTCATCCACAATAATTCAAGAGAATCAAAGGAAAACCAAGATCAACGACACATAATCCATGAATCAAAGTGTGTGAAACTCAAGAAAAGTTCATCTTCCTCAAGAAAACCAAAGGAGGTGAGCTAGGGCTTTGGTGCTAAGAAGAGAAACTCAACTCAAGACTCGTTCAACCATCATCCAAGGTATGTTTCATGACCATTTTATGTTGTTTAAGGTATTGGAAGATTAAGATACCCGAATTGTGGAAGAACATAGCAAATGGGTCTTTCAAGAGTGAATAGTGTCATGAGTGAGCGGTAGTTGAATTGAATCATGAATGTTAGTGTATTGTGAGTATGAATATGTTATAAATGACATGTAGACCGTGAGATAAGTGTGATACATGGGAAAATACGATAGCGAACCCAAAACCATAAATGTGGGAAAAAATGAAGAGAAATGGTGGATCATGGCCATTGTATATGAATGATAATTGTGATTTGCTATATTATGATTGTTATTGTGGGTGATTGGGAGTTGATATGGAATACGGGAAAAGTAGTATAAACAAATGAAGTGATGCCCAATTTTCTACTGAAATAGTAGTGTGTTCTTATAGTTGGTTAACTAACGATCGTACGAATCCTCTTTTTGAAGGTAGAGGCGTGACATTGAAGGAGAATAAGCAAACGCTAAATTTCTTAAACGAAAAGGTATGTGAGGCTTAACTCTTCTTTCAAAAGGCATGCATCCTTCAAGCTTTCCACAAATCCTTCTATAAGATGAAGCTTAAGAGTCCTTCTATATATTAAATCCCCTATGAGCATGATAGTGATGACAATGAGCTAGAGTCTAGAGACTCAAAAAATTGTGGTATGATGTTCCTATAATGCTAATGATGCTATTATTGTTAACACTCGCCTTACATTTTCTTCCCTTAAAGGCCAGGCATGATACTCATAAATGTCCATAATACAATCGGGGGTTCACGACCTTACGTCACCCCGACATAGTATGGTTGTCTTAAAGCTTAATGAATGCTCTTAATGCTATTGTATGTTATGACAATAAGATGATAAGTAATGCTAACTTGTAACACTATGGGATACATGGAACACTAAGAAATGATAACATGATGCTATGGCTTTAGATGTATAATAATGATGTGTTATGATTGCTGTTGTGATGATAAGATTTCCACCGCGCCTATATGGCCGGGCATGTCACCGCTAATGCGGGCTGCGATGTTTACACCGAGCCGAGAGGGCCGGGCATGATCACCACTAGTGGGCGGCATATGAGGGTTACCCGGACGCGGGTAACGATACAGATTATGATGTGATGAGGCATATGATGACGTACGTGATGATGTATGGATGTGATAACATGGGTACTATGATTGTGTAAAATGTGAAATATGATAATAATACGATTTCCTATGACACGTGTGCAGGATATATCTTTGTCCCATGACTCAAGATCTTTCTATTCTGTTTGTTTATTTCATTCCTGCCTTACATACTCAGTACAATATTCGTACTGACGTCCTTTTTCTTTGGACGCTGTGTTCATGCCCACAAGTAGACAAGGAAGAGATCTTGCTCCGGATTCTTAGAGGCTGCTAGCTGACTGAAACCCCTCCATTGTCCCGGAGGTGCTTATGATGATTCTTTTGTGTACAGCTGTAGATGTCATATTTTAGAGGCTCGTAGATACTCGACGTGGGTCGTGTGGTTTCATGGCATGGTCATTATGTATATATATATATATGTGTGTGTGTATATTATTTTGCTAGCCTAAGGGCTTGTATGTATAAAAGTATTTCATTCCTAAATAAAAATGGATTTTATTATAAATTAAGCATGAATCGGATAAATGATTGCTAAATAAGCTTAATAAGTGATGGCACGAGCGGTGCTCGGCGGTTAGCCCCGGGTACCCGTCACGACCCCTAGCTGGGTCGTGACAAAAGTGGTATCAGAGCAGTTCGGTCCTAGGAAGTGTCTACGAGCCGTGTCTAGTAGAGTCTTGTTTATGGTGTGTTGCGCGCCACATCAATAAACAGGAGGCTTCGGGGCATTTAGGAAGAATGACCATCCTTCTTCTTAGGGAATCGTGCGATAGAGCTATGTGTAAGATTTTATCCTCCCTAATAATGTGTTATGGTTTTAGAATGCCGCCAAAGGGAAAAGCTACCGCCGCCTAGAAAGGCAAGATTACAACAAAGAGGCGGGTAGAAAGAGAGCCTCCGATGAATGTAGAGGAAGGCGAATCACACAACGAGTCCTTGTCAGATACTTCTTCTACCCCGCCTAATGTGGGAGAGCAAGGAGGAGCCCCAGCTCCAATTCCTCCGCCGGTTGCTTCGAGTCAACAAATGACCGAGGCTATTCAGTTATTGACCCAATTGGTTACCGCACAAGCACAACGACAGAATGTAGGTTCAAGTAACCGAGTAGCAAGTACAAAGGCCCGTGATTTTATCAGTCTAAATCCCGCGGAATTATTTGGGTCAAAGACGGAGGAAGACCCACAAGGTTTTATTGATGAAATATTGAGGACGTTGAAGATTGTCCATACCTCTGAAACCGAATCCGTGGAGTTGGCATCCTATAGACTCTAGGATGTGGCGGTGTTATGGTACAACAATTGGGTGTTATCAAGAGGGGAGAATGCGCCTCCTCCGGTTTGGCAAGAGTTCGTAGAAGCTTTCATTCGCCACTATTTGCCATCCGAGGTCCTCCGAGCTAGAGCGGATAGATTTCTGAATTTGAGACAAGGAAGCATGAGTGCCCGGTAATATAGCATGAAATTCAACTCTTTGGCTAGATATGCTCCGACTATAGTGGCCGACATAGGAGATCGGGTACATAGATTTGTGAGTGGTTTGGGACCGCATTTATTTAGAGATTGTCGGACGGCTTTCTTGCAAGACGGGATGGACATTTCCCGGATGCAGGCCCATGCTCAGAATTTAGAGGGGCGACAACGACAACAAAGGGGCGATCGCGACAGTGATAGGAGGAAAAACAAAAGGGCTAGATCTGAGGGCATAGGTGGTGATTATAGAGCGGGATCGAGGCAGGCTTATTCCCGACATTCAGGCCAGTCAGCGACTAGTGCACCTCCCCGGTTCGCGGACAGGGGATTTGATCGCTCTTTTCCGTCAGGACAGGGTCAGAGCTCGAGAGCTTCGGGTTCTCAGTTTGGGGGTGATTATAGTCAGAGGAGACTGTCAGTTCCACGATGTAGTCGGTGCCGCAAATTACATTCAGGGCCGTGTTGTTAGGACACTGATGGTTGTTATGTTTGTGGGCAGACCGGACATTTGATGCTAGATTGTCCCTCGCGATATGGTAGAGGTGGGGTTCATCCCACAGGCTCCGTAGCGGGTTCCTCATCAGCACGCCCCGCAAGGCAGACCTCTCAGATGACAGTAGGCCGAGGCAGAGACCGAGAGGCAGAAAGTACTTCGGGTGCCACTCAGCCCCGTGTATATGCTTTAGCGGGACGACAGGATCTCGAGTCCTCTCCGGATGTAGTCACAGGTATATTGTCTATATTCTCCCGTGATATGTATGCGTTGATAGATCCGGGTTCTACATTTTCTTATATTACTCCATAGGTTGCTGGTTGTATCGGGCTAAAACCCGAGTCAATTAAACCCTTTGAGGTACTCACTCCAATTGGTGATCCTGTGATAGCAAGACAAGTGTACAAAAATTGTGTTATTGTGATATGCGATCGACAGACCAGAGTTGACTTGATTGAGTTAGAAATGGTAGATTTCGATGTAATCATGGGTATGGATTGGTTGGCTTCGTGTTATGAAAATGTTGATTGTCGCACAAAAGTGGTTCGATTCTAATTTCCGGGAGAGCCCGTGCTCGAATGGCAGGGTAATACAGTATCTCCGAATGGCAGGTTTATTTCCTACCTCAAGGAAAGGAAGATGATAGCCAAGGGCTATATTTATCACTTAGTTCGGGTTCATGATACCGAGGCAAACCCACCAATTTTTCAGTCAGTTCCGGTGGTGAATGAGTTTCCAGACGTATTTCCAGATGAACTTCCAAGTCTTCCTCTAGAAAGAGAGATTGATTTTGCCATCGATGTGTTGCCGGATACCAAGCCTAATTCTATTCCTCCTTATCGAATGGCTCCGGCAGAATTAAAAGAGCTAAAGGCGCAGCTGAAAGACCTGCTTGAGAAGGGATTCATTAGACCCAGTTCATCGCAGTGGGGAGCACCGGTCTTGTTTGTGAGAAAGATAGACGGATCTCTACGAATGTGTATCGACTACAGGAAATTGAACAAAGTGACGATAAAGAACAGATACCCTCTTCCAAGGATTGATGATTTATTCGATCAATTGCAAGGTGCCAAGTGGTTTTCAAAAATAGATTTAAGGTCGGGCTACCATCAAGTGAGAGTTAGGGAAGCGGATATTCCAAACACAACCTTCAGAACGAGATATGACCACTATGAATTCCGAGTGATGTCATTCAGGTTGACTAATGCTCCGGCTGTATTTATGAATTTGATGAATAACGTATTCAGGCCTCTCTTGGATCTATTTGTGATTTTATTTATTGATGATATTCTGGTATATTCTCGCACGGAATCAGAACATGCAGATCATTTGAGGATTGTTCTTGGTATTCTTCGAGCCCGGGAGCTATATGCAAAATTTTCGAAATGCGAGTTTTGGTTGAATTCTGTGACACTTCTGGGCCATGTTATTTCCAATGACGGTATTCGAGTCGACACTCAGAAAATTGAAGCAGTAAAGACTTGGCCAAGGCCTACGACGCCTACAGAAGTTCGTAGTTTTCTGGGTTTAGCAGGCTACTATAAAAGGTTTGTAGAGGGCTTTTCATCCATTTCAGCCCCATTGACGAAGTTAACCCAGAAGTCCGCTAAATTCCAATGGAATGACGCTTGTGAACATAGTTTCCAAGAGTTGAAAAACAGGTTGACCTCAGCTCCAGTTTTAACACTTCCAGAAGGGCCAGATGGCTACTTTGTGTATTGTGATGCTTCCGGTGTGGGATTAGGATGCTTGTTGATGCAACATGGTAAAGTTATTGCATATGCTTCGAGACAATTGCGGAAACATGAAAAGAACTATCCGACGCATGATCTTGAATTGGCTGCGGTTATTCATGCCCTGAAAATGTGGAGGCATTATTTATATGGTGTGCACGTTGATATCTATACAGATCACAAGAGCCTCCAGTACATTTTCAAGCTAAGGGAGTTGAACCTGCGGCAGAGGCGGTGGTTAGAATTATTAAAAGATTATGATGTTAACATTTTATACCACCCCGGGAAAGCGAATGTAGTAGCCGATGCACTTAGCCGCCGATCAATGGGCAGTTTATGTGAAATCCCTCCGGGAAGGAAAGAGATGGTTCAAGAACTTCATCGATTGGCTAATCTTGGAGTGCATGTAATTGATTCAGGTGATGCAGGTATTAGTATCAAAGATTCCGCAATTTCGTCCTTGGATCTGGAAGTGAAGGAACGGCAGTATGAAGACCCTCAGTTATGTCATTATAGAGACGCATCGCATGGAAAGGAAAAGTCTCCGTTGAAAATTTCTAGTGATGGAATTCTTAGATACCGAGGCAGGTTGTGTGTGCCGAATGTGGCGGAATTGTGCTGACGAATTCTAGAAGAAGCACATTGCTCTCGATATTCTATTCACCCGGGTTCAACCAAAATGTATCATGATCTCAAGATGATGTATTGGTGGGATGGTATGAAGAGAGACATAGCAGAATTTGTAGCACAATGTCCAAATTGCCAACAAGTAAAAGCGGAACATCAAAAGCCAGGAGGCCTATTGCAAGCGATAGAAATACCCACTTGGAAATGAGAAGTGATTAACATGGATTTCATCGTGGGATTACCTCGTTCTCTTGGTAAATATGAATCAATATGGGTGATCGTGGATAGATTGACAAAAGTAGTCCATTTTCTTCCCGTTAGGACCACGTACTCAGCAGAAGACTATGCAAGGCTGTATCTTAAAGAAATTGTGCGACTCCATGGTATCCCACTGTCTATTATCACAGATAGAGGAACACAGTTCACAGCTAAATGCTGGAAGTCCTTTAACGAAGGTTTGGGCATGCAAGTGAAGTTTAGCACGACATTTCATCCACAGACTGATGGGCAGGCCGAGCGTACCATTCAAACCTTAGAAGATATGCTACGAGCATGTGTATTGGATTTCGGTGGTAGTTGGGATGAGCATTTTCCCCTTATCTAATTTGCATACAATAATAGCTATCATTCTAGTATACAGATAGCTCCATATGAGGCGTTATACGGAAGGAAATGTAGATCTCCAATCGGATGGTTCGAAATAGGAGAAGCACAGTTAGTGGACCCTGAATTGATTCAACAAGCAGTAGAAAAGGTCAAGGTGATTCGAGATCGGTTGTTGACGGCCCAAAGTCGCCAAAAGTCCTATGCGGACAAACGCCAACGAGACTTAGAGTTCCAAGTTAATGATTGGGTATTATTGAAAGTGTCACCAATGAAAGGGGTGATGAGATTTGGTAAGAAAGGGAAACTAAGTCCTAGGTACATCGGACCCTACAAAATCATTCGCAAGGTGGGACAGGTAGCATATGAATTGGAATTGCCTTCGGAGCTTGAATCAGTCCATCCAGTCTTTCATGTTTCGATGCTCCACAAGTGTGTTGGAGATCCCACAAGGATTGTCCCGATAGGAGATGTGCAGATAACAGAAAGGCTAACTTATGAAGAGGTGCCTATTGCCATCTTGGATAGGTAAGTGCGCAAGCTTCGAAATAAAGAGATAGCTTCAGTCAAAGTCCTATGGCAAAATAACAATCGGGAAGAAATGACTTGGGAGGCAGGAGAGAAGATGAGGTCCAAGTATCCGCACTTATTCCAACCCCCAGGAGAGATACAAAATGAAACGCTGACAATATAAGGTATGTATGCTTTGTATTTATGTTTTGGTCGTGTGTGGCCATAGATATGTTGCTATTGTGATGTAGCCCTGTGAGGCGATGATATTATGAGTTGTTGTGACAGGTTGGTAATGCCAAGTTACAGGGGAAACTCTGGCGAAATTTTCAAAGAATTCCGAATGTTCAACATTCGGGGACGAATGTTCCAAAAGGGGGGAAGAGTGTTACACCTAGGAAATTTCCCCGTGAACGTGCAGTGAAACGTTGCAGAATTTTCACTTCGGCCCAGTGGTCGTAAAGTGGAAGACGGCCCGTAAAGTAGTTTACGGACCGTAAACTGCTGTCGTCCTCCAACCTTACAAGATTTCAACTTTCTGTCAAATGTTGAAATGGTAAAATACGACTCAGTTTACGGACCGTAAATTGAAATACGGCCCGTAAACTGTGACCGTAAACCACCATGATCCCAGCAGACCATTCTGTTTCTGATATGCTTAAACACGGCCATGAAGGATGGATCGTAAACCACTATACGGCCCGTAAACTGGGTTTACGGCCACTGTACACCCCGAATACTTTTCACAAAAATTAGATTTTTAAGTTAAGTATAAGGGACCCCAAGCTCGTTTTATTTCATTTATCATCTTTCCAATTCAAGAACTCTCTAGAACACTTCAAAGCATTTCATCCACAATAATTCAAGAGAATCAAAGGAAAACCCAGATCAACAACACATAATCCATGAATCAAAGTGTGTGAAACTCAAGAAAAGTTCATCTTCCTCAAGAAAACCAAAGGAGGTGAGCTAGGGTTTTGGTGCTAAAAAGAGAAACTCCACTCAAGACTCGTTCAACCATCATCCAAGGTAAGTTTCATGACCATTTTATGTTGTTTAAGGTATTGAAAGGTTAAGATACCCGAATTGTGGAAGAACATAGCAAATGGGTCTTTCAAGAGTGAATAGTATCATGAGTGAGTGGTAGTTGAATTGAATCATGAATGTTAGTGTGTTGTGAGTATGAATATGTTATAAATGACATGTATACCATGAGATAAGTGTGATACATGGGAAAATTCGATAGCGAACCCAAAACAATAAATGTGGGGAAAAATGAAGAGAAATGGTGGATCATGGCCATTGTATATGAATGATAATTGTGATTTTCTATATTATGATTGTTATTGTGGGTGATTGGGAGCTGATATGGAATACGGGAAAAGTAGTATAAACAAAGGAAGTGCTGCCCCATTTTCTCTAGAAATAGTAGTGCATTCTTATAGTTGGTTAACTAACGATCGTACGAATCCTCTTTTTGAAGGTAGAGGCGTGACATTGAAGGAGAATAAGCAAACGCTAAATTGCTTAAACGACAAAGGTATGTGAGGCTTAAATCTTCTTTCAAAAGGCATGAATCCTTCAAGCTTTCCACAAATCCTTCTATAAGATGAAGCTTAAGAGTCCTTCTATATATTAAATCCCCTATGAGCATGATAGTGATGACAATGAGCTAGAGTCTAGAGACTCAAGAAATTGTGGCATGATGTTCCTACAATGCTAATGATGCTATTATTGTTAACACTCGCCTTACGTTTTCTTCCCTTCAAGGCCAGGCATGATACTCATAAATGTCCATAATACAATCGGGGGTTCACGACCTTATGTCACCTTGATATAGTATGGTTTTCTTAAAGCTTAATGAATGATCTTAATGCTATTGTATGTTATGACAATAAGATGATAAGTAATGCTAACTTGTAACACTATGGGATACATGGAACACTAAGAAATGATAACATGATGCTATGGATTGAGATGTATAATAATGATGTGTTATGATTGCTGTTGTGATGATAAGATTTCCACCGCACCTATATGGCCAGGCATGTCACCGCTACTGCGGGCTGTGTATGATTCCACTGCACCTATATGGCCGGGCATGTCACCGATAATGCGGGCTGTGATGTTTACACCGAGCCGAGAGGGCCGGGCATGATCACCACTAGTGGGCGGCATATGAGGGTTACCCGAACGCGGGTAACGATACAGATTATGATGTGATGAGGCCTATGATGACGTAAGTGATGATGTATGGGATGTGATAACATGGTACTATGATTGTGTAAAATGTGAAATATGATAATAATACGATTGCCTATGACATATGTGCAGGTTATATCTTTGTCCCATGACTCATGATCTTTCTATTCTGTTTGTTTATTTCATTCCTGCGTTACATACTCAGTACAATATTTGTACTGAAGTCCTGTTTCTTTGGATGCTGTGTTCATGCCCACAGGTAGACAGGGAGGAGATCTTGCTCCGGATTCTTAGAGGCTGCTAGCTGACTGAGAGCCCTCCACTATCCCGGAGGTGCCTCTGATGATTCTATTGTGTACAGTTGTAGATGTCATCTCTTAGAGGCTCGTAGATACTCGACGTGGGTCGTGTGGTTTCATGGCATGGTCATTATGTATAAATATATATATATATATATATATATATATATGTGTGTGTGTGTGTGTGTGTGTGTATTATTTTGCTAGCCTATGGGCTCGTATGTATAAAAGCATTTCGTTGCTAAATAAAAATGGATTTTATTATAAATTAAGTATGAATCGGATAAATGATTGCTAAATAAGCTTAATAAGCGATGGCACGAGCGGTGCTCGGTGGTTAGCCCCGGGTACCCGTCACGGCCCCTAGCTGGGTCATGACAGGTGGTTTGGCTAAGAACATAGATATTCCTATTTGGATGTGGGAGATGATAAATATGGACTTCATAGCAGGTTTACCTAGCTTATTTCGGAATCACGATTCGATTTTGGTGATTGTAGGCCGACTTACCGAGTCAGCCCACTTTTTTCCAGAAAAGGCCACCGATTCAGCAGAGGATTATGCCAAGTTGTATATTCAGTAAATGTCAGATTGCATGGATTCCAGTGTCCGTCATTTCAGATCGTGGTACCCAGTTTACAACTCTTTTTGGAAATCTTTTTAGAAATGACTAGGCACAAAGGTAAACCTCAATACAACTTTTCATCCATAGACAGATGGCCAAGCAAAGTGCACTATTCAAGAACTTAAGGATACGTTGAGGGCATGTGTCCTAGATTTTAAAGGTAATGGGGATGATCATTTGCCTCTTGTTGAATTTTCATATAGTAACAGTTATCACGCAAGTATCAAGATGGCACAGTACAGATCTATGTATGGGCAAAAATGTAGGCCACCAAATGGTTTGTGCGAAGCTGGCGAAGCTGAAATGTTAGGACCAATCTTGGTCCACCAAGCTATGGAGAAGGTCAAATAGATTCAGGATTATTTGATGACGCCTCAGAGTCGCCAAAAGTCTTATGCAGACATGCAGCGTAGAGTCTTAGAGTTTCCGATTGATGATTGGGTGTTTCTAAAAGTTTCGCCTATGAAAGGCGTTATGATATTTGGGAAGAATGGGGAGCTTAATCCCCGATATATTAGGCCATACAGGATCCTACGAAGGATCAGGCAAGTAACTTATGAGTTAGAGTTGTGTAACGACCCGTTAGGTCGTTTTGGTGATTTTACATACTTGGCCTTAAATGACCATTTCTTTAGTTTTAGTTTGGCATTTTTAATAGCGGGGATAGGTGGCACGGTTATTGAGGCAATCAGATTAGCATCGAAAAGGAAATCCTTGTTCTGGAGTTCTTAAGTTTGATTTTGGGAAATATTTGACAGATAGTTGACTTTTGGGTAAACGAGTCCAAAATAAAATTCTGATAGTTTTGTTAGGTCTGGAACATGATTTTTGACTTGGTAGTATAGTTGGTTTGGGTCGTGAGGCGTTCGGGTGTGATTTGGGTCATTGGTTGGAAAGTTAGGATTTTGATGTTTTGGGGGTTGACCAAGGTCATCTCTTTTGGAAATTGTGAGTGCCTGAGCGAGTTCATAACATGTTTTATGACTTTAATGCATATTTGGTTTGTGTCCGGGGGATTCCGAATGGGATTCAGGTGTTAGTTCGGGATTTGGAAGAAACCAAATTTTCTGGTTTTTGCTGTGTTGGTTTCCTTCTACACGATTGGGTTCGAGAGATTTCGTGAGCCTGGGGTAGTTGCGATCACGAGCTTGGGCTTGCGTTCGTGAAGAAGGAAGAGAGGATGAGCCGAGTCAGTCCGACCCATTGGGTTTTCGATAGGCTTGCTGCGATCGTGATGAGGTGGGCCAGTTCAAGGTCGGATTCTCGATGATTGGGCCACGTTCGCGAAGAACAATAGGCCTTGATAGAAACTTATAACCATCATTTCAATTTTCACTTTCATAACCCATTTTAGAAGATATAAAGCTCAGATTTGAGTGATTCCAAGTGCAAATTCATGATTTTTAAAGTAGAAAATTAAGGGTTTCCATAGAAATGGGTTTTGTTGAGAGAAAAGGTACCTCAAAAAAATGTCCTTAGAATGAAAAAAATGCTCTCTAGAGAAACCCTAACCTAGCTGCAACCCTAAATTTGTTCCTACCTTCTTCAGGTCACCCTGGACAGCCTCCACCGGAGGTTGTCCAGCCATCTTTGACACCCTCAAACCCTATACCGCAACCCATGCAGCCCCAATTGTATGTAAATACAGTAAAACCAATACAAACAAATGTCTCTTTCCCTCCATTGTCACAAAAGAAGATTACATATTTGCATGGAGAACCCAGATTTTTGTGGGATGAGGAGGAGATTGAGCAGTGATTCTACGTGAAAATTTGCAATATGTAATCGTTGGAAAGTTTTCTTATGGCTGGCCAGACATAAAAGAGTTACGTAAACTTGTTCCAAAACAATGTGAATTCAAAGGAGACTGTTCTATTGGTTTGTTGACGAATAGGTATGTTTTGATACGTCCAACTCTTGTGGAAGATTATGTGAATTTATTGTCAAAGCCTGTTTTCTATAGTAATCATCAGAATTGGTGGTAACCTATGAGAACCCTTAAACGGGATCCATGGTTTGATTCTGATGCGAAGACAACAATAACAATTGCATGGATCTCCTTTCCATATTTGCCTCCTAATTTCTTCGTAAAAGAAGCTGTTTTTACCCTTGCATCAGCACTTGGTAAGCCTTTGCAGGTTAATATGGCTACTAAGAATCAAACCAGGCCAAGCTGTGCAGGGTTAAAGGTGGAAGTCGACATGCTTAGTGATTTTCCTCATAGGATAAACATTGGCATGAAGAAAAAAAGATCTGGAGAAATCATGGACAAATGGATGGAGATCAACTATGATCATCTGCCAAAGTTGTCACGACCCAATCAGAGGGCCATGACGGGTAGCCGGAGCTAACCTACCGAGCACCTCTTAACATATTCTCATAACCACATCAAGGTGAGCCACATGGCTAACTCATAATTATCACGAACCAAAAGGGGCACAAGTTCCATCCAACATTGGCGCATCTATATAAACATCATTAACCATGACCATATATACAAGCTGACAAGGCTATAAAAAATGATATACAAAATATAGAACGATAAGGTTATGAGACCTCTAAATATACACATCTATCTACGAGCCTCTACAAGGAGTGCATAATATCACAAGGACGGGACAGGGTCCCGCCATGCCCATATGTACATAAAAGAATAGTAACACTAGACTGCAGCTCCGAGGCAAATAGAGCGCTCCTGAGAGATAGCTGATGAAACACTTAAGGACCTGATCCGTCCCCCTACCTACCTGCGGGCATGAATGCACCGTCTACAAAGAAAAGGACGTCAGTGCAAATAATGTACTGAGTATGTAAGGCATGAAGCATAATACAATAAAAATATATCATAAGAGGAGAAGATAAGAATATAACCTGGCACCTTGACTTATCGAAGTACTCTTATACTCTGGAAACCTCAACTACGCTCACGGGCAGTGCATAATTTGATTATCTTATTATCTTAATGTCATCTGGCCTTGTGTTGCGGAACGTGCAACCTGATCCTTATATATAATGTATATGTTGCGGAACGTGCAGCCCGATCCATATATAATGTATATGTTGCGGAACGTGCAACCCAATCCATATATAATGTATATGTTACGGAACGTACAACCCGATCCATATATAATGTACATGTTGCGGAACGTTCAACCCGATCCATATGTTACATTCAATTCAATCTCAAATTCATCCAAAATCCCTTTTTCAAGTTCATCTCATAGTCATCTTCTTCACTTCAACATTTATGACTTCTCCACTTTAATTCTTTTCCTTTCCAAGAGTTACTAAACCTTTATATGAACTCAACCATGTAAATAACAAGAAAATCATACCTTATTATAAAAGAACTTAACCTTCCCCAACTGCTTTCAAGACCAAGTTTATCACAACTTTGAAGAGAAGCAAGAACAATCACCTTCCATGTATTCTCTTTGGGTTTTGATGTTGATATACTCTCTTGATGCTATGGAAAGGTGTGGAGTGATAGGGAACCTTCAGGAACTATTAAAAAGCCTCTATAAGTGTGGGGAAATAAGTGTGGGAAGTTGGAATGGAAATGAGGTCTTTGGGGATTTAAAAAGGTGGCAAAAATCGCACCCGCACCAATTTGCGGTGAGTATGCGGCCTAGCATACTGAGTATGAGGCCCCATACTCCCTCCACCACTTGGGGGTGCTTTTGGAAAGTAAGATAACCCAAAATGGGGAGTTTGCAGCCAGTATGAGGCCCAGCATACTCAGTATCCGACCGCATACTTCCCCAACTTCTCCGGTTTTGCAAAATCGTGTTCTTTTCGATTCGTTTGACCTCCAATCCTTATGGAACCTTCTTAGCACTTATATAAAACTTCATTAACAATATAAGGGTCCCTATATCTGTCCCTCAAGGTAATTCTAAGCAATGTTTAACTCAAATGATATGAAATCTTCCCAAAACATGACTCAATTCTTCCAATTTCTTAACAACTTACTTCCGCCGCTTCATATGACTCCAAAACCTTAAGGTACACACTTGAAGTTATCAAATACACTCCCTAACCTTTTAAGGTCTTTATTTGCACTTGAGTCTTGTGTTAGTCTACTCATAATGCAATGACATGAAATTTCCAAGATGTAACATTCATCCCCCTTAAGAACATTCGTCCTCGAATGTTAAGTTGTTAGGGACTCTACAAAAATTTTGCCAGAGTTTCCCCTGTAATATGCCACTACCATCCTATCACAGCAACCCAAAATATATATTGCCTCACAGGGCTACAACTACAATAACAATAATGGCCACATACGACCCAGAAATCATAGAAAGAAGGCATTACATACCTGAGGGCAATGGTGCCTCTGTCTGAATCTCCTCGGGGAGTGGAAATAAATGCTGATGCCTGAACTTCATATCTTCCTCAGCTTCCCAAGTCATCTCTTCCCTATTATTGTTTCTTCATAAAACTCTAACAGAAGCTACATCTTTGGTCCTGAGCCTCCGAACTTGCCTATCTAGAATAGCAATGGGAACTTTTTCATAGGATAATTGCTCGGTGACCTAGACATTATCTACAGACACAATTCTGGAGGGATCTCCAATGCACTTGCGAAGCATTGACACATGGAAGACTGGGTGGACTGACTCCAAGTCCGAAGGTAGATCCAACTCATAAGCTACCTGGCCTACCTTGCGTACAATCTTGTAAGGCCCAATATACTAAGGGCTAAGATTGCCCTTCCTAACAAATCTCATCATACCTTTCATAGCTGACACTTTCAAGAATACCCAATCATTCACTTGGAACTCTAAGTCTCGTCGGCGATTATCTGTATAGGATTTCTGACGACTCTGAGCTGTCAATAATCGATCCTTAATAAGTTTGACCCTTTTCCACTACTTACTGGATCAAATCTGGCCTTATTACCCTATAATGAATTCCATATTAATCACTTCCCATTTCTAAAGTTGGAATTTCCATGACATGCAACAACCCTCCCCCCCTCAAGCTTCTGATGCTCAATTTTTACCTACTGACAGTTAGGACATTGAGTTATAAACTCTGCTATGTCATTCTTCTTTCCGTCCCACCAATATGTGGATTTAAGATCATGGTTCATTTTTGTCGCTCCCGGATGAACAGAATAACGGGAACAATGGGTTTCCCTCAAAATGCGGTGACGTAATCTTGCAATATCCGAAACACACAATCTGCCTCGACACCTGAGAGCTCCATCTGCAAAAATCTCAAAGGATGATAAAACAGCTAAATTCTGAATGGTAACTCCCATATTGCCCGAGTCCATTAACTGAACTCCTAGGCTAGCTAACTACTGGAGCTCACGAGCTAACTATGTCTTCTCTGGCTGAATATCGCATAAGCTACCTAAATATCTACGGCTAAGAGCATCGGTCACGACATTCACTTTCCCTGGATGATATAGAATACTAACATCATAATCTTTCAACAGCTCCAACCACCGCATTTGCCACAAGTTCAACTTTTTCCACTTGAAAATATACTAGAGACTCTTGTGATCTATATAAGTATCAACGCGAACACCATACAATTAATGTCTCCACATCTTCAATGCATGAATCACCGCGGCTAACTCAAGGTCATGGGTTGGATAGTTTTTCTAATGTTTTTGCAACTGCCTTGAAGCGTAAGTAATAACTTTACCATGTTGCATCAACACACAACCCAACCCTACTCCTGACGCATCACAATAGACAACATAGCCCTCCAACCCTTCAGAAAATGTCAGAACCGGGGACGAAGTTAATCTATCTTTCAGCTTCTGAAAACTACGCTCGCAAGCATCCGTCCATTGAAATTTAGCTGATTTCTGAGTCAGTTTAATCAACGGTGTAGAAATAGAAGAAAATCCTACTAAAATCTTCTGTAATAATTTGCCAAACCCAGAAAACTACGAACCTCCGTAGGTGTAGTAGGACTCGACCAAGTCTTTACAGCTTCAATCTTCTGGGTATCCACCCGAATGCCATCAGCTGAAATAATATGCCCCAGAAAGGTCACAGAATGCAACCAAAACTCACATTTTGAAAATTTCGCAAATAGCTCTCGAGCCTAAAGAACTCTAAGGACAGTTCGTAAGTGATATGCATGTTCTGCCTCAGACCTGGAGTTTACCAAGATATCATCGATAAACACAATCACAAATGAATTTAGAAAAGGTCTGAACACACTATTCATCAAATTCATGAACATTGTCGGTGCATTAGTCAATCCAAATGACATTACCCAAAATTCAAAGTGACCATATAGGGTTCTGATGGCCGTCTTGGAAATGTCCTTCTCCCTAACTCTCACCTGATGATACCTGGATCTTAAATCTATTTTTGAGAACCATTTAGCACCCTGCAACTGATTGAATAAATCATCAATTCTTGGGAGCGGATATTTATTCTTGATCATCACCTTATTCAACTGTCTGTAATCAATACATATTTGCAAGGAGCCATATATCTTCCTTACAAACAATACAGGGGCTCCCCACTGCGACGAACTAGGCCTAATAAAGCCTTTCTCAAGCAAATCCTTCAATTGCTCATTTAACTCTTTCAACTCTGCAGGAGCCATTCTATAAGGAGGAATAGATATGGGTTTAGTGTCCGGTAACACATCAATAGTAAAATCAATCTCTCGCACTGGTGGAAGGCCTGGAAGCTCGTCCGGAAACATGTCTGGAAACTCATTCACTACAGGGACAGATTAAAGAGTTGGCGACTTTTCCTCTATATCCTGAACTTAGACTAAATGATAAATATAACCTCTAGCAATCATCCTCTTTTCCTTGAGATAGGAAATAAACCTACCTCTTGGGGATGCTGTATTACCCTTCCACTCTAAAACTGGTTCTCCGAGAAATTAAAAATGAACCATTTTTGTTCTGTAATCAGCATTGGCATAACAGGAGGCCAACCAATCCATGCCCATAAAAAAAATCAAAATCTACCATTTTCAGCTCAATCAAATCAGCCATGGTCGTGCAGTCGCAAACTACAACCACATAATTTCTATGCACCCGTCTAACTATCACGGGATTACCAATGGAGTATATACTTTGAAATGTTTAATTGGTTCAGGTTTCACCCCAATACGATCGGCAATATAAGGAGTAATATATGACAATATAGAACCCGAACCAATCAATGCATATACATCATGAGAAGATACTGATAATATACCTGTGAAAACATCGGGGGAAGACTTATGGTCCTGTTGTCCAGCCAGTGCATAGATACAATGCTGAGGACCACTCGAACTGGACGCTCCTCCTCTAATCCTACCACGACCTATTGGTGTCTATGAGCTTTGTCCCAGAGGGCATACAAATGACGAAAAACTAGCTGCTGATCCTGTGGGCTGGACCCTATCTCTCCAGCTGCTGATACTGTGGGCTGGACCCTACCTCTCCTACCTATCGATGGACAATCAGGCTTGATATGGCCTAGCCAACTGCAGGCATAACAAGCATCTAAACCCAATCAGCACGGTCCCCAATGTAACTTACCACACTGAGTACATCGTGGTATAGGTGGTCTCATCTGGCTGGAGCCACTCCTAATCTGAGAACTGGGAACTCTGGGACTCTGAGCTGGCCCAAAACTAGCGGGTCTAGGAAATTGTGGAGGCGCATTGGCTGCTAAATGAGCTGAGCATTTAGAGAACTGTTGCCTTAGTCTATCTCTGAACTCACTGTCAAACCCTAAAAATCTAGCCTTCTTGCTCTGACCCCTATCACCATAGCCCGCACCCTGCTGCTGAGCCTGAAAGGCTACCAACTGGGTCAGTAAAAGGATGACCTCTTTTATCTCCTGGACTGAGGCATCTGGTGGAGGAACTGAGGGTGCTGGAGTTAAGGCTCCTTCGTGCTCCTCTGAAATGGGTAGAGTATGAGAGGTCCGAGATGGAACCTCATTCTGGAACTCACCCTCCTTCATGTCTGTCGGTAGTTCCCACTCAGTCCTCCTATCTTTCACTGTCTTTCCCTTCTGGGTTGCTATTGCTTTCCTCTTTACATTCATCGCTGAAAACATAATGCACGGTTAGGAAAAGGGAAATTCTTATGTCATGTCTCTATCGCGCGATCTATGATGAGGAAGAAAGGCCAATCATTCCTAAATGCCCCCCATCCCCTGTTTATAAGTGTGGCGATCTTCACACCCATAAATAAGACTCTACTGGACATGGCACATAGACACACCCTAGGACGAACTGCTCTGATACCACTTTTGTCACGACCCAATCGGAGGGCCATGACGGGTAGCTGGAGCTAACCTACCGAGCACCTCCTAACATATTCTCATAACCACATCAAGGTGAGCCACATGACTAACTCATAATTATCACGAACCAAAAGGGGCACAAGTTCCATCCAACATTGGCGCATCTATATAAACATCATTAACCATGACCATATATACAAGCCGACAAGGCTATAAAAAATGATATACCAAATATAGAATGATAAGGTTATGAGACCTCTAACTATACACATCTATCTACGAGCCTCTACAAGGAGTGCATAATATCACAAACACGGGACAGGACCCCACCATGCCCATATGTACATAAAAGAATAGTACCACTAGACTGCAGCTCCGAGGCAAATGGAGCGCTCCTGAGAGATAGCTGATGAAACACTTAAGGACCTGATCCGTCCCCCTGCCTACCTGCGGGCATGAATGCAACGTCCACAAACAAAAGGACGTCAGTGCTAATAATGTACTGAGTTGTCAAGCATGAAGTATAATACAATAAAAATATATCATAAGAGGAGAAGATAAGAATATAACCTGGCACCTTGACTTATCGAAGTACTCTTATACTCTGGAGACCTCAACTACGCTCACAGGCAATGCTATTACTTGATTATCTTATTATCATAATGTTATCTGGCCTTGTGTTGCGGAACGTGGAACCTGATCCATATATATAATGTATATGTTGCGGAACGTGCAACCCGATCCATAGATAATGTCTATGTTGCGGAACATGAAACCCGATCCATATATAATGTATATGTTGCGGAACGTGCAGCCCGATCCATATATAATGTATATGTTGCGGAACGTGCAACCGATCTATGTTGCGGAATGTGCAACCCGATCCGTATATAATGTATATGTTTCGGAACGTGCAACCCGGTTCATATATATAATGTATATGTTATGGAATGTGCAACCCGAGCCATATATAATGTATATGTTGCGGAACGTGCAACCCGATCTATATATAATGTATATGTTGCCTATCCTTAACTTATGTAAAGTACTATCACATTTGTATTTAACTTTTAAATGTAGAATGAATACTAAGTGCATATAAGTCCCTCGGGAAGTATACCATAGTGTTGAGGAAGCTATCTGATTAACTATACCTTATCTGGAGAACTAAATCCTATATTTGATTCGTAAACGACAACCATTCAATTAAGGTACGTATTTGAATTCACTTGAATAACGCAAGGTAATTCTATGCCCCAACTATCATCGTATACCTGATGTCATCCTAGAACGTACCAGCAACTTATCTGGAATACAAAAGATGTGTAAAATGACCCTTCATTATGCTTACAAACTCCAATATCGAGGAGTGAATAAGAATCAAGGACGTTCTCGGTTATCATGAATATAATCAAGCTTAGGACTTTTATTATGTCTAACTTACATCAGAGACAGGCCAAAAGAAACAAAAGGATAGCCTTCACATACCTTTACGTCTCCTTAACTATTTAACATTCTCCTCCCAAGCTCGCGAATCTACATTCACGAGGATTCATACAAAGGTTAAGTCTTAAAAACACTCTTAAGTTCAAACTAGTATAATTAACGAACTAACGAAATTTGGGCAGCATTTCCCCTATTTTGTCAACTTCCACCAAATTACAAATCAACTCCCAAACAACAATAATAACGTTCACAATACCATATTCAAGAAGTTACATTCAATTCAATCTCAAATTCATCCAAAATCCCTTTTTCAAGTTCATCTCATAGTCATCTTCTTCACTTCAACATTTATGACTTCTCCACTTTAATTCTTTTCCTTTCCAAGAGTTACTAAACTTTTATATCAACTAAATCATGTAAATAATAAGAATATCATAACTTATTATAAAAGAACTTGACCTTCCCCAACTGCTTTCAAGACCAAGTTTATCACAACTTTGAAGAGAAGCAAGAACAATCACCTTCCATGGATTCCCTTTGGGTTTTGATGTTGATATACTCTCTTGATGATATGGAAAGGTGTGGATAGATAGGGAACATTCAGGAACTCTTAATAATCCCCTATAAGTGTGGGGTAATAAGTGTGGGAAGTTGGAATGGAAATGAGGTCTTTGGGGATTTAAAAAGGTGGCAAAAATCGCACCCCGCTCTAATTTACGGTGAGTATGCGACCTAGCATACTGAGTATGAGGCTGCATACTCCCTCCACAACTTGGGGGTGATGTTGGGTAGTAAGCTCACCCAAAACGAGGAGTTTGCAGCTAGTATGCGGCCTAGCATACTCAGTATGCGACCATATACTGCCCCAACTTCTCCGATTTCGCGAAATCGCGTTCTTTTCAATTTGCTTGACCTCCAATCCTTATGGAACCTTCTTTGAACTTGTATAAAACTTCATTAACCATCTAAGGGTCCCTATAGCTCCCCGTCAAGATAGTTCTAAGCAATGTGTAACTCAAATGATACGAAATCTTCCTAAAACATGACTCAATTCTTCCAATCTCTTAACAACTTACTTCTCCCGCTTCATATGTCTCCAAAACCTGAAGGTACACACTTAAAGTTATCAAATACCTTCCCTAACCTTGTCAGGTCTTCAAATCCACTTTAGGCTTGCGTGAGTCTACTCATAATGCAACGACACGAAATTTTCAAGATGCAACAAAAGTATTGCAAGAGTTGTAAATTGCAAGGTCATAATGAAAATGATTGTTTTAAGATTCATCCTGAATTGTATCCTAATGAGGAGGAAGAAGTGGAAGATACGGATAACGGAAATACTTCAAAAGGAAATCAAAACAAGAAGAATACTGTAGAAAAAAGTGATGGCAAGGTGGAAAAAAAAACTAATAAGAATGTTGCTCAAGCAGTTGAAAGCAATTCTGGAAAAAATGAGGAAGATAAGGCTCATAAGGATAAAATAAATTAGAAAGAAGAGAAGCAAGAACAGCAAATTAGGAGAAGAAGATACAAAGGGGGGGGGGGGGTATAATAAGCCTGTTCAAGGATGGAAAGCTAAGGTAGACTAAAGAGATATTATGGGATAGGATAAGGAAGATGAATCTAAATAGGTGGTCACTGCAAACTTGTTTAATGCTTTGGCAAACAGAAATGAGGAGGTGGTGGAAGTTCATGTGGAGGAATTAGTCAAGGTAGATGCTTCACTAAAGGAGATAAATCAGGGAAAAGAGAAGGATGACAACAACTCTAAGTCTTCCAAATCAAAAGGGAAAGAAAATGAGTATACAAAACCGTGGATAGAAGCTTATTTTGGCAAACAAATTAGTGATAATCATAAAACAGGGAAGCTAGTAGAGGTGGCAGAAGTTGTTCCTGAAACACAGTTGTCAGGTAGTGATAAACAACCTGTTGATGGTCCTGAATTGATGAAATGGCAAGATCCCGTGGGGACCAAGGATGGGAGTGAAGAAGATGTAGAAAGCTGCACAGAACAATCCAGTTCTGTTTCTACAAATTTGGTTCCTGATAAACCATTAGCTATGGAGGAGTCTACTAGAGATCAAATGGAAGTGAATAGTGATTGAAAAGTTACAGACAAGGGAGAGGATCCAACCACTTTGGATCCAGGAAATTCAGCATTACAAGTAGTAGAACAAGCTAAGCCATATTCCGAAGATCATTCATTTAAACAGCAAAGAGACATGTAAGAGGATGGGTCTTTGGATGCAAATATTGATCAAGTGGCAAGAGAAAAGGGATTTATCTCCTAGGCAGATTAATAACCTCAAAAGTGGTGGCAAGAAGAACAACCAAAACACTTTGGTTCCATTGTAGGTTACAACAAGGAGTAATAAGATTAAACCCCTCGGTGATCAATGATAGACAAACTCCTATTTTGGAATATCAGGTCAGTTAACACTTAAAATTCCTTTGAGAGATTAACTGAGTTGCATAGGAGGCATCATTACACATATATAGCGCTTATGGAGCATTTCAATGAGCCTGAGGAACTTGAATCTTATAGGAGGTTGGGCATTCATAATGCAATGGTTAACATATCAAACAAGATTTGTCTTTTCTGGACTGATGACTGGCAAACTCAAGTTATTGTTGATACAGAGCAACATGTTACAGTTAAAATGAATCATGTCAATCTGCAGAAAGTTGCATATGTCACAGCTGTCTATGCTAAGTGCAGTGTTGTAGAGAGACAGGTTTTATGGGATTCTATAGGCCAAGTAGATCTGAATATTCAATAACCTTGGGTTGTTGGGGGTGATTTCAATGTGATTCTCAATCTTGAAGAAAAGTTGGGAGGTCTCCCAGGGCATCATATTGAAACTGCTGATTTTGCTCATTTTGGGAACAATCGTGGTCTCTTGGAGTTGAAGTTCACTGGTAGCAAATACACTTGGCTGGTAGCAAATATACCTGGTGGAATGGAAGAATAGAAGAGGATTGGATTTAATCCCTTCATCTAAAGTTTCTCATCTAATCAGACATGGATCAGATCATGCTCCTCTCCATGTAATTTGTGACAGTCAGGAGGAAGTGGTTGTGAAGCCTTTTAAATTCCTTAACCTTTGGACTACTCATCCAGAGTTCTTGGAAGTGGTTCAGAATAATTGGTGTTTGGATTTTGCAGCTAATCCATTCATAAAATTTCAGGCAAAGATGAAAAAGGTGAAACGGGCTTTGGCAAAGTGGAGTAGGGACACATATGGCAATATTTTCCAGCAGATTTCCACTATGGAGGATGTTATCAAAGTTAAGGAGTTGCAGTTTGAATTGAATCCTTCTAGTTTGAATAGGGAAGCCGTACATAAAGTGTCACGACCCAAACCGATGAGCCGTGACGGGAGTCTGACCTCTAGCGACCAAACACCCCTAAATACTTATCTGAGACATACTGAACATCGAGGCTTATAAATGGCATAAACTAATCTCATAACAAGGAAACATTAGAACTCTGTACAATCAACACACATATACACAACATACGGAAGAACAGTGCAAGCTATCTAGGCTTCCACATAAACTGTACACAAAAGAATAGAAGCTGACAAGGCTGCATCATCTGACTGCTACATACAACTGTCTACAGACCTCTACTGGAATAAAAACTGAAGAGAGGACGGGACTGGGCCCCGTCATACCCATATGCATACACATCTCAAAAGGGGCATACCAAAACTGACTGTAGCTTCTGATCGAATGAAGCTTACTAACCACTGCTAGATCTAGAGGTCCTACTGAGCTGGACCACCTGTCTGTCTCCTTGTACCTGCGGGCATAAACGCAGCTCCTCGAGCAATGGGGAGTCAGTACGGATAATGTACCGAGTATGTAAGGCATAAGAACAACAACATATATATTTATACATGAGAATCATGGATAAGATCTGAACTCATAAACTGAAATGACTGACTGCATGTACTTGTATGAACTAGTATCTGCCTAAATCTGCATAAGTCTGCGTAACTGACAATGCATCTGTGGGCACATAATATGCATGCTCATACCTACCAATGATGGTCGTGCATCTATATGTGTGCGTATATAACACCTGATATGTGTGCGTCTATAACGCCTGATGTATGTGCGTATATAACGCCAGTAAGCCTCTATGGCATCTCGTCATATGATGTTGGCTTCTCTGTGGCCATAATAAATATCATCATCATAGTAATAATGCGTATATAATGCCTTCTAGTCATGAGTCAATGTACCTAAATATATAATAAATGTAATGCATGAATGAACTGTATGAACAGAACTGGCTACGTAAGACTGGACCCACGAACAGAAGGATCACTCATAAATGGGGTACATGAACATCAAAGATTGAAGTACTTCTAATACTTCTAAGAGTAGAGTAATATGGAATCTCGCTTACTCGTTTGTTGGATCATATCATGGGATCATGCCAAAAGAAGGAAAGGTTAGTCTTATCATACCTGGAAATATACTCAATCATCCAACCTCTACCTCTCGAACTTGCATGTCTACAATTAAGATAGCATAGGGCTTAATTGGGCTATTTACTTCACTTACTGACCATCCTCAAATGCGTATAAAGCTCAATGAACTACAGACAATAATGTCCTTGTAAGCTTACAACTCTCCAACTTCTCATTCGATCCCACATCAACTACAATACTCACATTAATAACGATAACACATATATACTTATCAAAAATATATTCATATCCCTTCCCAATCATCTCTTAAAATAACCCTAAGTCACTATCTTGTCTTTCATCCACTTACCACTTCCACCACTATCCTCTCTTTACTTAGAATCACTAAAACTATTGATACTCAACTTAAATATAAGGGTAGAAATCATGTACATACCTTGAGGGTTCAAGAATCCCAAGATTCACTCCAACTTCAACTCCCCAACTTCACAACATTGAAGAAACCCTAGAAGCAACCTTCCTCTTCACCATCTCGGGTTTACGGGGTCCGGGTCTTGTCAAATCTTCACTAATATGATGAAAAATATTGGGAGAGAATATTTTAGGGTTTTCAGATTTTTGGATGGAGGAAAATATGAAATAGGGTTGTAGACCACATATTTATACTTGGAAGCCAAAAAGACTACAGCGTCTGGTTCGACAAGCGGGTCGATGGCCCGTAGAGTTCCTCCGTTGACCTACACCTGTAGATGCAAGGCTACGAGATCCTGTCAATGCTGCACATCGATGGCCCATCGAGCATGTCGACGACCCATTGACGATGACTAGTGTTCTGCAGATTTTTCTGATTCAGTTCAGTTCGCGTCTATCACGACCCGACCAGGGGCCATAACGGGTACCCGAGGCTAGCCACCGAGCACCATTCATACTGCTTGTAATCATACTCATCCTGCGATCGTTCATTAATATCATGCTTATAATCATAGGAAAACTATTTCCATTTTGAAACATACTTACCTTTATATAAATAAGCCCTTCGGCTATCAAAATAATATACATACCATAAGGACATCGTGAGACCATACTATCCACATATACGTATGTACGAGCCTCTACTAGAGTGCTAGACATATGCACGGGACAGGACCCCATCGTGCCCAAAAATATATGTACACAAAATAAGCAGTGGCACCTCCGGAACAATGGAGTGCTCTCAAATCGGCTGATAGCTCCTATGAATATGGATCACCTCCCTGTCTACCTGTGGGCATGAACACAGCGTCCGAAGAGAAGGACGTCTGTGCGAATATTGTACTGAGTATGTAAGGCATAAATAATAATAATACATCAATAAGACAGGGGGATATGAAATGAAGAACAATCTGTAACTGACTGACAATTTTAATAGAAATAATGCATGTTGACTTACTTCATAAGCATCATCATCATATCATGTATGCATATATATATATGTATAAGCTGCCCGACCATATAGGTACAGTGTGATCATCATTATCCCGCGTCCAGGCCTCCCGCGTCCGGGGTAACCATCTCATGCCGCCCACTGGTGGTGTCTGCCCATGCCATCTAGACATGGTGTATACGCTGCTCGCCTTAGCGGTGTCTGCCCGGCCATATAGGCGCGGTGTAATGTCATCATCATCATGTACTCATCATAATGCATGAATAGTAACTTAAAGACAACTTTACTTTATTAGGGTGACATAAGGTCGTGGACCCCCGATTCCATTATGGAGTATTCATAAGGATTCTGCCTCACCTTTAAGGAATTAGCATATAAGGTGAATGTATACAATAAACAACATCAATGGATCATATTTAGAATCATTAGCTTTAGGATCTTTAGACTTAACTCATCACCATCTCTATCATGCTCATGACATATCTCATTTCTATATCTCATGTTAAGCTTCTTACAATCATAGGTTCATAATTGCCGGAATGTAAGAAAGTCATGGGAAAATAGGAAAATTCATGCCATGGGAGTCATGCCTTAGAAGGAAAGGACTAGCCTTACATACCTTTTCATTTAGCTATTCTATCGCTTTATCGTTCTCCTTCGACGCTCACGTTTCAACCTTCAAGAGAGTTCGTATTATCGTTAGCTAATCGATTACATGAACATGCTCAATCAAAGCTAGAGAAAATTGGGTAGCATTTCCTTTGTTGATACAAATTTCCCCCATATTACATATCAACTCCCAAACATCTATAATTACCTTCACAACATCATAAGCAACAATCTTCATACACCTACATTATCCACATTTCACAATTTCACTTCAATTCGTCCATAATCACGGTCATAGCACACTAGTACGTTTTCTAATATAATGCTTATCCCATGTCTTTAACGACACGAGATAATATGCCTAAAGTATTGCCAATTAGGGTAAGGGAAATTACAAAATGATTTAACCGAGACAATCAGAATAAGCGGGTTACTGGTTACTGGATGACAGTAAAGTTATAATATGAGGGGACCCTAGCGCTATTTTATAACCAACCCTAAAGATCGAGATCAAGAAGTAAAAGCAAGTGATAGTTAAATACCTTTAAAAGGAAGTCAGAAAGTGACACTGATGCTGAGGATTCCAGAATACGGACTGTCACAGCGGAGTAAGGCAAGGATATTGGAGTACAAAAATGTTACCCTCTAGTAAATTTCGTTTTACTTGTAGAACCTGCGAAAGGTCCACAGGTTACCAAAGTCATACGATACCCCAGGGATATTAAAGTCTAATGAACCGACGAGGGACGTCTGCGCGTTATTAAAATCATATTTAAAGATTGAGAGGTAAGATAAAGGAAACGATACCTTAAGGGAATAACTATAGGAGAAGAAGGAGTCAAGTTAAGACTAAGCGCACAAGGAAGAAAGTAAGATTTCAACGGAATAGCTCGCAATACAACTGACAACGGACTGCGAAGTAAGAGGAGAGTAAAGACAACGACGTGGAATTATTACCTCGGGAAGCAACAGAAAGAAGAGATATTACAGGAATGGCTATGTAGAGGCATGGAATGCGTTATAATGAATTATAGCGAATCGACGAATGGAAGAGGTATGTGAAGGGCATAATTAAATCAGAGAACACTTGAGAAAGTATTGGGAATTCAGAATCAGTTTAACATTCGAGGACGAATGTTCTAAAGGGGGAAAGGATGTTATACCCCGTATATTTATACGTCGAATTATTCGCAAGAAAATCGACTCAAGTTAAAGGCGAAATTATTTTCGGACATGAAATAGGAACCTTTAATTTTCAATTTTAATTAGAACATAAATTGTTTATAAATTTTATTTAGTGTAGGAATATTATTGGAGATTAGGGATTAATTAATTGTGATTAGGTTACTAAGTAAGAATTAGTGATTAATTAAATTAATTAAGCTTAATTACTAAGTTGGCCCCACCCGAAATTAAAATATATATATATATAGATATATTATAAAATCCAAGAAGTGGATTAGTCACTCACAAGGGAGGGTGCACGTGTCCTCCTAGAAGCCACCATATATATAGAAATTTTGATGAACACAATTCATAATTTTCATTCATTTTCCAAAAAAACAATCAAAGAGAATGAATTAATTCCTCCATGGCTGCTCTCGGCCAGCCATGGTGTTGAGAAAAAAATTTGATCCTTGAATGTTTTAATCAAGTTTCAAGTGCATTACAAGTTCAAGGAGGTGATAGCAACATTGGAAATTAAGTTGGAGAAGAAGAAATTGTAAAATTGGAGCAATTGAGCGTAGAAATTCCTCCGAAAAAAATTTGGTAAGATTTTCTTGTTTTATAGTATAATTGTATTAATAGTGTTGTAATGGAAGGATTAAAATTGGATTGGATGGAATTGGAAGTAAGAAATTGCATGAAATCGATGTTATGCGAAATTGTGGGTTGAAAAGGATTAAGAAGGATTGTTGGGTTGTTGGAATTGTTATGGGATGAATTGCAGGAATTTTGTATGTATATCTCTATTGGTTGTATTTCTGTGATAACAGGAGAATAATTGGAAATTCGGGTTAGGCGAATATATAGGGGAAATGCTGCCCGATTTCCGTTAAGTCCTTAACTAATGAAAAACCCTAATCGAGAAAGTATAAATTAAAGAATAAGTTCTATAGGCGATTGGTCACGGATTTATGAGCTACGAAGTATAGTTACTAAAGTTAGCGTTACTGTTATATTAAATAGGCTAAAGGGGCGATGAAGCGAACGAGATTACGAATAACCTTCAACAGGTATGTAAAGCTGTCCCTTCTTTCTTTTGGCAGGTCTTAGATTTAAGTGACAAATGATATGAGATTTGGGGTAATTCTATTCATAAATTTCGAGTGTGATTCATGATTCTTATTCACTTCTTGATATTAGAACTCTTAAAATGATTGAGCTTCCCTCTTCAGTTTTCTATACGTTGGATAGTAGTCGATATATATATAAGCTCTTATTCTTAGAAACTCTACGATAACTAATGTCCTTGACTTCTATAAGCTATTTCATACTATATTGACATATGTCTATGATTCCTAAGGCTCTTTTGATATTATTTATGATGACATTCGAGGGATATTTGATATGATTGTCGCTATTGATACTCAGGTGTTAATCCCTTCTTCTTATTCTGTTTGAGTCTTGATAATGTTTTAAATTGCATATGGTTTCTCACTACTCTGCTCGTGTATGCCTCAATATGTCCTTCACCGAGTCCCAGGCCGGGTATGTTATCGTGCACAGTTTCACTGCATTGTTCACCGAGTCCCTCACTAGAGGGCCGGGTACGGTATATATATGATGGTGTTATGCTGTGTTATGGCGTTATGATGTGTTTATGGAGTTATGCTGTGTTATGGCGTTATGATGTGTTTATGGAGTTATGCTGTGTTATGGCGCCAAAGACGGGGTGGCGACCATGTTCACCGAGTCCCATAATGGGCCGGGTATGATATATGATACTGACATGCATGATTTATGTTTCAGAAGGGCAAGTGTTTTGGTATTCTGGACATTGTACTTGTTTTCTGTACTCCCTATTTCAGTTATGATCCTTTTTACTATATTTCATGCTTTATATACTCAGTACATATTCCGTACTGACCCCCTTTCTTCGGGGGGCTGCGTTTCATGCCCGCAGGTACAGATAGTTAGTTTGGTGACCCTTCAGCATAGGACTTCTACTCAGCTGTCTCGGAGAGCTCCGTTGTTCCGGAGTCTAGACTTTGGTTCAGATCTTATATTGTATATGTATATGTTTATCCACGGGTACGGTGGGGCCCTGTACCGTCTTATTTCACTGTTGATACTCTTAGAGGTCTGTAGACATATGTGTGGGTTGTGTATAAGTTCTGTTCAGCTGTGTCTAAACGTTGTGCCATGTATATGTTCGTCTGTAATGGCAGCCTTGTCGGCTTGCATATGACATGATATTGATGTGTAGTGGCAGCCTTGTCAGCTTGCGTATCATTTTATGATCTGACTAGTTGTGACTTCTCAGGAGACAGTCTATCTGGATATATATATATATATATATATATATATATATATATCCATCAATGAAATCCTGGGGGTCCATATTTTGCTTTACCACAGAAAACTCAGGAGGACCTAACCCAAGGAAAGTCTTAACCCTCGAACTACTAGCCCTGTCTGCTGGGTCAGCACCAACTCCCTGCAGCTGTGCCTGGGCGGCTACTAATCTGGTTAACAACCGCACATCATCCCTGAGGGACTGGGGCTGGTGCTGGGGGCGAGGTATGTGATGTCTCAGACGGCCCCTTACTATGAATCTCCTACTGGGCCCTCGTGGCTTGTCGGGTATGGCTAGTGGCCTCACTGGCCTCCCTCTTGCCCTTCTGGGCGGCTGTAACTTTCTTGCGGGGCATCGCTAAAATCAGAACATTTCATCAGAAGCGAACGCTTAACACAGGGCTCTATCGCACAATCTAAGAGAAAAAGAATGACATCATCCTAAATGTCCTGTAGCTTCCTATTTATGAGTGTGGTGCACAACACGCCCATAAACAAGACTCTACTAGACACGGTCTATAGACAACCCTAGGACGAAACTGCTCTGCTACCACTTCTGTCACGACCCAAACCGATGAGCCGTGATGGGAGTCTAACCTCTAGCGACCAAACACCCCTAAGTACTTATCTGAGACATACTGAACATCAAGGCCCATAAATGGCATAAACTAATCTCATAAGAAGGAAATATCAGAACTCTGTACAATCAACATACACATACAAAACATGCGGAAGAACAGTGCAAGCCAGCTAGGCTGCCACATAAACTGTACACAAAAGAATAGAAGCTGGCAAGGCTGCATCATCTGACTGCTACATACAACTGTCTACAGACCTCTACTGGAATAAAAGCTGAAGAGAGGACGGGACAGGGCCCCGTCATACCCATATGCATACACATCTCAAAAGGTTCATACCAAAACCGACTGTAGCTCTGAATCGAATGGAGCGTACTGGCCACTGCTAAATCTAGAGGTCCTACTGAGCTGGACCACCTGTCTGTCTCCCTGTACATGCGGGCATGAACGCAGCCCCCTGAGCAACGGGGAGTCAGTACGGATAATGTACCAAGTATGTAAGGCATAAGAACAACAACATATATATATATATATATATATATATATATATATATATATATATATATATATATATATATGAGAATGATGGATAAGATTTGAACTCATAAATTGAAATGACTGACTGCATATACTTGTATGAACTAGTATCTTCCTAAGTCTACATAAGTCTGTGTAACTGACAATGCCTCTGTGGGCACATAATATGCATGCTCATACTATCAATGATGGGCGTGCATCTATATGTGTGCGTATATAACGCCTGATATGTGTGCGTATATAACGCCTGATGTATGTGCGTATATAACGCCTGTAAGCCTCTATGGCCATAATCAATATCATCATCATAGTAGTAATGCATATATAACGCCTTCTAGTAATGAGTCAATGTACCTAAATATATAATGAATGTAATGCATGAATGAACTATATGAACAGAACTGGCTACGTAAGACTGGACCAACGAACAGAAGGATCACTCATAAATGGGGTATATGAACATCAACGACTAAAGTACTCCTAATACTTCTAAGAGTAGAGTAATATGGAATCTCGCTTACTCGCTTCTTGGATCATATCATGGGATCATGCCAAAATAAGGAAAGGTTAGTCTTATCATACCTGAAAATATACTCAATCGTCCAACTTCTACCTATCGAACCTGCAAGTCGACAATTAAGATAACAAAGGGCTTAATTAGGCTATTTACTTCTCTTACTAACCATCCTCAAATGCGTATAAAGCTCAACGAACTATAGACAATAATGTCCTTGTAAGCTTACAACTCTCCAACTTCTCATTCGATCCCACATCAACTACAATACTCACATTAATAACGATAACACATATATACTTATCAAAAATATATTCATATCCCTTCCCAATCATCTCTTAAAATAACCCTAAGTCACTATCTTGTCTTTCATCCACTTACCACTTCCACCACTATCCCCTCTTTACTTAGAATCACTAAGACTCTTGATACTCAACTTAAATATAAAGGTAAAAATTATGTACATACCTTGAGGGGTCAAGAATCCCAAGATTCACTCCAACTTCAACTCCCCAACTTCACAACATTGAAGAAACCCTAGAAGCAACCTTCCTTTTCACCATCTCGGGTTTACGGGGTCCAGGTCTTGTCAAATCTTCAGTAATATGATGGAAAATATTGGGAGAGAATATTTTAGGGTTTTTTGATTTTTGGAAGGAGAAAAATATGAAATAGGGTCATAGACCACATATTTATACTTGGAAGCCAAAAAGGCTACAGCGTCCGGTTCGACGAACGAGTCGACGGCCCGTGCACATGTCGATGGCCCATCGAATTACTCCTGTCGACACAGCACATCGACGGCCCGTCGAGCATGTCGACAACCCGTAGACGATGACTGGTGTTCTGCAGATTTTTCTGATTCAGTTTAGTTCGCATCGATTCGATTCGCTCAACTTTTAACTCTATAAATTTGCCAGGAATATCTGTTGGTACCCTTGTACACGGGGTAAGACATTTTCTACCTTCAAAATCGGGCTCAGGTCTCTATTCCAAGGGCATACCCGACAAGAAAACCATAGGTTCTACCACTACGAACACGAGGGGTGTAACATAAAGCCCAAGCTAATTTGAATTGATATTTACATTTGGCGGAAGAGTATTGGAAGCTGAAATCTGGGATGAGATGGTTCAAGGATGGTGATAGAAACACAAAGTTCTTTCACTCATATGTCAAAGGAAGAAGACAGAAATTGGCACTGCATAGCATTCACAATAGTCAAGGGGATTGGATAAACTCTAATAATGATATTGGATAGAATGCAGTGTCATTTTATCAGAATCTTTTCAGGTATGAATCTACTTCTACTGATTATGAGATGCTGACGAAAATTCCTATACTGATCTCTGAGAAACAAAATGAATGTATGAGAGTCTTACCTAGTAATGAGGAGGTTAAGCTAGCAGTTTTTTGGTTTAATGTTGATAGTACCAGTGGACCAAATGGTTTCTCAGGTCATTTTTTTCAAACCTGTTGGCATACTATTGGAGAGAATGTGACAAAGATGGTAAGGGATTTCTTTTGTGGTCAGGAGTTGCCTAGATTCATCGCTCATACTAATCTTGTTCTCATATTCTCATACCAAACAAAGAAGTGGTTTCTACGTTTACTGATTTGAGGCCTATTAGTCAAAGCACTTTTGCCAAGAAGATCATATCTAAAGTGTTGCATGAAAGGATTGTCTCAATTCTGCCTTGTATTATCTCCAACACTCAGACTGGTTTTGTTAAGGGAAGAAGCATTGTGGAGAATGCATTGTTGGTACAAGAAATCATCAGAGACATTAATTAGAGAAACAAACTGCATAATGTGGTGGTAAATCTAGATATGGCAAAAGCATATGACAGGGTTTCATGGATCTTTTGGCTAAAGTCCTTAGGCAGTTTGGTTTTTCTGAGGTGGTCATAGACATGGTATGAAGGCTAGTCTCAAATAATTGGTATTCAAATTGATCAATAGGAAGTCTCATGGATTTTTTAAGTCTTCAAAAGGTCCAAAAAAAAGGAGATCCACTTTCTCCAACCCTTGTTATTATTGCCGCAGAAGTCCTGGCCAGAAATCTGAATAGTTTACATGAGGATGCTACTTTCAAAGGGTATGGCATACCAAAGTGGAGTCCACAGATAGATCACTTGTAATATGCAGATGACACTATCCTATTTTGTTCAGTTGATGATGCTTCTTTGAAGAAAATGATTAAGGTGCTGAGAAACTATGAGAAAATATTAGGTCAGATGGTCAACAATGACAAGAGTTCCTTTTATTTGCATGCAAAAGCTCCAGCAAATATTGTCAGTAGAGTAAGGAGGAAAATTGGGATGAGAAAAGGTTCATTCTCATTCACATACCTGGGATGTCCAATTTTCTATGGTAGAAGGAAGATTGTGTATGATAAGAGTCTTATTAAAACGTTTATGAACAGGGTGAAGTCTTGGCAAAATAGACTGCTTTCATTTGGTGGAAGATTTATATTGATTGCATATGTATTACAAACTATGCATGTTTACATATTATCTGCTATGAATCCTTTAAAAGGGGTCATAGATCAATTGCACAAGATTTTTGCCAAGTTCTTCTGGAGCAATACTGCTGGGGTTAAAGGGAGACATTGGGTTGCTTGGGACAAAATGTGTTTGCTAAAAGATGAAGGGGGACTTTGTTTTAGATCTCTGCATGATATATCAAAAGCTCTTTTTCCTAAGCTCTGGTGGAACTTCAGAACTTCTATATCATTATGGGGTGCATTTATGGGAAACAAGTATTGTACGAAGTTTCATCCTGTTATTTCACAAGACAAACGTGCTTCATATGCATGGAAGAGGATGGTGGCTATCAGGGAGGAAGTAGAACACCAGATATGAAGTAACCACATCATGAAAATATAAAGATAACATAATATACAAGAGATCAACCTGTGCCTCTGAATGCCTTTTTAAGGCGGATGTCATGTATGCTTGGCTTTTAAAAAAAGAATTTTTTCATATAAACCTATATAAAGTATCCTGCCTGGCAACTGAGGCTTAGCTATATATATATAGTATCACGCCCGGCCACTAGTAGTCGGTTATATATAGTATCATGCCCGGCCACTAAGGGTTGGTTATATATATAGTATCATGCCCGGCCACTAAGGGTCGGTTATAGATAGAGTATCATGCCCGGACATGTAGGCGCGGTTATATATAATATCATACCCGGCCATGTAGGTGCGGTATTATAAAAGTTACATATATAAATACATATAGCATGCATGAGAGCCATATTAAACATTTCTACTCTATCGGTGTGACGTAAGGTCAGCAACCTTCGATTTATATTATGGAATAATTATCATCGTAATATCCCACCTTGAAGGAACAATTATCTTAAGGTGATATCAACAACAATGAATAAAATCAAGAAAATTATGAAATAAGCTCAATAATCTTATAATGGCATCAAATTCATAAGCTTCATAAGCTCATTAATCTTATAATGGCATCAAATCCATAAGCTTTGGAATCTCTAAAATGGAATCATCATCATCATCATTATCATCATAGACAACATCTATCTTTGGCATCATAAGAACTTTGAGAATCGTGAACTTCTAGCTTTTTGGAAATAAGGATGTTATGGAAAACATATATAGGTAAATAAGAAAGGAATCATGCCTTTAAAAAGAAAGCGACTAGCCTTCACATACCTTTTTGGTCTCCTTAACCACTTAGCACGTATCCTACCAAGCTCGTAAATCTTCATTCAAGAGAATTCATATTGTTGTTAGGCTTATCGTCATATGCTTATCTTAAGCCTTTAAAGTAAACCCCTTTAGAACTTGCCGAAATTCGGACAGCATCTCCCCTATATCTTCTAGTCCCTCCAATTTTCGAAACAACTCCCAAAGCACAATAAAACATCAGCAATTCCATAATCAAAAGAGTACATTCAAACTATACTCAATTCAATCCCAAAACTTCTTTTCATAATCAATCCATAATAACAACTTCATACAACCCCTTATACTCTCATATGCGACAATTCCTTAACATCATTATTATCCTTCATAACAAGATTATGCTACATACTAATAATTATAACTCAAGTTAATTCACAACTTAAAATATCATCAAATGCATATTTGAACTTTTCCTCCAATTTTCTTCTCCTCAAATCTTAACATAATCACCAAACAAACTCATAAACATGAAACTAAGATAAAATCTTACCTCAAAATTCAAGAACACTTCAATTCCATGATTACTTCACCTTAAAAATACTCACCCAAATGTAGACCTCGCTTGGAAACCTTGACCACTTTAATCTTCACTTTGATCCTTGGTTTGGGCTTGGAAATGTGTTGGAATATATTAGGATACGTTTCTAGGACTTCCTAGGACTTGAGGCTATGTTAAAAGTGAAATAAAAATGACCAAAATTGTCATATAGACTTGTAGGAATATATGTGCATGTTGTGGAAGTTGAAGGAAGATTCTAAACGATTTGGGATATGTGTAGGGAGGCTTGGATATTGGATGAATGTTGTGGGAAGTTCTAGAGAGGTGTGGAGATGAAAAATGGTGAAAAGATGATGAAAAATGATGAGTCAGAGGGGTATTTATAGGTGTGTGGGTTGGGTTAGGCTCCATTGGGTCGAATTAGTGGGCCTTAAGTGAGTTTCTAGAGAATTCGCATAGATTCGCAGGCTTCTGGCAGTCCGTCTTAAAACGCCCATAACTCCCTACTCCGATGTCTTATTGGCGAACGGTTTGTTGCATTAGAAACTAAACTCGATGAACTTCATTTTAGGCTCTTGATACACCTCAAAACTCCTGATATACCAGGAGATATACCTCTCTGAATTTGACAAAAATTGTTTTTTCCAAAATTCTGCCAATTTTTTTCAAATTTTCTACAACTTATTTTCTTCGATTTGCTTGATCCCGGAATCTTCCGAAACTTTCCATACATGATATTTATCATTAATTATACTTGATAAGGTTCATGTCCTTTGGTTACAAGGTTGTCCTTCCCGGTTATGACTTATGAGATTATAATTCATCCTTTACTTCATTGTTACGTACTTCCCATGGCTTGTACCTTTCAAAACTTCACGGGACGTCTATGATACTCCATTAATACGGTGAAATACATGGCGTGATCATGCTCTAAAAGTGCGAGGTGTAATATCCTTTGCCCCTTTAGAAACATTCATCCTCGAACATTGAACTCTCAGAGATCTTATAGAAGTTTTCGGTAGATCTTCTTCTGTAGCTATAGTACTACCAACCTGAAGGTTATAATGTCTCAATCTAGATCTCCTTTAGTAATGGAGACAAATGCGGATACTTGGATCTCATATCTTTCTCAACATCTCAAGTCATCTCTTTACCTTGACATTCTTCCATAGTACTATTACCAAGGCTACCTCTCTGGTTTTTAATCTACAATCCTAGAACTTTGGCGATCTGAGAGGGTAGTAGGGACTTCCTCATACGATAATTTTTCTGTACTCCAAATGTCTTCAATTGGTACACCTATGGGGGAATTTTTCAATACACTTGCGAAGCATAGACATGTAAAAGACTGAATATACAGATTTCGATTTTTGGGGGTAAATCTACTAGGTCCTTCGACTATCATCTTGCGAAGTCTAAGATATCCAGGGGTAACACTTACCTTCCTTATCACTTTTCATAAATTTCTTCAGGATGAGATTCCAAATTTCAAACAATCTGACATTCTCCCATTCTCATAGAACTTCATATGAGCCATATGGATATTAGAATGATGACTAGTACCATATGCAAATTCAATCCATACTAACTAGTCATCCTAATTTTCGTCGAGGTTCTAATATACATGCTCATGACATGTCCTTGGACGTCGGAAAAGTGTGTTCTACTTACCCACTTATCTCAAGGTGGGAAAGAATACTGGAGTAATCTATATTCTTTAGGTTTCTCTGTATCTACTAATCCTCATGTGCTAGTAGAGAACTGAACATCTTAATCAGGTAACCAAAACTACTAGATAATCGAATAATTCCATGCTGATCGTTTCCATCAACAAGATGTTACTAGATTCTGGCTCGAATACTTTTGCCTTTAAGGCTTCCCTATACAATGCTTTCCTAACTATTCTGTGATGCTGGAACTTTGTATCCACACAACCAGCTCACGATGGCTAGTTCACTTAACTTTTATCTTAGTCTACTATCTGCTTTGAATACCATTATACTCAATCCTTCTCTGCTTATTCATTTCTGAACTTCCTATTACACTCTTATTTTGAATTTATAAGTAATTTTTCTCCTTAATGTACTCCCTTTCAATCTTTACTTAGTCATGCACATGACTGACTGGTTATGTTTATCATCAAATCGTTCTTACATCTTATCGGTCCGCTAGTGTAATATCCCTTTGAGGTAGTTTCCAATTCCTTTATTACCATGTTTCCATCTTTTAACAAGGCCTACTTCTGATCCAATACTTGTTTGTCTTATCTTCCCCCCTTAGGGTGTTAGCCCATTATTCTATATTTAACATCCCAGTAGTTTTCCTTTTTCTTGCAAGTACATACTCTCAGCGAATCTGTAACTAATCTTAGTCATGACTATTTGCCGTCTAAATTTATCTGGTCGGTTGCACATATTTGTAACGAGTCATATATTCTTGTATACATACTGGTCCTGGACGGGCACAGTCTTTCCTCAAAAGGATCTTCATAGTTTCTTTACTGTTCTTCTAAAATCACGTTTCTTCTATTACTCACTTTCCCATTTCATCGTTGCCTTCATAAGACCTATTTATTTTTTCTCAAGGATGCACCTTCATGAATTATTTACAACCTTCTTGGTTCTGGTTATGAAGACGTATAGGTTGGTTCCGGGGTCCTCACGTTCATCCTTTGTCACGTACAACATTACTCTATCTCCCGTTGATTTATTTAAATTTGATCCTATTTTCTGCTTTCCTTCTTTCATCTTAACCTTTTCCTCAAATATATTACCAGATCCTCAATGGGCATACATTTTCCTTGTCGAAGTTTCTCTCCCCTTCATGATATCATAACCTTCTTTTTCCTAATGCTCGTGGTTACACATTTGGTCGTGTTACCACTATCTGACTTTAATTCCCGAGAAAATCCAATCCTAATTCTCTCTGTAGCACTTGCTACCTCAATTTTGACATATAACACAATCAATACTTTTAAAATGTTGTAAAATCAATCATAAGGGTATACATAATACTCGATGTAGCCACTCGTGACTTATCTTTTTATCGCTTTTCAACACCTTTTCTTGCGAGATATCCTGTTTCCATTTGAATTTGTCCTGAATCTGTGGCTTTAATACATCTCCCCTCTCTTTTTGTCTAGCTAGCCAGACTCATGACTTGCGATCATTTCGAAATTCTAATCGTAACGTTCACATGCTCATAATTTCCCTCGGGGCTATTCTGGTTTCTCATATTTTATTTTCGAATGTCTAAATCTGTAGGTCTTCCGAGCATATGTTTCTACGTCCTAACTATAAATCCTGGCAATATAACTTTACTCAAAAATCATTACTCGTACTTGTACCCTGTCTCTTTGTCTAAGATAATCAACCTCGCATCCTTTACTTTCCTGTAGCAACCGAATCGATCCTTGTGATATTTTATCTTCACTTGTACACCTACTTTCTTCTCTCTTTACACATAAACCGACCTCGCACCTAATTTCTCTATCGTCAAATAACCTTCACAGCACCCGTCTAAGAAAATTGAGGTAAAGCCTTCTTATGAGGATTAGCTAGAAATACACCACATATTCCTAAGGTTTATACAATCTCTACTTCATTCGTCGGCCAAGCAACATCACATGTAGAAGTTATATAAACAATCCAGAAGACGATCATAATTGCAATCCAACTTACCTAACCATTTCTCATTCTTGAGTTCAAGGTTGTAATTAATACCCGAAGTAACTTGGCCATAATGATTCTCAGAATAATACCGACTATCAAATACTCAGAATCTCCTTGAAATCGAATGACTGGTGACTTTTGAATCCCAATGTAAACTCACATCATATAGGAGAGTCCGATAAAATGAGTCTGTGTGCCTGTCATCAACCAGTGCTGATCTTATGTGTGTATATATATATATATATATATATATATATATATATATATATATATATATATATATAAGCTTCTCGAGTAAAACTTTCCTCTACTCGTTAACTTCCTTTTCCATATTAATAACTCTTCGTTATCTTTAACCAACCAATCTAATCTATAGATCGTAATACCATATTTGAGTTCCTAATATCAACTTTCCTTATGTTTTCAATAAGTCTCAATCCTCCAAAATTTCGAATGCAACTCATTCCAGTTCCTTTAACTACTAATCATTTTCCCCTCCAGGGATCTTCCCTTAAATTAAATTAAAATCATTCTAAGACTTCTCTTTTAAAGCATCTCATAATTGTTCATTCAATCATAACTTACCAAACATCCGATTGTCACATTTTCCCTTCATTCTTTCTCTATAGCATAGACATTCAAATAATTGAATTTGTAAAATTTTAGCAGAGTTTCCTCTATACTTCTTACTGCCTCATTCCTGTCGGAGTATCAACTTCAATTCGCATCAATTACCACATAGCGGCATAATCAACAGCTTATCCACAATAAAAACATTTAGGATTAGAATCAGGGATATCACATCCTATAATTTAGCTCTACGGCACGATCTAAGATGAGAAAGAAAGTTCAATCATTCCTAAATACCCCGCATCCTCCTATTTATAAGTGTAGCGCGCTTCACACCCATAAACAAGACTCTACTGGACACGGCTCGTAGACATACCCTAAGCCGAACTACTCTGATACCACCTTTGTCACGACCCACCCAGAGGGCCATGACGGGCACTCGGAGCTAACCTACTAAGCACCTCTGAAAATACGATATCATAATCATTTCTAGGTGGACCACAAAGATAACTCATGGGTATCATACTGTGCAAGGGCATATATCATAAGATAATGCCACATCTCTATATAGTCGTCCACAACTGTGCCTATCATCACAAGCCGACATGGCTGCCAAAATATTATACAACAATACGACCTGATAACGATATGGGACTTCTGGCAACACACATCTATCTACGAGCCTTTATATAGAATACAGGGATACATAAAGGCGGGGCATGACTCCGCCATGCCCAAGTATATACACAAAATAGTAATACTAATAAAATGCAGCTCTGAAGCGAATGGAGCGCTCCTGAAACGCCGCTGCTGAAGCTCCTAAGGATCCGACCCGCCTCCCTGCTTTCCTGCGGGCATGAACGCAACGTCCATAAAAAAAGACGTCACTACGAATAATGTACTGATTATGTAAGGAATGAGTAACCACATAATGAAAGTATGAAGATAAAATAATATAGAAGAGATCAACCTGTGCCTCTGAATGCCTTTTTAAGGCGGATGTCATGCATGCTTGGCTTAAAAAAAATACTTTTTCATATATACCTATATAAAGTATCATGCCCAGCCACTGAGGCTCAGTTATATATATATAGTATCATGCCCGACCACTAGGATAGGTTACATATAGTATCATGCCCGACCACTAAGGGTCGGTTATATATAGTATCATGCCCGGCCACTAAGGGTTGGTTATATATATAGTATCATGCCGGACCACTAAGGGTCGGTTATATATATATAGTATCATACCTGGCCATGTAGGCGCTGTTATATATAATATCATGCCCGGCCATGTAGGCGCGGTATATAAAAGTTACATGTATAAATACATATAGCATACATGAGAGCCCAATTAAACATTTCTACTCTATCGGAGTGACGTAAGGTCGGAAACCTCCGATTTTTATTATGGAATAATCATCATCGTTATATACCACCTTGAAGGAACAATTATCTTAAGGTGAGATCAACAACAATGAATAAAATCAAGAAAATCATGAAATAAGCTCAATAATATTATAATGGCATCAAATCCATAAGCTTTGGAATCTCTAAAATGGAATCATCATCATCATCATTATCATCATATACAACATCTATCTTTGGCATCATAAGAACTTTGAGAATCGTGAACTTCTAGCTTTTTGGAAATAAGGATGTTATGGAAAACATATATAGGTTCATAAGAAAGAAATCATGCCTTTAGAAAGACAGGGACTAGCCTTAACATACCTTTTTGGTGTCCTTAACCACTTAACGCTTATCCTCCCAAGCTCGTAAATCTACATTCAAGAGAATTCACATTATTGTTAGGCTTATCGTCATATGCTTATCTCAAACCTTCAAATTAAACCCCTTTAGAATCTGCCAAAATTCGGGCAACATCTCCCCTATATCTTCTAGTCCCTCCAATTTTCAAAACAACTCCGAAAGCACAACTCCGAATGCATATTTAAACTTTTCCTCCAATTTTCTTCTCCTCAAATCTTAACATGTTGGAATATGTTTGGAGAAGTTTCTAGGACTTCCTAGGACTTGAGGCTATGTTAAAAATGAAATAAAAATGACCAAAATCTTCACATAGACTTGTAGGAATATATGTGCATGTTGCCGAAGTTGAAGGAAGATTCTAGAGGATTTGGGATATGTTTAGGGAGGTTTGGATATCGGATAAATATTGTGGGAAGTTCTAGAGAGGTGTGGAGATGAGAAATGGTGAAAAAATGATGAAAACTGATGAGTTAGAGGGGTATTTATAGGTGTGTGGGTCGGGTTAGGCTCCATTGTGCCGAATTAGTGGGCCTTAAGTGAGTTTCTAGAGAATTCGTGTAGATTCACAGGCTTCTGGCAGTCCGTCTTAAAACGCCCATAACTCCCTAATCCGATGCCGTATTGTTTGTTGCATTAGAAACTACACTTGACGAACTTCATTTTACGCTATTGAAACACCTTAAAACTTCTGATATACCAGGAGATATACCTCTCTGAAGTTGACCCAAAATTTCTGTCCAAAATTCTGCCTATTTTTTCTAAATTTTCGACAACTTATTTTCTTCGATTTTCTTGATCCCGCAATCTTCCGAAACTTTCCATACATGATATTTATAATTAATTATACTTGATAAGGGTCATGTCCTTTGGTTCCAAGGTTGTCCTTCCCAGTTACGACTTACGAGATCATTATTCATCCTTTACTTCATTATTACGTACTTCCCATGGCTTGTACCTTTCAAAACTTCACAGGACGTCTAATAGTCCATTAATACGGTGAAATACGTGACGTGCTCATGCTATTAAAGTGGGAGGTGTAACAGAGCTGCCACATAGGTTGCTCTCCACCGTACACATATGCTAAGGGAAATGCCTCAATAGCCATGACCCACTCTCGCCCCGAAAAATACCTCGGATCACGAACACTCTCTCCGTATTTCTCTCTCTTAGGAGCTGCCACACAGGCTCTTCTCCTTTATTTCTTCTTTCTCTCTCTTAGGAGCTGCCACACATGCTCTTCTCCTTCATTTCATATCACCGTCAAATCAAATCACATATGGAATAAAATCAACCTCAACAATACCGTATAATATAGGATCCATTGATACTTCCCATGAATGCAAATCAAACATCATTTCATCCATATAATTCTTCCTCTTTCATAAGATCTGTGAGATATCAAGGTCAAACAATTTAATCAGTAATCACAACATATCAAGTCATAGATGAAATATGGGGTGCATGCCATGCATGGAATCAATCTCAACAACACCGTATATCATTAGATCAACAGATACCTTCCATGAAATTCACATCACAATTAGATTCATTTACATCATCCTTCCTTTTCTAGATGATAAGTTAGATATCAAGAGACAGAAATAAATACAGTCCAACTCACAAGTATAAAAAACATGGCGACAAGCCCACATAACAACAATCATACCAAACCAGTGAATTTAACACCACAACCATGCCCGAAGGCCTCTCATGCTTTCCCCGTCAATAACGAACATCTACATACGTTTCACTAAGCGGAGCCTAAACATATGTAAGCTGTAACCTACCTTGAAAGCAAAACAGGTGCCCCGAACTAATCCACTGGAGCCTTTCCTTCCCGAATAGCTTCCGAACGATCAAGGTCTATCAATTTGTTAATCAAAATTAGATTACGAAGGTAAAGATACCCATAATGCCATAATTCCAAACCGAAATAAAATAGCAACCTTAGAAAGGAACCCCGGGCCCATAAGGAAAAAATAAAAAATTTACCTCGAAAATGGTTTACCCAAAGTCTAGGGAGTCTCAATACCAAGATTCATCACAAACTAATCTATATTTAGCATCAGTTTCATCAATTTCTCATAACCCCCAATTTGGAGAAAAACCTATAATTTAATCCATTTGAAAATCCACTGAAAAGTTGAAATTGGAGTTTGGAAATACTTACCGAAGCTACAAACTATGAAATTTTCCCAAAAACCATCCATAATTTAGTCAAGAAACATGATTACCAATTTAGGGTTCATACATCATCAACCCTTATTCAAAACAAGTTCCCCACCATGAAAAATCTTAAATAATCTAAGATGAAATCATAAAATAAGGGTAGGGAACTTACCCCAATGATCTATCTTGATAAACCTTCTAATTTTCCCCATCCAACGAGTTATTAGGTCCAAGAAATAATTTAGGGTGAATGGGTTTCGACGTTGGAAGAGATGGAATAAAAAGGTATTTCTGATCCAGCGATCCCGCATCTGCAAAACTTCTTTCACAGATGCGGGATCACATCTGCGAAAAATTTCCCACAGAGGCGAACCCACTTGAATATCTAAAACCCGCAGGTGCGGTCGGACTTCCACAGATGCGGTCCCGTGCCTGCAAAAAACTCATCACAGGTGCGGAACCTACCTGACCTCACAGTATCTCGCACCCGCGTACCAAACATCACAGATGCGAGCCCGCAAATGCGGTCCCATAACCGCAGATGCGGCACACCAGAAACCAGCAAAATCTGTTTTTTCACCATGTTCCACCCGAAACCCAAAACTCATCCGAGACCTCCCGGATACAAACAAATATGCAACCCACTATAAAAACACGCTATGAACCCATTCGCGCCCTCCGAATTCTCAAACACCCAAAGACAAGGTTTCCAACCGAAGGACAAACCCCGAGTACCTAAGGAACCGAACCAAACATCCTACCAAGTTAAAATCGACCTTATGGACCTAATGGAACAGACAAAAATCTTAAAAAGAAACATTTATCCAAAAGTCAACTATTGGTCAACACTTTTTCATTTGTTCAACTTAAAAGCTATTTCTCAAAACCGAACTGATCACCTCAGGAACCGCGCCACCCATCCCCCCGAGTCAAGTACACCCTAAAAAGGTTAGAAGAAAAGTCAATAGGGGTAAAAGGGTAAAATCGCCTAAACGACCAAATAGGCCATTACATCAGATACCAATTAAACAACCGTTCGTTCTCGAACGGAGAAGAATGAAGTGTACGAAAACAAACAAGAAATCAAAGAATATCCACTGTAACCTCATGAAAGCCTCCACATGCAAGAAAATACGCCGATAGTACCGCTTGTTCACTTTATTAGTTAAAACTACCTTTAACTTAGCTCAAAGACCCAATTTCTATTTTTTCATAACCGAAATTCCTTTCACAGCTAGTCCTCGAATATAAGAACTGAATCTGCTTGAGTTCCCTAATTTATTTATAACCCTACTTCCATATCTGATCGATTGGTCCCAGATATATCACCTTGAACGACACAATCCTTTAGATGTAGCCACAACCCATTACCCTCTCTGTACCGGTAAAATATTCATATTCTACTAATCTTTCTTTCACATTTTCCGAGGCTATCCTTCGCCCTAAGATTCCTTAGAAATGCATAGACACGCAGCACAAGCCCAAATCATTTGTTCGTTTTTGCTCGAAAAGCATCCTTGCTTTATCTAAGAAAATTCTAAGAAATTCCACCAAAACTAATCTTATCCAAAGCCAATTGTGCAAATTCCAATTCCGTTAGTTTCATTTCATTAAGTTGAAGCTACTGAGCCTACTCCCAATCATCCCATTCCTCATAAATTTTCAACAACATACTGTGTGCATCACCCTAGTGATTACCTTGCCATTCTACATCTGTAAAAGTCAATTGATCAACCCCAAAGACCTCTCATATCCGTTTTTACCTCCTCAAATCATCACCAAGTATCCGCGCAGACCATTAGAAATGCCCGTAAAATAGTCGTTAGCAAAATTCTATCAAATCTCTTTTTAAACTACAATAATACTCGGTAAACCTGCCATACCTTTATCCCCAGCCAAAATCCATCTAGTCTTTAGATATGAGTTACTTGAATGGCCATAAATATTCCGATAATATATCCATAACCACCTGACATTAAATGAATAGTACAACTTTCGTAAGTCTGTGGTGGCCCAGTCTAATTTGTTGTTCCTGAATACTTACCTTCCTGTTGTCGTTCCTAACCTCAAAAGCTGAAATTTCCCTAAGTCGTCAACCAAGCACTGATGAACTATACCTTAACACTTAAATCTTCATGTTGCTCAACTCGCACTAGTCACCCAGTTACGATAACTTCATGGAATCTAATTACATCGAACTCTCCTCCATTTACTTTCACTAAACTCGCTCATAGCCTCTAACACTCCAACTTAAGTCCTATGGCCCCGAACTTCACCCTTTACAACCATAAAATCTCTGAGTGCAATACCGTATTATGCCCTTAGCCAATCCAAAATTATAAAATCTTACAATCCATACACCTTACCACGCCCAAATACTCTCAAGTCATTCGTAATGGAAGTACTCAACCATACTATCTAACCATCATTTCGACACATTCTACCACCACTGACAGTCTTACCTCAAAATCATATCTTCAACTTTCCATTGTAGAGGTTTCTTCTTATCAATCAACCTCAGCTCGTCTATCCAAGGATGCCTTGAAATTACACATCTCGGTACCGTTCAACTCACCTCCTCATAAAACTTCCCACAGACGTCATCCAAAATATGCATCTCTTCCATCACCATCTGCAAATTCCTACGACACTTCATTTCTCAATTTGTCTTGTGACTTTTAAACCTTACTTGAAGGATATAATGTCGCCATAACCCATTCATGATTCAGGTAGTCACGTTCCTATAAGTTCAAGTCCTTTACTTTCCTAAAGATGTACTCTACTTCCTCTGATTCAAGATCACTCATGCCTTACCTTAATTCCCCATTTTCCATATCCCAATTCTAAATCGCCATCACCGCTACAGACCGAACATCACTCAAACCCACTCAAGAGTGTACCGCAATATCATAAGTCTTGTAAAATAGCCGAGTCAATCCTGGAGAGAGTAGTATGCCACACACTCAAACAACCGAGAGTCCCATCAGCTCACCTGACTTCAAAACTAATATCTTCTCTAAGTCCGGCGAATCACCTATACAATTCTTCAAGAAGCTTCTTCGCTAGAAATACCGACCAACTCTTGTCATCCCAATAAGAATCAATCATTGTCGATGCAATACCCCAAACCACCACTGAACTGATCAAAAAATCATTAGCGATCCTTAATTACCGTACACATAAGCCTACTAACATCCTCGTATAACTTCACCGAAATACCCTTGCCAGAATCCATTAACTGAAGAACCCTTCTCCTAACTTGGTTCATAAGTTTACTAACCCAACATCGATACCCAAATGTTTTATAGTGAACTCACCTCTCCTGGCTTAAACCGGTATTGCTGATCCTTAACTTAATTTATGAAATGTTCTTCACAACTTGAATTAATTCTAAAACCATCATTGATCTACCACTTCAAATGTCCTTATTGATCGAATCCTCACTCAAGGGTCCTTAAACGATACTTGCCCATAAAGAACCACCTCGGGCTCCATTTTGCCGAATCAGAGCACTTCTAACAATAGTGCGATTATTCCTCTCATTAGAACAAGTCCACAAAGTCACGACATGGTAGAAATTCTCAAGCATGAACCTTTATATACCATGCTCACAATCCTTATCCAAGAACTAGATGAAACACCCAGTAATTCCTTAGAAATAAAACTTCACCCTTGTCCACCGCTAGAATCCCTATTTAGTCAATCACTGGCCCTCATTAGCCTATGACGTAATTGAATATACCAACCCATCTATGAACCCTTACATCCACTCTACATCGAATAACCACAACATAACTCTCAAATCAATGAGCTTTTGGTTCAAACAGTCCCCTCTTTATCATTAGCCTCGAAACACCAAATGACCCTACGAACACACCTTGCATTGAAAAGTCACTTCTGTCTATTTCCTTAAGTTTCACTCATCACAAGTAACCTTACCACCAGACCTAAAATAGATAGCCATTTCATAAAGGAACCCCCAAACTACTAGTTATTACTCCACAATTACAAATCTATCATTTCGAAGCCCAACTAAACTTTTCATAACCTTATACAACGTCCATCCTCGCACTTCTTGCAACCTTATCCTGATGAGCACATCAGATACCAATTGTTCCCTGCATATAGCTGTCACGACCCAACCAGAGGGCCATGACGAGCCCTTGGAGTTAACACACCGAGCACCTCTAGACATACATCTTATAATCATTTCTGGGTGGACCATAAAGATAGCTCACGGATATCATGATCTTTAAGGACATATATCATAACATAATGACACATCTCTATATAATCTTCAACAATTATGTCCATCATCACCTGTCGACAAGACTACTAAAATGTTATACAACGATATGAACCGATAGGGCTATGAAACTTCTAACTGTACACACGTCTACGAGCCTCTACATAGAATACAAGTGACCATAAGGACCAATACCAATAGACTGCAGCTCCGAAGTAAGTGGAGTGCTCCTGATAATCCCCTGATAGAGCACCTACAGATCTGATCATTCTCCCTGCCTACCTGCGGGCATGAAAGTAGCATCCACAAGAAGGGACGTCAGTACGAACAATGTACTGAGTATGTAAGGCATGAATAACAACATAGCAAGAAATATGAAACATGACATGAGATAAAGATAACCTGTACATTTGATTGCCTGTTAAGGCGGATATCATGCATGCTAACTTTAACATTTGAAATAAACGTTATAGATATATATAAGTAAACTGCCCGACCATATAGGTACGGTGTTATGTTTCCCAGCCATATAGGCACGGTGTTATCATCATTAGCCTGCCCGCGTCCGGAGTAATCATCTCACGCCGCCCACTAGTGGTGTCTGCTCGGACATGTAGGCACGGTGTTATCTTGCCCGGCCATGTAGGCATAGTATTATCTTGCCCGGCCATGTAGGCACGGTAACATATATATAGTATCTTGCCCGGCCATTAAGGCGTGGTGTGGAAGAAAATACTTACATATATATAAAGCATGCACGAGAGCCCAATTAAAAATTACTACTCTATGAGTGACGTAAGGTCGGTAACCTCCGATTTATATTATGGGGCAATCATCATTGCTATATCTCACCTTAAAGGAACAATTATCATAAGGTGACATCAACAACAATGAATAAAATCAAGAAAATCATGAAATAAGCTCAATAATCTCATAATAGCATCAAGACTGTAAATTTTGGAATCTCTAGAAATGGGATCATCATTATCATCATAGGAAACATCTATCTTTAGCAATATAAGAACTTTGAGAATCATGAACTTCTAGCTTTTTGGGAATAAGGATATTATGGAAAACATGTATGGGTTCATAAGAAAAGAATCATTCCTTTATAAAGAAAGGAACTAGCCTTAACATACCTTGTCGTTTACTTAACTACTTAATGCTTATCCTTCCAAACTTGCAAATCTACATTTAAGATAACTCATACCAAGGTCAAGCCATTGAAACTCTCATAAGATCAAATTAGACTAATAAATGAGCCAACGAAAATCGGACAGCATTTTCCCTATATTACCTACTTCCTCCAAATTCCAAAACATATACAACAACCCACAATAACAATAAGAAACTTACAAAAGTCCTTAAATACTCCTTTTACTGCCCTTACAAAAAGTATACATCAAACAACCCAAAGTATATCAATATACAATAACAATATATACTTCCTTTCTTCCCAATCAACGGGCATAATCTCATCAAAACACTAACAACATTAGATACCATCCATATACATGGAAATTAGATCAACAACACAGCCACAACATGCTCAAAATAACCCATAAACTCAACAACTACAACACAACACTTTATGACCTTTCCTCCACAACTATTTTCACTTTTAAGACTTGCTAAACCTTCAAATCAACCCAACATAAGAGATAGGATGAAGAACATACCTTATACGTGAATAAATTTAGCCACACCAACTTTCTTCAAGACTAAACTCACCACAACATCAAGTAGAAACAAGAACAATCACTTTTCATGGACTAGTTTGGTGTAATCTTGTTGAATTCTTGATTTAAGGGTTTATAAGTGTTTAAGAGAAGTGTATGGATGCGTCTAGAACTTAAAAGAAGTGTAAAATGATGAAAAGAGTGGAATAATAGGGTATTTATACCCCTTGAGAGTCGGTTCCACCGACTTTCCAAGTGGGGCCCGCGGGGAGCAATTTGGCAGCTTGGAGGTTTATCTTGAAATGCCCATAACTCCCTGCTCCGATGTCGTTTTAATGAACAGTTTGTTGCGTTGGAAACTAGACTTCCTGATCTTCAATTTATGCTGTTGTTTCACTTCAAAACTCCTAATATACTAGGAGATATACCCCTCTAAATTTGACCCAAAATTTCTATCCAAAATTCTGCCAACATTTTTCAAATTTTCGACAAACTTATTTTCTTCGATTTGCATGATCCCGGAATCTTCCAAAACTCTCCATACATGATATTTATCATTAATCATACTTGATAATGGTCATTTCCTTTGGTTCCAAGGTTGTATTTCCCGGTTATGACTTACGAGATCGTAATTCATCCTTTACTTCATTGTTACGTACTTCCCATGGCTTGTACCTTTCAAAACTTCATGGGATGTCTCCGATACTCCATTAGTACGGTGAAATACGTGGCGTGCACATGCTATGAAAGTGTGAGGTGTAACATCCTTCCCCCTTCCCCCCTTAGAAACATTCATCCTCGAATGTTATAGCTTGCGAGCTTATGATGCTATCATTAAGTTCTTGAAATGGCTGTCCTCCTTTAGTTCCTGATCTCCATGATCTTATACTATCAGTTCATTAGTCTTCTTTCATATTCTCCCAATTCTTTGTCGAATTCATTCATTAGTTCCATATCCTCATGTTCTTATGTATGTACCCAGTGGTCAACTAATATCTAGCTGTTGTCCTAGGACCTATTGCCATTAAGATGGTCTTAACTTATGATTGCTACGGCTCCCCGCCGATCTGTAAGCATTCTTAATTGTTGTACTCTTTTGCCTTGCTCCTTATTTTTCTACTAGTAGACAAATTCTCTTATTCGGATATGTCACCTTTCCTTACTTGCTTCTTTGGCACTATTTTAGATTATCCCTTTTTGTACCAGCCGACCTTATATACATTCCATATCGTCTCCTTTTAATTGCTTGGCCGGATGCCCTTTAATTCCATACAATATCATCATATTCATATTTGAAATTTTTCTCAATTTTCCTCTACTCAATTTTAACATAATTACAAACTAAACTCATAAACATGGAACTAAGATAAAATCCTACTTAATCATAATTTCCTTTCAATACGAGTATGCTTCCCTCCTTAAGTCCTTGGCTCTCTTATACCGGTGACTAATTGAGACTTAAACTAACCTTCATTCTTCTTCGGCTCCTTATTGTCGTTCTTGCAACATTCTTGTCACGCCCCGACTAGGGGCCGCGACGGATACCCGGGGCTAACCACTGAGCATCCTTCGTTCTACTACTTACCATGCTCATTTAAAGCTCTTTTATTGAATATTATACTCGAAGCATACAGAAATTCATCATTCGATTCAAAGACATAACTACCTTTCTATGCACAAGCCTTTTGGTCATTGAAATAACATATACACCGATATATATATATATATATATATATATATACATATATATATATATATATATATATATATATATGTATATATATATATGTATATATATATATATATGTATGTATATACATAGCCGTCCCGTGAGACCATGCTACTCACACTGCGTATCTACGAGCCTCTACTAGAGTACTAGACATATGGACGGGATAAGATCCCGTCGTGCCCAAAATATACATGTACGTAAAGGAATGACCATAAGCACCTCCGGAGCAATGGAGTGCTCTCAAACTCGCTAAAAGCTTCCTACAAATCTGGATCAAGATCACCTCCCTGTCTACCTGTGGGCATGAACACAGCGTCGACAAAAAATGGACGTCAATACGAACATTGTACTGAGTATGAGAGGCATAAACAATAACAATGCATCAATGAAATAAGGTGACACCAATGAAGAGCAATCTTTAACTGACTATGAAGTATAAGGAATAGTGCATGCCGACTTACTGTCATAATCATAATCATTTCATGGATGCATAAATATATGTATGTATATGTTGCCCGACCACATAGGTACGGTGTAATAATCAATAACATCAGCCCGCGTCCAGGCCTCCCGCGTCCGGGGTACCATCTCATGCCGCCCACTAGTGGTGTCTGCCCATGCCATATAGCCATGGTGTATAGCTGCCCGCCTTAGCGGTGACTGCCCGGCCAAATAGGCGCGGTGTAATCTCATCATCATAATTCCATAATATGCCCAATATAATGCATCCATAATGACTTAAAGTTAACTATGCTTTATCGGAGTGACGTAAGGTCGTGTTTCCCCGATTTCATTATGGAGGACACATTAACATTCTGCCTCACCTTGAAGGGAATAGTGTATGAGGTGAGTGTAACTAATCAATGACACCACGAACGGTTTGGGAACATCACATCCTGAACATCAAAAATTGATATACTCTAACTCATTACCTTGTGTAGCAATTTGGGGTCACAGGTTCGTGACTTTTTCCGGAACTTAAGAGATTCATGAAGAGAAGGGAAATCATGCTACAAGATTCATGCCATAGAAAGAAAGGACTAGCCTCACATACCTTTGTCGTTTAACTATCTTATCGCTTGATCGTCCTCCTTCGATGCTCGTGTTTCAACCTTCGAGAGGAATCGCATTAACATTAGTTACTCGGCTATAAGAGCATTTCACTATTTCTAGGGAAAATTGGGCAACACTTCCTTTGTTTATATTACTTTTCCCACATTCAATATCGGCTCCCAAACGTTAATGACAATACTCACAATATAGCAACGACAATCATCATATGTTTACGTTTACCACAATTCACCCCTTCTTTCCAATTTCTCCAAAGTTTTGATTATAACTCACTATCGCGTTTTCTCATATATAAGACTTATTCCATGGTCTAAATGTAATTTATAACATAATTATAATCACAGCATACCAACATTCATAATTCATCCCAACAACTATTCAACAATGACACTATTTACCCATTCGTAACCCAATTTCCATATCTTCCTGCAACTCAATTGTTACAACTTTCAACCACTCAAACCATTGAAGAAGGATCATAAAACGTACCTTAGATGATGGATGCACAACCCTCAAGTGAAGCTCCTCTTCTTTCACCCAAACCCTAACTCACTCCCTTTGAGTTTTCTTGGTTTAGATGAACTTTTAATGGGTTTCATAAACTTGATTTCATGGATTTGGTGTAGTTGACCATGGTTTTCCTTTGATTTCTTGTGGATGAATGGTGGAGAAGGTTCTAGAGATTTCTTGGAGAGAAGAGAGTAGAAGATGAAATGAAATAAAATGGAGGAGGGGTCTTATATTAATTCATGAAATCAGCCCCGTCCGAGATGTACGGTGCGATCGACGGAGCGTCGATCTAGGTGTCGAAGTCTTCAAATTTCCAGTGAGCAATCTGTCATTTCTCCTCATTCGACGGCGAGAAGGACGGTCCGTCGAACTGATCGACGGAGCGTCGACCTGTTCGTCGAGTGGTCTTTGCTCCAGCTCAGTTTTACGGCGCCATCGACGGGGCGTCGACTTGTTCGACGGTACAAGGGACGACCGTCGAACCCCCTTTTCGCAGGGCCACGGTGAAGTTTTATTTAACGGACTTTTCTCCCCTGGCCTTTAATTTCTCTGAAAATTTACGTTAGTCCCTTCATCGCTTAGCGCCCCAAAGTTCCTAAGTGTAACATCCTCCCCCCCCCCCCCCCCTTTGGAATATTCGTCCTCGAATGTTAAGTACTCGGGAATTCTACAAAAATTTCGCTAGAGTTTCCCCTGTAATATGGCGCTACCATCCTGTCACAACAACCCATAATAATTTGCCTCACAGGGCTACAACACAATAAAACTCTAAGAAAGACTCACAAAAGCTCCCGAAGACGGGGATATAATATCTGAGTAATGATGGAAATAGGGGTATTCAGATACTCTAATTATTACACTTCATTTAATGCATACATACCTTATTTTGCCGGTGTTTCATCTTGAGCCTTGTCTGGGGGTTGGAATAAATGTGGATACTTGGATTTTAATCCCTCTTCCGCTTCCAAAGTCATCTCTTCTCTGTTGATATTCCGCCATAAGACCTTAACTGAGGCCACTTCCTTGTTTCGCAGTTTTCGTACTTGCCTATCTAGGATGGCAATGGATACTTCTTTATATGCTAACCTTTCTGTCACCTGGACATCATCAATTGGAACAATCCTCGTAGGGTCTCCAACGCACTGACGGAGCATCGAGACATGAAAGACTGGATGGACTAATTCCAGCTCCGAAGGCAAGTTCAATTCATAGGCTACTTGGCCGACCTTACGGATAATTTTGTAAGGTCCAACATATCGAGGGCTTAATTTCCCTTTCTTGCCGAATCTCATCACCCCTTTCATTGGCGACAACTTCAAAAATACCCAATCATTGACCTAAAATTCCAAGTCTCACCGGCGGTTATCCGCATAAGATTTTTGGCGACTTTGGGCTGTCAACAATCGATCTCGGATAACTTTGACTTTTTCTACCGCTTGCTGAATCAATTCAGGACCTATTAGCTGTACTTTCCCTATTTCAAACCATCCAATTGGGGACCGACATTTCCTTCCATATAGGGCTTCATACGGAGCCATCTGGATACTGGAATGGTAGCTATTGTTGTAAGCAAACTCAATGAGGGGTAAGTGATCATCCCAGCTACCACGAAAATCTAATACACATGCCCGCAGCATATCTTCCAAAGTTTGAATACTACGTTCGGCTTGTCCATCGGTTTGCGGATGAAATGTCGTGCTAAGCATCACCTGGGTACCTAGACCTTCCTGAAAGGACTTCCAAAATTTGGCTGTAAACTGCGCGCCCCTATTTGTAATAATGGATAACGGAATACCATGAAGTCGCACAATTTCCTTGAGATATAATCTCGCATAATCTTCCGCTGAGTATGTGGTCCTAACTGGAAGAAAATTAGATGCCTTGGTTAATTTGTCCACAATTACCTATATAGAATCATGCTTGCCTCGGGAACGGGGTAACCCCACAATAAAATCCCATTTCCACGTAGGGATTTCCATTACTTGCAATAGTCCTCCTGGCTTTTGATGTTCGATCTTTACTTGTTGGCATTTCGGACATTGAGCTACAAAAGCTCCTATGTCTCTCTTCATGCCATTCCACCAATATATCAATTTGAGATCGTGGTACATCTTTGTTGTGCCTAGGTGAATAGAATACCGAGAGTAATGGGCTTCTTCCAGAATCCGTCGGCGCAATTCTGCTACATTCGGAACACACAGCCTGCCTTGGTATCTAAGAGTCTCGTCCATCGATGTTTTAAATGGATATGTCTCCTTTTCATGAAGTGTGTTCTTGCACAGGCTCAACTGAGGATCGTCATACTGGCGCTCCTTCACTTCTACATTCAAGGACAAAATCGTGGGGTTATTAATACCAACCCCTGCACTACCCGAATCAATTACACGTACTCCAAGGTTAGCGAGCTGGTAAAGCTCACGAATCATCTCCTTCTTTTTTGGTGGAACTTTGCGTAAGCTACCCATCGATCGGCGGCTGAGCGCATCAGCCACTACATTTGCTTTTTCGGGATGGTACAAGATGCTCACATCATAATCCTTCAATAATTCTAACCACCGCCTCTGTCGCAGATTCAACTCCTTCTGTTTGAAAATGTATTGGAGACTCTTGTGATCTGTATAAATATCGACATGCACCCCATACAAGTAATGTCTCCACATTTTTAGCGCATGAACAACTGCAGCTAATTCTAGGTCATGAGTTGGATAGTTCTTTTCTTATTTCCGCAGTTGTCTTGAAGCATAAGCAATAACCCTACCGTGCTGCATTAGCACACATCCTAATCCAACACCGGAAGCATCGCAGTACATCACGTAACCATCGGACCCTTCTGGAGGTGTTAAGACTGGAGCTGAAGTCAATCTGTCTTTCAACTCCTGGAAGCTGCGTTCAAAAGCATCGTTCCATTGAAATTTGGCGGATTTCTGGGTTAGCTTCGTCAATGGGGCTGAAATAGATGAAAATCCCTCTACGAATCTTTTGTAATAACCTGCCAAACCCAGAAAACTACGGACTTATGTAGGCGTTGTAGGGCTCGGCGAATTCTTCACAGCTTCAATTTTCTGGGTATCAACCCGAATACCGTTATTAGAAATAACATGGCCAGAAATGTCACAGAATTAAGCCAAAACTCGCACTTTGAAAATTTTACATATAATTCTCGGGCTCGAAGAATTCCAAGAACGATACGTAAATGATCTGCGTGCTCTGATTCTGTGCGAGAATACACCAGAATATCGTCAATGAACACTATCACGAACAGATCCAATAGTGGCCTGAATACATTATTCATCAAGTTCATGAACACTGCCGGAGCATTGGTTAACCCAAACGACATCACCCGAAACTCATAATGACCGTATCTCATTCTGAAGGTTGTTTTAGGAATATCTTCTTCTTTAACCCTCACTTGATGATAGCCCGACCTCAGATCTATTTTTGAGAACCACTTGGCACCCTGCAACTGATCAAATAAGTCATCAATCCTTGGGAGAGGATATTTGTTCTTTATCGTCACCTTGTTCAGCTGCCTATAATCAATGCACATTCGTAGGGAACTATCTTTCTTTCTCACGAACAAAACTGGTGTTCCCCACGGCGACGAACTGGGTCTAATAAACCCCTTCTCTAGCAAGTCTTTCAACTGCGCCTTTAACTCTTTCAATTCTACCGGAGCCATTCGATAAGGAGAAATAGAGATAGGCTTGGTGACCGTTAATACATCAATGGCGAAATCAATTTCCTTTTCTGGAGGAAGGCCTGGAAGTTCATCTGGAAATACATCTGGAAATTCATTCACTACCGGAACAGACTGGAGAGTTGGCGACTCTGCCTCGGTATCGTGAACTCGGACCAGATGATAAATGTAGCCTTTAGCTATCATCTTTCTTGCCTTGAGGCAGTAAATAAACCTACCTCTTGGAGACGCTGCATTACCCTTCCATTCAAGCGCGGGCTCTCCCGGAAATTGGAATCGAACTACTTTCGATCGGCAATCAACATTTGCATAGCACGACGCCAGCCAATCCATGCCTATAATTACATCGAAATCTAACATTTCCAGCTCGATCAAATCAGCTTCGGTCTGGCAATCACATATCACAATTACACAATTTTTATACACCTGTCTTGCTATCACGGGATCACCAACCGGAGTGAACACCTCAAAAGGCTTGATAGGCTCATGTTCTACCCCAATACAACCAGCAACATATGGAGTGATATAAGAGAAAGTAGAACCAGGATCTATCAATGCATACACATCACGGGAGAATATAGATAATATACCTGTAACCACATTCGGAGAGGACTCAAGGTCCTATCGCCAGGCTAAAGCATATACACGGGGCTGAGTGGCACCTGGAGTAGATGCTGCCCCTGCCTCTACCTCATCCCTCTGACACTTGGGGAGTCTGCCCTACTGGGCGCACTGAGGAGGAACCGGCTGCTGAACCTGTAGGCTGAACTCCAACTCTACCACTTGTCGACGGGCAATCTCTCATCATGTGCCCAATCTGGCCAAAAGCATAGCAAATATCCGAACCTTGGCGGCATTGTCCGGAATGTAGTTTACCGCATTGGCTGCACCGTGGCACTGGGGGTCTCCTCTGACTATAATTTTCCCTAAACTGCGAATCTGAGACCCTCGAACTCTGACCCGATCCTGAACAAAAGGAGCGATCAATTCTCCTACCCGTGAATCGAGGAGGTGTACTAGTCACCGACTGACCTGAGTATTGGGGATAGGTATGTCTCGATCCCCCTCCGTAATCACCGCCTGCTCCCATAGATCTAGCCCTCTTGTCTTGCCTCCTATCAACATCACGATCACCTCTTGGTTGTGGCGGCTGTCGTCCCTTTAGATTCTGAGCATGGGCTTGTATTCAGGAAATATCCACCCCTTCTTGCAAAGAGGCCGTTAAGCAATATTTGAACAAATGTGGCCCCAAGCCACTCACAAACCTATGCACCCTATCTCTCATATCGGCCACCATAGCCGGGGCATATCTGGCCAAGGAGTTAAATTGCAGGCTATACTCCCGGGCACTCATATTTCCTTGCCTCAAATTTAAAAATCTATCCGCTCTAGCTCGGCGGACCTCGGGTGGCATATAGTGACGGATGAAGGCATTGATGAATTCTTGCCAAACGGGAGGAGGCGCATTCTCTTTTCTCGACGCTACCCAATTATTATACCACAATACCGCCACATCTCGGAGTCTATAAGATGCCAACTCCACAGATTCAGTCTCGGAGGAGTGAATTAGTTTCAATGTTCTCAACATCTCATCGATAAAACCTTGCGGGTCTTCGTTCGTCTTTGACCCAAAGAACTCCGGAGGATTCAAAGTCATAAAGTCACGGGCTCGGGTACTGGCTGACCGATCACTAGGGCCCGCATTCTGGCATTGTGCCTGGGCGACAACCAACTATGTCAATAAATGAATGGCCTCGGTCACTTGTTGACCCGGAACAACTGGTGGTGGTACTGGAGCTGGAATTCCTCCTGGTTCCTCTACATTGGGCGGGGTGGAGGAAGTATTAGATAGGGCCTCATTATGTGACTCGCCCTCTGCTACATCCGTCGGCGGCTCTCTTACCACTCGCCTGTTTGTAGTAGTCTTGCCCTTCCGGGCGGCTGTAGCCTTCCCCTTTGGCGGCATTTCTAAAATCACAACACACTATTAGGGATGATAAAATCTTATACCGGGCTCTATCGCACGATCTTATAAGAAGAAAGATGGTCATTTTTCCTAAATTCCCTGTAGCATCCTGTTTATCGATGTGGCGCGCAACACACCATAAACAAGACTCTACTAGACACGGCTCATAGACACTTCCTCGGACTGAACTGCTCTGATACCACTTCTGTCACGCCCCGACTAGGGGCCGCGACGGATACCCAGGGCTAACCACCGAGCATCCTTCGTTCTACTACTTACCATGCTCATTTAAAGCTCATTTATTCAATATTATACTCGAAGCATACATAAGTTCATCATTCGATTCAAAGACATAACTACCTTTCTATGCACAAGCCTTTTGGTCATTGAAATAACATATACACCGATATACATACATATATATATATATATATACATAGCAATCTCGTGAGACCATGCTACCCACACTGCGTATCTACGAGCCTCTACTAGAGTACTAGACATATGGACGGGACAAGACCCCGTCGTGCCCAAAATATACATGTACGTAAAGGAATGACCATAAGAACCTCCGGAACAATAGAGTGCTCTAAAACCCGCTAACAGCTTCCTACAAATCTGGATCAAGATCTTCTCCCTGTGTACCTATGGGCATGAACACAACGTCCAAAGAAAACGGACGTCAGTACGAACATTGTACTGAGTATGAGAGGCATAAACAATAACAATACATCAATGAAATAAGGTGACACTAATGAAGAGCAATCTGTAACTGACTATGAAGCATAAGGAATAGTGCATGCCGACTTACTGTCATAATCATAATCATTTCATGGATGCATAAATATACGTATGTATATGCTGCCTGACCACATAGGTACGGTGTAATAATCAATAACATCAGCCCGCGTCCAGGCCTCCCGCGTCGGGGGTACCATCTCATGCCGACCACTGGTGGTGTCTGCCCATGCCATATGGCCATGGTGTATAGCTGCCCGCCTTAGCAATGACTGCCCGGCCAAATAGGCGCGGTGTAATCTCATCATCATAATGCCATAATATGCCCAATATAATGCATGCATAAAGACTTGAAGTTAACTATGCTTTATTTTCCCCGATTTCCTTATAGAGCACATATTAACATTCTGCCTCACCTTGAAGGGAATAGTGTATGAGGTGAGTGTAACTAATGAATGACACCACGAACGGTTTGGGAACATCACATCCTAAACATCAAAATTGATTTACTCGAACTCATTACCTTGTGTAGAAATTTGGGGTCACAGGTTTGTGACTTTTTCCGGAATTTAAGAGATTCATGAAGAGAAGGGAAATCATGCTACAAGATTCATGCCATAGAAAGAAAGGACTAGCCTCACATACCTTTGTAATTTAACTATCTTATCGCTTGATTGTCTTCCTTCGATGCTCGTGTTTCAACCTTCGAGAGGAATCGCATTAACATTAGTTACTCGGCTATAAGAGCATTTCACTATTTCTAGGGAAAATTGGGTAGCACTTCCTTTGTTTATACTACTTTTCCCACATTCAATATCAGCTCCCAAACGTTAATGACAACATTCACAATATAGCAACAACAATCATCATATGTTTACGTTTACCACAATTCACCACTTCTCTCCAATTTCTCCAAAGTTTTGATTATAACTTACTATCGCGTTTTATCGTATATAACACTTATTCCATGGTCTAAATGTCATTTATAACATAATTATAATCACAGCATACCAACATTCATAATTCATCCCAACCACTATTCAACAATGACACTATTCACCCATTCATAACCCAATTTCCATATCTTCCTACAACTCAAGTGTTACAACTTTCAACCACTCAAACCATTGAAGAAGGGTCATAAAATGTACCTTAGATGATGGATGCACAACCCTCAAGTGAAGCTCCTCTTCTTTCACCAAAACCCTAACTCGCTCTCTTTGAGTTTTCTTGGTTTAGATGAACTTTTAATGGGTTTCATAAACTTGATTTCATGGATTTGGTGTAGTTGACCATGGGTTTCCTTTGATTTCTTGTGGATGAATGGTGGAGAAGGTACTTGAGAGTTCTTGGAGAGAAGAGAGTAGAAGATGAAATGAAATAAAATGGAGGAGGGGTCTTATATTAATTCATGAAATCAGCCCCGTCCGAGATGTACGGTGCGATCGACGGAGCGCCGATCCAGGCGTCCAAGTCTTCAAATTTCCAGTGAGCAATCTGTCATTTCTCCTCATTCGACGGTGAGAAGGACGGTCCGTCGAACTGATTGATGGAGCGTCGACCTGTTCGTCGAGTGGTCTTTGCTCCAGCTCAGTTTTACGGCGCCATCGACGGGGCATCGGCTTGTTCTACGGTACAAGGGAAGACCGTCGAACCCCCTTTTCGCAAGGCCACAGTGAAGTTTTATTTAACGGACTTTTCTCCCCTGGCCTTTAACTTCTTTGAAAATTTACGTTAGTCCCTTCATCGCTTAGCGCCCCAAAGTTCCAAGGTGTAACAATTCTATTAGCCATTTCATCATGGCGATTGTTTATATGGTTCTATGTCATGCACCCTCACAATTCCTATAGCCGATGACTTGGAATTTCATGACTTACGAGGTACTTCCTAATCTCAGGAAGGATTGTTTTCTTGCTATCCATAGACACGCTATCTTCCTTTCCTTTGAAGATTATTGAACTTCCTATAAATATTCCTCTTTTAAAGCTTTCATCCCTTCTAGTGCTACAAGTTCTTTTTAAAAATCCCGATTGTCCCTTATACTTATCCCTGGTCACATGCGACCTTTCTCCCTCCTTCTGTTACCCTTGGAGTACTTTACTACATATCTAAATGTACTTAAAGTTTCTTCGGCGCGAGTGATTCAAGTCATAGTCCGGAATACAACACATCGCGTTGACGAAACTTATTCTCTTTGATTCGCTAAACCTTTATCATTTTGTCATGCCTCATTTTTCACATTTATCTCATAGTATACTTGCATTTAGTCCATTCTCACTTTTCTTTAGCGCATTCTTGATATATTGGTTCATCTGGAATTTTGGCTCCTTCAAGCCAATACATTTCCTTCTTTTGACCTTGGGAACATTGTAGTTTATCTTAGAACTTAATTTCTTCTTCCGCCCTTTTAAAGGAGGTTCTCATATACCAGTAACCTTCGAGTATTAACCGTCTTGATAGTCATCTGGCCGACTTTAACGATCCTTCAACTCCTCTATTCCATATAATGCCGGAGTTCTTTTCATCGCATGGTTTAACTTATTTTCCTTTTTGCTAGCTGAGTTCTTGTATCAAATCAAAATGCTTATACATATCGGATACGATTCAGATGCCTTCTTTATTGTCTTTTCACTTCTACCTTTCATGACTAGTAGTTCTCTAGGCTAATGAATTAATGGGGGCATCGGAATTCATTAGGCCCCTTATGGAGTGTTCGACTATACCACGCTCCTTTAGCCCCAGTCTTCCTCCACGACTATCTTCATAATATCCTTGAAATTCTCCTTGCTCTAGGTTCCCAATTCCGATTTATGTCTATACTATACCATTAAAAGTTGATACTCTACACCATCCATTCCCACGACTCGTCCTTTCATTAGTTTATCTCATTTTGTCCCGTAATCCTTCTTAACTACTTATTTACATCCCAACTATGCATCATAGTCCTTCTAGTGTTTTGTCGGTTCTTGTTCTTATCATGAAATCCTCACAAAGTATACCCTTTCCTTTCTTCTTTCGTTGAGTCTTCATCTTGCTTTATGATACTACAACTTGTACATATATATATATATATATATATATATATATATATATATATATATATATATATATATATATATATATCTCGAATTTTCTCGGTTATCTTCATGATCGCATCTTTTTATCTTTCGAACAACCATTATCTTATAATTTCAATTTGTTTTCCTTTGGGTAAGCCTACTGACCTATTAACCTTCTCCTTGTTGTCGGCGGCCACAAAATTCCCTTTAACCATTTCGTTGACACCTCCTCCTTCCTTTAGTCATCATGGCTTCTTTTGTTTTCTTTGACTCGTAAAACGCCTGTTTCCATTAGTCATCCTTTACTTTTAGGTTAGGAAACTTTGGAGTGTTTCGTTACGAGTGCGAATCCCTTTTAACACTAAAAATCTCTTCCTGGGGTACTTTCTTCCCTTAAATAGGCGTACCAATCATGGGTTCACATCCATTCTCTTGGTTAAATCTCAGGAGTTTAAAATTTCCTCGTCGCTCTCATAAGACCTGTTTATTTCATCTCAAGCATGCACCTTTGTCTATTATTTACAACCTTCTTGGTTCTGGTTATAAAGATGTATAGGTTGGTTCCGGGGTCCTCACGTTCATCCTCTATCACGTACAACATTACTCTATCTCCCGTTGATTTATTTAAATTTGATCCTATCGTTTGCTTTCTTGTTTTCATCCTAACCTTCTCCTCAAATATATATTACCTGACCTTCAATGGGTATACGTTTTCCTTATCCAAGTTTCTCTCCCCTTCATGATATCATAACTTTTTTTCCTAATGCTCGTGCTTAAATATTTGGTCGCGTTACCACTATCTGACTTTAATTCCCGATAAAACCCAATCCTGATTCCCTCTGTAGCGCTTGCTACCTCAATTTTGGCATACAACACAATCAATACTTTTAACATGCCGTAAAATCAATCATAAGGGTATACCTAATACTTGATGTAGCCACTTATGACTTATCTTTTTATCTCTTTTCAACATCTTTTCTTGCGAGATATCCCATTGCCATTTTATTTTTGTCCTAAATTTGTGGCTTTAATGCATCTCCCCTCTGTTTTTGCCTAGCTTGCCAGAGAATTCTAATTTTAAAGTTCATATGCTCCTAATTTCCCTCAGGCTATTCTGGTTTCTCATATTCTTTTTTTTTTCGTATGTCTAAATCTCTAGGCCTTCCTAGCATATCATTCTACGTCCTAACTGTGAATCCCGGCGATATAAATTTACTTAAAAATCTTTACTCATACTTGTACCCTGTCTCGTTGTCTAAGATAATCAACCTCGCATCCTTTACTTTCTTGTATCAACCGAATCGATCCTTGCGATATTTTGTCCTCACTTGTACACCTACTCTCTTCTCCCCTTCCACATAACCCAATATCGCACCTAATTTCTCTATCGTCAATAACCTTCACAACACCCATCCGAAAAAAATAATGTAAAGCCTTCTTATAAGGATTAGCTAGAAATACACCACATATTCTTAAGGTTGATACAATCTCTACTTCCTTTGTAGGCCAACCAACATCACATTTAGAAGTTACATAAACAATCCAGAAAACAAACATAATTGCAAACCAACTTACCTAACCATTTCTCATTCTTGAGTTCAAGGTCATCATTAATACCCGTAGTAACTTGGCCATAATAATTCTTAGAATAGTACCAATTATCAAATACTCAGAATCCCCTTGAAGTCGAATAACTGGTGGTATCTGAATCCCAATGCAAACTCACATCATATAGGAAAGTCCGATAAAATAAATTTGTGTGCCTGTCATCAACCTATCCTGATCTTATGTGTGTGTGTATATATATATATATATATATATCAACTTCTAGAGTAAAACTCTTTCTTCTATTCGTTAACTTCCTTTTCGATATCAATATCTATTCGTTATCCTTTACTAACCAATCTAATCTATAAATCGTAATACTGCATTTGAATTCTTAGTGTCAACTTTCCCTATATCTTCAATAAATCTCAATTCTTCAAAATCTGAGGTTGCCAGGAACAGATCCCAGGATAAAGTGTTCATCTATAACTGGAGAGGGACTAAGGTCATATGGGACACCATGCGCCCTGGCATGCCGATTCGCGTGGGCGACGAGGATGACTCTGACAGGTATTCCTTCCTGGAGATGCCCTGAGGCTGGTGGTACAGCTGGGCAGGTGGAGGCAGTTGGCAGCTCTGACGATGATGACACCATGAGCAAGATGGATGACTAGAGACCCCTCTGCTCCTTTCCTTCTGATGATGTTATAGTTTCCTATGTCGGGTTTTGCAGTTTCAGACAATCTTTCTTTTTCTTTGGTTTGATTTGTTTTTCCTGTTTGGATTATGTTGTTTTTGGGTTTCCTGTTAGCCTAGTTCATGGCTCATGTTTGGATAATTGTTTTGTGATGTTGACAGCTTGGCTTCTTTGTTTTGGGTAATGGTAATCATTTTCGTAGTAGTGACTGAATGATTCTTACCCTTGTTGGGCTTGTTGTGACATAACTGCTGTTTTGAATTACTGCTGCTCTTTATCTGGTCTGTTAATTGATTGAAACAGGGGAAGCAGGCTGAAAACAGGGGAAGAGTTCAGGCTCTGAATCTGGTAGTACCGCTTTGGCGGTCTCTCAGACTGCTACAATGGTCCCGCTTCGGCGGTGGTTGGGACGCAGAAGCGGTCGAGGAGGAAATGGAAGGAGCCGCCTCAGCGGTGGCCTACCCGCTGCAGCGGTAACGCTACAGCTGTATGCTGACCGTTTGGGCGTCTTACCTGGCAGCAATATTATACTAACTTGAATCGTTCTCAACTGAAATCTCAACTCCACCACACTCAACACTTATCAGACCAGATCCTAAATACTACTTACTTTTCGCGCGTAGATATCAATTGGAATCGTCTAGATACCAATTAGGCTCACCTAGATACCAATTTGACCGAAGTAGCACGAATTTGACAGGAAGAAGGGAAATTTTCCTAGATGCCCTATAGCCTCCCGCGGACGGGTATGGATGTCTATTTACCATTCCCCGAGACTCTACTAGACATTGCTCTTGTACTTGTAAGACCGCTAACCTAAGCTCTGATACCAACTTGTCACGACCCAAGTTAGGCTCGTGCGGGCACCTACGTCCCCACCTCAGTAGGCGAACCCTCTTGTTCACATAGTTTTTCAATCACACAACACTCCATTTAAAAGCATTTGGTAATTAAGAAATACAACGAAATGTCATTATAAATAATCAATAAACAACAGGTTTATATGGTTACAACAATAAAAAGTTACGACAAATTTTAGATTAATTTAATAGTCACAAGTCAACAATATAATTTACATATAATCGAGGCCAAATGTTCATCATCGCCTATGTAAAGAATCTAAACCCACATACATCAAGCCCGAATACATCTGATCCAAATCAATCATCAAAGTCCAATCATCATAATCCAATCATCAAACATCCAAGTGATGCAATGCAATGCAATTATGGTATGAATATGATGCCTTGCCATGAAAATAAGGTGTACATATGTACTCCGGACGGAAATATCGGCGTCTCGGTAGAACAACCCAGCATGACTCGCGAAGTCTAAGAGCCATCCGTCCCAGATCTTTGCCCAACAGACAGATGGAACCCTGGTTAATTACTCACAGGGGGAGTCTCACCGGCGCCACCCTGGGGGACCCGCAGAGTCTATGTACTAACAATGATTTCGGGATATCGTTAAAATCGGCCATGCAACAATGATGCCGGAATAGATCATCGATCATCGGCTATCTCACAATCACTCAAGTAAAAGAATCTTTCAAATATCAGTTTCGCTCAATCAGCGATACCTGATCATCACTGGGTATCGGCCGTGCATCATCAGTATGAGAGAATGCGTGCAATGCATATGTCAACAATCCCGAAATTGAACCTTGGACATCGGCCTTCTCATAAACACTCAAGTAAAAGAGTTTGTCAAACTTCAGTTTCATATAATCAATGATTCCGGAATGGATCTTCGGACATCGGCCTTTCCACAACATTCAAGTAAAGAGTTTATCAAATATCAGTTATGCTCAATCAACGATACCGGATCATCACCAGGTATCGGCCATGCATTAGGAATATGAGAGAATGTGTGCAATGCATATGTCAATCATCAACAATCAGGTTAAATATCACAAGTACCACAACGAGGTATGCCAACAACGTATCACATCACAATACCAACAATGAGTATGTCAACATATATCAATTCAAGTACCAACAGTGGGTATGCCACAATATATCCAAGTCCAAATACCACAACGGGTATGTCGATTCTATCCAAATCAAGACGTGAAACAGAAGTTGAAACCACCATATGACATCAAACCACCATAACCGCACAATCAAAACACACGTAACGGGGTGGCTAGTCCCAACACATGTCAGGTAAATCAATTGATATACAATATTACCACTTTCCCAAATCAGCAAATTTGTTTAGGACAAGAATCTCACTCTACACTCGAGTCATTCGTCATAATTTATCTAGGACATCAATCACTACCATGATACATTTTATCTACCCATGTAGCATTTAGAGTCACTGCAAATAATCATGTATTACCGGAAGTTCATCGGTAGGCACACTTAGATTCCGTCCGCTACTCCTAAGTAACCTAAATCCACCGACTGTCAACAAACCACATCAATACCTAAGGAGTCTACAGGCCACAAGCCCAAACAAACAAGTCACACATAACAATACCACCCTAAGGTTCCATCCCAAATCTTTGATTTCCCATACATGCATTCCCCGTTCCTTCTACACAACAATATGGAAAACTTACCGGAGTCTACCGAAAGGAAGCCATAACCTACCTCATTGCCGAGCGAGCGCCACGAACAACCATTGATCCTTCAACTTGGCCACCATCGCGTAACCACACAATAGGTTTGGAGACACCCATGAGGCCTGAGAGTAATATTCACTATTTAGCGCGTTTATCGAGGACCCTAGCATTGATAAGGTAGATACGGAATCTATTCTGTCTTTAGATTCACTTTCACTATGTTATTTGATCGATCAACCTTTATTTAGGACAATCACGACCATATTCAAGTCACTTGTTTGGTCAAATTGCCATTTTAGGGTTATTTCCAAGAAACCCATTTTCAAGATCCAAGGTAGAGACTAGTTTATGTTTGCAATGAGAAAATAAGGATTGGATTTAAGAACCAAGTTGGGATAATGAACAAGGGGAAAATAATCCAATGGTTTATACCAAGAGGACAAAGGATTCATCTTTTTGGGAACTTAAGAGGTTTGAGATGCCCATTTGTGATTCTAGACAAATGACCTTTGATGAGAATCAATACTAGGAAGAGTGATGGAAGAAGTTAGGGGAATAACCTTCCACAAGAAAACATCATTTTTGGCTCCAAAATTGCCTCAGGGGAGGCTGGACCCTTTAGGGTTTCGAAAAATGAAGCCAAAACTCGAAATGTCACTTAAATAGGTGGAATCACTGTTCGTAACCGTTGGTGTGGTCTCGTTGATACACTCAAATTATACCTCTTAATGGCATAACGCGGACGATGTCAAATATAGTAACCCAACGAGGTTGGGGTCGAATCCCGCAGAGAATATGGTGTGAAAAGTTTAATAAACAAGTATTATACTAATCTTGCGGTCCTTGTGTATTCTAGAAAAAGGATTTTATAGTTGTTTTGATTTGTGGACTAATTTAAAGTGACTAGAAATTTAAAGTTGTAAATATATGGGTAAAAAGAACCAAGGTTGTGTCCACGTCAGATAAAGTGTATGATCATGGGTATCGATCTTGATATACTTCTAATGGATCGTTTGCATGGATGCACTTAAACTTCATGTGAATCTGAGCTATTTCCCAATAAGAAAAGATTATTTCTTTATATGCTTTTTCCAAAGATAAGAAAGTATGCATGAAGAACGGTTCATTATGCCAAGTAAATTCCTCTTATTCCTAAGTGAATTTATTAAACAAGGGTTAAAGCCTTGAGTTCTTATTATTTGTTCTTATCTAACCCTAGTTATTTTCCCTAATAAATTAAAGTTTAAGGCGTTAGCTAATGTTTGCAACCACTAACTATATGATGAAAATGAAGAACAAATAAACCCTAACAATCCGTTATGCGTATATCATTCACGATCCCCAATCACAAAACACCCATCCTTGGGTTCATAACCTTAGTAAAGGTGCTTACCTACTCATGGCAACAAGAAAATAATAAAAGATTAAAGATTTCATAATTAAATTTTGTATTAAACTTATGAATAAAACTTGAAAGTAACGAATGTATTTGTCTGGAAAATCTTCAAAAGTAATAACAACTCAAAAGTAATTACTACAAGTCTAAAACTCCAGATGTCTGAATAATAAAACCTAAATAGGTATTTATACAAGTTAAACTCGAAATAATCAATCCCAGTCCTGTTCCATCTCGATTTTCACTTTGACAAGTCGTCGTTCCACTTCGACGGTCGTCGCCATGTTTGATGAGTATGACGATGATCTGATGACATATTTTCACTTTGTAGGACTTCCATCATCGAAGCACTTCGACGGACCGTCGATCATGTTGACGGTGCAAGCCGACGATCTGATGACTTTGTCACTTTGCAAGAACTTATCGATGAGGCAGCTCGACGGACCGTCGAGCATGTTGACGATCCGTCCTTAATGCATATCATAACAGATCACTTGTTTTCCTCGTTTTTTACTTATCGAGCATTCTAACTTCGAAATACCTGCACAACACACAAAACACATCAAACTAACACAAACTTGCTCGAAAACAAGTAAAACTTTGAGTTAAAAAGCATTAGATGTGCCATAATTTCACGGCACATCACTCGTCACCGCTCCAGCGGTACTGCTTCTGCGTCAAAAGGACTACTGGAGCAGTCAATAAGGATTCTCTAATATGCCGCTTTTGCGGGTGCCAAGCTGCTGCTGCAGCACCGCTGGGGCGGCCTGGATGGCGCTGAAACGGCAAAATTGGGCCTAGGGGCCCGGATCTAATTCTTCACAACTCATACGATTTCTGGATCAATTTAACGGTTCCCAAATTGTAAGGGGAATTTAAGCATGTCTCCAGGAGCCGGTTTTACGAATATTTAGAAATTCAGCGTAACAACGGAATGGGTCGTTACATGGCTTAAGTCTATTTAGATTGTGGCATCGTTGTCTTGCATATTCAGATGAGGTGTGATGGTTGCGTGAGCTTAACGAAGGAAATCTACAGAAATGGACTAAGTGATATAAGGAAAATTCTGTGAGATTCATGATCGGAAGCTAGTGAAAAGCCTATTTCAGTGAATCGACATGTTGAGATTTATAAGAACTGGCTTTGTGGTACACCATTGGAAAAGTTCGTAACATTCTACAGTGGATGAGTTAGCGTGACTAAAGAGGAGATTTGTGGAATCCCTATCATGTGAGGACTAGAGTTATATTTTTGAGGTGAGACCCTACTCGTGGTAATACAAAATGATTACAAGTAATATTTATTGGACAGTTTGGGTAAGCGCTTTTTGGGTATTAAGGACTTGGGAGTAATTGCGTGAGATTTAGAGCGACAATGTAAGACTGGATATTTTAGGAGAATTTACGAGCATATTGAGGTGATACTATGAGAGGTTCGATGGTTATATAATTATTATATTATATGAGGCTTCAGGTTTTGCATCAAAAAGTTCGGGGTTATATCGGATTTGCGTGACGGGTAAAGGTTGAGAAGCATGAATATTGGAATCGTAAGGTATAGCTCTTCAGTTCCAACTTGATAACTTGGATAGAACTCAACTTGTGGAGTCGAGGGTGACAGACAGGATTCGTTATGCAAGGTATGACTGTGATCGAAGTTCAGAGTCAGTTCTAATGACTATTGGTGATATTCGAGAGTTGTGCATTCTTTCAGGGTCAGCATTGTTCGAGTTAAGCTTAAAAGTCTAGGATTATAATTCTAGGAAGATATTAAGGATTCGATGCGTTTTGGCTCGGATTTGAGGTAGGACAGATTTATCGAGATTTGTCAGGGTTTTCTAGTGGATTTGATTATATTTTCTGAGAACAGTTACTTGGGTAGGATAATGGTATACAACGAGCTTAGTATAGATCTGAGGAGGAACTATTGTGCGAGCAGTCTTTATAGTGATTAGTTGGGTTCCGACGGACTTTGCGCGGTATGGTTCTTGTATTGTAATTTGAAGGTTTAAGGAGACTTGGAACTAGCCGAGTCGGTGGACAGTAAGGTCAGTCTTGATGGAATTGTTTAGAGGACTCAGGTGAATCAAGGATTCATTTCTGGAAAGAGTAAGTCATGGTTTCGGGCTTGTGGTGTGTGTTCATGTGTTTCTATTAAATAATGGTGCGAGTAACGGCTTTAGAAGATGTGGGAGAAGGAATTAGCAAAATCAAAGTATTTTATTGGTTAAGAAGGGGCTATAGTTTGTGACCATGTTTCAGAGGATTACGTTGGTTTGGGAAAGTGTTTGTGGGGCCTATTGATCGCATTCAAAGTTGCAGTCTTATCAAATTAGATAATTCAAGCAAAGGAATTCATTTATTCGAGGATCAGTTGCAAGGGAAATTCGAACATGGAGACATGAGAATTAGAGCTTGAGCTAAGTTTAAAGAGTTGTGACAGGTAAGTAAGCATGTGGTGCAATGGCCTATTTGAGATAATCTGTTGTATTGATCTTGAGTTTTGTGAGTTAGTTGTTCACCAGGTCTATCAGGTGTTCATCCGATCTTTCATATTTCTACGTTGAGAAAGTACCATTGTGATAGTCCTATATCATTCGTTGAGATTCAGTTTTGTTCGATGGGAATCTTCCCTATAAGGAAAAGTCTGACCTGCATAGCCGATATCCTCAGTTATTGCCAATTAAAGTACTTCTCATCTTCTCTTTCTTGTCACTCGAGGATGAGCGATTGTTTAATTGGTATCTGATGTAACGACCCGTTTAGTCGTTATTACGTTCTTGACCCTTTTGATCCCTTTTTGAGCTTTATTAGCTCATATATGACCAGCGCGGACCATTGGCACGCTTCTTGAGGTCATCGAACTTGATTAGGGTAAGTTTTGAGAAATTTGGCTTTATATGAAAACCATATGACTGATGATTGACTTTTGGGTAAACGGACCTTTTTCTGGAATTCGTCGATATCGAGAGGTTCGGAGGGTCTTTTAGAACTTGTGTGTATATTCGTTTCGGTTCCTAATGCACTCGGGTGCATTTTGGGACTTGGGTTGGAAAGTTGATTTTGAGGTATCGGGGGTTGACTCGGTCAACGAGACCTCCGTTGGGAATTTCGAGGCCATGAGTGCCTTCGTAGCGTATTTTTGTGTATGTTTGCATATTATGTATGTGAGCCAATGGCCTCGGGGGATAGTCGAAAATTCAATTGAGAGTGTAAAATCTTGGGATTTCTGGTGTCTGGTGTCCGCTTTGGCGGAACTAGCACCGCTGTAGTGGTACCGCTATAGTGGTCACCCTGCCGCTGAAGTAGCCAGTATGGTTTTGGGCATGACCATTGTAGCTGTCATGGGACCACCGAAGCGGTGCCGCTAAAGCTGTCTGCTGGTCACGGCAGCTGGTGTCGGGCAGTAACTGAATGGTTTAAGTGATAAAACCCCCTAAGTCTCAAAACATTCCCCCCCCCCCCCCCCCCTCTATCATCTAAGGGCTATTGGAGAGGGTTTTGGAGTTCTTAAAGAGGCTAAACTTTGTTGCGAGTTTCCCCAACCTTATACTGCATTCCTTGATCATTAAATCACCATACAAATTCACGGTTCATGCTTAGTTCATCAATAAGTTGGGTATTAATAGTGGGTTTTAATAGGTTTCTTCCTAAATGATTTCTTGGCCATAAATATGAAATTAGTGGTTTGATTAGCTTTATTTAGCATGGATTTGATGAATATAAGCTACAGTAACATGTTTACTTGTTGATTAAGTCTAATTGTGGAATTGGATGTTAGGGTTCATACCCAAATTTGAGGGTTTGCCTAGAATTCGAATTTAAGTGATTTGTTGGTTCTTCTAGCTTTTTATTGATGGGAATTGATCAACTAGAGCTTTAATTTCTTGTTGAGATCTTTAGATTCCTAATTTCACCTTTCTAATTCATAAACCCTATTCCATTGGTTGGGAATTTAGGTCTTGAATAGAAGTAAGGTTTGAATGATGATTCTTCTTGATTCTAATTTCATATTCGGATATGGCTAGACTTGCATTACCTTGAGGCGCAACGAAAGGGCAAGGCGCATGATTGACACTTCGAGTTTGCTGTTCGACCTTCTAAGTAGGTTATGGCTTACCTCCAAGTTAGACTTCAGTTAGTGACGCATATGTATAGTTAGTTTGTGTTGGAAAAAGCATGTGAACCTTCGGATTTGAAGTTGGGATGGATATTGTCTTAGGTTGGGCCTTGTTGTGTGATTTGGGGGCCAGCCACCGCGTTGCGTTGTTGACTTATCTTGTTCTATTCACCTATTGGCTCGTCGCCAAGTTGAGACCTCAGATATTGGTGACTAGTTATATATCATGGCTATGATTTTACGATACTTTTCCTGATTGATTCTGAGATGAGAATTGTGATTCCATTGTGGCTTATTGTGTAGCCTTATTATTGATTTTACTTGTATGCCATGTGTGGTACTGTTTGGGATTAAATTGGTTGTTGATACTACATTGCATCGTATTCATACCCATTCCCATGATAGCATTGATATTGCATGGATACAGTACTGATGATGATAAGTGAGAGAGTGTAGCCTGCGAGGTCTTTCCCGGAGAGGGTAAGAGAGAGACGAGAGTCCGTGATCCGAGTTTATTTACCGGAGTGGAATGAGCATTGCCCGAGGTCTCTTGTAAGGAACGAATGAGTCTATATTGATATTGTGAGGTGTTCATGTGCGGCACGTTGATAGTTGATATGAGATCTTGTCGTTGTCAGCTTCATGCTTGCATCATACATTGAACACTGATCTTGCATATTTATATATCTATAAGGTACATTTGACCGGGGGTGACGATGTGGCCTATGTTGTGATAATATATATATATATATATATATATATATATATGTGTGTGTGTGTGTGTGTGTGTGTGTGTGCGTATATATATATAGATATATGTGTGTATATATATATATAAGCCACATTTGATAAGGGGTGATGATGTAGCCTATGTGTGATACTCCCCATTGCTCGGGGGGCTGCGTTCATGCCCGCAGGTACAGGTAGACAGGGAGGTGGTCCAGCTTAGTAGGACCCTTATCCAGCAGCGATCAGTGCACTCCATTCGATCCGGAGTTGCAATCTATTTTGGTAGGCCACCATTTTGAGATGTATATAGATGGGTACGACGGGGCCCTGTCCCATCCTTTCTACAACTTTCATTCTAGTAGAGGTCTGTAGACAGTTGTATGTAGTAGTTAGACGATGTAGTCTTGTCGGCTTATATTCTTTTGTATACAGTATATATATAGTAGCCTAGCTAGCTTGCACTGTTCTTCCGCATGTTTTGTATATATATGCAGATTGTATAGAGTTTGGATATTTCCTCTTTATGAGATTAGTTTGTGCCATTTATGGGCTATTGGTGTTTATCATGTTTCAGATAAGTGTTTAGGGGTGTTTGGTCGCTAGAGGTCAGACCCCTTGTCACGACTCATCGGTTTGGGTCGTGATATTGTGTTCCCCGTGTGGATGATCTGATTAAGACAATTTTAGCGGAGGCTCACAGTTCTAGATATTCCATTCATCCTGGTGCTACCAAGATGTACCGTGACTTGAGGCAGCACTACTGTTGGGCTAGGATGAGCGCAATATTGTTGAGTTCATTGCATAGTGTTAGAATTGCTGGCAAGTGAAGTTCGTGCACTAGAGACTCGGGGGTACATTTCAGAAGATGCCCATTCCAGAGTGGAAGTGGGAGAGGATAGCGATGGACTTTGTGGTTGGTCTTCCGAAGGCCTTCGGAAAATTTGATTCGATTTGGCTCATTGTTGATAGATTGACCAAGTCAGCCCATTTCATACCGGTTCAGATTACCCATACCGCCCAGAAATTGGCCCAGATTTATATCCGTGAGATTGTTCATCTACATGGGGTTCCTAATTCCATCATATCCGATAGAGGGATGATGTTCACATCTCAGTTTTGGAAGAATTTGCATTTGCAATTGGGTACTAGGTTGGACCTTAGTAGAACTTTCCACCCTCAGACAGATTGTTACACCCCGGAAAAATTTCACGTTACCAAAACTGTAGACGGCTTCGTATGGGCCAAAGGGCCAATACAGCGCGAACGCGCCCCCACATGGCGCGAACGCGCTGAACAAAAATTGAAAATCAAGTTTGGAATGAAGGTTGTGTTATAAGAAGGTAATAATAGCATATATATGACATTCGGGAGCCACATGGTGTAAATTAGTTCATATGTTAATTGACGAAAAGCCCTCGCTGCCGCGAGCTAAGTGAGACCCACATGTCGGAGTTTTATGAAAGACGTGAGAAGGGACATGTGAGTATTATATGGAAAGTTGAGTAAGTCTTAAGAAGGATCCATAAGCCAAAAATGAGTATAGACCCTCCAAAGGGACGATTCAAGAAAACGTTTTTGGGTGATCCGACTTGGAGGGGCAAAACCGGCATTATAAGTTTGGAATTTGGGAAAACCTCCAGAAATAACGGTTGTACATAATTGAATTATCTTTCCAACCATAGGTCATGGGCCCTCATACGATATCGGGATCAAGAGTTATGACCTTTTTACTGAACGAACGTCCAGTCAGGAAATTTAACTCTGCGCGAACGCCCCCAAAGGGTGCGCGAACGCGCATAAGCATTTTATGTCGGTTCTGGGCCGAACCCAGAACCTTATAAAAAGGGGTAAACCCCCATTTTTTTTCAGCAAATACACTAAAAAACCTCCCAAATTTTCTGGAAAATTCCCCAACATTTCCACGCCCACTTTTTAGCCCAAACCAGGTATAATTTCCCAATTCCGGTCCGGATAGCGTATAGTTTTGGCTGCAAAATCGTATGGCGGTGCGTTGTGACATAAAAATAAGGTGAAAAAGGGAAGATACAACAATATTAAAGGGAGAAAGGTATGAATCTCTTTCTACTTGTATTAATATGGGATTATTTACGAAAAAAGCGCGATTAAATGATTGTCTACTGAGTTAATTAGTTGTAAAAGTTGGAAAACAGCGTGTGGGCTGTTTTATGAGATATTTTGGAATTGGAAACATTATAATTGATGTTGGAATTGTTGTTGTTGTTGTTGGTTGCTGGATTGAGAATTTGGGATAGGCATATAAACAGGGGAGATGCTGCCCGATTTTCGGCAGAATATAAAATAGTATAATTGGAAGTATGGTACAAATGTACGATGAAAAGGCTAACATTAGTGTGAATCATCTTAAATGTAGACTTACGAGCTCGGACAAATAAGCGTACCTAGTTGGTCGTGGCACAGGTATGTAAGGCTTACCCTTTCTTCCTTTGGCATGTCCTAGAGCCAAGTAAGGTATGATGCGATATGCTCTTTGGGGTAAATCTGTTCTGTGATTCCGAATTTGATTATGATCCTAATCCTCTTCTTGATATAAGTTCATGATTCTTATTCACTTATTGATATAAGTATTCTGATATAAGTATTTGATACAAGTATTTAGATATAATTATTTTTGATATAAGTGTTCGGATATAAATATTCCGATATAAGTATTCTGATATGCGTATTCTGATATGAATATTCTGGTATAAGTAATTCATGTGAGCTTTAATGTCTCTAACTTCCGTATACGATCTCGGATTGCCTTGAAATGTCCAAAGAGGTTTCGGTACTAAGATGTCCATGACCTTCCTATACGTACATATGATTCTGAAAGTTATATTTGATTTGATCCATATGATATTCGGAAGAGATTTGTTTCTGAAGTCCTATTGAATATGTTTCCGAGTCTGCCTACGATTCTGATTCGATTCTGATTTGTTTTTTATATAAGTATGCCTGATATGATCCAGTTTGTTATACGATTGACTAACGAGATAAGTATAAAGAGTTTTGTTTCTGAAAGAATTTTGTAGGTCATAATGTTCCTAACCTTCGGAAAAGATCTCAGAATTGCTCTAAAATGCTTATAGAATGTTCTGTGCCTTAAACGTTTGTAACTTTCTCATACGACGTCGGATTGACCCAAAACTTGTTTCTGAGCCGTCAGATGTCGGTAAGTGTATGTATCTATCGGGTCTTGATTTGTGTGCATATAGTTTCGCACTACTCTGTTCGTGCAAGCTTCAGTTTGGATTTCACTGAGCCCGGGCCAGGACATGTTCTCGTGCATACTCCACTGCATTGTTCACCGAGTCCCTCTCACTTGCGGGCCGGGACACGTTATATGTATATGATGTTATGATGATATGGGGATGGTGGCCAGGATGGCATATGATGATTTATTCACTCAGACCCGCAAGGGAGGGCCGGGACACGTTGTATGTATGCACCGAGTCCCTCAATAGAGGGCCGGGACACGTTATATGTATACATGATATATGACTTTGACATACATGATCTATTCTACCGAGTCCCTCGAAAAAGGGTTGGGACACGTTATGTGCACGCATGCTATATGATCCGCCGAGTCCCTCGAAAAAGGGCCGGGACACGTTATATGCACGTACGAGATGTGATTCTGACATGCATGATCTATGTTTGGAAAGTAAGCGTTTTGGCAGTCTGTACGTTCTGAGTCCCTTCCGATATATGATACCATCTGTGTTTGGAAAGTAAGCCTTCTGTGTATTCTGTACTTTCTGTATTCCTTCTGACAGGTGACATCGGTATATATGATTTGTGTCTGGAAAGTAAGCATTTTGATATTCTAGTTAACGTACTCAATTTCTTTGTACTGTCTGTTCCGGTTATGGTTCTGTTTTCTGTGATTCATGTCTTACATACTCAGTACATATTCCGTACTGACCCCTTTTCTTCGGGGGCTACGTTTCATGCCGCGCAGGTACACCCAGATGAGTAGAAGTTATTATAGAAGATGTTCCAGCGGAGTGGCGAGCTCCATATGTTCTGGAGTGTCGCCGGGTCAGAGTACTATGCTATGATGTTTTGTTCGAAGTTAGAGACTTTGCAGGCAGAGTCATGGGTATAGAGTGTTGGTATTGTAAGCGGCTCCATCAGCCGATATGTTATTTTGTTTCTTGTCATGAGTTTCATGTGATAATAGATTTTACTTGAATTGAGTACAATGAAAAAAAAAACTGAAAACTTTATTATGTTCTTCATTTCTTATTGATGTAAGAGTCTACAGAGATTAAGTATGTAATAAGAGTCAGTGGGTTCGCTCGGCTCCGGGTATGGGGTTGGGTGCCCATCACACCCTAGTAAGATCGGGGTGTGACAAAGTGGTATCAGAGCAGGCTGTCCTAGGGGTTGTCTGCAAAGTCGTGTCCGGTAGAGTCCTGTTTATGGTGTGAAGCGCGCCACATTTATAAACAGGAGGCTACGGGGCATCTAGGGATTGTTGACCTTCTTTCAGTCATAGATCGTGCGATAGAGCCAAGTCATAAGAAATGAAATTCCATATGTAAGCCTTGCATACGACGGAAGGAGATGAGAAATGATACAGGAACTTACAAAGGTAAGTTTTGATATACTCATTCTGTTATTCGGAATTGGAAGCCTTGAATGGCGGGAATGTGATACATGGTCGTATGTTCTGTGAGGTGCTATTGATATTTGCTGTGTACAGATTCTGAAAAGAAAGAATGGTATAAGGTGAATCAGGTCTGTTGAAGGGTTCCAGGAAAGTTGACAAGCAGTTGCTGTAAATTATTATGTACGAACGGTAAGTAAAAATCCAAACAGGCCGGTAACCGAGTATGTATAAGTAATGGCGATGAAGGTACGTTTGCTACCATCGGGAATCTGGAAGCCCATGACAGGCAATAATCATACCCACAAGTGAAAAGTAAACATCGGGAATTGAAAAAGGGTAAAACTGTAATTGTACAAGGAAGGACGTGTTGCGAACATGCCCCGGAATCTGTAAAATTTTTTACTTGCTTCATAGTATGTAATAAAGGCCATACGAGGAAGTGGACGTGATTATATCAGCATTAAGGCACCGAATCCCACTAAAGTTTCGAGGTTAAGCGTGCTAAGGTGAGGGAAATCTTAGGATGGGTGACCCCCTGGGAAGTGCACTAAATTCTGTAAATTCAGATACAAGAGATAAGTGAAGGTTAGAGTAGCCTAAGGGAAACTAAAATATGTGGGAAGGTTGGAGACCCTAAGAGATCGCGTAAGACGAGGCAGACTAGACTGGTGAAGAGACAGAAAGTGCGTCACAGCTCTGGAGTTAAGATAGGCTTGAATAGCGTTTGGAAGTATTTTGTGAGCTAGTTGATAGTAATTATATATGTATGAATGCGTATGATATTTCATATGTGATGGTATCGGTGGACATGTGTGTCCCAGCAACCGGTGCTACCGTATGGAAGGCATCAATCAAGTAAGGGTGCTGAAGTTCAAGTGACAACAAAAATAAATGGCGCCAGTGTTACAAGGTAAGCTACTATTATTTTCACTACAGGTTAAGATTGGAAAGTTCTAACACCACGATATTTGGAAAAGAAAGAGAATGAGTAAATGGAAGGCAAGGAGATCAAAATGTTAGAAAAAGGTGAAAGGTAAGAAACCTCAGTGAGTGAAGTCTCCGAGAGAAATTACCGGCAAAGCGCGAGACTACTTGGGTAGAAATCCAAAGATAGGCACGTGAAAAGGATAAAGTGTGGTAATATGGAACAAAGAGGAATGTGTGGGGTTCGAGAACCCATTTCAATGAGTGGGGCTGAAGGGCGGTAGATAATTGCCGAAGACGATGGACATTTGGAGGCTATTGGTGTATTAAGACCTCCTTAATAAGGGGGGAAGAACGTATTGGACTTGAAAGGAATTATGATTGTCGTTGAAATCAATGCTGAGCACAACGCAAGAATAAAAGATTATGACGTACAAGGGGTGCATGAATTCAAGATTGGAGGTCAGGCAATGGATTTGTGAATAATATAAGTAAGACCCTAAAAGGGGGGAAGCAAGTAAGGAAAGCGTAAGTGAAGAGATTGAAGTGACGAATTCCAAGATGTGACAAGTATAAGCCCTAAAACAAAAGTGGAATTTATACAGAAATAATACAGCCATTATCGTTATACATTTTATTAGGGACATTAAGGGAACCGATGAAAGGAACGTATTAAGCTTAAAATTTAAAGTAAGGGTTGAAGATCGAAGTGTGGATTTGTCTTGAGGGCACCGTAAAGTAAGACTCATCAGGAGAAAGCAAGTGAATAGAGCACAAAGATTCTAAATGCACTCAGATATGACAAATAGATGTAGTTCGAAGCGAGAATTTTTGTAGAAACGAGTTCAATAAGATTCAGGGGTTAGTCAGCAAAGAAGTAGAGTGATTGAAGGGTATCTTTTAAGATCGGACTAAAAAAAAAAACACAATTGTGAGAAATAAAAGAATTGAGCGACATTCCAATGGATGGGGCAAATATTAACAAGATATTAGAGTAACAAACATACTTGTTATGGTATAACCGCATTAAAGGAAGAATGATCCGATAACGAGATGTACCCGAGAATAGGATTATGGACAGACTACAAAACTAGTATGAACATTCGAGGACGAATGTTCCTAAGGGGGGAAGGATGTTACACCCCGGAAAAATTTCACGTTACCAAAACTGTAGACGGCTTCGTATGGGCCAAAGGGCCAATACAGCGCGAACGCGCCCCCACGTGGCGCGAACGCGCTGAACAAAAATTGAAAATCAAGTTTGGAATGAAGGTTGTGTTATAAGAAGGTAATAATAGCATATATATGACATTCGGGAGCCACATGGTGTAAATTAGTTCATATGTTAATTGACGAAAAGCCCTCGCTGCCGCGAGCTAAGTGGGACCCACATGTCGGAGTTTTATGAAAGACGTGAGAAGGGACATGTGAGTATTATATGGAAAGTTGAGTAAGTCTTAAGAAGGATCCATAAGCCAAAAATGAGTATAGACCCTCCAAAGGGACGATTCAAGAAAACGTTTTTGGGTGATCCGACTTGGAGGGGCAAAACCGGCATTATAAGTTTGGAATTTGGGAAAACCTCCAGAAATAACGGTTGTACATAATTGAATTATCTTTCCAACCATAGGTCGTGGGCCCTCATATGATATCGGGATCAAGAGTTATGACCTTTTTACTGAACGAACGTCCAGTCAGGAAATTTAACTCTGCGCGAACGCGCAGAAGCATTTTATGTCGGTTCTGGGCCGAACCCAGAACCTTATAAAAAGGGGTAAACCCCCATTTCTTTTCAGCAAATACACTCAAAAACCTCCCAAATTTTCTGGAAAATTCCCCAACATTTCCACGCCCACTTTTTAGCCCAAACCAGGTATAATTTCCCAATTCCGGTCCGGATAGCGTATAGTTTTGGCTGCAAAATCGTATGGCGGTGCGTTGTGGCATAAAACTAAGGTGAAAAAGGGAAGATACAACAATATTAAAGGGAGAAAGGTATGAATCTCTTTCTACTTGTATTAATATGGGATTATTTACGAAAAAAGCGCGATTAAATGATTGTATACTGAGTTAATTAGTTGTAAAAGTTGGAAAACAGCGTGTGGGCTGTTTTATGAGATACTTTGGAATTGGAAACATTATAATTGATGTTGGAATTGTTGTTGTTGTTGTTGGTTTCTGGATTGAGAATTTGGGATAGGCATATAAACAGGGGAGATGCTGCCCGATTTTCGGCAGAATATAAAATAGTATAATTGGAAGTATGGTACAAATGTACGATGAAAAGGATAACATTAGTGTGAATCATCTTAAATGTAGACTTACGAGCTCGGACAAATAAGCGTACCTAGTTGGTCGTGGCACAGGTATGTAAGGCTTACCCTTTCTTCCTTTGGCATGTCCTAGAGCCAAGTAAGGTATGATGCGATATGCTCTTTGGGGTAAATCTGTTCTGTGATTCCGAATTTGATTATGATCCTAATCCCCTTCTTGATATAAGTTCATGATTCTTATTCACTTATTGATATAAGTATTCTGATATAAGTATTTGATACAAGTATTTAGATATAAGTATTTTGATATAAGTATTTTTGATATAAGTGTTCGGATATAAATATTCCGATATAAGTATTCTGATATGCGTATTCTGATATGAATATTCTGGTATAAGTAATTCATGTGAGCTTTAATGTCTCTAACTTCCGTATACGATCTCGGATTGCCTTGAAATGTCCAAAGAGGTTTCGGTACTAAGATGTCCATGACCTTCCTATACGTACATATGATTCTGAAAGTTATATTTGATTTGATCCATATGATATTCGGAAGAGATTTGTTTCTGAAGTCCTATTGAATATGTTTCCGAGTCTGCCTACGATTCTGATTCGATTCTGATTTGTTTATGATATAAGTATGCCTGATATGATCTAGTTTGTTATACGATTGAGTAACGAGATAAGTATAAAGAGTTTTGTTTCTGAAAGTATTTTGTAGGTCATAATGTTCCTAACCTTCGGAAAAGATCTCAGAATTGCTCTAAAATGCTTATAGAATGTTCTATACCTTAAACGTTTGTAACTTTCTCATACGACGTCGGATTGACCCGAAACTTGTTTCTGAGCCGTCAGATGTCGGTAAGTGTATGTATCTATCGGGTCTTGATTTGTGTGCATATAGTTTCGCACTACTCTGTTCGTGCAAGCTTCAGTTTGGATTTCACTGAGCCCGGGCCAGGACATGTTCTCGTGCGTACTCCACTGCATTGTTCACCGAGTCCCTCTCACTTGCGGGCCGGGACACGTTATATGTATATGATGTTATGATGATATGGGGATGGTGGCCAGGATGGCATATGATGATTTATTCACCGAGACCGGCAAGGGAGGGCCGGGACACGTTGTATGTATGCACCGAGTCCCTCAATAGAGGGCCGGGACACGTTATATGTATACATGATATATGACTTTGACATACATGATCTATTCTACCGAGTCCCTCGAAAAAGGGTTGGGACACGTTATGTGCACGCATGCTATATGATCCTCCGAGTCCCTCGAAAAAGGGCCGGGACACGTTATATGCACGTACGAGATGTGATTCTGACATGCATGATCTATGTTTGGAAAGTAAGCGTTTTGGCAGTCTGTACGTTCTGAGTCCCTTCCGATATATGATACCATCTGTGTTTGGAAAGTAAGCCTTCTGGGTATTCTGTACTTTCCGTATTCCTTCTGACAGGTGACATCGGTATATATGATTTGTGTCTGGAAAGTAAGAATTTTGATATTCTAGTTAACGTACTCAATTTCTTTGTACTGTCTGTTCCGGTTATGGTTCTGTTTTCTGTGATTCATGCCTTACATACTCAGTACATATTCCGTACTGACCCCCTTTCTTCGGGGGTTGCGTTTCATGCCGCGCAGGTACACCCAGATGAGTAGAAGTTATTATAGAAGATGTTCCAGCGGAGTGGCGAGCTCCATATGTTCTGGAGTGTCGCCGGGTCAGAGTACTATGCTATGATGTTTTGTTCGAAGTTAGAGACTTTGCAGGCAGAGTCATGGGTATAGAGTGTTGGTATTGTAAGTGGCTCCATCAGCCGATATGTTATTATGTTTCATGTCATGAGTTTCATGTGATAATAGATTTTACTTGAATTGAGTACAATGAAAAAAAAAAATCTGAAAACTTTATTATGTTCTTCATTTCTTATTGATGTAAGAGTCTACAGAGATTAAGTATGTAATAAGAGTCAGTGGGTTCGCTCGGCTCCGGGTATGGGGTTGGGTGCCCATCACACCCTAGTAAGATCGGGGTGTGACACAGATCGTCAGTCTGAGTGGACTATTCAGGTCCTAGAGGATATGCTCTAAGCTTGTGTGATTGACTTTGGTGGCCATTGGGATCAGTTCTTACCATTGGCGGAGTTTGCTTATAACAACAGTTGTCACTCGAGCATTGATATGGCCCCTGTTGACACCTAATTTTTGACCTCCCATAATTTATTTTAATCACCTAGAGTCCTTAGATACCAAACAGAGTGAAATATGTATTTTTAGAAGTCAAAATGATTTTATAAAATTATTTAGATAATATTTTACCATTCTTATTTGGTAAAATAATTCCTATGAATTTTTATAAATCATTTAGAAATTAATTTACATATTTATTGCGACAATTATGACATTTGCTAAATTAACTAAGAGAAAAGCAATTTATAACAATTATTTATTTAATTGTCCAAATTGTTAAACTGACAATTAGCAAGTATGTTTACTTTGTTTAATTCAAGGAATCTGATTAATTAAATGAATTAATCATTTTACCCCTCAATTCTTGATTTTTTTGCATGCTCAATTAATAGAATTTTATCATAATTAATCGAGTCTCTAATTGTGATTAATTCTGTAAATTGTTCACTAAATGGCTAGAATTGAAAAAATCAATTGATAGTTCAATTATGACCCAATTGGAAATCAATTCCCATAATTGAGGTCATTATTGAAAATATGTCTTTCTAGTTGATCAATTAAGATCATTTAAGCAAATCTGTTACTTTAAATTGGCTAATTGGACCAAAAGGCAATGATTGAAATAGCCTGGTTAAATTAAGTCAGTTAGGGGACAATATTTGCGAAAGATAACCTTTACTTGTTCAATTAGTCTTATGTAATTATGCTTAATAGTCTAAATCAATTAGCCTTGCCTTAATTTATGTTATTTATTAAAACAAGTGTCAAAATCCTGCTTATATAGATGTATATCATACATATACACCTATAAACCTCAGGTCCATGGTCCCTTTTCTTTTATATTAATGGACTGAGTCCAGTCCGTTAGATGGGATGACCCAGCCCAACATAGTACATAACAGAAGGTAATACCCCTCTATCTCCCATTTCACAAAACCAAACACACACTAAACGTTACCCCTTCCCTTTCCCCTTAACCCTAGTGTTGCCACCTTACCCTTATTTTCTCTCTCCTCGTCATCGTCCCCAAATGTGGTAATTTCTCATGTATACGCTGCTTTTCAGTGCTTTGCAAGGCCGAGAAGGGAATACAAATAATGTTTCCACCTTCTCTCACCAAACGCCACTCCAAACACGGTATTAAAACTGCCTTTTCCTTATTTTATTTTACTTTCTGAATTCAAACGGTCAAAACTCTGTAGAATTTTAATGGATTTTATTTGCACTCATTTGAATTTGAGGAATTTGATTAGTTCTTGATGAACCTTGTGGACCGATCACATTGGGACGGATCTAGCCTTTGATATGTTTGATGACTCAATCTCAGCCATTGATTGCTGTGGAATATGCCAATTCATAGAAATTGGAGGTTGTCCCACATCGAAATGAAATTAAGGTTTTGGGGTTTGGGGATTTCTATATAAAGGACTCCATATCTTGCATTTACAGAAAAAAGAAGAAGGAATATATTGCATATTCACAAACTCGAAATACTTAAGTTTTTAAGGCATTTTGCTTTCAAAGACTTTAATTGTTTGAGTTTTAAGTTAAATTTTTTAAAGTTATTTTCTGATCTTGTGCGGGTTCTGTGTGATTCCGAGCATTTGGGGGGAGCACTGAAGTCTCCAAGTTCAAATCTCTCCACGGCTGCACATAAGATAGGTAGTTCCCCCTTCTCTCTTTATTTTCGGCATTTTTTCCTTTTTTCTTTAGTTTTTTATGTGTTAGTTTAATTTATTATTTGTGTTTCTGTGTTAGTTCAGTTAATTAATGATGTTTTGTCTTAGTTTGTTTAATAGTTAAACCTGCCTAGTATGTTAAGTTATAACTAGGCTTATTGGTTCCTATATATTGCCTTAGATTAGTTTTATTGTTAGTTAAATATATCTTATATGCTATTATGGCTTAATCTATTCTAGTAAGCATAACTTTGTTGTTAAGCTAACATGTTTAGTCAAGCATGCCCTTAGGTTTATTTTAGTTAGTTTATCTATATCAAATACATATTGTGTGTTACCTGATCATGCTTCTATATTGTCATGTTAAGAGCTAGTTAAATGCTTACTTTATAATGAAACTTAGATGTTGTTGGCTTTCAACCTGGTTGCAAGATAACCATAAGCAGAAAAGACAATTTAAAACTTCTGCATGATCCTTCCCAAGTTGTGTAGTCTATGACATGAACCCTATTAGTTGATATTGTACTCTTAGTACCAGAATGTATGCATAGAGGTTAAAGGACTTCTAAAAGATGCAGATAAACCTGTTTGGTGATTTGTGAAGTTTGTGATAGCTGTCTAGGGTCTTATACTCATAATACTGTTAGCAGCATGCCCTGTGATCATTTTCATGACAAACTTGATCTTTTTTTGCCCTTAAGGACATTTTGTAAATTGAAGGGATATAGCATGATACCTATGCTTGACTTATGTGAAAGAATTTGATGTATATGGTTCCCCTGCTCATGATGAGAACACTTTGTATGCTGCTTGCTTATTCTGGACTAAAATGGACATAATCTAGTTTAGGATGTTTAGCCTTAAACTGATGAACATGTTGATGAGATTTGCTTGTATATTCTGTATATTCATGTGTTGAAATGGTCATATTCTGCTTATTTAATTGGAACTATGTATATCTTAAACTTTATTTAGTAAGTTGCCCTCTCCCCTGGACTTGTTTGACCCTATTTGACTGATAACTGTGAAGCATGCACAACCTTAGTATATTTTCCTTAAATTTTGCCTTTGCCTTTTCCTAATTGATTGTGTGTTGTATATTGAGTGAATATGCTTGTGTATACAATTTATATTCAGTGTCATATACACTCCAGTGTAAATGAGTTGATATGCCTGATGTACACATAATGCATCATTCCTTATTGTGGGCTGCTGGTACAGTAGTTCCTGTTACATGTTGGGATTTCTTCCTTCTTTTCCCTGTTGGGCCTCTGTTTAAATGTGCTTCGGTCCATTCTGCCTACTTTTTGCTTGATGATTCATTTGGGCTTTGAACTTGCTAGCCTTGGCTGTTTATTTGATCCATCTTTAAAATTATCAAACTTCATGCTATTAAGTGTCTAGATTAGTTGCTAATCCTTAATCTTTTATTTTTTTGTGATTATGTGATTCTTCTCGAGCCACTCTGGCCACACCTTGCATAAACCTGTTGGGCCTGAGGCCCAACTACCCTCATTTGATCGAGTCCGATTTAGAGAAAAGTAAGGGAAGGTAATATATTGAAGGCCCAGCTGTGGCTGAAAATAACTAACTGGTGGGCTTAGCTAGGCCCACCAGCCTAAACTTTCCTTTTATATTCATTATTTGTGTGAAAAATGTATTTGTAAAACTCTTATGAATTATTGGAACCCTATGGATGTAGAACTTAGGAAATAACTTAGTAATTTAGAGAAGTCGCTAAAATTGATTTCAAACTCGGGCATATAACCGTTTTTCTTGCATAAACTGGAAACTTAACAAGCAGTTTTGAGTGGAAAAGTATTTTGAGATTTTGGTTAAGTATGAAGAAAGAATTAAGGAAAATGAGGATTTGGCTTAAGTTAAATTGGTTCAAAGTTGAAACAGGGAAAACGTTTCTTCCAAACACTAAGTAATAGACTTTGGGCCTCAAGCCCGTGATTTGTGATAAACTGCTATGTATTGTTTACCCGTGAACAAAAAATGATTTTCTGAGATATGTTGGCCTTTACAAAGTTTTGTACACTACATGGACAAATTCTGGATTTGGGTTAATTTGAACAGCCCCTAAAAAAATTAGATTTGGACTTACTGAAATTCTGGGTAAGGAAATCATTTGGGCCAGGAAGCCCAGAACCAATTTGGACTCTTACAAATTTTTCTGGAAAATTGTATTAGGCTCAGAAGCCCACGATGCATTTTAGACTGAAATGGCAAGGGGAAAATGTTTGTTGGACCAAGTATGAGGACAAGATGGATTTGTACTCCGAATATTATTGATCTATGAGCTTCAAAATAAAAATAAAAATTGGAATCACACAAAATACTTGTATTTTCCTTATATATGAAATGGAGATATACTCCATATTTTGTATATACGCATAATAAAACCCATAAGAACTAAACTCATTTTATTAGAATTAGAATAGTAGTGACTCTACTCGGGAGAAATCTCGGGTGTGTCCGAGTCCGGCAATAAAGTGAGTTGAACACTTGCCCGGATTTTTAAACCCAAAAAGCCCTTTTCTAAGCGGACTTTTTGCCAAATTTTCTCTTGAGTTTATGATAGAAATGAAGGACATTTTTGTGGAAAGACTAAACATTTTTAAGTAGATAATACAGTAATCACACATTGAAGCTCATAGGTCAACCGTATTCTACGGATCTTTAATACTAGGGTGCGTAAAACCTTCCCTAGGGAATCACCAGAACCCTTACCTCAAACTTTGGTCCAATAAGATTTTTTCTCTTGCTTGAAAAACTCTTTGAACCCGGTTTTCCTAATTTCCCTTAATAAATTAGGTGGTGACTCTAAAAAATTCAATTAGAGCACCAATAACCTCGCAGTAGCTTTATGGGAGGAGATGTAGGTATCCTATGGGATGGTTTGATTCTTTTAAGGTAAGGCCATGGGGTACATATCTTTTGAGGGAATTACTAGATAAAGTCAATGCGATTCAGGAAAAGCTCTTGGCAGCTCAGAGTAGGCAGAAGGAGTACGCGGATCGAAAGGTCTGAGATCTTGAGTTCATGGTTGGAGAAAAGGTATTATTGAAAGTCTCACCCATGAAGGGTGTGATGAGATTTGCGAAGAAAGGAAAACTTAGTCCCAGATTCATTGGTCCATTTGAGATTCTCAATCGTGTGGGGGATGTAGCCTATGAGTTGGCTTTGCCCCCAGGCTTGTCAGGTGTCCATCCAGTGTTCCATGTCTCTATGTTGAAGAGTTATCATGGTGATGGTTCGTTTATCATCTGTTGGAATTCTGTCTTGTTGGTAGAGAATCTATCCTATGAGGAGGAGCCTATTCTTATTTTAGCTAGTGAAGTTCGTAAATTGAGGTCGAAAGAAATAGCATCTGTGAAGGTTCAGCGGAAGAACCGTCTCGTTGAGGAAGCTACTTAGGAGACAGAATCCAATATGCGAAAGAATTATCCTTAGTTTTTCACTGACTCAGGTACCTTCCCCTTGTTCCTTCTTTTGTCCGTTCGGGGATGAACGGTTGTTTAATTGGTATCAGATGTAATGCCCAGCTAGGTCGTTATGGGGTGACATAGAAACCTAGAACTCCGTTGGAAATTTCAAGGCCGCGGGTGAGTCCGTTGAGGGATTTTATGTGTTTGTACATGTTTTGTTTGTGTCTGTAGGACCTTGGATTGGTGTTGGGATTTTTGGGTGAAACATGGTGCAAAAACCCGAGCTACTGGTCAAGATGGACCGCTGCAGCGAGTGATGGACCGCTACAGCAGGTTCGTCGTAGCAGGCTAGGGGTAACTGCCGCGGGAGGTACGACTTTAATGAGGTCTGCCGTACCGGGAGCTTTTCTGCTACAACAAGACCGTTGCAGCGATTCTTTGACCACTGCAGTGGTGGATGGGAGGCAGAATCCATGTTTTATATTTTTTATTCCAAACCCATTCCATGATAACACCAAAACAGTTTCCTAGAACTGCTGAGGCGAAAATCTAAGGCTAGGGCTAAAGTGCACTTGGAAGGTAAGTCTCAACGCTTGACTTTGTCAATTCCATCATTATGATAGATTTCATGAGTAGTTAAAGGTCCATTAATGGTGAATGAAAGGGCTAAAACCCTAGAGCGTAAGAAAACCCTTGATTAATGAATGGGTGGTTGAATCTATCGCTGTTTAATCATCTAGAAGGATATATTTCCACTTCCTAGGGTGAGAACTTTTTTATTAATGATGGGACTTGTGGAATGAGACCTAGGGTTTCATAAAGATGATAACTGTGGCATAAAAAAATGCTTGAAAAAGGGTAGAAGTAGTTGGTGCTTTTCCCTAAAGTGTTGTATTGTTGAGTAGATGATTTGAATACTCATATAGTTCTATATTTCTAGATTTTGAACGTTCTGAAGCTTTGCGAAAGGGAAAATCTATCACGGAGTGACTACATTGTTCCAAGTCTGCTTTGAGGTAGGTTACAGTCTACTTGAGTTAGACTTTGATTAGTTGATTGTATGTGTTACGAAATTTATAGGAGAAGCATGATTAGGGCTTCGGACATAAGTGTGATTGATAATTCCTACAGCATGATATTGATTGATTAATTGTGTGATGAACTGATATGAAATGATAAAGAAGGAGTTCATAAATACTCTTCTTGTTGACTTGGAGAATCCCCTTATTCATGTTATTGATTGTTGAGTCTTGATATGACTTGTGACTTAGTGACTTGTGTTCCCTGATATTGATTTATTGTTGTTCCCATTACTTGTTTGTTTGTGGAATGGAAATATATTGTGATAAGGAAGATATTATAAATATGAAAAGGCACATTTGACAGGGGGTGAAGATGTGGCCTAAGTTAAAGGCTCGTGATCCGAGGTAAGATTCCGGAGTGAGGGTACATGGACACCATGGGTCCCCTGCAGGTCATGGCTAATGGGTCAAACACTACCATTTAGCATGTATGTACAGATATGTGACAGAGTTGAGCAAAATTGTGATTTACGATTTTGTTTGGTGATTACATGGGTTGAGTTACTCTTATTGATTTCTACTTGTGTGGATTTATCTTATCCCTGTGTTGGCTGATATTTCGATGTTGGATGGTTTCTATTGATAGTTTCTTGAGGTTATGTACTGTTGTGCCTATCTGTCTATTTTATTAATTTTTTTATTATATGTGTGATACTAATCTTAGTCGGTCTAGGATATTTAACGGTATATAGTGTTTGTACTGATACTACCTTGCTGCATTCTTTGAGTGCAGATCGTGATCCAGAGACTTCTACGAGACCTTATATTTAGCATTGAGGCCAGTTTCTGACATATTCGAGGGTGAGCTATTATCCATGCTAGGCCACCTGAAGATCTTTTCTATTTTAGTGTCTATTTCATTTCAGAAATTTATGTTATTTTTATACAGTGGTTCTTTCTTAGACAGTTATGTGAGAGTCCTTGTACGATGACTTTCGGATTTTGGGGTTGTAATAGTTTAGACTTTCGTAGATTTTATTCATTTATGGCATGACTAGACTTTTGGAGATATTTATATTGTTATATCCTTGAATGCTTTAAAATTGGCTAAGTAATGTGATAAAGGTTTGGATGGTTGGTTAAGTATATGGTTCGCCCACTAAGGGATTTGTCACACCCCGATCTTACTAGGGTGTGATGGGCACCCGACCCCATACTCGGAGCCGAGCGAACCCGCTGACTCTTATTACACTCATAGTCTCCTTGAACTCTTAAATCGAATATAATGAAATACATAGTAAAGCTTTCAAAATCTTTCTTTTCATCGTACTCAATTCAAATAAATTCTATCGTCACATGAAACTTGTAACATGAAACACAATAACACATCGGCTGGTGGAGCCGCTTACAATACCGACATTCTATACCCACGACTCTGTCTGCAAAGTCTCTAACTTCGAACAAGACATCATAGCATAATACTCTGACCCGACAACTCTCCAGGGGCAAATGGAGCTTGGAAACTTCGCTGGAACATCTTCTATAATGGCTTCTACTCATCTGGGTGTACCTGCGCGGCATGAAACGCAGCCCCCGAAGAAAGGGGGTCAGTACGAGCAATGTACTGAGTATGTAAGGCATGAATAATAACATAGTAAGAGATGTAATTATGAATAATAACATAATGGAGATATAGAGCACATCATGGGGTAAAAGAGTAACCTGTACATCTGAATGCCTTTTAGGCGGGTACCATGCATGCTTAGTGCTGTGGAACGTGCAGCCCGATCCATATATATACATATCATATTTTACTTTCTTTGAAAACATTTCTTTTTCATATATATGTAAAATAAAACATATCATATTGCCGAGGCGTTGGCTCCAATCCATTTAGCCACATATATCCTGCGTCCGGGACGATATTAACCGATGTGGGATTTGCCTGAACCAATGTGGGATTTGCCTAAACCAATGTGGGATTCGCCTAAGGCAAGCCTTACACTCACCCCCCTTTGGGACTCAGCGTTCTTCCTGAGTTTTGCCCCACCACTGGGTTTGCCCCACCATTGGGTTTGCCCCACCACTGGGTTTGCCCCACCACCGGCTCCGATACCAACTGATCAGGTGGCAATGCGTCTATAGCGCCTCACCTTTCCCCTTACCCCATATACATATACATATATCATGTTCATGTAGCGTATACATATATCATATACATATATCATGTAAGCAGCATGCAAGAGAGCCCAAAGAATGTTATGCCTCTATCGGAGGGACGTAAAGTCGGTAACCTCCGAATATATTATGGAAGACTCGATGGACAAGTATACTTACCGACACCTGAAGGCTCAGAAACAAGTTTCGGGTCAATCCGACTTAGTATAAGAATGTTACGAGCGTTTGAAGTACAGAACCTTCCATGAACGTTTCAGAAGCTATTTTTGAAAAATCAAAGCAATAATCATATCAAGTACCTTTCGAATATCGCTATGAATCAAATCAACATAGAACTTTTGGAACCACACACTTGTTTCAAGACATAGCAAAATAGTTCTTCGGAAATCAAGAACATTATCCATCCTAGTGGCTCTATGAATAGGAATTTCCTTGAAATCATACATATACTTTGTCATGTTGGTTTCACAAAGATCATGCCAAAAGAAAGAAAGGGTAAGCCTTACATACCTGTTCCACGTCCTATTAGCTACGCTTATTCGTCCAAACTTGCTAGTCTACATTTAAGAGAATTGACATAATCATTAGATTCATCGACATATACTTGTCTTAGTCTTTCAAATGAATTCATTTATATTCTACCGAAATTGCGGCAGCATTTCCTCTGTAAATACACCATCCCCGAGAATTTAACTCGGCCAATTTATCAACGACAATCCGAGAATTCAACTCGGCCTAATTATCCGCAACAATACCAACAATCATACTAACAACTTCAACAATCAATCCAAAATATATTCTAACATTAGCAACCTTCGTCACACAATTCAACGGTATTTCATTTATATTCAATTCAATCACATATTATCAAGCTAACACCAATGATCCCACATTCAAGTATTAATCCGAAATCTTTCTAACATGATTCAAAAATACTTCAAACAATTCACATAACATTCAAAACAACCCAATCAACCTACTACTTCACCCGAGACCTTCCAAATTTAACAAGAACAATAACAACCTATTTCCTTCTTTCAATTTCAATTACAACAACCCAACTTACAATCTTCCAAACACATGTCTCACTTCCAAATTCATGAATTATATTTACAACCTACACATTAGCAATATTATTCCTACAAATATAAGAAACCATACTAATGTCACATTAACTTCTTCAACAATCCCACAATGATTCCAACTTCATTTCAATTCATTTCCACATACTTCAACACTCACAAATCATCCATAACACATGAAAGAAGGGGTTAAACCTTACCTTTATTCTTTGACTCCTCTATTCGGCTAGAGCTTCCATCTTGCACCATGAATATTTTTCTTGTTCCAACAACCACTCCATGTTAATTAGGGCCTTCAAATTAGTTGGAATACTAGAAGAAAATATTTTTTCTTGATAAATTTCCTTGGCACCAAATTTTGGAACCTTGGCCGAATGGCCCTATTTTTTCTCTCCAAGTTTTCTTCTTGAATTTTCTGCAATAATTTGTCTTGCTTGGTCATCTCTCTACATATATATATATAGCTCCTCCCAATACCAAGTGGACACATGCCCCCTTTCTTGAAGTTTCTTAAATAAATAAATAAAAAGGATGACTAATTATCTTATTTTGTCATCACTTTTCCATATATATATATATATGGCTCCTACTAATACCATGTGAACCTTCTTGAATATTTTGTGAAATTCCCATTTTACCCTTAGTCTTTCTCAATATTTCCAAACCAATAAACAACTTGTTCGCTAAAATAATTTGGAAAATAGTCTTACCTTTAACTTCTAGCAATTATCTTGAATTATCCGAACGTACAAAATACGGGCTATAACATCCTCCCCCCCCCCCCCCCCCCTTTAGAACATTCGTCCTCGAATGTTCAACTGACCTCATGGGGTGTCATAATACTTCGGGAGGGTCCCTTTTATAGTTGTTCTTTTCTTCATGCCCATTCCTTATCCTTTACCCTATTCTCCTTATAATCGAACTCCTGGGTCTTTACACGAGTCCTTATTCCACGTCATGGGTTTTCTAACCCAGTGCGCCAACTCATTATCCTTGTCCTTCCCAGGTCACCTCTTCTCTGTTATTGTTTCGTCACAATATCTTAATAGAAGTCATGTCTTTGGCATGCAATCTTCACTTGACGATCCAATATGGCCACCGGCTGTTCCTTGCTCTCACATTTCTTGACACAAGTATACTTGTTTTTGATTTCTTTGTATCGGCGCTCGTTTCGTCCATCGTTATTCCTTGTTGGCTCTTCGGTGTGGATTCCTTACGAATATGGTTGGGCATTGCTTCACGTCGATGATTCATATGATTTCACAGCGTATATTCTCATGCTCCGTATAATTAATGGTCCATGAACCATTTTCTGGCATCCGATGAACTCTTTTATTTCACTTATAGACACAGCGTTCTTTCTTTCCTTCAAAAATTCCAAACTACCAAGCGTTGGCACTTTCATTATAATAGTCGTTATTGTCCGAAATATCCTTTGAATCTTATCATTTTCTCTGTTATCCTTTGTGCACTTAGAGGGTAGCCATTTTCTTGCTCTTCTTATTACTCTTTAAAACATGTCGTTGCATACTTAGATAATGCACAATTTTTGCTCGATACTGGGGATTCAAATTATGGCCTAAACATATCGTAATTCATGTTGGCATGAGGCAATCTCTTAAGGTGTCTTCCATCTTTTCCCTTCATTTCGGCCTCACGGTACACTTCATTATCAGTTCATTTCTATCTTTGTCATGTATTCTCTTGGTATGCCGATATGTTTTGAATTCTAGCCCCGAGCTAATAAATTTCCTTTTCTGGCGCTTGAAATTGTTGTGATTCCTTTTAAGCCTAATATAATATGGTCTCCCCCCCCCCCCCCTTTAAGGGGGCTCCTTATATGCCAACAGTCCTTTTTGTGAAGTCTTCGTTATACCTTACTCCTCATCTTTCTTCCCAACTCTGTGCCTAACATATCGAAAACTTCTTATCCTAAGTTTTTCTTTTACTTTCTGTCTATGTCATCATTTTGTCCACATTTTCATACCCTTCCATCCACTTTTCGTCCTTTCACTTGCTTAGCGCACTTTCTCGTAATTCTTCTTTAACTACGCGTTTGTGTTGTAGCTGTGCGTCCATATTTCTCAAGCGTCCCGCTACTTTTGTTCTTAGCACAGAATCCTTACAATTTTCACTCTCCCTATCCTTGTTCATCAAACCTTTAACTATATTAATATAGCTACACATTTATTCTTTTATATATCTCTCACCTTAACATCATCGCAAAGGCCTAAGCATTCTCTCTCTTACTTCACATCCCCTGTCCTAGTCACTATTCCTTTAGCCTCACTTATTGAAATGGGTTCTCGAACCTCACACATTTCTCTTTTGTTCACTTTATCCTTTTCATGTTGCCTATCCTTGAATTTTTATCCAAGTAGTCTTATGCTTTTGCCGGTAGTTTCTCTCGGGGTTTCACTCACCGAGGTTTCTTACCTCTCACCTTCTTCCGACATTTTAGTCTTTTTTGCCTTCCATTTACTCACTCTTTTTTTTTTCCCAAATATCGTTGTATTAGAACATTTCCAATCTTAACCTGTAGTGAGCATAGCATTAGTTTAGCTCGTAACATTTGTTCCGTTTATTTTTGTTGTCACTTGAACTCCAGTACCCTTACTCGATTGGTGCCTTCCATACCATAACACCGGTTGCTGGGATACACATGCCCGCCGATACAATCATATATGGGATATCATACGCATTCATATATATTTATATAATTACTACCAACTAGCCCACAAAATACTTCCAAACGCTATTCAAGCCTATCCTAATTCCGGAGTTGTGATGCACTTTCTGTCTCTTCACCAGTCTAGTCTGCCTCGTCCTGCGCGACCTCTTATGGTCTCCAACCATCCCGTATACTCTAGTTCCCCTTAGGCTACTCTAGCTTCTCATTTGCCTCTTATGTCTCAATTTATAGAACTTTTAGTTCACTTCCCAGGGGGTCACCCATCCTAAGATTTCTCTCATCTCAGCACGCTTAACCTCGTAACTTCGATGGAATCCGGTGCCTTAATGCTGATATAATCGCGTCCACCTCCTCGCATGACCTTTATTACATGATCTGGAGCAAGTCGAAGTCTTACAGATTCCGAGACAGTTTCATAACACGTCCTTCATTTTACAATTACTATTTTATCCTTTTCAATCCTCAATATTCACCCTTCACCTTTGTGTATTACTACCTTTCGTACTAGATTCCCAGATTCCCGATGGTAACGAATATACATTCGTCGTTGTTACTTATGAATACTTCGGGTATCAGTCTGTTCGGATTTCCACTCACCATCCTTACATAACAATCTACAGCAAAACTAATTGTCAACTTTCTCTGAATCCTCCAGCAAACCTTGTTCTTACTATACCTCGAATATTATCCATCTTAATCCTTTGGGCTGCTAATTGTCTTTCTCACAATCATTTTTCGCGCCATGCCCAAATCCATAGCTCCCTTAAAATGTCACATCCCACTTATCGTTTGTTTACAGTATTTTCTTTCCACGCTTCCTTCTGTTAGGCGTACCTAACCAAATGACCTGATTTTGAAAACTTTCTGGCAGAATCTCCTTTACAATTATTACTGTTCAAACTCTGCACGCAGCAAATACCAACAATGCCTCATAGGGCATACATATGCATACTACACATTCCAGCCATCCATAGCTCCCAGTCTCAGATAACAGAACAAATATATCAAAACTTACCTTTATGACTTTCCATATCATCCCTCACCTTCTTCCGTCGTATGTAAGGCTTACATAAGGAGTCTCATTTTCCTATGACTTGGCTCTATCGCACGATCTAAAACAGAAAGAAGGTCAACAATCCCTAGATGCCCTGTAGCCCCCTGTTTATAAATGTGGCCGGCTTCACACCTATAAACAGGACTCTACTAGACACGACTTTGCAGACAACCCCTAAGACAACCTGCTCTGATACCACTTTGTCACACCCCGATCTTACTAGGGTGTGATGGGCACCCGACCCCATACTCGGAGCCGAGCGAACCCGCTGACTCTTATTACACACATAGTCTCCTTGAACTCTTAAATCAAATATAATGAAATACATAGTAAAGCTTTCAAAATCTTTCTTTTCATCGTACTCAATTCAAATAAATTCTATCGTCACATGAAACTTGTAACATGAAACACAATAACACATCGGTTGGTGGAGCGGCTTACAATACCTACATTCTATACCCACGACTCTGTCTGCAAAGTCTCTAACTTCGAACAAGACATCATAGCATAATAGTCTGACCCGGCAACTCTCCAAGGGCAAATGGAGCTTGCCAACTTCGCTGGAACATCTTCTATAATGGCTTCTACTCATCTGGGTGTACCTGCGCGGCATGAAACGCAGCCCCCGAAGAAAGGGGGTCAGTACGAGCAATGTACTGAGTATGTAAGGCATGAATAGTAACATAGTAAGAGATGTAATTATGAATAATACCAGAATGGAGATATAGAGCACATCATGGGGTAAAAGAGTAACCTGTACATCTGAATGCCTTTTAGGCGGGTACCATGCATGCTTAGTGCTGCGGAACGTGCAGCCCGATCCATATATATACATATCATATTTTACTTTCTTTGAAAACATTTCTTTTTCGTATATATGTAAAATAGAACATATCATATTGCCGAGGCGTCGGCTCCGATCCATTTAGCCACATATATCCCGCGTCCGGGACGATATTAACTGATGTGGGATTTGCCTGAACCAATGTGGGATTTGCCTAAACCAATGTGGGATTCGCCTAAGGCAAGCCTTACACTCACCCCCCTTTGGGACTCAGCGTTCTTGCTGAGGTTTGCCCCACCACTGGGTTTGCCCCACCACCGGCTTCGATACCAACTGATCAGGTGGCAATGCGGCTATAGCGCCTCACCTTTCCCCTTACCCCATATACATATACATATATCATGTTCATGTAGCGTATACATATATCATGTAAGCAGCATGCAGGAAAGCCCAAAGAATGTTATGCCTCTATCGGAGGGACGTAAAGTCGGTAACCTCCGAATATATTATGGAAGACTCGATAGACAAGTATACTTACCGACACCTGAAGGCTCTGAAACAAGTTTCGGGTCAATCCGACTTAGTATAAGAAAGTTACGAGCGTTTGAAGTACAGAACCTTCCATGAACGTTTCAGAAGCTATTTTTGAAAAATCAAAGCAATAATCATATCAAGTACCTTTCGAATATCGCTATGAATGAAATCAACATAGAACTTTTGGAACCACACACTTGTATCAAGACATAGCAAAATAGTTCTTCGGAAATCAAGAACATTAGCCATCCTAGTGGCTCTAAGAATAGGAATTTCTTTGAAATCATACATACAGTTTGTCATGTTGGTTTCACAAAGATCATGCCAAAAGAAAGAAAGGGTAAGCCTTACATACCTGTTCCACGTCCTATTAGCTTCGCTTATTCGTCCAAACTTGCTAGTCTACATTCAAGAGAATTGACATAATCATTAGATTCATCGACATATACTTGTCTTAGTCTTTCAAATGAATTCATTTATATTCTACCGAAATTTCGGCAGCATTTCCCCTGTAAATACACCATCCCCGAGAATTTAACTCGGCTAATTTATCAACGACAATCCGAGAATTCAACTCGGCCAAATTATCCGCAACAATACCAACAATCATACTAACAACTTCAACAATCAATCCATAATATATTCTAACATTAGCAACCTTCATCACACAATTCAATGGTATTTCATTTATATTCAATTCAATCACATATTATCAAGCTAACACCAATGATCCCACATTCAAGTATTAATCCGAAATCTTTCTAACATGATTCAAAAATACTTCAAACAATTCACATAACATTCAAAACAACCCAATCAACCTACTACTTCACCCGAGACCATCCAAATGAAACAAGAACAATAACAACCTATTTACTTCTTTCAATTTCAATTACAACAACCCAACTTAAAATCTTCCAAACACATGTCTCACTTCCAAATTCATGAATTATATTTACAACCTACACATTAGCAATATCATTCCTACAAATATAAGAAACCATACTAATGTCACATTAACTTCTTCAAGAATCCCACAATGATTCCAACTTCATTTCAATTCATTTCCACATACTTCAACACTCACAAATCATCCTTAACACATGAAAAAAGGGGTTAAACCTTACCTTTATTCTTTGACTCCTCTATTCGGCTAGAGCTTCCATCTTGACCATGAATATTTTGCTTGTTCCAACAACCACTCCATGTTAATTAGGGCCTTCAAATTAGTTGGAATACTAGAAGAAAATATTTTTTCTTGATAAATTTCCTTGGCACCAAATTTTGGAACCTTGGCCGAATGGCCCTATTTTTTCTCTCCAAGTTTTCTTCTTGAATTTTCTGCAATAATTTGTCTTGCTTGGTCATCTCTCTACATATATATATATATATATATATATATATATATATATATATATATATATATATATATATATATATAGCTCCTCCCAATACCAAGTGGACACATGCCCCCTTTCTTGAAGTTTCTTAAATAAATAAAAAAAAAGGATGACTAATTATCTTATTTTGTCATCACTTTTCCATATATATATATATATATATATATATATCACTACTAAAAAATCAGCGTTTAGTGACGGAATATTAGCGACAGACCATATTCTGTCGCTAATTAACGACGGATTAGCTACGGATTTCTCATTTTGTCGCGAGAAAAGCAACTAAAATTTTATCTCATTATATAGTGACGGATTAGCAACGAAAACTGAGTTTCGTCACTAATAATTAGCGCGAATTTTTGGCGCCTTAAATTTCACTACAGATTTAGCAACAGAAGAGGCGCGACAAATTTTATTTTTCATTAGCGACGGATTCAGCAACCAAAAATCCGTCGCTAGGCCTTTAATTTTTCTCGAAAAAAATATATATTTGCAGCAACGGAAAAATTTGTCGCAATATTAATTATTAAAAGAAATCAATATATTATTCAGCGACGGATTATAAAATTCGTCGCTAGTCCGTCGTTAAATGTAAAAAAAGATATCTCCTAGCTAGGGCACACATTATTTCATTTCAGTTCAAACACAGTAGCCAACACAGATAGAGAGAGAGTGTGTGCGAAATTGCTAACATAGAGAGAGAGAGAGCACAACATAGATCAAAATAATGTGAATCTAGGGTTTCTATTGTGTTTTTCTCTTCTTCTACTGCAACTTTTATCTAAAGGAAAGGTATGTTTTGATTTTTCTATGTTTTATGGGCAGTTTCTTTATTCTTTATCTCCTTCTTTGTGTTTTCTGACATTAAATCTAAAACGAAATTAAGATATATGTGTTTTCTTGCTTATTATCTAAAGGATAGAGTGTCTTTAAGTTTTTTTTTGGCTAAAATCAAAGTTGGGTGTCTTGAAAACTGTTGGGTTTATAATTTATTTGAAGGTTAAGTGTTGGGAATCTCTATTTCGGCCAAAATCTGATGAAAATGGAAATTCGACCTTTGTTTGTGCTAAATCTTGTAGGATAATATTATTTGGTGGTTAAAGTTTGATTTAATTTGTTGCATGTCGAGAAAAATCTTGAAGAACTCAACATTCTTTATATCCTGTGATTTGAAATCAGTGTTAGTGAACTGGGTTTCTTACTCAATTTTTTTTGTTTCAGTTTCAGTTTGTCATTTTTTTTAACTAAAAGGTGAATGATATTTTCTGTTTCACTAAGTTATTTCAGCTTGTTCTTCCATTTAGAGGTCATTCAGTTGTATTAATGATATGAAGACAGATCTTCTGGCTGCGTTGCCTTTTGCTGCTGCTCTGAGTGTTACAATGATGCATCCTGGTTGAAATGTTACTGCATCTTTAGAAGCTGAAATAAGTGTCAGGTTGCTGATTGTTTTCTAGGCAAGCAACTGCTATAGTGGAGACATATTTTGTGCCTTACTTTGCTATTTGATGAACTGCTACTACATTTGAATGAGTTTTGTATCTGCACTTTGAGAGTTGTTTACTGTGTTTGAATGATTGCATTTACAACAAACATATGTGGTCTTTGATAATTAATGATTCTAACACTTTCTTGTTGGACAGGTGGTGTGGAGTATTATTTGCTCCCTTGGAATATGGAAACTGAAGCTTCTTTTGGTATTTGTAATTTCTTAAGGCAATTCAGCAGTTCCACTGCTGCTAGAAAAGTTGATTTTACAGACCTTACATAAGAATTGTATCTCATTTCTTGTTTACTGCATGAAAGTATATAGGAACCTTTTTGTTTGTACATATTAAAAGATAAAAAAAAGTATATCATCTACTGTTGTACTATGATTTTTCTACTGTAATCGATTTCAAATTGCAGTCATCCGCATAAATGGTATCCGCAAATTGCAGTCATATTTATGCATTGGAGGTGATTTTCTTTAGCATCACTGTGGTTAGTCTTTGTGTATCTTTTATTATATGGATACTTCCATATTAATGGACTAATTTTTTCGTCCTGTTTCTAATGTCCGTAAGAAGATTTTGACCTGATGAATGTTGAAGGAGTTACAAGAGGGAATGTGGCAAGCCATCTCCAGGTATATTTATATATATTTTCATATGTTTCCTTTAATCTGCTTTATATTTTTACAAATGGTATATATGTATGCTTTTTGTTACTGCTCAGATATATGTATGCTTTTGTTACAAATGGGATATAAAGTTGCATTGCTGTTGATGTTCTATGTTGTTACTGGTGTGCTTTTAGTACAGTATTTTTAGCATTTTTGTACTGCTAATGCTAATGAAATGCAATGTAAAAATGCTAGTTTTTCAGCATTTCTACACTGCGTTTTCAGTATTTCTGCACTGCGTTTCAGCATTTCTGCACAATATTTCAGCATTTCTGCAAAGCGTTTCAGCATTTCTGCAATGCGTTTCAGCATTTCTGCACAGTTTTTCAGCATCTCTGCACTGCGTTTCAGCATTTCTGCACAGTTTTTCAGCATTTTTGCACAACGTTTCAGCATTTCTGCACAGTTTTTCAGCATTTTTGTACTGCGTTTTCAGCATTTCTGCACTGCGTTTCAGCATTTCTGCACTGCGTTTCAGCATTTCTGAAATGTAGTGCAAAAATGCTAAAAATACTGTACTAAAATGCTGAAACTTAGTACAGAAATGCTGAAAAACCTATGCAGAAATGCGAAAAATGCAGTGCAAAAATATAAATACGCAGTGCAGAAAAAAATCACTGCTGAAGCACAACACTAAAAAAATACTGAAACGCAGTTTAGAAAATCGTGCAGAAATGCTGAAACGCAGTGCAGAAATGCTGAAAAACGCAGTGCAGAAATGCTGAAACGCTGAAAAATTGTGCAGAAATGCTGAAACGCAGTGCAGAAATGCTGAAAATGCAGTGCAGAAATGCTGAAACGCTGTGCAGAAATGCTGAAAAATTGTGCAGAAATGCTGAAAAACTGTGCAGAAATGCAGACCATATCTCACCATATCTCCAATAGTTCCTTTGGAGGATCACAAGATCTTCAAATTATTGAGAAGTGTTATCCCATGCAGAAAAGTATATTCTTGACGTTGACAAATGAGCAGGTTTATTCTTAACTTTCTAATATATAGGTGTTGATCGTGTTCGTTTCCTTTGAACTTGAATGCCAATAAAGATGGCTGAATACAATCTATGAATTACCAATGTCGTTTCATGGTTGTTAATTACTGTTTATTAACTTGTCTATAAGAATGATTTGCTTGGAATAAGAAATACGTTTTAGTAGGAAAATTGCAATGTAAATTGGCTACTTCGATTGAGTCTTTGTATATGTAAAACCATTATTCTAAGAAGTTACATTTTGCATAACTTGGGGGCTTATCGAAATCCCTAATTTACTGCTAAACTTGAAATGGAGTGACTGTTGCCTGCTGTTGGTTTTTCGAGCCACATTTGGAGTTGGGTTTGTTGGTAAGAAACTGCTGCATTTGGATCATTTGGCTGCTGAACTTCAGGTAAGCTATTACTGCATATTTTTGGTTAACCGTTACTGCAATTGGAGCCTTATCAGTGTTAAATGGGCAGGCAGTAGTTGCCACATTCTGTTGTATAAAACACTGTTAGGGTCGAGGGTGCTATGTTGTTACATCTCCTTGTCAAGGTGTACTGTCTTAAAGGCTGTTGTGGCACTTTTAAATTCATTGTTGGGACAACCTTGAGATAATTTTGAGTGTTGTTGCACTGAGAACATATTGCTGCACTTGGTTTCTATTTTGAGAACTAAGGTGTAATGGTTGTGCAGTTCTGAATTTTAATGACTCCTGCCTTTACATTTTGTTGTTTTGCTGCTTGGCCATTACCTACAGTTGGCTTCTATGATCGGTAATGAATTGAGATTAAATGGTTGCTTGGTTTTTGCCATTGCATTTTGGCCTAATAGTGAACGACATGTGCTACTACATTTTATGGGTTGTTGTTGTATTTGTGATTTGGCCATTGCATCTGATGAATTAAGCTCCTACATATCTTGGTGTTGGAACTGTTGTGCTATAAGGTTACTTGCTGTTCCATTTTGAACTAAGCCATTGCTTTTTTTTTGGGCTAAACATGAATCTGCATTGCTGTTGATGTTCTATGTTGTTACTGGTGTGCTTTTGCTGGAATTTGTAATATTGTTACTGCATATACCAAAGGCGACTTAATCTAAGGATGGGTACTTACAACCCCACCACAAGTCCATAACTAACTTAACCTTCCAGCTCTTATAATATACAAATGCCAATTAGTACCTAATTGTATATGCGAAGCTTATTTTTTTTTAGTCGGTCCAAAAAGAACACAGTTGTTATTGACTCTTGAAAACTAATGTACTAACATATGTTGAGATGGAGAGGATTGAACCTTAACAAGTCCTTATGACTGAAGACTATAGATTACTAAAACTATATTCTACTGGTAAATATTCTACAACTCAAAAATTTATAGATTTTAGCATGAAGATCACATGAATTATCTGCGGAAAAGAAAATCCCAAGTAACCTTGCCTCCAAACTTTTTTAAAATATTGGTGTAGTAGTTGGTGTGTGAATATGGATGGATCTAGTGTTGTAGCCGTTATTTTGCCAAAATCTTCCATATTCCACATTCCTCTGTCAACTCATGGTCCGATTCTTTAAAAGGTAAAACGTTATTGTTTCAAGTTATTTTTGGAGTAGCTAGGGAGAAAAGATGTAAAGATAGTATAGAAATTTCTTAGAACTCAAAATATGGAAGAACTTAACCAACTCAAATAAACTAGTAACTGATACTTTCATCTGAAATTTACATCCTTAACAAGATATATGCTGATTTTTCTTTGAGATTGGAAAGAAAGTTTACCGCTTCACTGCTATATTAGTGTCACTTTTACTTTGTTTTAGAATAAAATAATACATGTGATGTGAATGTAGAATAATTCTACTTACTTCATGCCCATTGGCACTATAATTGCAGTTACACTTCCCTTGCATTTATTAAATCTTTGTTCACATCTCTCATGTGATTTGCATTGTGTTTCTTTATGGATTGCTGTATGGCCAACTAATTCTTCATATACATTCATGTGCTTTGGTTCCTTTTGCCTTTTTTTTTTTTTTTTTTTAAGTTCTGCCTGTATTAGTGTTTTAAGCTAGTAATTTCTCCCATTGAATACAATTTAATTTTTTATGCAGGGGCAACCCCCTGATTGCATACTAAAGGACGCAAAAAACACCAGCAAGCTAAGTTATTCAAGTTTGCTTAGGAGCATTAATCCTATGAGCAGATCTAGAGTTTATCAAGCTTTGGCAGAAGAAGATATTGAAGCTGTAAGTAGATGAAATTCAAAACTAATGAATTATGAAATAGGGTCACTGGAAATCATACCTTTCTTATACTTGAACATTTGGATACTTTTCTCCATGTTACTTATAGTTTTGGTGTAAAGGGTTCTAACTATGACGTGTAGATAATTGGGATATTTTGTTAAAATGGATGTGGTTGAACAACACAAGCATAGTGTATTGTATACATTTTCCAACCATCTAAGTGCTATTAATGCAATTGATTAAACTTATCAGTAAAACAGAAAGGAAAACATGAGCAGAAGGTGTAAACTTGTGGTATATGGTATTAGCTTAGTGCTAGCAGCCAATTAACTTGTGGTATATGGTATTAGCTTAGTGCTAGCAGCCAATTAACTTGTGATATATGCATTTTGTGGGGCTTGTTTTAGTTTCTTTATAGTCTAAAGTTTTGGTTTCAAGTCTGTTTTGATGTTGATAAGTAATGAAACATTATTGATTGAGAGTAGTTCTTTCTCAGGATTATACGGCTTAAGCTGTAACCGTGACAAGATATCGGATGGCTAAAGCTCTTTTAATTTTTGCAGGATGCCAAGGGCAATGATGTTGATCTCAGTCTGATATTGATCAATGTGAAGCATATTACGAAGCTGCTAGGGGAACAAGGAAGAGAAGAATATATGGTCTTGGATCTCAAGCACAAAGTTATCTGCTTTTTGTTGGAAAGAACAAAATTATGCACTAACAATACTTGATGGATGTGTGGGTTCTTTTGGTAGTTGACAGCTTGATGTTGTCGGTGTTTTGGACTTAACGATTAGGATTTCGCTATCTATTTTGAATTTTGTTTATAAATATTATTTTATGTGAATGTCAGTTATTTTTAAGGGTATTTATTACTTTGTATTTAGTATGTGTTAACAGGTGTATTTAAAATAAAATAAAAAATTGAAAGAAAAATATTTGTGACAGATTTGCGACGGATTTCGGTCGTTGCTAGAGGGAAAACAGTAGGCTACAGACTGCGACAAACATTGTATTGTCGCTAAATGCAGGCATAAATAATTCAAAGATTTTGCGACGGATTAGCGACAATAGTTTTCGTCGCTAATTTACTAAAACGACGAAATGAAATATAAAATTAGTCACGGAATTCATAACAATAGCAACAAAATAATCCGTTGCTATAATGTGGAATGGATTTCATACGTCGCCACTCTGTCGCTAAGTTTGCTATGGATTTTATTTTTCCGTCGCTAATAGGTTAGCAACGCGCAAAATCGCAACAGACGACATTCCGTCGCTAATCCGTCGCAACACATGTTTAGCAACAGATATATGCTGATTAGTGACGGAATACGTCCGTCACTAAACGCTGTTTTTTTAGTAGTGTATATATATATATATATATTTATATGGCTCCTACTAATACCATGTGAACCTTCTTGAATCTTTTGTGAAATTCTCATTTTACCCTTAGTCTTTCTCAATATTTCCATACCAATAAACAACTTGTTCACTAAAATAATTTGGAAAATAGTCTTACCTTTAACTTCTCGCAATTATCTTGAATTATCCGAACGTACAAAATACGAGCTATAACAGGATTTGGGTGGGTGCCACTCACGGCTGTTTTGGTCTTGGCCTAAAGTTAGTTTGTTGACTATTTTTGGTATTATGATCTTAGAATCTGATTTATAAGGTTAAAAACATGTTAGATTCAGTTTTAGCATCTGTGAACCTATACTAATGCTCTGTTGAGTCTTGTAATGATAGTTGAAGTTCCCTATCGGCAAAACATGCTATTTATGTATTTTGTAATCACTTCCCTGCTAAGTTTGAACCTGTTAGGCTCAGTCGAGAACACTCTGTGAACTAGATGAGTTTATACCCTTGTTTATTTGTTTGGACTTGTATGAATTATGGGATTGCTATGTCTTGCTAGCATACTAAAAGTAAATATCAAATGCATGTTTATATGACTATGTACTATGCCTAATTGTGTGTTCCTGCTTGTGCATACACTTGAATTGCCCATGCCTGTTAAAAATAGATGTTGTCCCCTTTACTTCTTTCTCTATGTGAACTGTCTAGACCTTAGCACAGTTTGAAGTTTGGAAACATGAATCTAAATATTGAAAGTCTAAATTGAGAGAGGATGTCACATAGTATATGGACAATTATGAGTATGACTTACCTAGAACCAAGGAAGAAGGGAATACAACTTGGAGTTTCTAGCTAACTCGGTTCAATTCCCCTATTCTAGGTTGCTGGGGTTCCCTCTTAAGAATCCATGTCCTATGGGACCCTCTTGAGTGTTTAAAAATAAGTGAAGTCTTTGTATATCATGTATATTGTTGGTGTTTGCCTTGTATATTGTCCTCCTCTTGATTCTGCTTAACTTTGCCTCAAACATTTAAGGTCTTAGCATGTTTATTCTTGCTGTTTGCTCTTTGTGTGATTGATTTTTTGTGGTATATGAAGAGATATACTCAGATATACAGAGTGTATACAATTCTATATACTCCCAAGTGTATATAAGTTGGTATATTTAGTATATACTAGTCTCTCTCAACGTGCGTTGCACGTTTAGCTCATATCATTATTATATAAAGTTTGTATTACAAAATATAAAATGTAATCATATGTATATTTTACAAATTATTGTTCGAGTTATAACAATATTTAATTTGGACACATATTATTTGCGGACCAATTAATGTTTGTTTTATAATTTTTTCCATTATTTAACTTCATTCTTAAATAGAAAATCCATAGCTGAATATTTTGTTTGTGAGTGTCTCAAATGAAGTAACATTTCTCATAAAAGTTCAGGTTTTTTTTTTTCAAATGAAACTTATATGAAGCACGATTTTGGCTTTTTTTTTTTTAACTCCAACTTTAACTTCATATATTGATATATTTAAATTTTAACCAAATACTGACCGATGAACACACTTAAGTCACACACGTATGGAGTAAAACTACTTTGATTTGGTTTGTATCAATAAAGTCCCTTAATTTGTGTGTTATCTCTTAAAACATCACTATTGCTGCATTGTGAAGTAAGATTCGCCAAAAATCCTTGTTGGCATTTTAAACTGCTTCTTTACTAATTAGTAAAAAAAAAATAGTTTCATACGTAATACCAAAGGCCCCACGTTCTTAATGGGTTTTAACCGTTTAACTCATTCGTCCGGCCAAACTGGTCATGACTTACACTTATTTTTCATTTTAGTTGCAAACAAATAAACCGAGGCATTAGATATTTCTTAGTTTCAATTGACCAAGCAATAGCTTATATTCTTCAAATTCTTTCTATGAAATGATTATTTAAGCTCAAACTTAGATATAGTGAAAGGTCGAACATGTTACTCTTCATTATTTATAAGTTCTTTTCTCATATTCACCATAAAATAAATATGGACTTTAAGGAATGTCAAAATAACAGGAGCCTTTACAGACATATCGGGATTACTTAAATAACGTCATTAGGCACATAATTAGTTCGAAATGAAGTTTTATAACAGAAGGGCTAGCTTTTACATTTTTGTTTATTTCAACTACAGTATATGCTTTTATACACAATAATATAAATAATAAATTAGAATTTAAAATGCCAAAAGGTATTTCAGGGAAAGTTTAGTTCACATACCGAAAATGTGATTTTTTGTGAAATAATATACGACTTAAGTGACTTTATTAATATAAAATAAAGCTAAGTGACTTTGCATCATAATTTACTTAACTTGAGTGATCATTTGAGATATTTATTCTGACTTTTTCAAGAAGTGTGTTGTTCTTGAATTCCCAGTTCGAGATTTCCTCCACTACCCTAATAGATGTCTCCATGTTTGCCAGACTGCCATTTCTTCCTCTTTGGTGCCATTACTGATTAGAATAAGGAGGATTCAGAAACCTGGACAATATATAATATATCTAGAGCCATGACAATTTATATCTGGTTTTATCCTTTTTATGATATCAAAATGAGATTAATTAAATTTTACTCCTAATAAATAGATTAAGATAGGTTCATAGGATAGTAGTACAAAAGCATAAGTCTTGCACAAAAACATACGCATCAAAACTCATTTAATCTTGGTTCCTTGTAGATGAGGTCCACATTGTGCGGATGACGCATTTATGGATATTCTAAATGATCTCTAATAATTGCCCTAAGCTCTTTCATTATAAAACACAAAGTTGTGACGGAAAGAGGTCTGGAGAATTTAAAAAATTATAAGGAGCGAATGGTTGTGACTGAAGCAACACGATGGTTGGAATCGTTGTGACTATCCGTATGAAATATTTAGTTTAAAAAAATTAGTAGATTATTTAGGTTAATTAAAAGGGTATTTATGTAATTTAGCTTTTAAGTTAGGTAGTTCATGCTTTTAATATAATATAGATGGAGTATATCATTCTATTAGGTGTAAACTATTGTTGGGTATGTTTAGTTTTTGGGCCGGTTTCTTTCTTTCTAGTTGTTGGGCCTCTGTTTTATGTGTTAGATGTGATTTATATTTATCCCAGTCTGTTGATTCCGCTAAATGACCTATTTGGGCCCTGAATTCTCTTGCATTGTTATTTAATCTAGGCCTGAGTTTCTTTTCTCTAGTATTATAGTTTCATTTCTGTTATACATTTTCTTGATTTGCACACTTGATTTGTTTCAGTATGAAATTATATGTGCCTTAGTTTAAACACTTAGATAAATACTAATCCTTATCCCTTTCATGTTCCATGTGATTCAACCCGGGCCACTTGGGCCGCATTCTTGCATTAACCATGTTGGGCCAGAGGCCCAACCTTCTCTTCCTTTATCAAGTCAGTGTGAAAAAATGAAAGGGAAGCAAATATATTGAAGGCCCAACCATGAGTGAAAATGGTGAACTATTGGTGGAAATAGCCAACTGGTGGGCTTAGGTAGGCCTACCAGCCTAACCCTCCTTCTTTTATTTTAATTTTTTGTGTATATGTATTTGTAGAAGACATGTGAAAAATTATTGAAACGCCTATGTATGTGTACAACTTAGGAGATCAATACTTAGTATTTTAGGAAGTCGCTAAACCGTTTTTAAACTCGAATGATAACTAACTTTGCATGAAATCGAAATTTGATTTGATTTTGGAGTTTTAAAAAACTGGCTTAGGCTACTGATTAAGTGAAAAATAATAAAAAAATAAGATTTTTACTTAAAGCAGGATCGGTGTTAAAGAATGAGGCCAAATGATTCTTTAAAATGACAGAGTAATGAATTTTGGGCCTTAAACCCGTAATTAAAGTGATAAATTGCTTAGTGGTTTTACTTTATAACTGAAACTGTTAAAAAAAATTATAACTGAAACTGAGTTGAAAACAGGTTAACTTCAAAACTGCATTTTTTGTAACACCAAAAGAACAATTTCTGGACTTGGGTTGAAAGAAATGTACAAATCTGGACACTTTCACAGGCTAAAAAATGGAACTGATTCTGGATTTGCGAAACTTGAATAAATTGAGACTGATTTGGGCGTTGAAGCCTAGAACCTGCTGGACTGAAAAAACCAAAAGAAAATCTATTTTGGGCCAGTTCTGAGATGAGATGGAATTTGGACTTGGAGTATGGATTGACCTTGTGGGCTTCAATAAAGTGAACTTGGTCTTGAATAAAAATACTTGCATTTTTGTATACATATATATACATATGTATGTATAAAAGGGAGATATACTCCATACTATGTATAATAAAACCCATAAGTACTAAACCCATTTTATTAGTACATAAATAGTTGCGACTCTACTCGGGAGAAATCTCAGGTGTGTCTTAGTCCGGAAATAAAGTGAGTTGAATACTTATGTGAATTTTTGAACCCAAAACCCCTTTTCTAAGGGAGCTTTTTGCCAAAAAATTTTGAGTTTATGATAAAGAAATGAAATGAAAATTTTGCGGAAACTTAAACACTTTTAAGCAAATAAATACATTAATCACACATTGAAACTCGTACGTCAACCGTATTCTACAGATCTTTAATACTAGGGAGCGTAAACCCTTCCCTAGGGGATCACCAGAACCCTTACCTCGAACTTTGGTACCGAAGGATTTCTCTTTTTCTTGAAAAAATCCTTTTACCCGGTTTTCCTAATTTTCCTTAATAAACTAAGTGGCAACTCTAGTAATACATAAAATCCAATTAGAGCACCAACAACTTCCTGGTAGCTTTTATGCGCCCGTGTAAAAGTGAACTGTAACAGATGGCAACTCTGTTGGGGATTTCCTAGGTTCTAATCATAAGGGTTTCAATATAATGTGATTTTAACTGTATTTATTTGCTTATGTGTTTAATTTCCACAATCCGTCATTCATATCATATCATAAGTTCCGCCACTCCTGGCAAAACATATGGCTTCAAAGGGGACACGCGGGATCGCGGTCTAGCCTTCACTAAAAAAATTCAAAACACCCTTACTTTGGAACACTTTGAACATTAAGTTGGTGTGCGGTCACCCAATGGCCGACAACGGTTCACCCCGAGTAGTCCGCTCGGGTCCCAGGTCAATTCGAAAAAACCACTCTTGCATAAGCCTAGTATTAGAGCTAAGCCTAATCCAAAGATGAAGTAGACTGGGGACTTGGATATTTTAGACGTATCTAAACTCGATAGGAAGACTACCCCGTGTCAAGTACGGTCTATGACCAGAAAAATGCCGCATCTCATATTATGTGCTATTTGGAAACATGTAATGTGCCTATGAGTTGAACCATTGCTTATTGGGGTTGGGGGGGGGGGGGGGGGAGGGGGGAATTAACCTTAGTGTTTATTTTGTAGATGTCAGTCAATTTGGAATTCAATATGGTTCCTAGTACACCGGACTTACTACATATTTGGTGGGCCCTAATGTGTCAAGAGGAAAAGAAGGGTATTTCATGTCATTTAGAAAATTTGACATCTATTATGACAATGACGGGTTGTACTTACCGGGTATTGGGATCGAGATAGAATGGTCTTCCGCTTCAGGAGTGATGTAGAGATGGCCCCTACTTTGGAAGAGTTTAAGGATGTTTTGACTAGTGTAGGTTTGGGACTAAAAACGAGAAAGAAACCCGAACAAAATGCCTTAATCCCAGAAAAGCCCACCTACTCCCAAATTTGCAAAATGCTTTCCTTATCCCACGCCAATTGGACCCACGGTCCAACTATACCCTTTAGAGAGTTGTACAAAAGGTTCGAAAAACCAAATAGATTTGTTGAGCATCCGGGGGAGTTCAAAACCTACGCTGAATGGTTAGCCACCCAACCCTTAGTCTTTGCCATTATATTTTTGAGAATCATCGTCTACCCCAAAGATTGGTCATTAGCCATACACGCCCGAGTCATTTTAGTTACCCATGCCATCTTCTACGGCATAACCCAAAAAGAAGAAACCAAATACTTCGACCTAACCCCAATTATCCTAGCCGACCTATACCGAGCCTTAAGCCTTTGCCGAAACCACTACAAATACTTCCAAGGATGTACCCTACTCCTACAATGGTGGATCCTTAAACATACGATCACTGTCAGGGGTAACCAATACCTAAGTAAGCCAGCTGAAAAGGACAAGCTCCATAACTTTTGTCCAAACTTTAGGGACCACACCAAGTAGAGTTGTGCATTTACCTTTTCTAGGTTGAAAGAAGAAATCATTCAATGGATGTTCCACGACTTCGTATCTGATAAAGTTATGGTCAAGGGTAGGAAGTGCTAATTTTTACCGCTTATGGGGATTCGAGGGATTCTCCCTTATGTGCCCGATAGAGTTTTAAGATAGTTTGGGAGGATCCAATTCATGCCCCAAGTCGGAGGCATGGGAGATTTCATCATTTTCTATGAAGGGGATAGGCCACCGAAAGCTTTAGAGTGCTTGTGCGAGTGGAAAAGGTCGCATGATTTGGGGTCCCGATACTTTGGCTCCCGATAGGTTCGTCCCGATTGTGTGGTGGAGTATAAGGATTGGTGAAGGTCCAACTTACGAGGTACTCTCCCTCCTAGACCCGTTCTCTATAGTTATGTACAAGATAAGGATTCACAGGCCGAGATTCGAGCCCGTTTGGTTTCAGAGGAGAGCTTACGACAGAGATGCCAAGTATTTGGAAAAGATTGAGCATGACCAAGCCACCATAGCTAGTTTGAGCTGTGAGTTGGAGTTTACTAATGACTGTTTGATTGAGCTTGATGATCGGATGAAGAAAACTTTGGATGACGTTGCTCCATTGACTTTTACACAGAAGGGTTTTCTGATGGAGGCCACATTGACATCAGCCTATCTTCATATCCAGACTACCCTCCGAAAGGCAAAGAAGGCTAGGACTGACCGAGCTTCCTTATCAGCCACCGGAGGACACTTCTGCTGATTCATTTTATACACTGTCTCTACTTTATCCTTTTTGTACCCCTTCAGGGATATTAACGAAATTTCATGATTATGAGGCAATTGTTTGACTCAAGTGGCACATTCATGTTTCACATAATTAGTATGCCTTAGGAAACACCTACAATTGTATAAATTGCTTTACATGATTTATTTGCTTCATATGTTCCGTTTAAATGCTTAATTGATCTCAAGTACCAATCACTATCCCGAAGAAAAACAATGAAAACAATGCCCATACTAAGCTTAGTGACGTTCTCAGAATCTGAAGATGGACACGAAGAACATATCAGGGCACGAGGCCAGGAGGGAAAGCGAGGGTTCGCTCTATCACAAAATTCAAGATCTCGAGAAACAGATCTGGGCTGTCAGAGCCAAAATCAAAAAGGCAGATGAATTAATGGATTTGGCGGAAAGTCCGCCCAAGGAACCTGTTGAAACACAACACCAAGACGAGAATGTTTTGGACAAAGGAAAGGGGATACTTTTAGAGTAGAGTCCGGTAGTCGAGGAACTGGAAGAAAAGAAGATGGAGTCTGACTCACTAGAACCCACGTGGCCGTCAAAAGAGGTTGCTTCCGTCACACCACCAAGCCCAAGAAAGGAGCCTGAAGAACGGGTAGAGTTCGTCTGGCCAGCATCGCCTGAATGGTGGGCCATTGCGCTCAAAGTTGTGGCTTGCCCCTACCGTGTCTCGCCCAGGCACGTGACAAGTGAGGAAGTTTTGGACGAACTTAAGAGTAAGGGGATAATTTGTGTCAGCCATGGGGGGGTTGCCACCTTATGCTCTGATTTTCGCACATAAGAGGTGCCCTTTTCATCAGGAGCAAGCTGGTCATACCGCCAATGAGTGTTTGGACCTAAGAAAAAGGATTTTAAGGCTGATAAATGAAAAGAGCATCACTAAGTTGTGGGGCCCCCACTCATTATTGGTCCACGACACTGTTCCCCCAACTGAAGGGATCACGCAGAACACTTATATTTGGCATTACGACTTCACTGTCTTCAAAGATTCATATGCCAGCATTTTCCAAAAGTTGGTCAGTATTAGGAAAATCGTCCCAATCAGAACTAGCAGAGCTCTGACTGAAGGAACCAGTCGAAAGAGGATGCGCCTTCACCATTCCGAGGCCCTTGGGTATGTTATTGAGGAGTGCAATGCTTTTAAGTTTGAGGTGGAACATTTGGTCCACACGGGCAGCATCTGGGTGGTGCTCCTGCCGCAGTATTAGAAATTAGGGCTTGTGGGCCGGGAGAAGGGTTGAAAGGACAAACAACCCATTTTGACCTGAGGGGAAGGTCATCTTTTGGGTAAAATTTTAAGGGATCCCATTTTTGTATTTAACACAGATTTGTCCCCCCTATTTATATGTAAAGGGAACTGTGCCGACCAGATGTCCTAAGGAAAGATACGCAGAAAGCCCTTATCGGGCCTGGTCACAGGTGGGTTTTAAGTTAAGGAGTCTTATCTTATGTAAATCAAACTACGAATGTGCCTGATTTCCTGCAGAAGGATACGTAGGCAGTCTACGTAAGACTTGGTCCCTATATATTATAAATATTATATTCCACCACTTAACAAAGACGAAATACCCAAAACTCGGTACAAAAGATCAATCAAGCATTTAAGTCAAACATATGATTATTTATGCACTACATGTTTTAACTACCAATTATGTGCGATATTCTGCTTATCTTTTATTGCCTAATACACTAACCTAGTTTGCTTTTGAGTTATTCTTTTCTTAGAGAAGAGAAAGTTGATTCGTGTTCACACTGGCATACTCCACAAGATCAAGAGCTGCAATAGCATCCCTATCCCAAAAAGACAAAGGCAAAGAAAAAATGACTGGTACTTCCGAGAATGAGACTGCTCCAACTGACATCGCTCTCAGAGATTCACCTCTTCGAAAATTACCTGAGTTCTTTCCTACTGAGGACGTTATGAAGATGATGTTTGAGAAAATCACTGACCTTCAAGAAGAAGTCGCACGGAACAAAGTCGCTAATGCTGCCCGAGAAGCACCTACTGAAACAAGAAGGCCTCCGCCACCTTTTCCGTTTCTAAGCTCACCATTACCTGATCACTTTCCCACTTAGTCCACTATAACAATCATACCATTTCCCCTGAATCTGGTCGCTGATGGACACATTGGTACCTCGTACCATACTCCACCACCACTTAACACTACCAAAATTCCCGGAACCACTCACTCCGTTCCCTCTTACCCAGCGCCACAAAATACCCATCCCAGCATCACGATACAAACAAGTACTATCTCACTACCGACTGCTAAAACTACACATATCCACCTAAATCGCCCTACACACCTAACAATTTCCTCCCACACACCCGTTACCCCAAACATCTTCTAACTAGATCACCAAGACATTGATCACTACGAAGAGATGGAAAAGGCATGGAAGGCCGAGCGGGTAAAACAGGAAGAAAGGCTTGAACGAAAGATGACTGCAATATTGGAACGGTCCATGAGAACCACCCTCATTGGCACTGTCTTAAGCTATAATGACCTGTGCATGCATCTAAATTTGGACTTGCCGGAAGGTTTCAAGGTGCCGCGTTTTGAATTGTTTAATAGAACAGGTAACCCGAAAGCCTATTTACGGGCCTACTGTGACCAACTAATCAGTGTCTGAGATAATCAGGCGCTGATTATGAGGCTATTCAGCAGGAGTTTGACCGGAGAAGCCTCCGAGTGTTTCACGGCGCAAGACATATGCCGCTGGGTTACATGGGAAGACATGGCTACGACCTTCATGGAAAGATTCTATTTTAACATGGAAACAGTATCGGATCGGTACTACTTGGAGAAAGTAAAACAGAAATCCACCAAAAACTTCCGCGAGTATGCAAGTAGGTGGAGAACGGAAACCGCCCGAGTACAACTGCCAATGGGCAAAGAAGAATTAGTCTCGATTTTCATCCGTTCTCAAGAAACGGATTTCTATGACTGAATGTTGTCAATGGCGGGCAGGCCATTTTCTGAACTCGTCAAAATGGGAGAGGCCATAGAGGATAGTACCAAAACAGGACGGATCATAAACGTAGCTGGAAAAGCTGCCGGATCAAGCTCGATCAAGTTTGTAAGAAAGAAGAAGGAAGACGTGGCAAGAATTTCCCATACTCCCAGCCCTAGATCCAAAAGAAGGGAAGAACTCCATTCCCTGACAGGAGTTTATGCTTCACCACCTCCAAACACCTATATACCCACCCTATACAATACGGTGCTCATATGTTATACGCAACCGACGTTCCAAACGCCACCCCTAAATTACCAATCCCCATAAAGCACTTTCCAAACAGCACACCCAAATTACCCAGCTCCATAGAATACCTTCAAACCCCACCACCTTACCAAGCTCCCGCACCCATTTACCGACCTCCACAAAATAATCCACCCGCCAATTACCAAAACCAACCACCACAAAATTCCTACAACACGCCACCTTAGAACTTTGAGAAAAAGCCTGCCCGCATGTTCACTCCATTAATGGAAACACAAACCGATTTGTTCAAAAGGTTGAGCACTGCGGGAATGATTCAAACGCTCCCTCCAAAGATTATTGATCCAAAGAATCGATTCTACCGAGCTGATCAAACATATGCTTACCATTCCAACGGCGTAGGACATAGTACTGAGGATTGTATTAATCTAAAGTACAAGATATAAGATATGATTAACAGAAAGGAGATCGTGCTCCAAAAGGCTCCGCCCAATGTGAACACCAATCCTCTGCCTTACCATGGCAATTATGTGATTCATAAGATTGAAAGAGAAGAGGATTGGGTCGCAGGCAGGCCCGTAATTCGAGATTCTGTGGAAGAACTTGGGCACACAATGGCATCACTTTCTTTACAAGAACGTCCACAATTTAAGGTATTAATCCCTGTGTCGGTTGTTGCACACGTTGCTCAAGTAACGACGGCACCTCCCCAAAAAGAGTTTGTGGTACAAGTAGCTGCTGCTTATGGTATGACAAGGTCAGAAAGATGTTACACTCCCAAAGATCTGGCCCAAGGGGTACCTCGAAAAGAGGGAAATCAAAGAAGAGCAATCACTGAATGTGAAGCCGAAGACTTCGGACGTCGAATGCAGCCAAAAGAATACTCCATTATGGAGCACTCGAAGAAAACACTGGCCCAAATCTCGGTATTAGCACTCTTGTTAAGTTCACCCAACACCGCTTGGCCTTGATAAAGGTGTTGGAGAAGCCCACGTCCCGACTGGGACAAGCAGCGAAAATTTGGCAAAAACGGCCGCCCATGTTATGGAGTAGCATCAGATTGCCTTCACGGAAAAGGAATTACCTAAAGAAGGCAAAAATCAAAATAAGGTGCTGCACATCACTGTCATGTATCGCAACAAAATAGTCACGCAGGCTCTGATCGATAATGGGGTTGCACTAAATATTTGTTCCGAGTCTACTTTGGTACAGTTGGGAAATGATCTCAGAAAGGTTCACCAGAGCTGTACCAATATACGAGCATTTAATGAAGGCCGATGCGATGCCACCAGAGAAGTTAACCTTAACATCCAAATAGGTCCAACAAAATTCGTTACTGAGTTCCAAGTTATGGAAATACCCGCCTATTACAATTTGATTTTGGGAAGTCCATGGATCCACATGGCAGGAGCTATGCCATTTTCGCTCCATCAGTCTATGAAATTTGTCTGGGAAGGCCATGAAGTGTTGATCCACGGGGAAGGAAGCATGCATAATTACCCAGATAATTACGTGCCTGTTATAGAGGCAACACCCAAAGGAACGGATTTCTATGTGACAGAGCTATTGGGAGCTGCCTACAAGATAGACTCCTTAGAGGTCCCCATGTCTGCGGTTTATAAAATGATTGCTTCAACCATGCTCCAAAACGGGTTCGAACCCGGGAAAGGTCTGGGAAAGCATTTGCACGGCAACACTGAGTCGATTCCCATTCCTCAAGATTTTTTGTTTGTTTTGGACTCGGTTATGCCCCAACTAAAGATGAAATACCTACCATGAAGAGATAGGATGTTGTGGATCTCTGCAAGCCTATTCCAGATCTGTACCAATCATTTTTTATTAGAATGCCTATGCCGGATGATGCAGACATAGAAGAGGGGATAAGTATACTATTCCAAGAGGAAGATTGCTCAGCAATTCCTGGAGGAATGTGCAGAAGCGCCTACTATCCGAGATGCTGCTTCGGGCGAGCAGCTTTCCAATTGGACCTCTACCCGACTTTTGGCTCTTCGGTAGAGAAATCATGAATTTATTTTCAAATGGAGAGAATCGGTCGAGGCCCGATTACTCGCCTTTTTATCACTTTATGTACCTCGTAATGTTTCCAAAAATAGAAATGGTTCGATGTTGATCCGAGCCAGGATCGCAGTTTGTACTTTTAAAATTGAACCAATGAAAGCCTCGGTTTCATCAAAAATAATTTTTGCTCATTTTGCATGCATGTTTTATACTAAACTTGCTTTGCCTTGAATTTTCAGTAATAAAAACAATAAAGAAACCTAAGTGTCATGACATGTTGCGAAATGAATGAGTTGGGTAGTATAAAGGAAGAGGAGTACGAGGAATACGATGAAGAAAATGCTACCCGAAGGTCTAGTGGAAGAAGTAGTGCAGTTAGAGAATGAACAAAAACCAAACATGGACAAAACAGAACGAATCAATCTAGGCGACCAAGAGAACTTTAAGGAAACTAGGATAAGTGCGCACCTAGAAACACCTCAAAAGGAGGAATTGATAAGCCTGCTGAAAGAATATGTGAATATTTTTGCATGGTCATACGCTGACATGCCAGGATTAAGCACTACTGTAGTGTCCCACCGATTGCCCATTAATGCAGGTTTCGTCCCCGTGAAATAGAAAACCCGGCAATTCAAACTGGACCTCAATATCCTCATCAAGGATGAGGTAGAAAAACAAATCAAATCAGGGCTGGTAGAAGTAACCTCATACCCACATGGTTGGGCAACATAGTTCCGGAACCCAAAAAGGATGGGAAGATACGGATATGTGTGGATTACCGGGACCTCAACAAAGCTAGTCCAAAAGATAACTTTCCACTCCCAAATATCCACATACTCATAGATAACTGTGCCAAGCACAAGCTACAGTCATTTGTGGATTGTTTCGCCGGCTATCACCAAATCTTAATGGACAAAGAAAATGCGGAATAGACAGCTTTCATCACTCCATGGGGGGTGTATCACTACTGAGTAATGCCATTCAGCCTCAAGAATGCCGATGCGACCTATATAAAATCCATGATTACTATCTTCCACGACATGATTCATAGAGAGATCGAGGTGTATATGGATGATGTCATCATAAAGTCAAGGGAAAGTTCAGAGCATACCACACATCTGAGGAAATTCTTCGACGGGATCCAAAAGTTCAACCTGGAACTAAACGCGGCTAAATGTGCATTTGGAGTACCAGCCGGAAAATTACTGGGATTCATAGTTAGCCGAAGGGGTATAGAGCTAGATCCAACCAAGATTAAAGAAATCTAAGAACTACCTCCTTCCAAAACCAAAAAGCAAGTCATGAGTTTCATGGGAAGACTAAACTACATTGGACGATTCATAGCTCAGTCCACTATCATTGTGGAGCCTATACTTAAGTTCCTAAAGAAAAACACACCCACAAGATAGACAAAAGAGTGTCAAGAGGCATTTGATACCATTAAGAGATACCTATCCAATCCACCAGTCTTGGTACCTCTTAGACCCTGGAGCCCACTTTTACTATACCTGTCAGTTGCCAAAAATGCTTTTGGGTGCGTGTTAGGAAAAAACAATGAAGAGGGGAAAAAGGAGCATGCCATTTACTACTTGAGTAAGAAATTCACCGCTTGTAAGGCGAGATACACACTGGTAGAGAAAATGTGCTGCGCCTTGACTTGGGTGGCCCAGAAGTTGAGGCATTACTTGTCTTCATATACCACTCACCTCATATCCAAGATAGATCCTTTGAGCTATATCCTTTGCCAGCCTATGCTCATCGGGAAATTGGCCAAATGGAAAATGCTGTTAAGTGAATTCGATATTGTGTACATAGCAGAAAAGGCCGTTAAAGGACAAGCTTTCGCCGACCTGCTAGCTGAAAGTTCAGTGGACGAGGATCTTGAATCCCTTCGCAATCACTTCCCAGACGAAGGGGTACTAGCCATAGAAGAGGAAATGCTAGAGCTATACACATATTGGAGATTGTTCTTCGATGGAGCAGTCAATTATAAAGGTTCCAGAATCGGAGCGGTTCTAATATCATAAAATGGGCAACACTACCCAATGGCCGCAAAGCTCAAATTCCGCTGTACCAACTGTTGACACCTAATTTCTTACCTCCCATAATTTGCTTTAATTACCCAGAGTCCTTGGATATTAAACGGAGTGAAATATGTATTTTTAGAAGTCAAAATAATATTTTACCATTCTCATTTGGTAAAATAATTTCTATAAATATTACAAATTCATTTGGAAATTAATTTACATATCATTGCAACAATTATAGTATTTGCTAAAATTAAAGGTAATTTGCAACAATTATCTTGTTTAATTAATTTCCCAAAATAGCAAGTATTTTATTCCATTTAATTCAAGGAAATTGATTAATTAAAATAAATAATCATTTTTCCCCTCAACTTTAATTTCTGCATAATCAAATTATATTGTCAATTCTCAAATTAATTATAATTGATTTAAATAATTGATGTGCCATGAAATTATGGCACATCTAATGCTTTTTAACTCTAAGTTTTACTTGTTTTTGAGTAAGTTTGTGTTAGTTTGATGTGTTTTGTGTGTTGTGTAGGTATTTCAAAGTTAGAATGCTAGGAAAGTGAAAACAAGGAAATCAAAGGTGTTCTGTACTGGTGTGCACTAAGCATGTCGACGGACCATCGTTTTGGTAGTAGAATTGCATGGAGAAGTACTGCAGCTAAGGAAGCTCAACGACATGTAGAGCTGGAAGATTGACGGGCCATCATCATGTTCGACGGTCCATCGAGTTGCCTCGTCGACATACATCCTACAAAGTGTAAAGTACCATCAGACCGTCGAGTTACACCGTCGACATGATCGACGGTCGTCGAAGTGCAAAGATGGTTGAAGTCCTGAAAAGTGAAATTCTATCATCAGATCGTTGTTAGGCACGTCAACATGTCGATGACCGTCGAAGCACAAAGACCACCCGTCGAGTTGCAAACTGACCTGGAATAGCAGTAAGATTCATTATTCCAGGTTTAACTTGTATAAATACATGTTTAGGTATTATTTTTTAGACATCTGGAGTTTTAGACTTTTAGTAATTAATTTTGGGTTTTTAGTACAATTGAAGGTTTTCCAGACAATTACATTCGTTTACTTTCAAGTTTTATTCATAAGTTCATGTCACGACCCGACTAGGGGGCCGCGACGAGCACCCGGTGCTAGCCCACCCGGGCACCCTCTTAGCCCACTCTTATGCTTACATCTAGGTGAGCCACATAATTATACATGCATTTCCATTCATTCGTCAACTAGTCCCATTTGGACAACAACACATTTATATCATCATAGGCATCTATGCCACATCAATGTACATGGGCCAACGAGGCCGACAAAATGATATACAAAACATAGGCCGACAAGGCCAAACACATCTACCCACACACACACATGTCTACGAGCCCCTAAGAGTATAACATATCACATTAGCGTGACAAGACCCCGCTATGCCCATAATTATATACACAAAAGAATGAGTACCCAAAAGATATGGCTCATAAGGAAATAGAGCTCTCTATGTAATCTCCGAATAGGCAGCTATGGATCAAGTCTGTCTCCCTGTGCACCTGCGGGCATGACGCAGCGTCCACAAAAAAAAGGACGTCAGTACGAAGAATGTACTGAGTATGTAAAGCATGAGAAACATCAATAATTAAGCATCATGAACAACATATGAAATAGCATAGGAGGGGGAGACAATAATATCATCGTCATAGCACTTAACTGCCTTTCGTAGGACTTTCCATTTTTCATATGTATTTGTACACCTACGTCATCATCCGTATTCCATAATAGTACTCGTACCATACTTGTGCTCATATTCGTATACATATCCTTATTCGTATTCTTATACATAGTCTTATCACATTCATATTCATATTATATACATAGTTATTTCATATACATAGCATTTACATAGCATACCCGACCTCATAGGATCGGTGTTTCATACATACTTGGCCAACCAAGGCTCAAGGTTACTCATACCTGGCCCTACCAAGGCTTCAGGGTTATCCGTACCATCTGCAGAGGTGTGCGCGCGTTTTGTAATAGTATACATACTTTATAAATATTCATATACATATATCCTACCCGACGTTATAAGCTCGGGGTGTCATTATAGCCCTTCATAGGTACATACAAGTATAATAGCCCGTAGGCACCTTTAGCATCATTATTATTATCATCGCCATCACTATCATCATCATTTTCGCTACATCTATATCTTATGCTTACTCGTCATATGGGGTGCGTAGTACAATCGTAGTACATATCGAGGATCGTGAGCTTATAAGCTCGGAGTGTCAATCATTTGAATACAACATACTCATATAGAGGGTTTAAGTGTTTGGCCAAGGAACCATGCCTTATGAAAGAAGGGTTAGCCTTACATACCTTTTCGTCGGACTATTCTACACTTGCACATTTCCTTCCAATGCTAGCGTCTATACCTTCATTAATATCATAACAATGGCCATTAGTCATTCACATTATCCACATTATCTAGATTCCTTAATTTGCCTCTAATTCACCCATATTCATGGTCATAACATCCAACTTCATCCATTCGTCTAAAGTGTGTAGTTCATGATCTTAGTACCATTTATATTACATTCATATCATAACACAACAACATTCATGATTCAATTCAAACTATTCCTCAAAATGTCACTATTCATCATTCATGACCTACTTGACCATATTTTCTACAATTCATGTATTGCAACTCTTCAATACCTTAAACATCATGAAAAAAATCATGAATCTTACCTTAGAAGTTGTAGGAACAAGCTTTGGTTAATAATACTCCACTTTGAGCAAAACCCTAGTTTTTCTCCATTTGGATTTCTTGACCTAGATGATCTTTGATGATGTTCTTACTCTTGATTCACCTTGTTATATGTTGTTGATCCTCAAATATCCTTGAAAACATGTATAATAAATGTAGAGAGAGGTTTTAGAGAGAAGTGGTGTAATGTTGTAATGAAACAAAACAAGTGTTGGTCCCTTTATTTAATGACTTGCAAAATCTGTGCTGAGGTGAACAGTGGTCGTCCATCGTGGTTTACGGCCCGTATTGCAGTTTACGGACCGTCCCTCACGATCGTCTTTAACCATTTCCAGAACCAGAAGCTTTGGCTGCTTGCATGGTGATTTACGACCATGGTTTACGGGCCGTAAATCACTTTACGGTCCGTCCTCCAGGTCGTATTTTACCATTTCTCGACTGGCAGAAAGTTGAAGCCTTGCATGGCAGTTTACGACCTGCTAGTTTACGGACCGTATACTAGTTTACGGTCCGTCCTAGCACTTTACGACCACTGGGCAGTTGCAATTCTGCAACTTCCCATATTTCTTAGACATCTCATTTTAATCACCCACGTCCATGCACATGCATTGCTCACCTTATATCTCATCTTAATTTAGCCAACTTTCTCATCTCACATCGGATACCTTCGAAATCTCGCCTAAGGTCATCAAACGTCGTTTCTTTCTCATGGACATCATGCACTCATACTTATCACTAGTTCGTTCACTTACGTACCAACGAAATTTTTTTCCGAGGTGTAACATTCTTCCCCCCTTAAGAACATTCGTCCCCGGGAATTCTACAAAAATTTCGCCAGAGTTTCCCTTATATTATGGCGCTACCATCCTGCCACAACAACCCATAATTTCGATGCCACACACGACCACAACATAACAACATAAATTTTTTGGCCACACATGACCCAAATGCATAAAAGGAAAATATACATACCTTATGATCTTGACGTCTCATCTTCGGCTTCTTCCAAGGTCTGAAATAAATGTGGGTATTTGGATCGCATACTTTCTTCTGCTTCCCATGTCATCGCCTCTCGTTTACTTCTTCTCCATAGAACCTTAACCGAGGCCACCTCTTTGTTTCTAAGCCTCCGTACTTGCCTGTCTAATATGACAATGGGTACCTCTTCATAAGTCAATTTATCTGTCACTTGCACATCATTTACTGGGACGATCCTAGTGGGATCTCCAACACATTTTCGAAGCATCGAGACATGAAATACTGGATGGACTGACTCCAATTCCGGAGGTAGATCTAACTCATAGGCCACTTTGCCTATTTTGCGCACAATCTCATATGGTCCGATATACCGGGAACTAAGCTTCCCCTTTTTGCCAAATCTCATAACGCCTTTCATTGGCGACACTTTCAAGAATACCCAATCCTTCACTTTGAACTCCAAGTCTCTTCGACGATTATCCGCATAGGACTTTTGACGACTTTGGGCTGCTAACAACCGATCTTGTTTAAGCTTGACTTTCTCTATAGCTTGCTGGACCAAGTCTGGCCCTATCAATTTAGTTTCTCCGGTTTCAAACCACCCAATTGGGGATCTACACTTTCGCCCATATAAAGCTTCATATGGTGCCATTTGAATACTGGAATGATAACTATTATTGTAAGCAAATTCAATGAGTGGCAAATGATCATCCCAATTTCCTCCAAAATCTATCATACATGCTCGTAACATATCCTCAAGAGTCTGAATAGTACGTTCAGCTTGTCCATCGGTCTGGGGATGAAATGTCATGCTAAGGCTAACTCGGGTCCCTAAACCCTCTTGGAAAGACCTCCAAAACTTAGCTGTAAACTGAGTCCCTCTGTCGGAGATAATAGATACAGGGACGCCATGGAGTTTTACTATCTCTTTAAGATAAAGCTTCGCATAATCTTCTGCCTCATAGGTCGTCCTGACCGGTAAGAAATGAGCTGACTTGGTGAGTCTATCCACAATCACCCATATGGAATCATACTTACGTCGAGAACGGGGTAAGCCTGAAATAAAGTCCATGTTAATCACCTCCCACTTCCAAGTTGGGATTTCTATAGCTTGCAACAATCCACCCGGCTTTTGGTGTTCAATCTTCACTTGTTGGCAATTAGGACACTGAGCTACAAATTCCGCTATATCTTTCTTCATCCCATTCCACCAATATATAGACTTAAGATCATGATACATCTTCGTCGCTCCGGGGTGAACAGAATAACGGGAACTATGAGCTTCTCTCAAAATCTGGTGGCGTAAACTGCCACATTGGGAACACATAATCTTCCTCTACATCGGAGAACTCCGTCTCCTGAAATGTCAAATGATGACTCCTTTTTATGAGGAGTGTATTTCTGTACTGCATTAGCATGGGATCCTCATGTTGTCACTCTCTCACTTCTGCTACTAGCGACGAGACTGCTGTATTCTGTATAGTAGCTCTGCTGCTACTTGATTCCACTACTCGGACTCCTAGGCTAGCTAACTGTTGAAGCTCACGGGCCATCTCTTTCTTTTTTGGTCATACATCACTTAGACTTCCCATCGACCTACGGCTAAGAGCATCAGCCACCCCATTTGCCTTTCCGGGGTGGTACAGGATCTCAACATCATAGTCTTTTAGCAACTCTAGCCATCGTCGTTGCCGCAAATTCAACTCTTTCTGCTTGAAGATGTATTTAAGACTCTTATGATCTGTGTAAATATCTACGTGGACAACATATAAGTAATGTCTCCATATCTTTAATGCATGGACCACCGCGGCCAATTCGGTAGGCTAATTCTGCTCATGTTTTCGCAATTGCCTTGAAGCATACGCAATCACTTTGCCATGTTGCATCAACACACATCCTAGCCCAACACCTGAAGTGTCGCAATACACAATGTATCCTTCCAATCCCTCTGGAAGTGTCAGAACAGGGGCAGAAGTCAACCGACCCTTTAACTCTTGGAAACTACGTTCACAAGCATCTATCCATTAAAACTTGGCTGATTTCTGTGTCAACTTTGTGAGTGGTGCAGAAATAGAGGAAAAACCTTCAACGAATCTCCTGTAATAACCTGCTAAGCCCAGAAAGCTACGAACCTCTGTAGGAGTTGTGGGTCTTGGCCAAGTCTTCACGGCCTCAATCTTTTGACTATCCACTCGGATACCATCAGCTGCAACAATATGCCCTAAAAATGCCACTGAGTTCAACCAAAAATCGCATTTGGAAAACTTTGCGAATAACTCTCGAGTTCGAAGAACTCCAAGGACAATACGAAAATGATCCGCATGTTCTGCCTCGGATCTAGAATACACCGAGATGTCATCGATAAATACTATCACAAATAAATCCAGGAAGGGCCTGAATACATTATTCATCAAATCCATAAATACCGCTGGCGCGTTCGTTAGCCCAAATGACATTACCCGGAATTCAAAATGACCATATCTCGTTCTGAAGGCTGTCTTAGGGATATCTTCCTCCCTAACTCTCACTTGATGATACCCGGACCTCAAATCAATCTTTGAAAACCATTTGGCGTCTTGCAATTGATCAAACAAGTCATCAATCCTTGGGAGAGGATATTTATTCTTAATCAGTACTTTATTCAATTTCCTATAATCAATGCACATTCTCAGGGAGCCATCTTTCTTTCGGACGAACAATACGGGCGCTCCCCACGGGGATGAACTAGGCCTAATGAAGCCTTTATCAAGCAAGTCTTTCAATTGCTCCTTCAACTCTTTCAATTCTGCGGGTGCCATTCTATATGGAGGAATAGATATAGGTATGGTGCCTGGCAACACATCAATGGAAAAATCAATCTCCCGTTCGGGAGGAAGGCCTGGAAGCTCTTCCGGGAACACATCCGGAAATTCATTCACTACGGGAACTGACTGAAGAGTTGGCGACTCAGCTTCTACATCTTGAACTCGTACTAGATGATAAATGCACCCTTTTGTGATCATTTTCCTTGCCTTTAGATAGGAAATAAACCTACCTTTTGGTGATGCCGTATTTCCTTTCCATTCTAACACTGGTTCTCCCGGAAATTGGAAACGAACCATTTTCATTCTACAATCAACATTGGCGTAACAAGAAGCCAACCAATCCATGCCCATAATAACATCAAAGTCTACCATTTATAGCTCATGTAAATCAATCATGGTACGACGGTCACAAATCATAACTACACAATCTCTATATACTCGGCTAGCTATTACCGATTCACCCACGGGTGTAGACACCTCAAACGGTTTGATCGACTCCGGCTCAGCTATAAATTTACCCGCAATATAAGGAGTAACATATGATAACGTGGAGCCCGGATCAATTAAAGCTTATACATCATGAGAGAATACAGATAATATACCTGTGACCACGTCAGGAGAAGACTCAAGATCTTGGCGTCCAGCCAAAGCATAGATACGGTGCTGAGGGCCGCTAGTACTGGGAGCTCTGCCTCTACCTCTACCATGGCCGACTGGTGCATATGAACCTGGCCCCGTAGGGCATACAGATGCCGAAGATCCGGCTACCGACCCTGATGGTTGGGTCCTACCTCTACCATGTACTGAGGGGCAATCACGCATAATATGGCCTGGTCGACCACATGAATAGCAAACATCTGAACCCAATCGGCATTGACCCCAATGCGACTTCCCACACTGGGAACATCGTGGTATAGGTGGCCTTGACTGGCCTGAATCACCTCTAAACTAGGACCCCGAATAACTCTGACTCAGCCCGGGATGAGTAGATCTATCAAGGCTCTGGCCTGAAAACTGTGGAGGTGCACTGGTCATAGAATAGCCCGAATGTCTAGGGAACTGTTGCATGTGTCCGCCTCTGGATTCACTTATTGGGCCCGAAGATCTGGCCCTCTTGCTATGTCCCCTATCCTGTTCACGTTCACTTCTCCGCTGCTGTAGGCTTTCCTCTAAGTTCTGAGCATGTGCCTGAATGCGTGCAATATCCATACCGTCCTGAAGAGACGCAGTCAAGCATTTGTCCATCAGATGGGGCCCTAGGCCCTTTACAAATCGGTGTACCCTGTCGCCTATATCTGCTACCAGGGCCGAAGCATACCTGGCCAAGGAGTTAAAACGGAGGCTATACTCTAGGGCACTCATACTGCCTTGCCTCAAATTTAAGAATTTATCGGCCCTAGCTCGCCGAACTTCTGGGGGCATATAATGACGGAGAAAAGCATCAATAAACTCTTGCCATACCGGGGGAGGTGCATTTGCTCCCTGTGAAGCCATCCATACTGTATACCACTGAATTGAGATATCTCTCAATCTATATGACGCTAACTCCACTGACTTGGTGTCCGGAACATGAATCAACCGGAGCGTCCTTAGCATACCATCAATAAAGTCCTGGGGATCCTCCTCCAGTTTTGACCCAAAGAATTACGGAGGGTTCAAAGTAATGAAATCACGGGCTCTTGCACTAACAGCCCTATCACCATACCCTGAACTGTGCCTCTGAGCCTGGGCCGCAACCAATTGAGCCAATAAAGTAATGGCCTCTTTTACATCTTGGCCCGAAGCATTTGGTGGAGGAGCTGGAGGTGCTGGAGCTGGGGCTGAGGCTCCCTCACGCTCCTCAGAGACGGGCACTATCTGGGAGGACTGAGATTGAGCCGCACCCTAGGACTCACTTTCCTTTACTACCGGTGGCGGTGCTTTCTTAGCCCGCTTCTCTGCCACCGTCTTGCCCTTCTGGGATGCCGTAGTCTTTCCTTTTTTAGGCATCTCTGAAATACACAACACATGATTTAGGAGCAAGAATTTCCTACATCATAGCTCTATCGCACGATTCTTATGAAGAAAGAAGGTCATTTATTCCTAAAATGTCCGCAGCTTCTTATTTATAAGTGTGGCGCGCAACACACCCATAATCAAGACTCTACTAGACACGGCTCGTAGACACACCCTAGGACTGAACTGCTCTCATACCACTTTTTGTCACGACCCGACTAGGAGGCTGCGACGAGCACTCGGTGCTAGCCCACCCGGGCACCCTCTTAGCTTACTCTTATGCTTACATCTAGGTGAGCCACATAATTATACATGCATTTCCATTCATTCGTCAACTAGTCTCATTTGGACAACAGCACATTTATATCATCATAGGCATCTATGCCAATCAATGTACATGGGCCAACGAAGCCGACAAAATGATATACAAAACATAGGCCGACAAGGCCAAACACATCTACCCACACACACACATGTCTACGAGCCTCTAAGAGTATAACATATCACATTAGCGGGACAGGACCCCGCTATGCCCATAATTATATACACAAAAGAATGAGTACCCAAAAGATATGGCTCCGAAGGAAATGGATCTCTCTATGTAATCTCCGAATAGGCAGCTCTGGATAAAGTCTGTCTCCCTGTGCACCTGCGGGCATGACGCAGCGTCCACAAACAAAAGGACGTCAGTACGAAGAATGTACAGAGTATGTAAAGCATGAGCAATATCAATAATTAAGCATCATGAACAACATATAGCATAGGAGGGGGAGACAATAATATCATCGTCATAGCACTTACCTGCCTTTCGTAGAACTTTCCATTTTTCGTACGTATTTGTACACCTACGTCATCATCCGTATTCCATAATAGTACTCGTACCATACTTGTGCTCATATTCCTATACATGTCCTTATTCGTATTCTTATACATAGTCTTATCACATTCATATTCATATTATATACATAGTAATTTCATATACATAGTATTTACATAGCATACCCGACCTCATAGGATCGGTGTTTCATACATACTTGGCCAACCAAGGCTCAAGGTTACTCATACCTGGCCCTACCAAGGCTTCAGGGTTATCCGTACCATCTGCAGAGGTGTGCGCGCATTTCGTAATCGTATACATACTTTATAAATATTCATATACATATATCCTACCCGACGTTATAAGCTCGGGGTGTCATTATAGCCCTTCATAGGCACATACAAGTATAATAGCCCGTAGGCACCTTTAGCATCATTATTATTATCATCGCCATCACTATCATCATCATTTTCGCTACATCTATATCTTATGCTTACTCGTCATATGGGGTGCGTAGTACAATCGTAGTACATATCGAGGATCGTGAGCTTATGAGCTCGGAGTGTCAATCATTTGAATACAACATACTCATATAGAGGGTTTAAGTGTTTGGCCAAGGAACCATGCCTTATGAAAGAAGGGTTAGCCTTACATACCTTTTCGTCGGACTATTCTACACTTGCACGTTTCCTTCCAATGCTAGCGTCTATACCTTCATTAATATCATAACAATGGCCATTAGTCATTCACATTATCCACATTATCTAGATTCCTTAATTTTTCTCTAATTCACCCATATTCATGGTCATAACATCCAACTTCGTCCATTCATCTAAAGTGTCTATTTCGTGATGTTAGTACCATTTATAATACATTCATATCACAACACAACAACATTCATGATTCAATTCAAACTATTCCTCAAAATGTTACTATTCATCATTCATGACCTACTTGACCATATTTTCTACAATTCATGTATTTCAACTCTTCAATACCTTAAACATCATGACAAAAATCATGAATCTTACCTTAGAAGTTGTAGGAACAAGCTTTGGTTAATAATACTCCACTTTGAGCAAAACCCTAGTTTTTCTCCATTTGGATTTCTTGACCTAGGTGATCTTTGATGATGTTCTTACTCTTGATTCACCTTGTTATATGTTGTTGATCCTCAAATATCCTTGAAAACTTGTATAATAAATGTAGAGAGAGGTTTTAGAGAGAAGTGGTGTAATGTTGTAATGAAACAAAACAAGTGTTGGTCCCTTTATTTAATGACTTGCAAAATCTGTGCTGAGGTGAACAGTGGTCGTCCATCATGGTTTACGGCCCGTATTGCAGTTTACGGACCGTCCCTCGTGATCGTCTTTAACCATTTCCAGAACCAGAAGCTTTAGCTGCTTGCATGGTGATTTACGACCATAGTTTACGGTCCGTCCTAGAACTTTACGACCACTGGACAGTTGCAATTCTGCAACTTCCCATATTTCTTAGACTTCTCATTTTAATCACCCACGTCCATGCACATGCATTTCTCACCTTATATCTCATCTTAATTTAGCCAACTTTCTCATCTCACATCAGATACGTTCGAAATCTCGCCTAAGGTCCTCAAACGTCGTTTCTTGCTCATGGACATCATGCACTCATACTTATCACTAGTTCGTTCACTTACGTACCAACGGAAATTTTTTCCAAGGTGTAACAGTTCAATACAAAATGCAATTGTGCATTCTTCAATCTTTTATCGTTTTCTTGTTGCCACGAGTAACTAAACACCTTTACTAAGGTTGTGAACTCAAGGATGGGTGTTTTGTGATTGAGGATTGTGATTGATATACGCATAATGGATTGTTAGGGTTTATTTGTTCTTCGTTTTCATAATATAGTTAGTGGTTGCAAACATTAGCTAATGCCATAAACTTTGGTTTATTTGGGAAAATAATTGGGGTTTGGTAACAAGTATCGATAACTCAAGGCATTAAACCATGTTTAATAAATTCACTTAGGAATAAGAGGAATTTACTTAGCATAATTAACCGTTCTTCATGCATACTTTCTTATCTTTGGAAAAAGCATAGAAAGAAATAATCTTTTCTTATTGGTAAATAGTTTAGATTCACATAGAGGTTAAGTACATCCATACAAACGATCCATTAGAAGTATATCAAGATTGTCACGCAAAAACCTACCCCAGACATGACCGGCATCCGACGTCATGAACAACATTGGAAGAACCTAAAAGATGCACAATGACACTTGAACCCGCCAGGTTCAATCATCACTTCCAACAGTTTATAAAATAAATTTAAACAAGTCATGATGTAAGAATAAAATCAGCGAAAGTCTTTATAATTTAAACAATTCAACCAAAACATGATAGTGCGCCCGAAAGAGTTAAACAACAACTCTTCTTCTACCCACATTTGAATGTATACTAAGGAGCTTCTAAGAATAAGGAATAAACGTCTAACTCATCGGGACGCAGCCTGGAAACTAATATAAATAAATGGAATCAATAAATGGGGTGTCCCATGAACAAGCATGTGGGCTCACCAAATCAGCAACATCAGCAAGTTCTACTAAACGTTCTGAATGTCACGAACCCGCTCTTCTTCATTACCTAACATACCATAAAAAACAACAATGGTATGCCTGAGTACTTCGTACTCAGTGAATGCCTCGGGGACAACAAGTGATATGAACATAAAGTGTAATAACATATAAAGAAATCAGTTCTAAGGATAGTGTGACATAATATGGAAACAGTTATTCAGCTTGTTCATCTCAATGGAAGACAATTATCAAAAACAGGTTATAAAGTCCTTGTCAAGTTCCAACCTCCGAATATGCCATTTCAGTTTATCATTATTATTAACAACAGTTCCATTAAAAGATAGGAATATCACACTTGCCAATACAGGCCCAAAAATCAATCATAACGAAGGGATGACCTTTGAGGTTCCCTAATCATAGCAGCGCATCACACCGAAATATGAAATTCAACTGTGGCTATCCTTCCTCCCGAATAGCTAGGCATAATCATACTCCAGGTAGCGAACTTAGAAGTGGCCACTCTTCCTCCCGAATGGCTAGGCATTATCACTCTAGGAACCATAGTGGCTACCCTTCCTCCCGAGTAGCTAGACAAAACACAACAAGTCCAGTTTTCATAGCATAAAAGCCAATTCATAATTCATTTGTAATGTCGTCACATCATCAATTGTCATTAAGGTTCATTATGCCATATTGAAAGAATAAGTCATTTTAATCAATGTTTTGAAAACGTTTAACTTCCTTACGAAAGATTTCCATGTCGTAATTCATCAATGAGAATATCATTACCAATCCTTAACCATCATTATTAAGCATCTCTTATAGAGGAAAACGTTCATAATACCATATACATATATAGGGTTTGTTACAATCTAGGTTTAATGTGGGGTTTTCCTCTCACACACATTAACCACCATTTAGACATGAATTAGAGTTCAAGAAACATGAAAAGATTACTTTTCTTTTTATTCATTAAAGAACCTTGAATGACATTTATACTTCCAACAATAGTTTCAAAAAGTGATTTTCATTCAAAATAAGTTTTCAAAAGAGAGACATACCTTAATATGTTAAACGAAGTTTAACAATTCACTTTTCTAATGAAGAACACCCAAAACCCTAGCTTAAATCACTTTAGAAAGAATTATGTTGCAAACCCTTGTTGTGGGAGGTTGATAGGAGAATAACACATTGTTCTAGGGTTTAGAGAATGAGGAAAATCTGATTTTTCGAGTTAAGGGATGAATTTATATAAATCCTGCAGGGTCCGTGCTTGGCACAAAAGTGGACGAGCAAAGCTGAAAGCTGATTTTTCCCGTCTCGCCATCATCCTCGTGAGGCATGGACTTGGGCGAGCCAATACAAATAACTCTCGCCTCGTTTTCTCGCCTTGGCCTCACTTTACTGGTTTGTGGCACTCAAAATAAGTCTAACTCGTCCCATTTCTCGCGCAGCAAGACCTAGAATTGAGCCAGGAAGTCTACCAACTTGTCTGGCTCGCTAAGGTTCGTGCTTGGCAAGACTTGAAGATGAGCCGGGACAAGCTTCCTTCATGAATTCCTATGCATGCGAAATCCTTAGTATGAACTCCATATCCACCATATGCATCAACATACTCTCAAATCATGGATGTGGCTTAGCTTAGAGGTACGAGGAATTACAAACTACTTATCAACAAAAACCATCCCGAAAGGTTTCACATTTATTCATTCACACTTAACCCGAATCTATGGAATGTTACAAAGATCAAGACCCATGATCATACACTTTATCTGACGAGGACACAACGTTGGTTCTTTTTACCCATATATTTACAACTCTAAATTTCTAGTTACTTTAAATTAGTCCACAAACCAAAACTCTTATAAACCCTTTTTCTGGAATACACCAGGACCGCAAGATTAGTATAATACTTATTTAGTAAACTTTTCACACCATATTCTCTGTGGGATTCGACCCCAACCTTTTTGGGTTACTATATTTGACATCTTTACGCTATTAAAAGATGTAATTTGAGCGTATCAAATTTTGGTGTCGTTGCCAGGAAATGCGGTTTAGAAATTACTAAATAGTGTTTACTCTTCTTAAAGTCTTTGTCCTATTCCAACACACCTTGTGTCACGCCCCAACCTCGGTGAGGCGTGATTGGCACCCCGCAATTTACTGGGCCGAGCAAACCAAATTGTAACTCGCATAATCTATGTCTCCAATGGAAAAATAAGGCCAAGAAGGCCAACTATGAATATAATATCATGCATACGTATAAGTACAATAGGCCTACGACGTCAACATATCCACTAACAAAACATAACTAAGCTGTATATAGGAATTTGTCTGCAAAGCCTCTATGAACATGACTGAAGTACATAAGTCGGTACAGGGCCCCCCATATACCCTTAACACAAAATACAAATATAACCCAAACTCGACAATGCTCCAGGAAGGAATGGAGCCCAACAATCAAAACTAGTACCTGAAAGCAGCCTACTGTAGAAGATCCTCGTCCTGTCTATCTACACCTGCGGGCATGAACGCAGCGTCCATAAGAAAGGACGTCAGTACGAATAATGTATCGAGTATGTAAGGCAGGATTGTAATAGAATAAGTATGTAATGCAAAGAAGAATATAAGCATCAACTTGGCACTTCTGACTTACTAAAGAGAATCTAGCATATATATATATATCTCTCTCCATACTCTCATATCTTCAACTACCTCTGTGTATAATAATAATACTATGATCCTGACCCACGTATCCTCCTGGTACTATCTGCCCAACTGATCAGTGGTAATTGCCCGACCGACCATAGCACGGTGGTAATAACTGCCCGTCCGATTATTGCCCGATGGTAGAGCGCAACTGCCCGACTGATCAATGGTAACTGCCCGACCAGCCGTAGCACGGTGGTAACTGCCTAACCAGCCATAGCATGGTGGTAAATACATATCTACCCAATCGGCCGTAGCACAGTTGTAACATCTGCCTGACTGGTCGTAGACCAATGGTAATTATAAGCGACATTATAACCAAACTTCAACAAGTAATCTCTATGCACTTCTCATGGTCATCACATAACCCGTAGGGTTTACATAATCACATAAGACTTATAAGCACAACTCAGGCTATTATTCCTTCTTCCCGTTTGATTAGACAATAACCAAATCCTAAGATACAACATAAACCTCTCTTCGAACATTAAACACCTCATTAGGGATTCCTTACTAGCACTCTATTCATGTCCTATATAACGTTCCTTAAGAACCTGTTCCTAAACTTATTGGATTATTATTATGGAACCATCATCATGAACACATCTCACCTTGAAGGAACAAGATCATAAGGTGAGATCAACATCAATGAATAACATCAATAGCTATGAAACAAGTTCAATGATATCACAAGAACATTGGGAACTGTAAGTTTTGGTATTTTTAGAAACAGGGTTATCGAGGATATCATATATAGGTTCACAACAAGGAATCAGGCCTTAAGAAAGAATAGTTTAGCCTTAACTTACCTGGAAACTCACTTCTTGACTTTTCGACCTACCTCTCGGCTTGCAATCTATTTACTATCGTTCGTAGTCTCGTAATCTAAATATTGTTAAAACCATTCATACTATTGTTAGGCTCACCATCATACATTAGTCTCAAGCCTTTAATTAAAATCCTTTTAGAATATGCCGAAATTCGGGCAGCATCTCCCCTGTTTATATGCCCAGCCCGAAATCACAATCCAGCAACTAACAACAACAACAACAATACCAACATCAACAACAATATTATCAATACCAATATATTCCATAAACATCTCACACGATGTTTTATCCAATTTCTCAACCCATAAATTCATTATATGATCAGTTAATAACTTTTCTTCCTTAAATAAGCTTGAATCAATATTTATAAGGGAAGACTCATACATCACTTCCACTAGAACTGCAATCTCCTCAATATTCACCTTGAATCCAAGCCATGACTCGTCGCAATATGATATTATAATCATAACTATACGCTCTCTGGACCTAAATCCGGAGATTTCACTTAATTTGCGTTAAAATTTGATAAATGGAAGTTGGAGGAACTCTCCAGAATATTTGGGAACTTTTGGGGGGTATTTGTCTGAAAATAAGGGGGTAAACCCCCTTTTATACTTGGCTAGAGTCGGTTAGCACCGACTCAAAAATTGCTCAGCACGATCGCGCTGTCTTGTGGCGCATTCGCGTTGAGTTTCTGGGTTTGCAATGCGCTTTCGCGCCACCTTCTGCCGCGTTCGCGCAAGGTTACTTCTCTGCTCTGACAGCCCATCTTAAAATACTCATAATTCTCTATTCCGACGCTGGATCAATGTGTGGTTTGTTGTGTTGGAAACTACACTTCATGAATTTCACTTTAGGCTTTTGCTTTGCTTCAAAACTTCACATTTACTAAAAGATATTCTTTCTCGAAGTTGGGTAGAAATTTCCATTCATTTTTTCTCCAAAGTTCCAACAAACTTAATTTCCTTAATTACTTGTCCTCCAATCCTTCCATAGCTTATTATATGAACTTAAACCCTCACAATCATAAGATAAGCGCATATAATCTCACATACCTCCTGAAAGGTAGCTCGAATCTCAACGTACGAAACTACGGGGTGTAACATCCTCCCCCCCCCCCCTTTAAAAACATTCGTCCGCGAATGTTAAACTCTTAGGGATCTCTATGGAAATTTCTACAGAGTTTCCTCGGTAACTATAATACTACCAACCTTTGACGCAACAAGCTAATACACACAATACCACACAGGCCACCAAAAGTAATAAAAACTTTTTTACCACACATAACTAGTAAATATACTCGTATTATCATAGGGTAGCTGCTCCTGATTCTGATGCCTAGTCAAAGCATATATGCGGTTCTGACCACCTTCAAAGCTAGACGCTCCACCTCTACCTCTGCCTCTGCTAACTGATGTCTGAGGGCCTCGTTCTAGAAAGCATTCTAAGGAAGTTGAAGCTGCTACTCATCTAGTGGGCCGAGCCATACCACCTTTATCATTCATCAGGCAATCCCTCATATAGTGACCTGAAACACCACATGTATAACATTGATAACGTCCAAATCCACCCTATTAATTAGAATGGGCACGGTCGTATGCAAATATATTTACCCAACTATGAGTCGGGGTCGAATCCCACAGAGAACAATATGTAGGCGATTAGGAAAAGTAGGAATTTTCACCAATGATAGCTAAAGCCAAACGATGGATAATATTTTGGTTTTGTTTGAGAGAAAATTATAGCTAATGCAAAAATGTAAACTAACCTAGAAATCAAGTAAAATGATCAATGGCCACAAGCATGGATACAAGGGAAACTACGCTCAAGTAACGATCCAATGTACTTCATGATTTACAAATAATGGTGAGTTTATATTACTTAGCCTTGGATAATGACTCTAAATTAGCTTCTTCCGAAGACCAACTAGACTACCTAATTGAATATCCCTAAAGCAATTAGGAGCATTAAGAACACCCGAATATGGCTACAAGTGGTGTCGCCTATTCCTAGGTCGATTTCCATTAGATGAGGGTTAACGCCCCAAATTCTTATTAATTAATCTTTCCCAATCCCGAGTTTGCCTCTTCCAAGTTTAAACCGAAATAAATGGGCAAGTCTTAGGGTTAGCTACTCCCTTAAAAATCATTCAAAATGAGATTAATTAAAGAAACAATAACTCACTTCATTAGGAATAAAATCATTCAACACATAAGCAAAACAAGAGATTCAATCCAAACTTTAATCAAGAATACTTCCATAAACGAGATTCAAGTATTGAAATGAAATACTACAAACATAAATATTCAATACAAAACAAGAAATTGAAGAAAGGATTAAGAATATCTCATTAAAGTGCTTCCAATCTTCTCCTCCAATGTCTTGGTGTGAAATCCTAGCCTCCAAGGACCTCTGCTAACTGATGTCTGAGGGCCTCGTTCTAGAAAGCATTCTAAGGAAGTTGAAGCTGCTACTCATCTAGTGGGCCGAGCCATACCACCTTTATCATTCATCAGGCAATCCCTCATATAGTGACCTGAAACACCACATGTATAACATGCATCAAAGCCCTGACGACATCATCCAAAATGGGCTCTACCACACTGACTGCATTGTGGAGGGGGCATCCTCATCTGTGCCGATTCTCTGCGGTGCTGAAAAGCCAAAGCCCTCGAATTCCGACCTAACTTAAAATAAGCCGGCCTCTCATAATGCAGCCCCCGCGATGGTGAAGGAATACTAGTAGCTAAAAGTGCGGGCCTAAAACTACCCTAACATTCTCTAACTGACTAGAAGATCTAGCTCTCTTAGACTGACCCTCATTCAAATCCTCAGACTGCCGTCTTTTCTTATCTTCTAGACTCTGAGCATATGCCTGGATACCGACGTTGTTCATACCGTCAAGTAAAGCAGTTGTGGAACTTTCATTAATTAAATGTGACTCGAGTCCCGCCATAAATCGGTGCACTCGGTCTTCCATTTCTGCTACAATAGTGGGAGCATACCTAGCTAAAGAGGTAAACTGGAGACTATACTCCCGCACACTTCCGTTCCCTTGCCTAGTAGTTAAGAATCTGTCTACTCTCATCCGACGGACCTCTGGTGGCAAATAATATCGAAGAAAGGCATCTACGAACTCCTTCCACACGGGTGGAGGTGCATTAGCCCCTCTAGAAGACATCCAAGCATTATACTAATACACAGCCACATCTCGTAATCTGTAGGAAGCTAACTCTACTGACTCGATGTCTGAAGCATGCATCACTCGCAACATTCTCACTATTTCGTCTATAAAATTCTGTGGGTCCTCCTCTGGTTTCGACCCAAAGAACTCTGCAGGATCCATATTAAGAAAGTCTCGAACTCTGGCACTAAGCGGCTACTATCTGAGACAACAACCGAATGGCCTCTCGTATCTCCTGACCCGAGGCATCAGGTGGGGGAACTGGGGGTGCTGGAGTCCCTGCATGCTCCTCTAGAGCGGTTGAGGTATAAGAAGTTTGGGATGGAACTTCATTCTGGGGCCCTCCTTCCTCTATATCCATCGGCGGCTCCCGCTCAATCCTTCTTTCGGCCACTGCCTTGCCCTTCTGGGCCGCTGCTGCTTTTCTCTTCATAGGCATTACTAAAATCATAACATATGGTCAGGAAAAAAAGAATCCTCATAGCATGGTTCTATTGCACGATCTAAGATAGAAAGAAAGGAAATCTTCCTAAAAGCCCTATAACCTCCTGTTTATAAGTGTTGCGCATCGCACACCATAAATAAGACTCTGCTAGACACGGCTTGCAGACAACCCTAGGACAGACATGCTCTAATACCACTCTAAACTCTGAATGTCTGCAACTATAGTCTATGAAGCCTCTATGAAGTACTGAAAATACTGACTGTCTGTAAATTCTGAAAGACTGTAAAGTAATGATAATACCCCGAAAGACTGGGGCTCACCAATCAGCTGATACTGGAAATCCTAGCAATCAGATCCGTTGTCCCATAAACATGTATTTGCATCGTGAAATGCAGGCCTCCAGGCAATAAAAAGGGACATTATTACATTTGAATTACACTGGTATGTAAAGCAACTGAAAGAAAGAACTATAAGTACTGAAACTGATAACTGAACTAAAATAAGGAAGTAAAGATATGAATACTCCCTGTTGTTGAATAGACATCATTTTATGCTCGTGAATACCCTATTTCAGCTACAATAAATATGGATCATCACAATGATCTCCTTCACTTCGGCTGCTAAGGAGGAATAAGCCCTATTTTGTACAACCTCTCCACCATCTTCGGAGTTCGAAAATTGAACTCCTAGCTTGGCTAAGCGGTGAACGTCTCTCATCATGATTCTCTTGTCTGTCTCAACATGAGTTAACTGCCTATACTTGGTTTCTTTCTGAAAATACTCATAGTACTGTTGTGTGCTAAGTCTTTGATTAGCACTCTGAAGATTAGAGTCTCGTGCAAAGGCACTACCCTTGTGACATATAACAGGGCAAGATCTTATATCTTTTTTGTGATCGCCTAATCGATAATAACTGAACTTGATACAAGTTGATCGACGATCATTCTACTTACTTTGGTATTCTTCTACATTGAGGCATATTCCTTATGGAGTCTATCTCATTATGCCATCCTAACTGAATTGAGGTTCTTCATATCTCATGCTAACCCTTCGAGTTTTGAATTATCCCATTGGACTTACTGACTATTTATGCATCTCCCCCTTAGACTAAGGCTAATGTCTTATACACGTGAATTCTTCTCTTTTGTTGGGATTCAATTAACTTTCCTTATCTTCTATAAAAAAAAAAAAATTGTACTTTACAACACTGATGACTGACTTCTGAGCAAACCTTCCTTACTGGGAAAACTTAATTGCGTACACGAACGGGTTGCTAATGTATTCTTCATATCTCATGTTATACATGTGGTGTTTCAGGTCATTATATGAGGGATTTCTCGATGAATGGTAGAGGTGGTATGGCTCGGCCCACTGGATCAGTAGCAGCTTCAGCTTCCTCAGCATGCTTCCCAAAATGAGGCCCTCAGATTTCAGTTAGCAAAGGCATAGGTAGAGGTGGAGCGTCTAGCTCTGGCGGTGGTCAGAACCGCGTATATGCTTTGACTAGGCATCAGAATAAAGAGCAGCTACCCTATGATAATACAGGTATATTTACTAGTTATGTGTGGTTAAAAAGTTATTATTACTTATGGTGGTCAGTGTGGTATTGTGTGTTTTAGCTTGTTGTGTCACAGGTTGGTAGTATTATAGTTATTGAGAAAACTCTGCAGAAATTTCCATAGAGATCCCTAAGAGTTTAACATTTGAGGATGAATATTTTTAAAGGGGGGGGGGGGGAAGATGTTACACCCCATAGGTTCGTATGTTGAGATTCGAACTGCCTTTCAGGAGGTAAGTGAGATTATATGTGCTTATCTTATGATTGTGAGGGTTTAAGTTCATATAATAAGCTATGGAAGGATTGGAGGACAAGTGACTTAGGAAAAGTAAGTTTGTCGGAACTTTGGAGAAACTGTGAGGGGCAATTTTGGCCCAAATTGGAGGAATAATAACTTTTAGTATATGTAAAGTTTTGAAGAAAAGCAAAAGCCTAAATTGAAGTTCGTGAAGTCTAGTTTCCAACACAACAAATAGCGCGCCGATTCGATGTCGGAATAGAGACTTATGTGCATTTTAATATGGGCTATCAGAGCAGGGAATTAACCCTAAGCGAACGCGCCAGAAGGTGGCGCGAACACTCAAAGGAGAACCCAGCAACAAGACGATCGCGCCGAGCAATTTTTGAGTCGGTGCTAACTGAATCTAGCCAATTATAAAAGGGGTTTTACCCCCTTATTTTCAGACCAAATACCCCCTAAAAGTTACCAAATATTCAGGAGAGTTCTCCCAACTTCCATTTATCAAATTTTAACGTAAATCAAGTGAAATCTCCGGATTGAGGTCCGGACAGCGTATAGTTGTTATTATAAAATGGTATTGCGGTGAAACTTGGCTTGGGTTCAAGGTGAATATTGAGAAGATTGCGTTCCAGTGGAAGTAAGGTATGAATATTTCCTTATTAATATTGAATTAAGCTTAGTTACAGAGGAAAAGTTATTAAATAATCGTATAATGAATTTATAGGTTGAGAAATCGGATAAAACATCGCGTGGGATGTTTATGGAATATATTGGTATTTATAATATTGTTGTTGATATTGGTATTTTTAGTTGTTGTTGTTGTTGGTTGCTAGATTGTGATTTCGGGCGAGGCATATAACCAGGGGAGATGCTGCTCGAATTTCGGCAGATTCTAAAAGGATTTTAATTAAATGCTTGAGACAAGTGTATGATGGTGAGCCTAACAATAGTATGAATGGTTTAATATGTAGATTACGAGACTACGAATGATCGTAAATGGATTGCAAGCCGGGAGGTAGGTCGGAAAGTCGAGAAGTGAGTTTCCAAGTATGTTAACACTAAACCTTTCTTTCTTAAGGCATGATTCCTTTGTTGTGAACCTATATATGATATCCTCGATAACTCTATTTCTAAAATACCAAAGTTTACAGTTCCCGATGTTTTTGTGATATCATTGAACTTGTTTCATGGCTATTGATGTTATTCATTAATGTTGATCTCACCTTGTGATTTTGTTCCTTCAAGGTGAGAGGTGCTCATGATGATGGTTCCATAATAATAATCCAACGAGTTTAGGAAGAGGTTCTTAGGGAATGTTTTATGGGACATGAATATAGTGCTAGTAGAGGATCCCTAATGAGGTATTTAATGTTCGAAGAAAGTTTTTATGTTGTATCTTAGGATTTGGTTATCGTCTAATCCAACGGGAAGAAGTACTAATGGCCGAGCTGCGCTTGTAAGTCTTATGTGATTACATAGACCCTACGGGTTATGTGATGACCATGAGAAGTGCATAGAGATTACTTGTAGAAGTTTTGTTATGATGTCGATTATAATTACCACTGGTCTACGAACAGTCGGGCAGATGTTACCACCGGGATACGGCCAGTTGGGCAGTTACCACTGATCAGTCGGGCAGTTGCGCTCTACCCTCGGGCGATAATCGGACGGGCAGTTATTACCACCGTGCTACGGCCGGTCGGGCAGCTACCACTGATCAGTTGGGAAAATAGTACCAGGAGGATACGTAGGTCAGGATCACAGTATTATTATTATACACAGAGGTAGTTGAAGATATGAGAGCATGGAGAGATATATATGCTAGATTCTCTTTAGTAAGTCAGAAGTGCCAAGTTGATGCTTATCTTCTTCCCTGCAGTACATACTTATTATATTACATTCGCGCCGTACATACTCGGTACATTATTCGTACTAACATCCTTTCTTGTGGACGCTGCGTTCATGCCTGCAGGTGTAGACAGACGGGACGAGGATCTTCCACAGTAGTTTTGATTGGTGGGCTCCATTTCTTCATGGAGCATTTCCAAGTCTGGGTTATATATGTATTTTGTGTTAAGGGTATGTCGGGGGCCCTGTTCCAACTTATGTAATTCAGTCATGTTCATAGAGGCTTTGTAGATAGATTCCTGTATACATCTTAGTTATGTTTTGTTAGTGGATATGTTGACGTCGTAGGCCTTTTGTACTTATACGTATGCATGATATTATATTCATAGTTGGCCTTCTTAGCCTTATTTTGCCATTGGAGACATAGATGATGCGAGTTATAGTTTGGTTCGCTCGGCCCACTTTGTCACACCCCAACCTCAGTGAGGCGTGATTAGCACCCGGTACTTTACTGGAGCCGAACTAACCAAGTTGTAACTTGCATCTTCTATGTCTCGAATGGAAAAACAAGGCCAAGAAAGCCAACTATGAATATAATATCATGCATACGTATATGTGCAATGGGCCTGCGACATCAACATATCCACTAATAAAACATAACTGAGTTGTACATAGGAATCTGTCTGCAAAGCCTCTAGGAACATGACTGAAGTACATAAGTCAGTACAGGGCCCCCGACATACCCTCAACACAAAATACATATACAACCCAGACTCGACAATGCTCCAGGAAGAAGTGAAGTCCACCAATCAAAACTAGTACCTGAAAGCAGCCTACTGTGGAAGATCCTCGTCCTGTCTGTCTACACCTGCGGGCATGAACGCAACGTCCACAACAAAGGACGTCAGTACGAATAATGTACCTAGTATGTAAGGCGGAAGTGTAACTCAATGAACATATACTGCAAGAAGAATAATAAGAATCAACTCGAATTTACTAATGAGAATCTAGTACGTATGTCTCTTAATACTCTCATATCTTTCACTACATCTATGTACAATACTATGTCTCTAACTTACTTACCGTCCTGGTACTAACTGCCCAACTGATCAGTGGTAACTGCCTGACCGGCAGTAGCACGGTGGTAACTGCTCCTCAGATTATCGCCCGACGGTAGAGCGCAACTACCCGACTAATCAGTGGTAACTGCCCAACCGGCCGTAGCACGGTGGTAAGTATATGTCGGCCCAACCGGCCGTAGCTCGGTAGTAATAACTGCCCAACCAGGCGTAGCATGGTGGTAACTACATAGTTGCCCAACTTGTCGTAGACCAGTGGTAAATATAGTCAGCATCATGACCCGGTCTTTATTAATCTCTATGCACTTCTCATGGTCATCACGTGTCCGTTATTGCATACATGATCACATAAGACTTATAGGCACAGTTCGGGTCTTCTTACTTAACTAAACATTAACCAAATCCTGAGATACATCATAAGTCCCTCTTCTAGCATCAAATACCTCATTAGGGATCCTCTATTAGCACTCTATTCAAGTCCCATAAAACATTCCTTAAGAACCTCTTCCTAAACTCGTTGGATTATTATTATGGAACCATCATCATGAACATATCTCACCTTGAAGGAACAAAATCATAAGTTGAGATCAACATCAATGAATAACATCAATAGCCATGAAACAAGTTCAATGATATCATAAGAACATCGGGAACTATAAACGTTGGTATTTTAGAAATAGAGTTATTGAGGATATCATATAAAGGTTCACAACAAAGGGATCATGCCTTAAGAAAGAAAGGTTAGCCTTACATATCTGGAAACTCACTTCTCGACTTTCCAACCTACCTCCCGGCTTGCAATCTATTTACGATCGTTCGTAGTCTCCTACTCTACATATAAAACCATTCATACTATTGTTAGGCTCCCCATCATACACTTGTCTCAAGCCTTTAATTAAAATCCTTTTAGAATCTGCCGAAATTTGGGCAGCAACTCCCCTGTTTATATGTCTAGCACAAAATCACAATCCAACAACCAACAACAACAATACCAACATCAACAACAATATTATCAATACCAATATATTCCATAAACATCCCACATGATGTTTTATCCAACTTTTCAACCCATAAATTCATTATACGATGATTTAATAACTTTTCCTCCGTAGATAAGCTTAATTCAATAGTAATAAGGAAAGAATCATACCTCACTTCCACTAGAACCACAGTCTCCTCAATATCCATCTTGAATCCAAGCCAAATTTCGCCGCAATACGATATTATAATCACAACTATACGCTATCCGGACCTAAATTCGAAGATTTCACTTAATTTGCGGTAAACATTTATGGTTGAAGGTTGGGAGAACTCTCTAGAGGTTTTGGGAAGTGTTTGGGGTGTGTTAGAAGGAAAATGAGGGATTAAGCCCCTTTATATAGTGCTCTTAGAGTCTGGTCTCACCGACTTAAAATTTACTCTGCGCGATCGCGCCACCTCGAGGCGCGTTCGCGCAGAGTCAGTCTCCACCAACTTAAGATTGTTAAGTGTCACGACCCAAACCAGAGGGCCGCGACTGACACCCAGGACCTTACTCGGCTGAGTGCTATACTACCATTCTATTGATAAGTCAAAATCTTATGTGAACCTTTAAATTATGAAATGACGCTTCCGTAAAGTAAAACATGAAAAGCATTTTTAATAAATCTCTTTCTTCAAGTCAGGGACTTCTCCATTATTGTTAATTCAAAGAAAACCTTTGGTCACAATAAAATCTTTAAAATAATGCATATGAACACGTCGACCTACATGGCCGCTTTACACAACTGTAGACATCTCGACGCACTATCCACAGGACACTGTCGGCAAAAGTCTCTAACACACACGAGATACCATAACATAAGTAATTTGACTCGACAACACTCCAAACTGAGATGGAGCTCACCAATCCATCTGATAGCCTGGGAACATCCTATAGCCAATGTTTTCTACTCATCTGTATAACCCTGCGTGGTATGAAACACAGCGCCCCCAGGCAAAGGGACATCAGTACGAAAAATTTACCGACTATGTAAGGCAGAATTGAAACAATATATCTCGAATCGGAGGATAAAAGAGTAATAGACTCAATCTGTACCTGTAACCAACACTGATAAACATGTATGCATATGAACTCTTGATGCAACATGAGTATATATATATATATATATATATATATATATATATATATATATATATATGCCTTCACCCTGCTCGCAGCCCCTTCGGGCATAATAGCATAATGGCCCCTTCGGGCATCATAATCATCGTATACCAGCTGATTAGGTGGTTTGCATATGTAACGCCTTAGCCCTTTTCCCTTCCCCATGAAATGATGTCGTGCATGTACGTAATATACAAATGCATGAAAATCTTTGGAAACCATAAAAAGACTCCCTTCGGAGCAGCTTTTAGTTCAAAACGGGAATATCTTCCCTTTTCTTAAAAATGGGAACTTCTTCCCCTTTTTCTCAAAAATGGGAACTTCTTCCCCTTTTTCTCAAAAATGGGAACTTCTTCCCCTTTTCATTTGTCTCCTTCGAGACTCAAAAATCAAATGTAAAATTCATAGGAAAGAGAAAACCTTATGAACATACCATTCGGGAATTAGACAACATTATGAAATTGCACAACTTATGGATGCCCCTTCGGGACTTAAGAGGTCAAGGATACGAATATCCCTACACTGTCTAGGAATAGAGTCTTTGGAGTTCATTTATTTGCTGGGTTCGTTCCGATAATAAGGATCTTCATCACTACCATAATCATCACCACTATTATGTCTCACTTTGAATGATCCATAACATATGCTGAGATCACATATCGTGAATATAATCAAGAATTATGTAGCACGCTCAAACATAAGCTGAGGCCACATGTTATGTAGCACGCTCAGACATAAGATGAGGCCACATATTGTGTAGCACGCTCAGACATAAGCTGAGGCCACATGTTATGTAGCACGCTCAGACATAAGCTGAGGCCACATATTGTGTAGCACGCTCAGACATAAGCTGAGGCCACATATTCTAAATATAATCTAGAATTATCTAGTACGCTCAGTCGCATCATGAAATCATGTAGAACCTTATGCTTGGAAATCTGTAGGATTTGATTCATCATAAAAATCTTCAAAAATTATAGACTTCTGGTATTTCTAGGAGTAAAAATATTATGGATGTCATGTATGGAATCAAAACATAGGAATCATGCCTTTGAAAGAAAGGGACGATCCTTAACCTACCTGGAAGCTCGCTTCTCGACTTTCCAACCTGCCTCCTGTCTTGAAATCTACATATAAAACCATTCATACTATTGTTAGGCTCACCATCATACACTTGTCTTAAGCCTTCAATTTAAATCCATTTAGAATCTGCTGGAATTCGGGCAGCATCTCCCCTGTTTATATGCCTAGCCTGAAATCACAATCCAACAACAAATCCACAACAACAACAATACCAACATCAACAACAATATTATCAATACCAATATATTCCATAAAACATCCCACACAATGTTTTTTCAACATACAACAACAATATACACTTCCTTTCTTCCCAATCAAGGAGCATCATCTCATAACCACACCAAAAACATTAGATACCATCTCTACACATGTAAATCAACCTAGCCACATGGCCACAACATGCTCAAAATAGTCCATAAACACAACAACTACAACACGACACTTTATGACCTTTCCTCCATAACTATTTGGGCCCCACCTTAACTTACGGTTACGAGGGTTATTCATCAAATAATGTATTGACTGATTTACACCATACGGTCTCCAAATGTCATCTATATGTTATTCTTATACTCATATAATATAATCCTCTTCCTTAATCCTTGTATAACTTTACTCTCCCTTGAGCTCATACTAAGCCGTCTACAGTCTTGGTAATATGAAATTTTTCGGGGTGTAACATTCAGAGCGTTCACACCACAATGGGGCGTGTTCGCACTGAGTTGCTGGCTCACCCTTCTACACGTTCACACCACTCCCAGGGGCGTTCGCATAGAGCTTTTCCCTGCTCTGACAGCCCATCTCTAAATGCTCATAATTCTCTATTCCGACGCCGGATCGGGGCACGGTTTGCTGTGTTGGAAACTACACTTCATGAACTTCACTTTAAGCTTTTGCTTTTCTTCAAAACTTCACATATACTAAAATATATTCTTTCTCCAAGTTCGCCCAAAATTGCCCTTCATATTTTCTCCAATGCTCCAACAAACTTAATGTCACGACCCGACTAGGGGGCCGCGACAAGCACCCGGAGCTAGCCCACCCGGGCACCCCTTAGCCTACCCTTATGCATACATTTAGGTGAGCCACATAATTAGACATACACTTCCTTTCATCCATTCATCTAGTCCCATTTGGACGACAACATCTTTATATTATTATAGGCATTTATGCCACATCAATGTATATGGGCCAACAAGGCCAACACAATGGCATACAAAAATATAGGCCGACAAGGCCGAACACATCTAACCACATACACATGTCTACGAGCCTCTAAGAAGGTTATAACATATCACATGAGAGGGACAAGACCCCGCCATGCCCATAATTAAATACACAAAAGAATAAATACCCAAAAGCTATGGCTCCGAAGGAAATGGAGCTCTTCTATGAAATCTCTAAATAAGCAGCTATGGATCAGGCCTGTCTCCCTGTGCACCTGCGGGCATGACGCAGCGTCCACAAAAAAAATGGCGTCAGTACGAAGAATGTACTGAGTATGTAAAGCATGATCAACATCGACATAGAAGCATAATGAATAACATGTGAAGTTCCATAGAGACATTCCGTTTCTATTACGTATCCGCATACATATACCCATATCTGTACTTGGTTATCCTCATGATCATTTACATCTCATGTTCATAACATATTCGTACTACTAATGATGCCATATACATAACATACACATACATATATATATATAGGCATACATAGCGTACCCGACCATAGAGGTTCGGTGTTTCATACATACTTGGCCAACCAAGGCTCAAGGTTATATCTACCTGGCCCTACCAAGGCTTTAGGGTTATCCGTACCATCTGCAGATGTGGGCGCGCGTTACGTAATAATATACATACATATATATAAACATATACTCTACCCGGCACCATAGGCTCGGGGTTTCATTATAGCCCTTCATAGGCACACATACATCTATAGCCCGTAGGCACCTTTAGCATCATTATTATTATCATCATCATTACTATCATCATCATTATCGTTACGCCTACATTATAGGCTTACTCGTTATATGAGAAGCGTAGTACAAACACAGTACATATCGAGGATCGTGAGCTTATCAGCTCGGAAGATCAATCATTTGGAGACAACATACTCGTATAGAGGATTTAGAAATTTGGCCAAAAAACCATGCCTTATGAAAGAAGGGTTAGCCTTACATACCTTTCCGTCGGGCTATTCTACACTTGCACGTTCCCTTCTAACGTTAGCGTTTCTACCTTCATTAATATCATAACAATGACCATTAGTCATTCACATTATCCACATTATCTAGATTCCTTAATTTGCCTCTAATTCACCCATATTCATGGTCATAACATCCAACTTCGTCCATTCGTCTAAAGTGTCTAGTTCATGATCTTAGTACCATTTATAATACATTCATATCACAACACAACAACATTCATGATTCAATTCAAACTATTCCTCAAAATGTCACTATTCATCATTCATGACCTACTTGACCATATTTTCTACAATTCATGTATTTCAACTCTTCAATACAATAAACATCATGAAAAATATCATGAATCTTACCTTAGATGTTGTAGGAACAAGCTTTAGTTGATAATACTCCACTTTGAGCAAAACCCTAGTTTTCCTCCATTTGGATTTCTTGGCCTTGGATGATCTTTGATGGTTTCCTTACTCTTGATTCACTTGTTTTTATGTTGTTGATCACTAAATATCTTTGAACTCTTGTGAAATAAATATAGAGAGATGTTTTAGAGAGAAGGGGTGTGATGTTGAAGTGAAATAAAATAAGCCTTGGTCCCCTTATTTAACAACTTGAAAATTTCTGTTGAAGTGTACAGTGGTCGTAAACATGGTTTACGACCCGTCCTCTAGCTTACGGACCATCCTTCATGGGCGTATTTAACCATATCAGAACAAGAAACTCAGACTGCAACCATGGTGATTTACGACCATGGTTTACGGGCCGTAAATCACTTTACAGTCCGTATTCCTGGTCGTATTTTACCATTTCCTCGACCGGCAGAAAGTTGAAGTCTTGCATGCCAATTTATGACCTGCTAGTTTACGGACCGTATACCATTTTACGGTCCGTATTTGCACTTTACGACCACTGGGCAGATTGCAAATCTGCAACTTTTCATATTTCTTAGGCTTTTCATTCCAATCATCCGCATCCATTTGCATGTATTGCTCACCTCATACTTTGCCTTATCTTAGCCAACTTTCTCGTCTTACCTCGGATACCTTTGAAATCTCACTTAAGGTCATCAAACGTCGTCTTTTACTCATGGGACATCATGCACTCGCACGCCTCACTAGTTCATTTACTTGCGTTCCAACTGGAAATTTTCCGAGGTGTAACATTTAATTTCCTTAAATCACTTGTCCTGGAATCCTTCCATAGCTTATTATTCCATAGCTCGAATCTCAACGTATAAAACTACGGGATGAATATATGCGCTTATCTTATGGTTATAAGGGTTCATATAATAAGATATGTAAGGATTGGAGGACAAGTGATTTAAGGAAATTAAGTTTGTTGGAACTTTGGAGAAACAATGAAGGGCAATTTTGGCCCAACTTGGAGAAAGAATATCTTTCAGTATATGTAAAGTTTTGAAGCAAAGCAAAAGCCTAAAGTGAAGTTCATGAAGTGTAGTTTCCAACACAACAAATCGCGCATCGATCCGGCGTCGGAATAGAGAATTATGAGTATTTTAAGATGGGATGTCAGAGCAGAGAATTATCCCTGCGTGAACGCGCCAGAAGGTGGCATGAACGCGCAGAGGATAACCCAACAACTCAGCTTAAACGCGTCACAAGGCAGCGCGATCGGGCTGAGCAATTTTTGAGTCGGTGCTAACCGACTCTAGCCAAGTATAAAAGGGGGTTTACCTCCTTATTTTAAAACAAAATGCCCCCTAAAAGCTCCCAAATATTCCGGAGAGTTCCACCAACTTCCATTTATAAAATTTTAACGCAAATTAAGACAAATCTCTGAATTGAGGTCTGGACAGCCTATAGTTGTGATTATAATATCGTATTGCGGCGAGACTTGGCTTGGATTCAAGGTGAATGTTGAGGAGATTGCGGTTCTAGTAGAAGTGAGGTATGAATCTTCCCCTACTAATTGTGGTTTAAGCTTATTTACGGAAAATAAGTTATTAAATGATCATATAATGAATTTATGGGTTGAGAAATTGGATAAAACATCATGTGGGATGTTTATGGAATATATTGGTATTGATAATATTTTTGTTGATATTGGTATTGTTATTGTTGTTGTTGGTTGCTGGATTATGATTTTGGGCTAGGCATATAAACAGGGGAGATGCTGCCCGAATTTCGGCAGATTCTAAAAGGATTTTAATTAAAGGCTTGAGACAAGTGTATGATGGTGATCCTAACAATATTATGAATGGTCTTATATGTAGATTACAAGACTACAAACGATCGTAAATAGATTTCAAGCCGGGAGGTAGGTGGGAAAGTCGAGAAGTGAGTTTCCAGGTATGTTAAGGCTAAACCTTTCTTTCTTAAGGCATGATTCCTTTGTTGTGAACCTATATATGATATCCTTGATAACCCTGTTTCTAAAAATACCAAAGCTTACAGTTCCCAATGTTCTCGTGATATCACTGAACTTGTTTCATAGCTATTGATGTTATTTATTGATGTTGATCTCATCTTATGATCTTGTTCCTTCAAGGTGAGATGTGTTCATGATGATGGTTCCATAATAATAATCCAATGAGTTTAGGAACAGGTTCTTAAGGAATGTTATATAGGACATGAATAGAGTACTAGTAGGGAATCCCTAATGAGGTATTTAATGTTCGAAGAGAGGTTTATGTTGTATCTTAGGATTTGGTTATTGTCTAATCAAACGGGAAGAAGTACTAATGGCTTGAGTTGTGCTTATAAGTTTTATGTGATTATGTAGACCCTACAAGTTATGTGATGACCATCAGAAGTGCATAGAGATTACTTGTAGAAGTTTGGTTATGATGTCGCTTATAATTACCACTGGTCTATGACCAGTCGGGAAAATGTTACTATCGTGCCACGGCTGGTTAGGCATATATGTATTTACTACCATGCTATGGCTGGTTGGGAAGTTACTTCTATGCTACGGCTGGTCGGGCGGTTACCACTGATCAGTCGGGCAGTTGCGCATTACCGTCGGGTGATAATCGGACGGGTAGTTATTACCATCGTGCTACGGCCGGTCAGGCAGTTACCACTAATCAGTTGGGCAGATAGTACCAGGAGGATACGTAGGTCAGGATCACAGTATTATTATTATTATTATACACATAGGTAGTTGAAGATGTGAGAGTATGGAGATATATATATATATATATATATATATATGCTAGATTCTCTTTAGTAAGTCAGAAGTGTCAAGTTGATACTTATCTTCTTACTGATGTCCTTTTTTGTGGACGCTGCATTCATGCCCGCAGGTGTAGACAGACGGGATAAGGATCTTCCACAATAGGCTGCTTTCAGGTACTAGTTTTGATTGGTGGGCGCCATTTCATCCTGGAGCATTGCCGAGTCTGGGTTATATATGTATTTTGTGTTACGGGTATGTCGGGGGCCCTATCCCGACTTATGTACTTCAATTATATTCATAGAGGCTTTGCAGACAGATTCTTGTATACAGCTTAGTTATGTTTTGTTAGTGGATATGTTGATGTCGTAGGCCTATTGTACTTATATGTATGCATGATATTATATTCATAGTTGGCCTTCTTGGCCTTATTTTTCCATTGGAGACATAGATGATGCGAGTTACAGTTTGGTTCGCTCGGCCCAGTAAGTTGCCGGGTGCCAATCATGCCTCACCGAGGTTGGGGCGTGACATATTGTTTGATACCTTGTAAACCAGGTGATCATGGTTAACAACGAACTTCCAGTCGACAACATTTTTGTTGATGAGTCGGAAGTGGAGAAAGACTTTGCATCAGCAATAATTCATCCGAGGGTGACTGCTACTACTATTAAGTTTGATCAATCCCTCTATCATATGCTCAAAGAAGAGGGATACTTTCGGAATGCAGTCGATGATGATCCTCACCTATACATAACAAACTTTCTAGAGGTATTCTCTCAACATATCCAATGGGATTTGACTGAAGAAGCGGTTCGGCTGAAACTCTTCAAATACTCGTTAGCCGGATAAGCGAGGAAATGGTTCACAAAGCTGTCCCGAAACTCTATTACTACATGGGAAGAGATAGTCAAAGTGTTTCTCAGGAAGTGGTATCCCCCGAGTTAAAGAGATGAAATTCGTGATCGAATTTACGAGTTCAAACAACGTCATGGGGAACAACGTTTTAAAGCTTATGAGAGATACAAAGAATATTTGGATAGGAGTCCGAACCATGGTTTCCCAGATCAGATTCTGAAGGAGAAGTTCTATAGAGGGTTGGATCCTATGATCCAAGCAATAGCCAATAATGCTGCAAGTGGGTGTTTCATGAATAAGTCTTATGCTAATATTACTACTTGATCGATTGACTACACACAGTCAAGCATGGCATTCGAGTAATTCTGATGGGTTATCACTTGGGACACCATTGATCCAAAATATTATAAAGGATAGCCATGAGACGCAGCAGATATTGGCACAGCTGGCCACTAATATCTCTTTACTGACGAAAAGATTAGATGGTAGAGCGGCGAAGAAGGTGAAAGTTTATGAAGATATCTCAGGCATGCCGCCTGGAATGTACCAATGCCACGAGGGTCTATATCAAGAGGGTCTGCCTCAGCCTGTTGAGAATGTTTAATATGTAGACTATGTAGCAAAAAGGGTTGTTCCTGTACCAAATCAAAGATACTAGAGACCTCAACAAGGGTTGGGTGCATACAACAACAACCAAGGGAACTACAACAACAACCAAGGGAACTACAACAACTATGGTGGAGTGAACCAAGGTAGATACAACAACAATAATGGTAACTTCAAAAATAGAAGTTCCAACCCTTACATTCCACCAAAAGGGAGTCTAATGATCAAGGTAGTTCGAGGTTGGATTCAATGCTTTAAAAAGTGTTGGCATGTCAGAAAAACACTGAAAAGACATTATCTGGGCTATCAGAGACAGTGCTTTCTCACTTAACGGCTATTCAAAATCTTGAATAGTAAATGCGTGATCTTTTCAAAGAGCAGCATCCTGCTAGAAAGGGAAGACTTCCTAATGATACTATTCCAAACCCAAAAAATGGTGGTGGTGTGGAGTGTACTTTTGCTATTACCATAAGAAGCGATAAAATACTTCAAAGTGCTGACAAGAAGGTGGTTGATTTAGATACAGTTAATGAGGAAGAAGAGGTGCAGTCTGATGTGCCTATTGTGGATGATGAGGTCCGTAGTGAAGAAAAAGTTGCTGATATTCCAGAAGTTGCTACGATACAAGGAAACAGATGATAAAAGCGGCTATTCTCCCTTTGACTCAGATGTACAAAGCAAAACCTCTCTTTCCTGAGAGGTTGGCCAAGAAGAATGATGATGGTAAGTGTCAAAAGTTCTACGATCAGTTGAAGCAGCTGACGGTGAATTTTCCATTCTTAGATGATGTCAAAGAGATGCCTAGATTTTCTAAGTTTGCGAAAGACCTACTGACGAAAAAGAGATCTGTTCAACATGAGACAGTCAATTTAACTCATTGTGTGAGTTCAATTATTGCTTCCACCACAGTTTAGAAGAAGGGAGATCCAGGGGCGTTTACCATTCCTTGTAATATTGGGCGTCATGTATTCGCTTGTGCTCTGTGTGATAATGGGGCGAGTATCAATCTAATGCCCCTTGCTATTTTCAAACAATCTGGACTGGGAATGCCTAGACCGACTTCTATGCAATTACAAATGGCGGACAGATCCATCAAGAAGCCAGTTGGGATTGTAGATGATGTGTTGGTATAAGTGGGTAAGTTCATGCTGCCTGCTGATTTCGTTATTCTGGATTATGCAGTTAACAAAGATATTCCCATCATCTTGGGAAGACTCTTCCTTACTATGGGCAGAGCACTGATGGACTCTGAAAAGGATGAAATAAAGTTCCGAGTAAATAATGAAGAGGTGACTTTTCAAGAAAATAAGGGGATGAAGTTGCCAAGTGCTTATGAGAGTATCTCAGTTATTGATTCATTTGAAGGGATTGATGATGCAGTCGAACATAAAATGGAAGAAAAAAGTTTGTGAAAAGCTCTTGCTGCTATTCTGGTAAACTTTGATGCTGATGATATGGAGGGCTACGTGGAAACTGTAAATGCACTTGAGGGTCTGGGTTCTTACACTTACCACCCAAGAAATCTTGATTTGGACCTTGCAAATAAAACCACTCCACCAGCCAATCCTTCTATTGTGGAGCCACCAAAGCTTGAGCTTAAGCATCTCCCATCACACTTGAGGTATGAGTTCCTTGGTTCGAACAAGACATTGCCAGTGATTATTTCAGCATTACTGACTGAGAAACAGATTGAGCGATTATTGGAGATTTTGCGCGAGTATAGACGGGCTATTGTTTGGACTATAGCAGACATTCGTGATACTCCTTCTGGTATTTGTGAGCATAAAGTTCAGCTAGAGGAGGACAGCAAGCTGCGTGTTGAACATCAACGGAGACTGAACCAGAACATGCAAGAGGTCGTGAAAAAGGAGATCATAAAGTGGTTAGATATTGGGGTAGTGTATCCGATTGCAGACAGCAAGTGGGTGAGTCCTGCTCAATGTGTTCCAAAAAATAGAGGAATCACTGCGGTGCCTAATGCAAAGAACGAGCTGATTCCCACTCATACAGTTACTGGATGGTATGTTTGCATGGACTATAGGAAGTTGAATACAGCCACTTGTAAAGACCATTTTCTCATGTCATTCATTGATCAGATGCTGGATAAGCTGGCTGGAAGGTCTTACTATTGCTTCTTAGATGGATACTCTGGCTATAATCAGATTAACATTTCCCTAGAAGATCAAGAGAAGACGACTTTCACTTGTCCTTATAGGACATTTGCGTTCAGCTTAATGTTTTTTGGCTTGTGTAATGCACCAGCAACTTTTCAGAGGTGCATGATGTCGATCTTTTCTGACATTGTAGAAGACTTCTTGGAAGTGTTCATGGATAATTTCTCTGTTGTGGGGTATTTGTTGAAGACTATCTTGACCACCTAGTTTAAGTGCTAAAAAGATGCGAAGAGACAAATCTTTTGCTAAATTGGGAGAAGTGCCACTTTATGGTGCAGGAAGGGATTTTCCTCGGTCACAAAATCTCTGAAAAGGGAATTGAGGTCGATCAAGCAAAAATAGATGTTTTTGCAAAACTTCCACCACCCATCTCAGTCAAAGGTGTCCTGAGTTTCTTGGGACATGCTGGGTTCTACAGGCGCTTCATCAAATATTTCTCTAAGATTGCAAACCCGATGAGCAAGCTTCTTGAAAAAGAGGCTAAGTTTGAGTTTGATGACAAGTGTCGCAAGTCATTTGATGAATTGAAGGAGCATCTGACTTCTGCTACTGTTTTTGTTACTCCTGATTGGTCCCTACCTTTTGAATTGATGTGTGATACGAGTGGTTTTGTGATTGGTGTTGTGCTTGGACAGAGGCACAATAAGATTATGCACCTGATCTACTATTCTAGTAGGACTCTTAATGAGGCGCAGATGAACTACACAATGACTGAGCAAGAGCTTCTTGCTATAGTATATGCTTTTGAGAAGTTTCGGTCCTATTTTTTGGGGTCCAAGGCTGTGGTGTACACTGAACATGCTGCGTTGAGGCATCTTATGGCAAAGAAGGAAGCTAAGCCGCGACTGATTGGTTGGGTCCTTTTGTTGCAAGAGTTCGATTTCGAGGTGAAAGATCAAAAAGGGTTCGAAAATCAGGTTGCTAACCATCTCTCTAGGCTTGAGGAAACTGGGGTGTCAGCAGAGGAACTTGATGCGTTTTGGTGACTGGTATCATCCCTGACTAGATCAAATCTTATCAGAAAAAAGAAGTTTTTTAGCTATTCTCGTCAGTACTATTGGGATAAGCCATACTTATTTAGAAATTGTGTTGATAACATTACTCGGCGTTGCGTTCCAGAGAGTGAGGTATTGGAAATTTTTAAGGCTTGCCACGACTCTCCAGTTGGGGGACATCATAGTGGTACGAGGACTGCTGCATAAGTTCTCGAATGTGGTTACTATTAGCCTACTCTCATTGATGATGCTAATTTGATGGTGCGTTCTTGTGATTAGTGTCAATGGCAGGGGAATATTGGTAGGAGCCAAGAGTGTCATGGGATTCTTGAAAAAGAACATATTTACTCGTTTTGGTACCCCAAGGGTAATAATCAGTGATTGTGGTTCTCACTTTTACAATAGAGCTTTTGCGGGATTGATGGAGAAGTATGAAGTAAAGTATAGGCTGGCAACCCCTTATCATCCTCAGACAAGCGGGCAAGTTGAAGTCTCTAATTGGGAGATAAAGAGTATTTTAACAAAAAAAGGTAAATGCGAACAGAACTAATTGAACCCGCAAGCTCGATGATGCTCTATGGGCTTACCGGACTGCCTTCAAGACTCTGATTGGGACTTCATCGTTCAAGCTAGTTTTTGATAAAGCATGCCACCTGCCAGTTGAACTTGAACATAAGGCCATGTGGGCCTTGAAGAAATTGAACATGAATTGGGAAGAAGCGACCAAACTCAGGTTGTTTCAACTCAATAAGATGGATGAGTTCCGCTATCAGGCCTATGAAAGTGCAGCATCATACAAAGAGAGGATGAAGCAGTATCATGATAAGAAAATCCTGAAGCGGGAATTTTACAAGGGTGATCCTGTCCTGCTATTTAATTCTAGATTGAAGCTGCTACCGAGCAAATTGAAATCAAGGTGGTCCGGTCCCTTTGAAGTGGTAAGTGTCTCACCCCATGGAGCAATTGAATTGAAGTCCGAAGATGGAACTCGGACATTTAAGGTGAATGGGCAGAGGGTAAAGCACTACCATGGTTGCATTGAGGGGGGTAGAATTGTCGATCGATACCGGTTGAAGCATCTGGGAACGAATCTAGGAATGAATCTTGACCCAAAGTAAAAATGAGTACCATCGTCGTGCTACGACGATAAATCAAGTGCTTCTTGGGAGGCAACCCAAGTTTAAATTTCTGTACTTTTTTTTATAGGTTTTAGTTTTCAAACTGTTTAACGAGTGTTGAGTGCGTAGGAACTGAAACTAGAAAAACCAGCAAAGTGACACCATAGCACAAAGATGAACTGTCGACATGTCAACGGACCGTCAATGTGCAATGACGGTATGCAGAGTTGGTAATCTGAGAGTTATCAACTGCTACTCTACAGGTAAGTAAGTCGACGAACCGTCGATACGTCGACGACACCGTTGATGTGCAAGGACGGTCTGTCTTTTTACTCGTCAATAGGCCAGTGTCTTTTTATTGTTTTTAGGTCATTTTTACGCAAAGACAAGTCATCGACATGTCGACGACTCACCCAATAAAAATATATATTGAGCAGTCGCTATTTTTGAAATAAAACCGACGGGCAGAGTCCATTTTCTTTTAAAACACCCATTAGCCCGCCTTTCACTCTCCCTTAACCTCTCCACTTCTCCATAATTCCCTCCATAACTTTCCATTAATTCCTCCATAACCCCCCATTAATTCCTCCATAACCTTTCACCTATTAAAATCCCCATTAATTTCTTCTGTTATTTTCATTCAAGTGTCATCTAGTCCTCTCATAATCAGGTATGTTGAGTGAAATTCAACCCTTTCTTGGTTTTATTTTTGTGATTATGTTCGAAAAATGCTAAAGAGGCATGCCTAGGGTTCCTAAATGAGTGATTCTATAGAATGGGAATTAGGTGTGCCTATACCATGATTAAATATGTTGGGGTTGTGTTAATTAGGTTGGGGATGTGATATATGTGATGTTGAATGCAAAGGGTAGAGATCATTACCTAGTGTTTGTAGTTGTTGAATGAAACTAATGCTTAAACTTGAAATATTGTGAAATTATTGGTTGGGGGAAGGGAATTTGGTATGATTGCTGTTAGTAGGACTCGTGGGGACTAGAATATCATACCCCCATTGAGTTGGCGGGCATTTTGATCCATAATTTGTGTTGATTCATTATGCCCGCCAATGGTTCGTACAAGTGGAATTCTGATAACTATGCAATTTGAGGAGTGATGTCTGAGTAACTCTAATGGGTTGGAGGGTATTTCGATTAAAAATCTCGGTTTGATATTATTATACCTACCAAACAAAACTCGGGAAATTACCAAAAGTCGAAAAGGTCAAAGATGAGGGTGAAGTCTGAGTAACCCAAAGCCACAAAACCCTAAATGTGAAAAATAATTGAATATGTGTTCTCTGATTGATTGGATTTAAAAACACGAACCCGAACCTGCAAACTTACAGTTGTTGTTGCTAGAGCTGTAAATATATCGACGACACCATTTACGGGTCGACGGACCATCTTCGTACAACGACGGTACCGTCGAGCTGTTCGACAGTCCATCCACAGGTTCGACGATCCGTTGAAACACAACGACGGTCTGCAGGTCCAAACTTCAGAGAACTGAGTATATTTTTTATTTTTTTTACTGAGTTTGATTTCACTCGTACATATTGACTAGATTTTAACCCAAGTTGACAACTACCCGAGGGGGTGGCTTGAGCCAAACTCAAATAACAACAGGTCGAAGGAGGCCCAGTGGCGAACCCACACTTAGAGATAAATCCTCGGATAATGAGCCTGAGGTTAAGCCCGAAAGGAAGAATAGGGTTGTCGTTCCTGTTTGAAACAGGCAGGTCACTGTACCAGCTCCTACACAGTTCCTCCCAGTCTGACGAGTAGGGATCATCTGCATCTAGGTCTAGTGATGGAACCGACGAGGAGGGTTCGGAGGCTGCTTCTGGAGATGCCTCACCTACCTCGCAGCCACGGTCTCCCGAGGATGCTGCTCAATCCTCCCAAGCACCTTCTAGATCCAAGACCCATCAGAGCTCACAGCCTGGTGATGATGATGTTGATGATGATGGTGATGATAATGAGGATGATGATGAGGCTAGGGGCTTGGGAAATCAGAAGCAAGAGACTTGAGGACCATGATACTATTGAGGGTGCCAGGGAGCTATGCCCTAAAAGATGATGGCAGCCAGCATGAACCGCACCATAAATGAAGAGTGGCAGATCAGTTTTGAGCGATTTAAGATCTTCCCAGGGCCAGAGAGCTCATTCGCCATTATCAGCTCGGGTTTATTCAGGAGCTACCTAGGAATTACTGTCTGATTTTGGTGCGTGAGGTATATGCTGCATATGGGGCCTCGATAAAGAAAGTCAGAAAGAGGTGCCAAAAACTGCATGAGTTAGAGCCGCTGATAGAGGTTGAGATCCGAGGGGTGAGTTTTGATATATCTGCCCAGGCCATCAACAAATTATACTTCAACAATAATTATACCGCCTCGAGGCAGACGATTGAGTTAGAAGACAAGCTGCAGAGACGCAAGGAACAGTCCGTCAGAGACTGAATAGCTACAGTGGTAGGTCGTCCGAGCAAAAGGGCCGAGTGTACTACCTTTGCGAGACAGATATTGAAGAGATAGTTGACTTTGGAGGGAAAATATTGGTGGAGCATGGTGCAGTTGTGACTTCTCCCCACTCAGGTCGATAATGCACTTACGGCTGGCATGCAGGTTGTTGTTGCTGCATTGATGTCGAGATACCCAATCAATTTCGGAGCATTAGCGAGTGCTGAGATTCAGTTGAGGGCTTCCCAGCCCAACACTTCACTGATATATCCATGCCTGATTACAGAGCTGATTCGGAGGTCACGTGTTCATTTTATACCTGACATCGACCACCGGATTATAGCTTCATCGACTTATTCTGTGGAGAAGAACAAGAAAGAAGCCGTCAGAGATGGCCATGGAGAAGAGAATGGGTTCCCAGTTGCACTTAGAGGAGTGCCCATACCTTAGGAGCTGATTCATCCAGGGGTCGTGGGTGACTCTACGAAGGACTTACCTGCCACTACTGCCCCTATTCCTGAGACTGTCCAGACTGCAGATCCTGAGACTCCAGCTACTGATACTGTTGATGCTTCCGTTGAGACTCAGACTGTGGTTACTGAGCCATAGACTTTGTCTTCACATCCCCCAAGGCCAGCTCCGCAGCCAGCGGGTCCAACAGCACAGCCTCAGGGTACAGCCAGAGTTGACCCTTATGCCTTCTAGATGGAAAACTTCAGAAAACTTGCAAAACATGCGGCTACAGTGGATTAGCAGCTGAAGGCAGTGGCCCAGCTCGATGATTTTGTGAGAGAGAGAGTGGGTGCTATTGTAGAGCCCGTAAGGTCGACACTGTCAGCTCGGCTGGATGGCTTTGAGATGAGATTGACAGCATTAGAGATGGACCGCCCGACCACTTCCACTGATGCTTTGATGGAAAAGTTAGAGCAGCTTAAGGCTGATGTATTTTTGCTAAAGGCTCGTGACCCGACCCTAGTAGCATCCCCACCATCTGTTGCGGTAGAGATTGAAGAGGGGCTTCTAATTGTGCAGTTAGTTGCGCCTACCGCTACGGATGGTCAGGGAAAGAGAAAGAGAGCAGTCCTTGATAAGGAGAAGGAGATAGATAAGGTTAGGGAGAGCACTCGCCCGAGGGGTCCGAGTCTAGAGGAGCAGCAGATGAAGGAGGCCATTAGGAAACTCTTGTGGAGAATCTTCCTTTTGTGACTACTGGAGCCACCTCGAGCAGTGCTCCAGTTGGAGTGCCATTACAACCGCCCCTTCCTACTCCAGTGTCAGTGCCTACCTGTACTACTATTGATGCGGTTACAGATGCTCCTACAGCCATTGCCACTGATACTACTGCTGGTGTGGTTGCACCACCTGATGCCTCGCAAACCGATAAGTCGCGAGAGGAGCAGCGCACCTAGTGCGCCACAGGTATTCCTATTCCCTTATTTTAATTTTACTGCATTGGGGACATTGCATATTTTTTTTAGTTGGGGGTGGGAGTATTTGATTTGTTCATAGTGTATATATGTGTTTAGGACCCCCTCGGCTTTTCTTTGCCATGGCTCTTTTCCTGTGGGGTTTATTTTCTGTTGAACCTAGAATGTTTAAGTCATGTTTAGATAAAATAGAATAATTTTGACTTATGTGGTGGTGGTTTGATTAACTTAAGAATATCTTGTTATGATTTGAAAAAGCACTCCCCTCCGAAATTTTTGAAAACTTGGACTTGGTTGTTTAATTGACATACATGCTTCTTGGTGTGACATTTAGAGTATTGAGTTACCTTGTGTGCGGAATTTTAGCAGGGAGACTAGTGTGTTGATAATTCTGATTCCATGTGTTGAAAGGTCTTGTATATATATTCTCTAGTTATGTATGTAATCTAGAACTTGCCTGGTTAGTCGTGCCTGTATCCTGAGGATAAGTGAAGCTATGAAATGATCTTAGGCCTTATTTGTGTTAGGAACCCTTTTTTTTAGCCTAAAATTAAGCCTACCTGTAGATATATATCCCTTGTTAGCCATTTTTTAGCATTAAAACTGTTCTTTGACTAGCCTTAATAAGCCAATACCCCTCCTGAATATCCCTCTCTTTGCACCCGGTCCCTCCTTGGCACTAAAATGATAAGATTGAGGCTAATAGCCTAAGTTGGGGGTGATAGGTGGAATAAGGGGAACATGAGGCGTAAGCCTAAAGTTAGGTAGAAGTGAATTGCCTAGTTAAAAGACATCGGTGTGGTAAGTGTAGAAAAAGCATAGAAAAACAACAAACCAAAAAAGAAAAGAAAAAAGAATTAACCAAAAAAAAAATTAGAGTAGCAATAAAACCACACCGAGGCAATGAAACGGAAAAAAGGGAAGAAAACAAAAAGGGGAAAAAAGGTAAAAGAAAAGAAAAAGGTGTAGTGTTCATGGAGGGTGAGTCACAGTTATCCAAATATACATCCTACTCGTCCCCGAGCCTACATTACAACCCTGAAAAAGTCCTAGTGTAATCACAGCCAAACTGTCCAAAGTCTAGGGTACTGAAAATAAGGGCAAGCCTATGGTATTTGCATGCTTAGTTAGAGAATTTATTTGTGAGTGTGAGTGTTTTTCTTCTCCTTAGTATTCTGTTCCATTTTGGGTGTACATATGTGTTGGACATTCTTTGGTCTTTGTGAGGGCATGAGAATTTGTTAAGTGACTGGTTTCTCGTAAGTCTTGGTTCGTATGTGCTATGGTTTCTGTGATAACTAGATGTCATTAATTGAAGCCTCATTGTTAGTTGCACCGAGTCCTTGATTGGTTTGGTCTTTCTTGGGGAGAGAATCATTATGATACACATGATAAGCCGGTAGACATGTCGACGGAAGGTGTTTTGTACTGGTGTGCACTAAGTACGGACCGTCGACACGTTTTGGTCTTAGAATTGTATAGAGAAGTATTGCAGCTAAGGAAGCTCGACGACATGCGGAGCTGGAAGATTGACGGGTCGTCAACATGTTCGACGGTCCATCGAGTTGCCTCATCGACATACATCCTACAAAGTGTAAAGTGCCATCAGACCATCGAGTTGCACCGTCGACATGATCGACAGTCATCAAAGTGCAAAGACAGTTGAAGTTCGGAAAAGTTAAATTCTATCACCAGATCATCGTTATGCACGTGAACATCTCGACGACCGTCGAAGCACAAAGATGACCCGTCGAGTTGCAAACCAACCTGGAACAGGATTGGGATTAATTAGTCTGAGTTTAACTTGTATAAATGCCTGTTTAGGTTTTATTTTTTAGACATCTGGAGTTTTAGACTTATAGTAATTACTTTTGGGTTTTTTGTACAATTGAAGATTTTCCAGACAATTACATTCGTTTACTTTTAAGTTTTATTCGTAAGTTCAATGAAAAATTCAATTTTGCATTCTTCAAACTTTTATTGTGTTCTTGTTGCCATAAGTAGCTAAACACCTTTACTAAGGTTGTGAACCCAATGATGGGTGTTTTGTGATTGGGGATTGTGATTGATATACGCATGATGGATTATTAAGGTTTATTTGTTCTTCGTTTTCATCATATAGTTAGTGTATGCAAACATTAGCTAACGCCATAAACTTTGGTCTATTTGGGAAAATAACTAGGGTTTGGTAAGAACAAGTAACGAGAACTCAAGGTATTAAACCTTGTTTAATAAATTCACTTAGGAATAAGAGGAATTTACTTGGCATAATTAACCGTTCTTCATGCATACTTTCTTATCTTTGGAAAAAGCTTAGAAAGAAATAATCTTTTCTTATTGGGAAACATTTAGATTCACATAGAGGTTAAGTGCATCCATACAAATGATCCATTAGGAGTATGTCAAGATCAAGACCCATGATCATACACTTTATCTGACGGGGACACAACCTTGGTTCTTTTTACCCATATATTTACAACTCTAAATTTCTAGTTACTTTAAATTAGTCCACAAACCAAAACTCTTATAAAGCCCTTTTTTTGGAATACACAAGGACCGCAAGATTAGTATAATACTTGTTTAGTAAACGTTTCACACCATATTCTCTATGAGATTCGATCCCAACCTTGTTGGATTACTACATTTGACATCGTCCGCTTTACGCTATTAAAAGGTGTAATTTTAGCGTATCAATAATTAATTATGGTTTTATTTGTGAATCTTCTTGTTAAGTGTTTAATTACGGCTATAGTTGAAATAATCAATTGATTCGTCCAATAGAGGCCATATTTGAAACAATCAATCTCATGATTTGGTTCAATTAAGGCCATGTTTACAAACTCAGTTTATATTATAAAATTGGTCGTGTTTTAAATTAATTGATTAATTAGTTTTTAATTGAAATGCTTTAGTAATTAACCCTTTTTAATTTTTGGCCATTTATTAATTGGCATGTTTTTCCCGATACATACATATACAGTGATATACGTATAGTCTACCACATGTATATATACATAAGCGGGCCTCAGTTTCTTTTTCTTTATGGACCGTGTCTAGCCCAAAAAAGGCCAAACCCGGCCCGATCCCCTTTATTATAAAACCCTCACCTCAAACGCCCAAACAGGCCTTTGCCATTTTACTTCTTCAGCTAGTGTTTGCCGCCGCCATGTTACCCCCCCCCCCCCCCCCACCCTCTCTCTCTCTCTTCATCGTCATCATCGACGAATGTGGTAAATTTTCAAGCGAGGAACATTTTTCCCTATTGTGTTCAACCATTTGAGAAAAAGGCATTAAATGCCTTCACCTTCTCTCCTCTCCCCTACCGCGAAACCACCACGGAGACGATAAAATCCCTTTTCCCTCTTACTTTTTAATTTCTTTAAGTTTTACGGGTACAAATCCACTATCCATTAGTGGGATTTTTCTCTACCCATTTGAATCTCAATCTCTCATTCGCTCATAAAAGTTCAACGGGATTGATCGATAAAAAGTGTAAATCTGACCTTTTATATATCGATTACCTTGAATCCTAGCCGTTGCATGTTTATATAGAGGAGAATTTCTTAGATTTTTAGAAGTCCCACATCATTTAGAGATTAGGGTTTCTCAAATATCCTTCCTAACCTTATGAAGCTGTGGAAGTAAGTTTGTTGGAGAATTTTGAGTTGGAGTCATGTTTTGGGAACATTTCGTAGCATTTGAGTTATACAATTCTTATCATTAACTCAAGGGGAAGCTATAGGGACCCTTAGATGGTTAATGAAGTTTTATACAAGTGGTAAGAAGGCTCCACAAGGATTGGAGGTCAAACGAATCGAAAATAATGCATTTTCGCGAAACCGGGTAAAATAGGGCCATATGCCACTGCATACTCAGTATGCTGGACCACATATCGGCAGAAAACTCCCCAAAATGGAAACCCCCACTGCACAATCTACACCCATTGGAGAGGAGGGGAGATGCGGCCGCATATCCCCTATGCGACGCCGCATCTCCACCGCAAGTTGGTGCGGGGGTTCGAAGTTGCCACCTTTTTAAATCCCAAGAGACCTCATTTCAATTACAACTTCCCACACTTATTTCCCCACACTTATAGAGGCTTCTTAAGAGTTCTTAAAGGTTCCCTATCACTCCAAATCTTTCCATATCATCAAAAAGGAAGATCAACATCAAAATTCAAAGGTAATCCAAGGAAGGTGATTGTTCTTGCTTCCTTTCAAAGTTGGGGTGAACTTGATATTGGAGGGAGTTGAGTGAGGTGAAGTTCCTTGATTATAAGGTATTCTCTTCACCCTATTTGTATGGTTTAGTTGATGTAAAGGTTTAGTACCCCTTAAAAAGGAAAAGAATTAGAGTGGAGAAGCTATAAGTGTTGTAATGAAGAAGATGATTATGAGATGAACTCGAAAAGGGGATTTTGGTTAAATTTGAGACTAATTTGAATGTCACTTCTTGATTATGACCTTATGAATGTTGTTAGTGTTGTTTGGGAGCTTTTTTGTAATATGGTGGAAGTCAATAAAATAGAGGAAGTGCTGCCCAAATTCCGTTAGCCTTTTAGTTGCTTTAGTTTGAACTTAAGCATATTTTCAAGACTTAACTTTGGTATAAATCCTCTTAAATGTAAAGTTTGCGAGCTTTGGAGGAAAATGTTTAGTAGTTAAGAAGATGTGAAGGTATGTAAGGCTAACCCTTTTCTTTCTAAGGGCATGATTCCATAGTTGTCAACCTACACATGATATCCACAATATTCCTATTCCTAGAAACACTAGAAGCTCATAATTTTCATGATTCTTATGATATAGTTGATAATGATCTTTGTGATGATAAGGATGACGGTTATGATGATGATTTCAATTCTAGAAATGCCAAAGCTCGAAGTTCTTAATGTTCTCATGATACTATCGAGTTTGTCACATGATTATCAATTGTATTCATTGTTGTTGATCCCATCTTATAATAGTTGTTCTTCCAAGGTGGGATATAGTGATGATCATGATTCCATAGTAGAAATCGGAGGTTTACCGACCTTACGTCACTCTAATAGAGTAGTAACATTTTATTTAGGCTCTCACGCATGCTTATATATATGTATGTATTTTCTGATACCGTACCGCGCTATAGTCGGTCGGGCAGGCGTGTAGATGCGCACATCACTACAGTGGGCAGCTTATGATATCGTCCCGAACGCGGGATAATGGTGATATGATGATAACACTGTGCCTATATGGTCGGGCAGTTATATATATATATATATATATGTGTGTGTGTGTGTGTGTGTGTGTGTGTGTGTGTGTGTGTGCGTGTGTGTGTGTATAAAATATTTTCAAAAGCTAAGCATGCATGATATCCGCCTTGAGAGGCAATCAGATATACATGTTATCTCTTTTATCTCATGCTTCTTATATCTTTATTATGTTGTTTTTCATGCTTTATTATATCTTTATTATGTTGTTTTTCATACTTTACATACTCAGTACATTGTTCGTACTGACGTCCTTTTACTTGTGGACGCTGCATTCATACCCGCAGGTAGGTAAGGAGACGGACCAGATCCTTAGGACTTCATCAACAGATTCCTAGGAGCGCTCCATTTGCTTCGGAGCTGCAGTCTATTGGTATTACTCTTTTGTGTACATGATTGGGCATGACGGGGTCCTGTCCCGTCTTTATGACTCCTAGTGTTCTGTATAGAGGCTCGTAGATATATGTGTGCGGACAGTTAGACGTCTCATATCTTGTACATCAGTTTTGTAGCCTTATGGGCTTGTATATATATGTATATAAGGCGGAGTTGACGATTATCATGTAGATGAGTTTTTATTTGAGAAATTATGTCCGTACAGACTATGCTAGTTGTGAATTAGATATATGGTCCACCGAGATACGATTAAAGAAGCATGCTAGGTGGTGCTCAGTAGGCTAGGTCCGGGTATCCGTCATGGCCCTCAGGTTAGGTCGTGACAAGTATAGTAGTGTTAAGAACAAAACTGTGTTTGGTTTGTATAGATGACTCTGTTGGAGTTAATATTCTTTAAGGTTATTCTATCTGCTAACTGTCTTTAGCTTAGTTTATTTATAAGTAGTATCTAGTTATTCAGGGTAAGATAGATGTTAGTTTACATCAATCATGTTCTATATTAACTCAAAAATGAGATTAGAGATCTAGGATCCCTATGTAATCCCCTTTGATGTCTTTTGTTGGTTCAAAATAACTTGTATAAAACACAATATGACTGAATACCTGTTTGCTTCAACTTGTTTACTCTCTGTTGGCCTAAAGGATCATAGTATGTTCATCTGGGGTCTGAGTTTATCCATATTATGAAAAAATATGGTTTGGATTGTTTAGTTTGTCTTTGTCTCTTTTAAATCCATATGAGTTGTTGAGCCTTGGTCTTTGTTTTTTTTGTTGGGATGCCCCAATCTGCAAGATGAGCTTCACTACTTTAGAAAGATTTGTTGTAATGTGATAGCCCTGTTCCAAATCCATATTTGAAGGCTAATGAATATGCCCTGTATGCCCTGCCTCCCGTTTTGGTTGAGTTTTGTTTTAAAAGGGTTTAAACTAATAGAGAACTAGGCTTTAAACCAAGGTCCATTTCACTCTTCCCTTTTTATTGAGACACTGTCTAAAAATAAAGCATTCAGGCTTAATTATTATGATCAATTCTTTTGTTTGGATCTTATGCCTGTTTTACACTTTTCTTTAAAAATAGAGGTTAGAAACATCTTAACTGAGTGGTGATCGGTCTGGATATTGAATTTGCTCTTAGATTCCTAGTTGCTCCTCTTTGTTTAAGTAGGAGTCTCTATTTGGCTGGGTGTTTAATTTGTAGCTGGTCTATGGATTTAAAACTAGAACACTTTGAGTTATTTCAAAACTGTCAAATCTTCTTTGGTATGGTTTGTTTGCTTTGTTGGTATATGAGTTAGTCTAAACTAGTGAATGATAACTTACTAGGTGTCTTACTTAATGTTACGACCCAACCTGCCATGACTGGCACCCATCTAAATCCTAGTGGGCGAACCAACACATAAGACACCTATTCATTCAATCCGATTTTATATTAACCAAGCTAAACAGCATTACTCATTCAAACATCAAAGAACAAAATAAGTCATGCCATAAATACTGAAATAAGTGCGGAAGTTCTAACTATTACAATCCCCAAAATCTGAAAGTCATCGTACATGACTCTAAGCTAAAAACATGTCTAAGAATCTGATGTCTACCAAGTAAGTAATCCATAATGTCCAGAGTATGAAAAGACATCATATCAAGAAGATCTTCGGGCGGCCTGGCATGGGAAGAAGCCCACCCAAAATCTGTCAACAAATATCCTCCACGCTAGATGTGAGGACGAGCAACGGTCTTTATGTCACAATCTGCACTCAAAGAATACAACAGGGTAGTATCAGTACAAACACTATGTACCGGTAGATATCATACGCCGACTAAGATTAGTATCACAAACATTTCATAAAATCAATAGAATAAACAAGCCAGTCAACAGACATGAATATCAATAAACCACAGCAAGTCAACCAAGAACAATCACAATCAAATCACCAAGATGTCAAGCATCACAATCACGTAAGTCACAACGGAAATAAATTTACCACAATAACCTCACTCGCTGTACATACATGCTAGCTGATGTCTTAGCACAATAGCCATGAACTGCAGGGGACCCATGGTGTCCATGTACCACTCGTTCCGGAATACCCCTCAGACCCGAGCACCAACCTCTGCCCCAAACCGAACCTCGATCGCGGGACATATCAAAGTACCTCTCGTTTTCGAAACTATCCTCGGACCACGAGACCATAATCTAGGTCACATGAGTGCCTTTCTATACCTCTTACGGAACAGTGCTTCTTACCTTCCTAGTTTCAACAATCAACTCATCATTTCATGTCACAATACCCTTGAGAAGATTATATTAGCTTCTCATCACAACACATCCACTGTATATTTAATCACACGAGAATAATGGCACGGAGCCTACACAATCTATCAATCACATTCCGGTAGGAATTTAACCACACAATACCATGCATTAAAAACTAGACATGCTTTCTCCTAAGGAGATCACCAAACATACAATCAACTAACCAAAATCTAACTTAAATAAACTGTAACCTACCTCAAAGTAGAGCTGGAACACGCAGGTTACTCTGCTATAGCCTTTCCTTTCCTTTCCTCAAAGCCTCAAAACGTTCACGGTCTAAAAATACAAGGCTCAATGAGTCACATTGCTCAATTTACAAACACCAAAGCAAGAATACCCTTCCCTTTCCCCATTCTAAGGGTGGATGATTTTCTAGGTGATAAACAATCTATCAAGGCCCCTAGTATTCATTTACCATCAATTTATACAACATTCTATCAAATATTCCCATTACAAACAGTTTTCTATGACAAAGACACCATTTTTATAGAACCCTAGGTCTCAAATCACTTAGTTTATGATTCTAAATGTTCAATTTATGACAAATAGCAACTCATCAATCCATTTAAATGATAAATAAGTGATAATAACCCCAACCCATCAAGTTTAGAAGGTTTATAGATATTCTAGGGTTTCTACTTAACTTACACCATGAAAGACCAATGAAAATGATTACAATAATAAAGGGGAAGGGAATGATAGAATGAAAAGCAATGGAACTTACCTCTCAAGGTTATCTTTCCTTAGCTTGAAAATTCTCTCTAGCTGCTTGTTGGGAAATGTGTTGGGGTTTTGTGAGAAGAGAAAATAAAACTGAGTATATAAAATTCGGGCTACTATTTTACGTCGACCGCTACAACAGTCGTCACGTCACTGCAGCGATACCGCTATAGTGGCCAAGTGACCGCTGTAGTGTCCCACCATAAAATCGTTGTGACCGCCACCGCTATAGCCGTACCGCCATAGTGGTACATTGCTCGCTACAGCGTCCCCCAAGGAAAATGGATGGCCGCTGGCAGCGGTCCGCGTACCCCCACAATGGTACCACTGCAGCGGTACTCCTACCGTCACAGCGGCTCGTTTTGGGCAGCGAGCTCGCTTTTGTCCAATTTTTCCCCTTATCAGCCCACATTTCATCCAAGGCCTCAAAAACACAACACAAATCATGCAAACATACAAAATGATGCCCTACGAATCCACTCGCGACCTCGGAATTCCCAACGAAGTCCTAATTTCCCATACCAATCCGAAGGGTCGTTACACCAGATACCAATTAAAACACCATTCGTCCCCGAACGGACAAGGGTGAGAAAACTAAGGAGGAGTTACCTGACTCGGCAAAAATTTGAGGGTATTTGCGATGCATATTGGACTCTGTCTCCCAGGATGCTTCTTCCACTGGTCGATTCTTCCATTGAACTTTCACAGAAGTTATTTCCTTGGACCTCAACTTGCGAACATCCCTGTCTAAGATAGCAACAGGCTCTTCCTCATACGACAGATTTTCGTCTAACCAAACCGAAACCCAACGGATGATATAGGGACCATCGCCGTGGTACCTCTTCAACATCAACACATGGAACACCGGATGAACGCCTGATAAACCTGGAGGTAAAGCCAACGCGTAAGCCACTTCTCCCACACGTTTGAGAATCCCAAACGGACCAATGTGCCTTGGGCTAAGCTTGCCCTTCTTCCCAAACCTCATCACACCCTTCATGGGTGAGACCTTCAACAGCACTTGCTCTCCTTCCTCAAACTCAAGATCTCGGACCTTGCGGTCCGCATACTCCTTCTGTCTATTTTGCGCTGCCAAAAGCTTGGCCTGAATCACCTTCACCTTCTTTAGGGACTCTTTCAGAAGGTCAGTACCCCATGGTCTCACCTCGAATGCATCAAACCATCCAATAGGAGACCTACACCTCCGTCCATACAATGCTTCAAATGGGGCCATATCAATACTCGAGTGATAGATATTATTGTAAGAAAATTCGGCTAAGGGCAAGAACCCAATGCCCACCGAAATCTATCACACACGCACGAAGCATATCCTCAAGAACCTGAATAGTCCGCTCAGACTGCCCGTCAATCTGAGGATGGAAGGCTCTGCTAAGGTCTAACCTCGTACCCAACTCCTCATGCAAACACTCCCAAAACCTGGATATGAACGTGGTGCCCCTGTCGGACACGATGGAGATAGGAACCCCGTGGAGTCTAAGCACCTCCTGAATGTAAACCTTAGCCAATTTTTTCGCATCATAAGTTATCTTCACCAGAATAAAGTGGGCAGACTTAGTTAACCTATCAACAATGACCCAGATAGAGTCAAACTTCCCTAGCATCTTCGGAAGACCTACCACGAAATCCATGCCTATTTTTTCCCACTTCCACTCAGGAATGGGCATCCTCTGCAATGTACCCCCAGGTTTCAGATGTTCATACTTCACCTGTTGGCAATTCAGACACTGAGTAACAAACTCTACCATAACACGCTTCATCGTAGTCCACCAGTAATGTTGCCTCAAATCACGATACATCTTGGTGGCACCAGGATGGATAGAATACCTCGAACTATGAGCCTCTATCATAATGGTCTTAATCAAGTCACCCACACGTGGCACACACACTCGCCCTTCGATCCGCAGCACGCTCCCCTCATCAATCACGGCCTCTTTGGCCTCACCACGTATCACGTATTTTACATAGCTTAGCATCTTCAAACTGCTTAGCTTTAATCTGCTCTAAAAATGATGAGCGAGCCTCAACACAAGCCAACACCTTACTTGTGTTAGAAATATCCAGTCCCATAAAACTGTTAGCCAGAGTCTGTACCTCTCTAGCCAACGGACGCTCAGAAGAGATCAAACGAGCCAGCCTTTCCATACTAGCCGACCTCCTACTCAATGCATCAACTACTACATTAGCCTTACCAGGGTGATACAAAATGGTGATGTCATAGTCTTTTAGTAGTTCCATCCATCTCCGCTGTCTAGAGTTCAGATCTTTCGGAGTGAACACATGTTGCAAACTGCGATGGTCTGTGTACACCTCACAATGGACACCATACAAGTAGTGCCTCCAGATTTTCAACGCAAACACCACAGCTGCCAACTCTAGATCATGAGTAGGATAGTTCTTCTCATGCACCTTCAACTACCGAGAAGCATAAGAAATCAGCTTCTTTTCCTACATCAAAACAGCACCCAAACCAGAACGTGAAATATCACAGTAAACAACAAAATCCTTGCCCTCCGTAGGCAATGTCAAAATCAGTGCTATAGTCAACAATTTTTTGAGCTTTTGAAAGCTCTCCTCACTCGTCGGGCCATTGAAACGGTACCTCTTTCTGAGTCAAACGGGTCAATTGAGAAGGAATAGAGGCAAACCTTTTCACAAACTGACGATAGTAGCTAGCCAGACCCATAAAACTGCAGATCTCGATTACTGATGTGGGCCTAGCCCATTCCTTGACTGCCTAAATTTTCTGAAGATCCACCATAATACCCTCTTTCAAAATAACATACCCCAAGAAAGACACACAAGACAACCAGAATTCGCACTTGGAGAATTTAGCATACAACTCCTTCTCTCCCAATACCCCAAGAGCAATTCCCAAATATTTCTCATGCTCTTTCTTACTCCTAGAGTACACCAGGATATCATCAATGAACAATATTATGAATGAGTCTAAATAGGGCTTAAACACACTGTTCATCAAATCCATGAACGCAGCTAGGGCATTTGTAAGCCCAAAAGACATAACCAAGAACTCATACTGCCCATACCTGGTCCAAAAAGCGATTTTAGGAACATCCTCTGCCCGAATCTTTAACTGATGGTACCCTGATCTCAAATCAATTTTAGAGAACACAGAAGCTCCCTGTAACTGGTCAAACAAGTCATCAATACTGGGGATGGGATACTTATTTCGGGCAGTTATCTTATTCAGCTGACAGTAATTAATGTACATACGCATAGACCCATCCTTCTTCTTAACAAACAACACAGAAGCACCCCGCAGAGAGGCACTCGGGCAAATAAACCCCTTACTCAGAAGATCTTGCAACCGCTCTTCCAGTTCCCTGAGTTCTCCTGGTGCCATCCTATAAGGTAGGATAGAGATAGGATGAGTCCCTGGGTTTAAGTCAATCCTGAAATCAATGCCACGATCCGGTGGCAAACCAGACAAGTCCGCGGGGAACCCATCCGTAAACTCGCATACTACTGGAACCGAATCAAAGGATAGAGTATCTGCACTGGTATCATGAATATGTGCCAGTAAGCTAAACAACCCTTCTCTACTAGCTTCCTAGCACGAACAAAGGATATTACTTTCTTAGGGAGGGGCCTGAGGTTACCCTTCCACTCGAGTCTAGGTGCCCCGGGCATGGCTAGTGTAACAGTCTTAGAATGGCAATCAAGTATAGCATAATGCGGGGACAACCAACTCATAGCCAAAATAACATCGAAGTCTACCATGTCTAAGATCATCAAATCTGCCCAAGTACTATACCCCATAAAAGAAATCGCACACGAAGGGTAGACGCTATCCACTACCAAAGAATCCCCAACAGGAGTAGACAAAAATAATAAGGGTATCAAGAATATCAAACATCATATCCAGACCCACAGCAAAATAGGTAGATATATAGGAAAAAGCAAAAGCCGGATCAAACAAAAAAAAAGCCATACAGTCATAAACGGAGATAGTACTTGTGATAACTGCATTGGAGGCCTTAGCCTTAGGTCTACCTGGGAAGGCGTACAAATGACCGTGCCCCCCTGTCATTTGTGAACCACCGCGATTACCATTACCAGTCTAAGTCCTGCCCCTGCTGGGCTACTGTCCACCTCAACCTGGCAGAGGACCGCCTCGATTAGGCTGGGCACCACCCTTACCCGTGGTTTGGCCGCCCCGCCCTGTTGGTGCACGATCCTTACCCCCTCGATCTGGTGCAAATGGAGCTCAGGGAATCTGATACTGAGTTCCTTACCCACTTTGTCTAAGCATGGGGCAATACCTCTTTATATGCCCTATCTCACCACACTCGAAGCAAGAACGGTCTAGCGTAGGAACTAAATAGAAACTGATGAAGCAGTGTAGCCTTTATGCTGATCGGAAGCCTGATAATTTTCCCCTGATGGGCCCCAGCTGACACCTGCATCACGGACTGAACCGGAAGCCCTAAATGTATGTGCAAACTCTGACCCCTCGAGAAGGAGTTACTGAACATCCCACCATTACGGGCCTTCTTCTCAACTTGCCTTGTATAACTCTCATGCTTAATCCCCTCAACGATACGAACATGCTCCTTTATCTCCCGAAATGAAGCTCCAGTGGCTACAACCTGAAGAGCCGATAACTGCAGTCCGGTGTTCAACCCCTTCACGAACCGCCGTATCCTCTCCCCTTCAGTGGGCAACAACTGAAGAGCATAACGAGAAAGGGAGTGGAAACGGGACTCATACACAGCAACAACCGAGTTCCTCTGACAAATAGTAGCAAACTCATCCTTCCTTCGGTCCCTCAAAGTACACAGAACGTACTTATCCAGAAACACAGAGTAAAACTGAACCCAAGTTAACGGAGGAGACTCGGCTTGCCTACACTCCATATAATCCCTCCACCAAAGCTTGGCATCACCTAAGAACTGGAAGGTCACAAACTCTATCCCGTACTTATCCACGGCCCCCATCTTATGGAGCCTCTCATGACAGTCGATGATGAACTCATATACATCCTCCGAATCATCCATAAAACGCAGGAGACTTCATTTTAGTGAACCTCTAAAACAGATCATGTTCTTCACAGTCATCACTGGCCCTGCAACTGGCCTCGGAAGGCCTCAAATCCGAAACCTCATCCAAGAGAGGTGCCACCGCTGCTGCATGCTGAACCCCCGGAGCCTGTGCTTTGTCTGGATCTGGGGCCGCTACTCCTGCGCCCTTACCTGCTGGACCTGCTGGTATAGCTCTAGCCTGTGCTAACCCATGCAACCAATGTAGCACCTGTGCCATAGCATCTGGTATACCCTGAGCAGCTACAGCTCCTGGTGGAACTGGTACTGCTGCCGGCTAGGCAGGTGCGGCTACTTCTCCCGCTACCTCACTAGGAACCACTGGAGGCACGGGGTAAACTACTGGGATGTCGCCCCCAGCTGGGGCCGCCCCTCTTCCAGCTCCTTTGCCTCCACCCCTACCTCTAGCTGCTGTCGCACGTGTTCTAGCCATCTGCGAGAGAATGAAGGATAGTCAGATATCAATTTGAATCAGCAGATACTAATTGGAATCAAGTAGCACGAAAAAAAAAGGGAGTTTTCCTAGTGTCCGGCAGCCTCTCGAAGATAAGTACAGACGTCTCCGTACTGATTTACAAGACTCTGCTAGACATGTCTTTGTACGATGAGATCGACGAACCTAAAGCTTTAATACCAACTCTGTCATGACCCAACCCGCCATGACTGGCACCCATCTAAATCCTAGTGGGAAAACCAACACACAAGACACCTATTCATTCAATCCGATTTTATATTAACCAAGCTAAACAGTATTACTCATTCAAACATCAAAGAACAAAATAAGTCATGCCATAAATACTGAAATAAGTGCGGAAGTTCTAACTATTACAATCCCTAAAGTTCAAAAGTCACCGTACATGACTCTGAGCTAAAAACATGTCGAAGAATCTGAAGTCTAACAAGTAAGTAATCCCTATTGTCCAGAGTACGAAAAGACATTAGAGCAAGAAGATCTTCGGGCGGCCTGGCATGAGAAGAAGCTCACTAAAATCTGTCAACAAATATCCTCCAAGCTAGATGTGAGAACGAGCAACAGTCTCTATGTCACAATCTGCACTTAAAGAATGCAGCAAGGTAGTATCAGTACAAACACTATGTACCGGTAGATATCATAGGCCGACTAAGATTAGTATCATGCATATTTTGTAAAATCAGTAGAATAAAACAAGCCAGTCAACAGACATGAATATCAATAAATCACAGCAAGTCAACCAAGAACAATCACAATCACAAAGATGTCAAGCAACACAATCACGTAAGTCACAATGGAAATAAATTTACCACAATAACCTCACTGGCTGTACATACATGCTAGCTGATATCTTAGCTCAGTAGTTATGACCTGCAGGGTACCCATGGTGTCTATGTACTACTCGTTCCGGAATACCCCTCGGACCCGAGCACTAACCTCCACCCCGAAACAAACCTCTGCCCCGAACCGAACCTCGATCGCGGGACATATCAAAGTACCTCTCATTTTCGAAACTATCCTCGGACCACGAGACCATAATCTAGGTCACATGAGTGCCTTTCTATACCTCTTACAGAACAGTGCTTCTTACCTTCCTAGTTTCAACAATCAACTCATCATTTCATGTCACAATACCCTTGAGAAGATTATATTAGCTTCTCATCACAACACATCCACTGTAGATTTAATCACACGAGAATAATGGCACGGAGCCTACACAATCTATCAATCACATTCCCGTAGGAATTTAACCACACAATACCATGCATTAAAAACTAGACATGCTTTCTCCTAAAGAGATCACCGAACATACAATCAACTAACCAAAATCTAACTTAAATAAACTGTAACCTACCTCAAAGTAGAGCTGGAACACGCAAGTTACTCTGCTATAGCCTTTCCTTTCCTTTTCTCAAAGCCTCAAAACGTTCACGGTCTAAAAATAGAAGGCTTAATGAGTCACATTGCTCAATTTACAAACACCAAAGCAAGAATACCCTTCCCTTTCCCCATTCTAAGGGTGGATGATTTTCTAGGTGATAAACAATCTATCAAGGCCCCTAGTATTCATTTACCATCAATTTATACAACATTCTATCAAATATTCCCATTACAAACAGTTTTCTATGGCAAAGACACCATTTTTATAGGACCCTAGGTCTCAAATCACTTAGTTTATGATTCTAAATGTTCAATTTATGACAAATAGCAACTCATCATTCCACTTAAATGATAAATAAGTGATAATAACCCCCAACCCATCAAGTTTAAAAGGTTTATAGATATTCTAGAAGGTTTATAGATATTCTAGGATTTCTACTTCACTTTCACCATTAAAGATCCATGAAGATGATTACAGTAATGAAGGGGAAGGGAATGATAGAATGAAAAGCAATGGAACTTACCTCTCAAGGTTATCTTGCCCTAGCTTGAAAATTCTCTCTAAGTGCTTGGTGGAGAGTGTGTTGGGGTTTTGTGAGAAGAGAAAATCAAACTGAGTATATAAAATTTGAGCTATAGTTTTACATCACCCGCTACAGCGGTCGTCACGCCGCTGTAGCGGTACCACTATAGCGGCCCACCATAAAATCGTTGTGACCGCTTTAGCGGTCCATCTACCGCCATAGCGGTACATTGCCCGCTACAGTAGTCACCAAGGAAAATGAATGGCCGCTAGCAGCGGTCCGAGTACCGCCCCAGCGGTACCACCGCAATGGTACTCCTACCGCCACAGTTGCTCGTTTTAGGTAGTGAGCTCGATTTTGTCCAGTTTTTCCCCCTATCACCCCACATTTCATCCAAGGCCTCAAAAACACAACACAAAACATGCACACATACAAAAAGACGCCCTACGAATCCACTCGCGGCCTCAGAATTCCCAACAGAGTCCTAATTTCCCATAACAACCGAAAGGGTTGTTACACTTAATCACTTTATTTCTCTTAAATGGATTCCCCTATTCACTAAGGTTAAAATAAGCACTTACCCATTATGAAATATTGATTGTAAACCATGCTTCACTAGTCCACCACAAAGATAATTAAAATTGGATATTTGTGCAGTTCATCTAAGTGCATTAAGTCCATTGAGGTCTGTTTAAATGAGTGTAGCAGTCTTCATTTCTTCTCATGCTGTCAAGTGTAAGTTGGCTTAAAATTGGGATTCTTTGGAGTGTAAGTTAATCCTGGAAACTGCTCCTTGACAACTTATTTGATAATTGGTGTGTAACACCTAATAGCTATTAGTTGGTTCTCTTTAAAGTCTAGTCACTAATTATTTAAGTTCATTTATCTGTCTTGTGTTGCTTGCCTGGAGAATGCCTTCCTAAAATTTATTAAGTGCTGATGATATGTATAGTTTAGGTACACTAGTTATGTATTTATGTAACAATGGATTATCTTTTACTTTGTCTTGGTTTTATGACAGAATTACTTAAGCATCTCATTGGTCATGTCTGAATTCAATAGGATACTAATGTCAATGTTAAGATAACCAAATTAGTTAGATATATACATCGATATCTTGTTAGGGGCTGTTTGTTATCACCATTAGATATACACTTCCTCTCCTATATACTATGAGCTTAACACATAAATGGAGAGACAAAATAGCACTTAGGGATTAATCTTAAGCCTTCCCTGGTGTCTGCCATGCCTGCGCTTCCGGGAAACCCCTTGGATCTTGTGCGGCATCAGTAACAAGAGGGTGAAACCTTTCCATTTTGGGTTGTTTTAGTATCTCCATGGGTGTGTATATCAATGGTATGTTGGCAGACAGTTGTGTATATCTATTTGTTGGCATTGCTCATTTTTACTTAAGAAAATAGCATTATGAGCCTGTTTTACTCTTCTTCAGTTTTAGGTTCTGAATGAATTATTGCTAGCCTATATAAGATAAATAATAACCCTGACCAACATGTTTTCCTATAGCTCCTCTCAATATATTGGTTTTCTGCCCCATATACCAGGTGATATACCAAGGTATACAGAGCATATTCACTTATATACCCTCCCAGGTGTTTAGAAGTGGGTATATTCAATATACCTAAGGTATATCACCCCTATAATTTATGAACATGAGCCAACATTGTGCCAGTTTGGTATCTTGGGCTGAATGCTTTTATCTATGGGTTGGGTCTCCTCTAGCATACTAAACAGCCTTTGTACTTGGGCTGAATGTTTTTCTGGTCTTGTTAAGTTGCCCATGTGGGCTTTGGATTTTTCTTTTATTATTTTGGGCCTTAGTTGTTTCTCCCAAACACTATGTTGTCACTTAATGATTTATTTGTTTAACATATGTACTTGTTTAGCTTGAATGTAAATTGTTTATGACTTAGTACCAATACTTAGACATATACTAATCCTATCCTTCTTATGTGCTCCATGGGAACCAATTTTGGGCCATTCTGGCCGTCTCTTGCATCAAGACCTATTGGGCCTACGGCCCTACCTTCTTCTCTTTGATCGAGTCCACTAAAGAATGGAAAGGGAAGTAAATATTCGTGTTAGAAGGCCCAGCCAATGGGTGAAAATGGCACTGATGGGCTTGGGTAGGCCCATCAGTTTAAAGATTTATTTTCTTTTGCTCTCTATTTTATATGTACTTGTCATGTATATATGTTGTATATGTACAAAACGTGTAAATAATGAAACCCTCATGCATAGGACTTAGGAAACGCATAGTATTTTAGGAAAATCGCCTCAAAACATCTTTAAACTTAATTATTTTTCTGAAAACCCTTGAGAATTGAATTACTAAATATAATGTGGTCAAGATCAAATTGTTTTAATGACAAGGTTGAATGATCTTCAAAGAAAATGACCAAGTAGTAGTTTTTGGACCTTCCGCCCTTTTAGCTGAAATTTGATAAATGCTTTATTTTGGGCCTTAAGCCCATGACTAAATGAAACTGCCTAATGTTTTAGGAATTAGCACAAAAAACTGATTTCAAAGGAAATGTGTGGAAAAGAATAATGAGAAATAGCTTTAAAAATCTGGGTTAATCACCAAAATGAGGTACAAAAACTTGGATATCTTCAGGACTTCAAAAACAAATGTGGGACCGGAAATGAGTTTTGACAGCCTGAGATTTTAACTTGGGTTTAATTCTAGAAAAGAAAAGAACTTTGGGCCTGGAAGCCCAACACTGGATTTGAAAAGAAAGCCTACTCATTGGACCAATTTTTGAGGAATGACGTATTTGGAAGTTGGAATGTGACTTGACCCTATTTGAGCTTCAATAAAATAAAATTGGACTTAAACACTCTCAATCTTTTTATCTTATATACGTATAAATATAGGAGAATACTCCATATTTTCTTGTATATAAATAAAAACCCGTATGTACTAAACCCATTTTGTTGGGACTAGAATAGTAATGACTCTACTCGGGAGAAATTCCGAGTGTGTCCTAGTCCGGCGACAAAGTGAGTTCAACACTTACGCGGATTTTCTGAACCAAAACCCCTTTTTTGAAGGGGGCTTTTTGTCAAATTTTTCTTGAAGTTATGATATGAATAAAATGACACTTTTTTGCGGAAACAAAATACTTTTAAGCAAATAAATACAGTTAATCACCCATTGAAGCTTGTTGATCAACCGTATTCTACAGATCTTTAATACTAGGGTGCGTAAAACCTTCCCTAGGGGATCACCAGAACCATTACCTAGAACTTTGGTCCAAAAGATTTTTACTTATTTTGAAAAACTCTTTAAACATGGTTTTTCTAGTTTTCCATAAATTCATTAGGTGGTGACTCTAAAAAATACAAAAATCCAATTAGAGCACCAACAACCTCGAAGTAACTTCTATGCCTTAACCCGCGTAAAAGCGAACCGTAATAGATGGCGACATTGCTGGGGATTTCCTATGTTCTAACCATAAGGGTTTCAATTTAGTGTGATTTTTTAACTGTACTCATCTGTTTATGTGTTTAAATTCCGCAATTATAAACTGTCATTCATTTCATATCATAAAATTTCGCCACTCCTGGCAAAAAGCATGGTTTCAAAGGGGACACGCGGGATCGCGGTCTTGCCTTCGCTAAAAAATAGAAACACCCTTTCTTTGGAACACGTTGAAAGTTAAGTTGGTGTGCGGTCACCAACGGCCTACAACGGTTCACCCCAAGTAGTCCCCTCACGTCCAAGGTCAATTGAAAAAACCCACTCTTGTATGTGCCTAGGTTAGAGCTAAACCAAATTCAAATGTGAAGTAGAGTGGGTGGTTTCGATATTTTAGATGTATCCGAACCTGATAGGGAGACTACCCCGTGTCAAGTACGGTTTATGACCCGAAAAACACTGCATCTCATATTATGTGCTATTTGGAAGTATGTAATGTGCCTATGAATGAAACCATTGCTTAGTGGGGGGAACATTAACTTTGGTTTCTGTTTTGTAGATGTCGATCAATTTAAGTTTTGATATGGTCCTGACTACACCTGAGTTGCGGTGGATTTGGTGGGGCCAAATGCCCTCGGAGGAGAAAAAGGGAATTTCATGTCATTTAGGAAACTTGGCATCCATTATGATTATGACCAGTTGCAAGGAAATGATAGAGGTAATTATCGAATTTTGGGATAGAGACAGGATGGTTTTCAGATTAGGGGATGACATCGAAATGACGCCAACTTTGGAGGAGTTAGGGATGTGTTGACTAGGGTAGGCTCGGGGCAGAAAAGAAGAAAGAACCCTACCAAAATGCTTTAACCCCGGAAAAACCCACCTACTCCCAAATTTGTAGAATGCTTTGTTTGAATTACGTCAATTGGGCTCATGGCCCCACCATACTCTTTAGAGAGATATACAGAAGGTTTGGAAACCCAGACGGATTTGTGGAGCATCCCAGCGAATTCAAGACTTATGTCGAATGGATAGCCACCAGACCTTTGGCTTTCGTCATTTGCTTATTAGGAACCATGGTTTTTTCCGAGGATTGGTCCTTAGCCATAAATAACCGAGTCATTTCAGTCACTCATGCCATCTTCTATGGCATAACCCAAAAGAGAAAACCAAATACTTTGACATATCCACAATCATACTAGCTGATTTGTACCGAGCCCTGAGCCTCTATCGGAACCACTACAAATACTTCCAAGGCTATAAATTTCTCCTGCAATGGTTGATCCTCAAGCACATGATCAAGGTTAGGGGTGAACAGTACTTAAGTAAGCCGGCCAAACGGGATGGTCTTCAGGATTTTCGCTCGAACTTCGGAGAGCAAAACAGACAAAGTTGGACATTCACCTTTTCCAAACTAAAGGAAGAAAGCATTCAATTGATGTTCCATGACTTCGTATCTACTGAAGTTGTGGTTAAGGGAAGAAAGTGTCCATTCTTACCACTTATGGGAATTCGCCCTTATGCACCTGTCAAGATCTTGAGACAATTTGGGAGAATCCAAGTCATACCCTGAATTGGAGGCATGGGGAATTTCATCATTGACTACGACATTGATAGGCCGCTAAGAGCTTTGGATTGTATATGAGAATGGAAGGGTCGCATGATTTGGGGTCCCGATACCTTAGCTGAAGATAGGTTTTGTCCCAGTTATGTTGTGGGGTATCAGGATTGGTTGAGGGCCGATTTACAAGGCACACTTCCTCTTAGACTTGTTCTCTACAGCTGTGTCCACGACAAGGATTCGCAAGTCGAGATCCGAGCCCGTTTGGTTCATAAAAGAGCTGATGACAAAGATGCTAAGTATTTGGAGAAAATTGAGCATGATAAAGCCATCATAGGAAGCCTGAGACATGAATTGGAGCTTACTAATGATTACTTGATCGAACTAGATGATCGCATGAAGAACACTTTAGATGATGTCACTCCACTGGCTTTCACACAGAAAGGATTTCTAATGGAGGCCACTTTGACATAGGCCCATCTTCACATCCAGACTACCCTCCGAAAGACGAAGAAAGCCAAGACTGAACGGGATCGGGCTTTATCATCCATCACTGGAGGACACTTTTGCGGATTTATTTTATGCACTGTCTTTACTTTATCTTTTGTACCCCTTCGGGGAAGAATATTATCATTTGATTATGGGGCAATGGTTTGATTGAAATGGCACATTTATGTTTCAAGCGATCACTATGTTTAGGAGCGCGCATAGTACAATCTTATAAACTGCTTTGTGTGACATATTTGCTTTCATGTGTTTCGCTTAATTTCTTAGTTGATCTCGAATACCGCCCACCCACCCAAAGAAAAACAATGAACAAAAATACTCGTACTAAGTTTAACGACTTTCTCAGAATCTGAAGATGAACAACAAAAAGGCACCCGAGCTCGTGGTCATGAGAAAGAATGAGGTCTCGCTACGCCGAACGATTCAAGATCTTGAAAAGCAGATCTGAACGATCTAAACCAAGATTAAAGAGACGGATGAGTTAATGGATTCGGTGAAAAGTTCGCCCGAGAAACCTGCTGAAGCTCAAGGATAGAACGTCCTGGGTAAGGGAAAAGGGATTTTTCCCAAATACATCCCGATAATAGAGGAGTCCGAGGAAGAAGAAATGGATTCGGACCTGCAGGAGCCCACATGGCCATCAAAGGAGGTTGCCTCCGCTGCATCGTCGAGCCCAAAGAGGGAAGAAACCTCTGTTGCACCTTCAAGCCCAAAGAGGGAAGAAACCTCCGCTGCACTTTGAAGCACAAAAGGGGAAGGAACCTCTAGTGCACCATCAAGCCCTAGGGAAGAGCTCGTTGAGCAAATAGGGTATGCCTGACCAGCTTCGCTCGAACGGTGGGCTATTGCGATCAAGGCATTGGATTGTCCCTACTGCGTCTTGCCTAAGTACATTACGAGCGAGTAAATGATGATCAAGTTTCAAAGAAAAGTAATAGTTAGTGTTTCCTTTGACAGGTTGCCACTATGTGCTCCAGTCTTCGCACACAAGAGGTGCCTTTATCACCAAGATCAGGCAGGGCACACCATCAATGAATGTTTGGCCTTCAAGAAGAGGCTCATCAGGCTGATAGATAAGAAAAGCATCACCAAGATGTGGGGACCGCATTCACTTTAGGTCCATGACAACATTATCCCGACTGAAGGGATTACACTGAATACTCGTATTTGGCATTATGACTTCACAGTATTTAGGGACTCTTACGCCAGCATCTTCCAGAAGTTAGTCAGCATTGGGAAGATTAGCCCCATCAGAACCAGAAAGGCTCAAACTGAAGGAGTTGGTTGCTGCAAAATGTGCCTATACCATTATGGAGCTTTGGGGCATGACATAGAAGAGCGCGATGCATTCAAGTTTGAATTGGAGATTTGGTCCACAAGGGCGCCATTTGGTTGGTGCTCCTATCTCAGTATTAGGATTTGGGGCCTTTAGTGCCAGAAAGGGTTGAATGGACAAGCACCCTGTTGACCTCAAAAGAAAGGTCACCTTTTGTGTAGTTTTTAGCGGATCCCATTTTTTGTACTTAATACGGATTTGTCCCCCCTCTATTTTGTGTAAACGAAACTGCACCGACCTGATGTCCCAAGGAGGGATACGCAGGAAGCCCTTATCGGGCCTGGTCACAGGTAGGTTTTAAGTCTTATCTTATGTAAACCGAACTACGGAAGGGCCTGACTTCCCGCGGAGGGATACGTATGCAGTCTACGTAAGACTCGGTCCCTATATATTATAAATATTATATTCCCCTCATTCGACAAATACCCAAACCCCGGTACAAGAGATCAATTGAGCATTTAAATCAAATATATGATTATTTATGTGCTAAGTGTTTTAAACTGCCATCTATATGTGATATCTTGATTTTCTTTTCATTACCTGACGAACTAACTCTGTTTGCCTTTGAGTTATTCTTTTCTTATAGAAAGAGAAGTTAATTAGTGTTCGCACACGCATACTTCACAAGATCCAAAGCTACAATAGCATCCTTATCCCAACAAGATAGAGGCAAAGAAAAAATGACTAGTACTTCAGGGAACGAAACTACCCCTACTGACATTGCTCTCAGAGAATCACCTCTGCGCGAACTTCCTGAGAAGACGTCATGAAAATGATGTTTGAAAAAATCGTCCATCTTGAGGAGGAAGTGGCGGGAAACAAAGTTGCTAATGCTGCCCGAGAGGCCTCTGCTGAAGAAAGAAGGCCTCCACCATTTTTTCCGTCTGTGAATCCAGCGTTACCCGACCACTTCCCCACCTAGTCCGCCACGACCACCATTCCATTCACCCCAATCGACGGGCATATTGGTGCCTCGAACCACACCCCACCACCACTTAACACTAACTAAATTACCGGGACCGCTAACTCTATCCCTTCTTACCCAACACTACAAAATACCCATCCCGGTATCACTATACAACCAAGCATCATCCCACTACCAACCGAAAAAAGCACCACTATTACCCGAACTTGCCCTGTTGTTTCTTTCCACACACCTGTCACACCAGACACCTTTTCACCCGATCAAGAAATTGACTATTATGAGGAGATGAAAAAGGCATGGAAGGCTGACCAGGAAAAACAGGAAGAGAGGCTTGAGCGAAAGATAACCGCAATGTTGGAACGTTCCATGAGGACTACCCTCACCGGCACAGGCCTGAGCTATGACAACTTGTGTATGCATCCAAACTTGGATTAACCCGAGGGATTTAAAGTACCCCGTTTTGAGTTGTTCAACGGGATGGGCAATCCTAAAGCGCATCTACGGGCCTACTCTGACCATTTGGTCGGCATCCTAGACAACTAAGCACTCATTATAAGGCTGTTCAGCCGAACTTTGACCAAAGAAGCCTCAGAATGGTTCACGGCGCAAGACATACGCCGTTGGATCACATAGGACGACATGGCTGCCGCTTTCATGGAAAGGTTTCACTTTAATATGGAGACAGTACCTGATAGATACTATTTGGAGAAAGTAAAACAAAAGTCCACCGAAAACTTCTGCGAGTATGCGAACAGGTGGAGGACAGAGGCTGCCCAAGTACAACCCCCTATGGGCAAAGAAGAACTTGTGTCGGTTTTCATCCGTTCATAAGAAATAGATTTCTATGATAGAATGCTTTCAATGGCAAGAAGACCTTTCTCTGAACTGGTCAAAATGGGCGAAGCCATACAAGATGGTCTCAAGACTAGCCGAATCATAAGTATGATCACAAAATTCACCGGTTCAAGCTCGACCAGGTTCGTATGCAAGAAGAAGGAAGACGTGGCTAGCATATCCCACACTCCTAGTCCCAAACCCAAAAGAAGGGAAGATTTCCCAATGGAAACACATGCTTCACCTCCCTCAAACACTTACGTTCCCACCCCTTACAAATCGGTGCCCATATATTACGCGCAACCAACCTTCCAATCACCACTCCAAAATTACCAAGCTGCACAAAATGCCTTCTAGTCGCCACCCCCAAATTACCAAGCTCCATAGCCAAATTATCAAACTCCCCCACCCATTTACCGCACTACATAAAATAACAACCCCAATACCTAGCAGAATCAACCACCACCAAATGCCTCTAATGCTCCACATCAGAATTTTGAAAAGAAACCACCTCGAGTATTTACCTCACTGATGGAATCCCAAACTAATTTATTCAAAAGATTAAGCGCGACTGGGATGATCAAAGCGCTTCCCCCAAAGGTCGTCGACCCAAAGAATCAATTCTACCGAGCTGACTAGACATGTGCCTATCCTTTTTGTCACGACCCAACTAGGGGCCGTGACGGGTACCCGTGGCTAACCACCGAGCACCGCTCATTCTGCTACTCATTATACTCGATGGGCTTCCTTTTATCAAATTCATACTCAAATTATAAGAAAATCATTTTTCATTTGAGAACATAAATACTTTTTATATACATAAGCCTTTCGGCTATCAAAATGATAATGCATATGCATATATATACAGTAGTAACCTTGTGAGACCATATAACCCCCACTGCGTATCTACGAGACTCTACTAGAGTACTAGACATAGGGACGGGACAAGACCCCGTCGTGCCCAAAATATACATGTACACAAAAGAATAACCATAAGCACCTCCGGAACAATAGAGTGCTTCTCAAATCAGCTACTGGCTCCCACGAGTCTGGATCAAGCTCACCTCCCTGTCTACCTGTGGGCATGAACACAGCGTCCAAAGAAAACGGACGTCAGTACGAACATTGTACTGAGTATGAGAGGCATAAACAATAATGATACGTCAATGAAATAAAGGAGCATCAATAAGGAACATCTGTATCTGACTGTCAATCATAGAAGAAATAATGCATGATGGCTTACTCATAATCATCATCATGTCATATATGCATAAATGTATAAGCTACTCGTCCATATCGGATCCGTGTGATAATCATTAGCCTGCGTCCAGGCCTCCCGCGTCCGGGGTACCATCTCATGCCGCACACTAGTGGTGCCTGCCCATGCCATCTGGCCATGGTGTATAAGCTGCCCGCCTTGGCGGTGACTGCCCGGCCATATAGGCGCGGTGTTATATCATCATCATAATATGCTAATCATAATATGCTCATCATAGTATGCTCATCATATACATGCATAAAGACTCAAGGACAACTATACTTTATCGGGGTGACGTAAGGTCGTGATCCCCCGATTTCATTATGGAGCATTCATTGATATTCTGCCTCACCTTGAAGGAATTAGCATATAAGGTGAGTGTATACAATAACGACATCAATGGGCTATAAATAGCATAATTAGCTTTATAGGATCATCATATCATGGATTCTAGATTCTTTAGACTCAAACTTATCATCATCATTATCGTACTCATAGTGTATCTCTTATTTCATATGGCTATTCATGAACAAGGGCTCTTAGCTTTCTTGAAGATAGGAAATTCATGAAGAAGAAGGAAATTCATGCCATAAGATTCATGCCTTAGAAAGAAAGGACTAGCCTCACATACCTTTTCCGTTTAACTAATCTATCGTTTGCTTGTCCTCCTTCAATGCCATGTTTCTACCTTCAAGAGAAGTCTCCTGAACGTTAGCTAATCGACTATAAGAACGTGTTACTATTTCTAGGGAAAATCGGACAGCATTTCCTTTGTTTATACGACTTTTTCCATATTCTATATCAACTCCAAAACATTCATAACAACCTTCACAATACAATAGACAACAATCATCATTCATTTACATCATCTGCAATTCACCATTTCCCTTCAATTTCTCCATAATTATGGTTATGATTCACTATCGCATTTTCTTACATATAATACTTATTCCATATTCTAAATGTCATTCTTAACATATTTACAATCACAACACATCTTTCAACTTTCAACACCTTAAACAAGAAGGAATGATCATGAAACTCCCCTTGGATGATGGATAAACAACCCTTGAATGGAGCTTCTCTTCTTGCACCAAAACCCTAACTCACTTCCCTTGAGTTTTCGTGGTGTAGATGAACTTTTATTAGGCTCATACAGTTGATTTCATGGGTTTGGTGTAGTTGATCATGGTTTTCCTTTGATTTATTATGGATGAATATTAGAGAGTGTTCTAGAGGTTTCTTGAAGAGAGGAGAGTGGAAATGAAATGAATTAATGAGGGAGGGGTCCTTATATTAAACACTTAAATCTGTCCCGACCAAGATATACGGACCAACATACGGTCCGTACATTTTATACGAACCGTATGTGTGGCCGCATGTTTGGTCCAGTAAGTGGTGTCCCTCTTGGCTAATTATACAGCCTAACATACGGCCAGTATGTTGGGTCGTATAATGCCCAGGTGTTCCGATTTCGTTCTCGTCGACTCGTTTGATATCCAATCCTTAAGGAACCTTCTTAACACTTGTTTGACACTTCAATTCCAATCTAAGGGACGTTATAACTCGACTCCTAAACGTCTGTAAGCCATCGTCAACTCGTCGCTCATAATTCTTACCCGTCACGCAACATATCCTCTACTTTCGTTGACAAACTTCTTCCTTTACATCAATTGTCTTTGAATCTCAATTAGAATCATCAAATGCCATCTCTTACTTATCAAATCATCGTATACGTCGTGCTCTTCGCTGGTCTATTCGATGTACGTTAACAGGAAATTTCTAAGGTGTAACATTCTTCCCCCCTTTAGGAACATTCGTCCTCGAATGTTAAGTCATCGGGGATTCTAGAAAAATATTGCCAGAGTTTCCCCTGTAATACGGCACTACCACCCTATCACAACAACCCATAATAATATTGCCTCACAGGGCCACAACACAATAGAATTTATAAATTGGCCACACACGACCAAAAGCATGAAAAGTAAGCAAACATACCTCATATTGTTAGTGTTTCATCTTGCATCTCTCCCGGGGGTTGGAATAAATGCGGGTACGTGGATTTCATTTTCTCTTCCGCTTCCCAAGTCATTTCTTTCCGGTTGTTGTTTCGCCACAAGACTTTGACTGAAGCTACTTCTTTATTTCGAAGTCTTTGTACTTGCCTGTCTAAAATGGCAATGGGCACTTCTTCATATGCTAGCTCTTCTGTCACTTAGACATCATCAATCGGAACAATCCTCGTAGGATCTCCAATACACTTACGAAGCATTAAGACATGAAAGACTGGATGAACTGACTCAAGCTCTGAAGGCAAGTCCAACTTGTAGGCTACATGACCCACCCTGCGGATAATTTTATAAGGTCCAATGTATCGAGGACTTAACTTTCCTATCTTGCCAAATCTCATCACCCCTTTCATTGGCGACACCTTCAGAAATACCCAATCATCACCCTGAAATTCCAAGTCTCGCCGGCAGTTGTCCGCATAAGACTTTTGGCGACTTTGGGCTGTCAACAGTCGATTTCAAATCACTTTGACTTTTTCTACCGCTTGCTGAATCAATTCAGGGCCTATTAGCTGTACTTCTCCTATTTCAAACCATCCAATCGGGGATCTACACTTTCTCCCGTATAGAGCTTCATACGGATCCATTTGAATACTGGAATGATAACTATTGTTGTATGCGAACTCAATCAGGGGTAAGTTATCATCCCAGCTACCACCAAAATCTAATACACATGCCCGTAGCATATCTTCCAAAGTCTGAATAGTACGTTCGGCTTGTCCATCAGTCTGCGGATGGAATGTCGTGCTAAGCTTCACTTGGGTACCTAGACCTTCATGAAAAGACTTCAAGAACTTGGCTGTATATTGGGTTCCTCTATCTGTAATAATGGATAGCGGAATACCATGGAGTCGCACAATTTCTTTAAGATACAATCTTGCATAGTCTTCTGCTGAGTATGTGGTCCTGACTGGAAGAAAATGAGCTGCTTTTGTTAATCTGTCCATAATTACCCATATGGAATCATACTTGCCTCGAGAACGAGGTAACTCCACAATAAAATCCATGTTGATCACTTCCCATTTCCAAGTAGGGATTTCCATTGCTTGCAATAATCCTCCTGGCCTTTGATGTTCGACTTTCACTTGTTGGCAATTTGGACACTGGGCTAAAAATTCTGCTATGTCTCTCTTCATGCCATCCCACCAATATATTAATTTAAGATCATGATACATCTTGGTTGCACCTGGGTGAATAGAATACCGAGAATGATGGGCTTCTTCTAGAATTTGACGGCGCAATTCTGCGACATTCGGCACACATAGCCTGCCTTGGTATCTAAGAATTCCATCCATGGAAACATCAAATGGGGACTTCTCTTTTTCATGAGACATGTCTCTGTAATGACACAATTGAGGATCTTCATACTGACGCTCTTTCACTTCCATATTTAGAGAAGAAACTGTGGGATCATTAATACCAATCCCTGCACTACCCGAGTCAACTAAACGGACTCCAAGATTAGCTAATTGGTGGAGCTCATGAGTCATTTCCTTCCTTTCCGGAGGAACTTCACATAGGCTACCCATTGATCGGCGGCTAAGCGCATCAGCTAATACATTTGCTTTTTCGGGGTTGTACGAAATGTTCACATCATAGTCTTTCAATAGTTCTAACCACCACCTCTGTCGCAGATTCAACTCCTTTTGCTTGAAAATGTACTGAAGACTCTTTTGATCTGTATAAATATCGACATGTACACCATACAAATAATGTCTCCATATTTTTAATGCATGAATGACTGCAGCCAATTCGAGATCGTGAGTTGGATAGTTCTTTTCATGTTTCCGCAATTGTCTCGAAGCATAAGCAATAACTCTACCGTGCTACATTAACACGCATCCTAACCCAACGCCGAAAGCATCATAATACACCACATAACCATCCGGCCCTTCTGGGAGTGTCAGGACTAGAGCTGAGGTTAATCTGTTCTTCAACTCCTGGAAGCTGCGTTCACAAGCATCGTTCCATTGAAATTTAACCGACTTCTGGGTTAGCTTCGTCAATGGGGCTGAAATGGAGGAAAATCCCTCTACGAACCTTCTATAGTAACCTGGCAATCCTAGAAAACTACAGACCTCCGTAGGCGTTGTAGGCCTTGGCCAAGTCTTTACAGCTTCAATCATCTGAGTGTCGACTCGAACACCATCATCTGAAATAACATGACCCAGAAATGTTACAGAATTCAGCCAAAACTCGCACTTTGAAAATTTTGCATATAGTACTCGGGCTCGAAGAATTCCAAGAACAATACGTAAGTGATCGGCATGTTCTGATTCTGTGCGAGAATATACCAAAATATCATCAATGAATACTATCACGAAAAAATCCAAGAGTGGCCTGAATACATTATTCATCAAATTCATGAACACTGCCGGAGCATTAGTCAACCCAAACAACATCACTCGGAATTCATAGTGGTCATACCTCGTCCTGAAAGCTGTTTTGGGAATATCTTCTTCTCTAATTCTAACTTGATGATAACCCGACCTCAAGTCTATTTTAGAAAACCATTTATCACCCTGTAGTTGATCAAATAAGTCATCAATCCTTGGGAGAGGATATTTATTCTTTACTGTCACCTTGTTCAATTGCCTATAATCGATGCACATTCGTAGGGAACCGTCTTTCTTTCTCATGAACATGACTGGTGCTCCCCACGGTGATGAACTGGATCTAATAAACCCCTTCTCAAACAAATCTTTTAACTTTGCCTTTAACTCTTTCAATTCTGCCGGAGCCATTCGATACGGAAGAATAGAAATAGGCTTGGTATCCGGCAACACATCAATGGCAAAAATCAATCTCTCTTTCTGGAGGAAGGCCTAGAAGTTCATCTGGAAATACATCCGGAAATTCATTCACTACCGGAATGGATTGAAAAGTTGGCGACTTTGCTTCGGTATCACAAACTCGGACTAGGTGATAAATATAGCCCTTGGCTATCATCTTTCTCGCCTTAAGGTAGGAAATAAACCTACCCTTTGGAGATGCCGTATTACCCTTCCATTCAAGCACGGGCTCTCCCGGAAATTGAAATCGAACTGTTTTCATTCGGTAATCAACATTAGCATAACATGAAGCCAACCAATCCATGCCCATAATCACATCGAAATCTAACATTTCCAGCTCAATTAAATCAACTTTGGTCTGGCGATTGCATATCACAAGTACACAATTTTTATACACTTGTCTAGCTATCACGGAATCACCAACCGGAGTAGATACCTCAAAAGGCTTAATTGGCTCGGCTTTCACCCCAATATGACCAGCAACATACGGAGTAATATAAGAGAATGTAGAACCCGGATCTATCAATGCATACACATCAAGGGTAAATATAGATAATGTACCTGTAACCACATCCGGGGAGGACTCAAGATCCTGTCGTCCGGCTAAAGCATGCACACCGGGCTGAGTGGCACCTGGAGTAGATGCTCCCCCTCTGCCTCTACCTCGGCCTGCTGACATCTGGGAAGTCTGACCTACCGGGCGCACTGAAGATGAACCCGCTGCTGATCCTGTGGGCTGAACCCCAACTCTACCACTGATCGATGGGTAATCTCGCATCATATGCCCAACCTGACCGCAGGCATAGCAAGCATCTGTGCCCTGGCGACACTGTCCAGAATGTAGTCTACCGCACTGGCTGCACCGCGGTACTGGGGGGTCTCCTCTAACTATAATCTCCCCTGAACTGAGAATCTGAAGCTCTCGAACTCTGACCCTGTCCTGAAGGAAAGGAGCGATCAAGTATCCTACCCATAAATCGCGAAGGTGCACTAGTCACCGACTGGCCTGAGTGTCTGGAATAAGTCTACCTCGATCCCCCTCTATAATCGCTACCTGCCCCCATAGATCTGGCCCTCTTGCTTTGCCTTATGTCAATATCACGATCACCTCTTTGTGGTTGCTGTGGTCCCTCTAAGTTCTGGGCATGGGCTTGTATTAGGGAAATATCCATCCCGTCTTGCAATGAAGCCATAAGATAATTTTTAAACAAATGTGGCCCTAAGCCACTCACAAACCTGTGTACCCTATCTCCCATCTCGGCCACCATAGTTGGAGAATACCTAGCCAACGAATTAAATTAAAGACTATACTCCCGGACACTCATACTTCCTTGCTTTAGATTTAAGAACTAATCCGCTCTAGCTCGGCGGACCTCGGGAGGCAAATAGTGACGGATGAAAGCATCAACAAATTCTTGCCACACGGGAGGAGGCGCATTTTATTTTCTTGATGCTAGCCAGTTATTATACCACAATACCGCCACATCTCGGAGTCTATAAGATGCAAACTCCACAGACTCAGTCTCGGAGGCATGAATAATTGTCACACCCCAACTTTACTAGGGTGTGATGGGCACCCGACCCCATATCAGGAGCCGAGCGAACCCGCTGACTCTTGTTATATATAGAAACTCTTGAATCATTAAAGAAAGAAATACATAGTAAGCTCTCCAATATTTTTTTTTCTATCAGTAAACTCTGACATCACGTAAGACTCGTAACATGAAACATAATAACATATCGGCTGCTGGAGCCGCTTACAGACTGACAACCCAATACCTATTGCTCTGTCTGCAAAGTCTCTAACATAGAACAAAACATCATAGCATATACTTGGACTTGGCAATCCTCAGGGGCAAATGGAGTTCTCCATCTCCGCTAGAACATCTTCAGTAAGGTCTTCTAATCATCTGGGAGTACCTGCGCGGCATGAAACGCAGCCCCCGAAGAAGAGGGGTCAGTACGAGCAATGTACTGAGTATGTAAGGCAAGATTAGTAACTTAGCAAGAAATATGCGTATGAACAACAACTGCATGGAAACATAGAACATGTCATAGGATAAAAGCGTAACCTGTACATATGAGGGCCGCTGAGGGAGGATACCATGCATGCTTAGCTTTCCTTTGAAAAAAAACATTTTTTGCTCATATATATATAAAATAGAACATGTCATATTGCCGAGGCGTCGGCAGCCGATCCATTTAACCATAAATATATACATCCCGCGTCCGGGCATCCCGCGACCGGGACGATATCATGTCAAGTAATGCCAACTGATCAGGTGGATATGCGTATATAACGCTCTGCCCTCATTCCCATCTTCCCCGTATACACATGCGTACATCATATATATATATATCAACGTCTATAGCGCTCTAGCTCTTTTATCATATACATAGACGTGTATCATGTACATATATCAGCGTCTATAGCGCTCTGGCCCTTTTATCATATACCTATACGTGCATCATGTACATATATCAGCGTCTATAGCGCTCTGGATCTTTTATCATATACATATACTTATAACATGCATACAACTCGCTCGAGAGCCCAAGAAAACCATGTCCACGTCGGAGTGACGTAAGGTCGGTAGCCTCCGATTACATTATGGAATAACCATGATCATTATGTCTCACCTTGAAGGAACGAGTATTTTAAGGCGAGACTACCAACGAAGAATAGCGTTGAAAGGAAACATGGGACAAGATCATAAAGCTCATAAAACATTACTTCATGTACCTTAGAGTTTTTATAAAATAAAGTCATGACAAAGGAATAGGGTTGGACTCAAGGACTAGTCCATTATTCTTGTATTCATATTGAATCCTTCCTTTAAGACTTTTAGTCATACAATTATTCCCGTCATACTTGTCATAGATATATTCTCTTCCTTACTTCATCATTATCATTATCATCAAAGAAATATTCTCATTAGAATAGCTACATTATTTGTCGTTTGATAAGCAGCATAAGGATCAAAAGTTTCCTTTAGATTCTTCTTCAAAATAGGTCAAACGAAACAATAAGGAAAATCCAGGAACCATGGGCCCACCTCGGGTCAAATGAGGCGGCGTACCAAATTTACATATGTTACATGTCATGGCGTTACTTGTGAGAGTTTTAGGGTAGTCGGGTCCTATTTATGCGAGTTCTAGAGGTTTAGGAAATTCTTCCAACTTTTTGCACACTTTTTAGTTCAATTCTACTGATTGAAAAAGAGAAAACTTTAGGTGCGGATTCCGGAGGATAGAATTGTCCCCGCGGCTCGTATCCGACTTATTACGTCTAAGACATGCCATAGAAAGAAGGGTGAAGCCTTACATACCTTTTTCCGCTCCTTTTGATACTCCAAATTCACGTTCCAAATCCGCCAAAATCTACAAATTGGTCATGTTTACCAAAACTTAATTAGGGCCTTTAGAAGTTGATTCCTTAAAGTAACACTTTGTCTGCCGAAATTTCGGCAGCATTTCCCATGTAAATATACCATCCCCGAGGTTCTAACTCGGCCAAATTTGAATCAACAATAATCCGGGAATTCAACCCGGCCAAACTATCGACAATATTACCAACAATCATGCCAACAATGTCAACAATTTAATCCAAGATGCATTGTAACCTTGGCAACCTTTGTCACACAATCTAATGACATTTCATTCATATTCAATTCACATTAAATAACATTCAAATGATTCTACCGACATACTACTTCACCCGATGCCTTCCAATTCCAATAAGAACAATAACAACACACTCCCTTTCCCCTTTAAATTAATGAACTACATACTACAACATCATACTAATAACATCACACTACCTTCCATGATCCACAAATAATCACAACTTCATTTCCAACTATTAAATCCTCATTTAACATCATGGAATTCATAACACAACAATTAAAATACTTAGTAAAATTGATTCATCATTTCTCCACAAATGCAACTATTTTCGGCTAACACAACTACATATATATTTTCATGAATTCTTCATCCATGTCCATACATTTCAACAACTAATATACTACATAAAATTTGCTCACCATCCCATCACAATAAAACAAATATACACGGCCATACACACAATATACACTCACGGCCACACCTACAACACACATTATTTCTATGGTTTTCATTCATTCTTACACACAACAATATTCACACACCATCCATAACACATAAAAGAGCATGAATCCTTACCTTCTTCCTTAACTTTCCACTTGACTAGAATCTTGGACTTGCCACAAAGGATAGTTTTCTTGCCTCAACAATTGCACCACGTTGAAGAGGACCCTTGAATTAGGTAGGAATACATGAAGAGACTAATTTTTGGAACAAGATATCAAGGGCCTAGTTTTCCAAGGTCTTGGCCGAAATGGCCTTCCCTTTTCTCCTCCTCTCTTTCTTTCTTAATCTTTCTTGATTTTTCTAGACTTGGCAATTGATGAATTAGTCTTCCTTTCAAGACTTAGTCATATATATATATATAAGCTTCCAAGCATGTGAGGGGCACATGCCCCTCTCTAGAGGTTTCTTTCTTTTTCTTTCTTTTTCTTTTCTTTTTTTTTTTTGAAATTTCTAAAAATGGTCAAAGAATACTAAAAGTCTTCTTAAGCAAGCTTGGTCCATACACTCTTTCATTATTTATAATTAGCCCCCTTTCACTTATGAAATGGCCACATGCTCCTTTCTTTATTTTCCTAGAGAATTCTTCCATTTTCTTGAATTTGTCTTTTTACCCTTAACCTTTCCCAATATTTCCATACAACCGATGTTCATAAATAATATTTATAACCAACTTGTACATTAAATTGCATTTGGAAGATGATCGTTCCCTTAACTCACCGCGACCACCATGAAATATCCAAACGTATAAATTACGGGATATAACATCCTCCCCCCCCCCCCCCCCCCTTTAGAACATTCGTCCTCGAATGTTCAACTAACCTTGTGGGGTCTTGTAACACTTCAGGAGGGGTTTCCTTTATAGTTGCCCTTTCTTCTCTATGTCCATTCCATATTTGTTATCCTACTTTCCTTACTATCAAACTCCTGGATCCTTACATGAGTCCTTATTCCATGTCATGGGTTTCTTTTATAGCTGCTCTTTCCGTCATGCCCGTTCCTTATCCTTTACCTTATTTTCCTTATAATCGAACCCCTTGACTTTTCATGAGTCACTGCTCCATATCATAGATTTTTCTAACTCACTGCGTCACCTCATTATCCTTGTTCTTTCCGGGTCCTTCCTTTTCTATTATTGTCTCGTCACCGCACCTTAACGGAAACCATGTCTTAGTACACAATCCTTACTTAACGATTCAATGTAGTCGTAGGCTATTTTTTTATCCTCAGGTCTATCTCTTAGTATATTCATTGATATTTCGCTTCTATTCTTCTCCCAAGTATTCTTGCGACACGCTGACATATTTTGAACTCTGATTCCAAGCTAATAGATTCCCTTTTCTGACACTTAATAGTGTTGCAATCCCTTTTTAGGTCCACTATAATATGGTCTCCCCCCCCCCCCCCCCCCCCTTTAGGGGGCTCCTTATATGCTAACCGTCTTCGAGTACCTTCCTTCTCTTGCTATTTCTTCATATGGGTTCTAAAGCTCGTGAACTATTCCTTTGGCCCTACTTATTGGAATCGGTCCTCAGACTCCACATTTTCCCTACCTTTCTATCCTTTATTCGTTCTTTCACTTGCTTAGCTCTCTGCTCGTAATTCTTTCTAACCACGTGTTCGTGTTGTAGCTGTGTGCCCATATTTCTTAAACGTTCCGTTACTCTCTTGAACCTCTAAGCATATTACTATGGCTACATACTTGTCCTTTTACAGATCTGTCAACTCAACACCATCACCATCCTAAGCATTCTTTCTCTTACTTCACATTCCTCTACCCTGGTCACCATTCTCTTAGACCTACTTGTTGAAATCAACTCCCATCCTCTCCACATTGCTCCTTGTTTCCTTTTACCTCACTCTATCTCGTCTCATCTCACATGCCTACTTGAATTCTCATCCTAGTGGTCTCGTACTTTTACCATTAATTTCTCGCGGGGGTTTCACTTACTAAGGTTTCCTTAACTTTCCTCTTTTCCGACATTTAAGCTTCCTATCTTCCCTTTACTCACACTCTCTTTATTTTCCGAGTATTGTTATACTGGAATTTCCGACCTCAACCTACAGTAAAATAATAACAGTTCACTCGCCGCACTTGTACCATTTATTCTTGCGGTCACTCGTACTTTTGCACCTTTGCGTGATCAATACCTTTCTTCCCGTAGTTTCGGTTGCTGGGCTCGCACGCCACCAATACAATCAACTTTCAACACCTTAAACAACAAGGAATGATCATGAAACTCACCTTGGATGATGGATAAACAACCCTTGAATGGAGCTTCTCTTCTTGCAACAAAACCCTAACTCACTTCCCTTGAGTTTTCTTGGTGTAGATGAACTTTTATTAGGCTCATACACTTGATTTCATGGGTTTGGTGTAGTTGATCATGGTTTTCCTTTGATTTCTTATGGATGAATATTAGAGAGTGTTCTAGAGGTTTCTTGAAGAGAGGAGAGTGGAAATGAAATGAATTAATGAGGGAGGGGTCCTTATATTAAACACTTAAATCTGTCCCGACCAAGATATACGGACCAACATACGGTCCGTACATTTTATACGAACCGTATGTGTGGCCGTATGTTTGGTCCAGTAAGTGGTGTCCCTCTTGGATAATTATACGGCCTAACATACGGCCAGTATGTTGGGTCGTATAATGCCCAGGTGTTCCGATTTCATTCTCGTCGACTCGTTTGATCTCCAATCCTTATGGAACCTTCTTGACACTTGTTTGACACCTCAATACCAATCTAAGGGATGTTATCACTCGTCTCCTAAACGTCTTTAAGCCATCGTCAACTTGTCGCTCATAATTATTACCCGGCACACAACATATCCTCTACTTTCTTTGACAAACTTCTTCCTCTACATCAATTGTCTTTGAGTCTCAATTAGAATCATCAAACGCCATCTTTTACTTATCAAATCATCGTATTCGTCGTGCTCTTCGCTGGTCTATTCGCTGTACGTTAACGGGGAATTTCCAAGTTGTAACAATTTCAATGGCATAAGACACAGTACTGAAGATTGCATTAATCTCAAGTACAAAATACAAGATCTGATTGACCGGGAGAAAATTGTTCTCCAAATAGCCCCTCTAAATGTGAACACAAACCCTTTGCCAAACCCTGGCAATAATGTGATTCACATGATTGATAGAGAGGAAGACTGGGTCGTAGGAAGGCCCTCAATCCGCTATTCTATGAAAGAACTGGAGTGCACAGTAGCGTCGCTGTCTTTGCAGGAACACCCGCAATTCAAAGTATTAATCCCTGCACCAGTGACAGCGCACATTGCTCAAGTGACTCCAGTACCACTCCGCAAAGAGTTCGTAGTCCAAGTTGTTGCCGTACATGGCATTACAAGATCTGGAAGATGCTACACTCCCGACGACCCGGCCCAAGGGGCACCTCGAAGGGAGGGAAATCACAAAAGGACTATCACCGAAGGTGAAGCCGAAGATTTCTGGCACCGAATGCAGCCAAAGGAATACTACATTGTTGAGAATTTAAAGAAAAGACCGACTCAAATCTCGGTATTGGTGTTGCTGCAAAGCTCACCTCAACACCGCTTAGCTTTAATAAAGGTGTTGGAAGAAGCTCACGTCCCAGCTAGAACAAACGGTGAAAATCTTGCCGAAATGGTCTCTCATGTTATAAAGGAACATCAAATTGCCTTCACAGAGAAAGAGTTGTCCAAGGAAGGTATAAATCACAACAAAGCTCTACACATCACTATCATGTGCCGCAATAAAGTGGTAACCCACGTATTAATCAACAAAAGAGCAGGACTTAACATTTGTCCCGAGTCTACCCTAACTCAACTGGGATATGACCTTGGAAAGGTTCGTCAAAGCCATACTAACATAAGAGCATTTGACGGAGGACGTTGTGATGCCACTGGGGTTGTTGATTTGGACGTTCAAATAGGACCAGCTAAGTTCACCACTGAATTCCAAGTCATGGAAATACCCGCCAATTATAATTTGCTTCTGGGGAGACAATGGATCCATATGGCAGGAGCAGTACCATCCTCACTCCATCAATCTATAAAATTTGTTTGGGAAAGGGAAGAAGTGGCGATCCACGGAGAAGCCAACATGCGCAATTACCCAGTTAACTTTATACCTGTCATTGAAGTTGAACCTAAAGGAACGGATTTCCATGTCATGGAGTTAGTGGGAGCGGTCTACAAGATAGATTCCCTGGAAGCTCCCATGCTAGCGGTTTACAAAATGATTGCTTCCACTATGATCCTGAACGAGTTTGAACCTAGGAGGGGTCTGGGAAAAAACCTGCATGGCATCACCGAGCCTATTCCCATCCTCCAAGATAATTTTCGCTTTGGGCTTAGTTACATCCCAGTAGAAGAAGAGATACCTACCAAGAAGAAACAGGAGGTTGCGGATCTGTGCAAACCCATTCCAAACCTATACCAGTCATTTCCTCACAGGATGCCTATGCCTGGAGACGCTGACATTGAAGAAGGGATAAGGATGTTATTCCAGGAAGAATATTGCTCCATGATTCTGGAAGAATGTGCTGAAGCACCCACCATCAGAAAGGCAGAACCGGGCGAGTAGTTGCCCAACTGGACCTTTACCCCACTACTGGCTCTTCAGTAGAGAAAGATGAATTTATTTTGAAATAGGGAGAATCGGTCGAGGCCCGATTGCTCACCCTTTTGTCACTTACATACCTCGTAATGTTTTCAAAAACAGAAATGGCTTGATCCAAGCTAGGACCACCGTTTGTACTTCTAAATATTTTTTAAATTAATGAAAGACTCAGTTTATCAAAACTGTTTTATTTATTTGTTGCATGCATGTTTTATACTAACATATTTTGCTCTCAATTTCTTTTCAGTAATAAGAACAATAAAACAACCTTAAATGACGTGACATGCTGCGAAACGAATGAGTCGGGCAGCATAGAGGAAGAAGGGTATGAGAAATACGATGAGACCACAATGCTACCCAAGGGTCTCGCGGAAGAAGTAGAACAACTAGAGAATGAGCAGAAGCTAAACATGGACGAAACAAAAGCCATAAATCAAGGTGATGAAGAGAATGTCAAAGAAACAAGGATAAGTGCACACCTAGAGACTCCTTTAAAAGAAGAATTGATGAGTTTACTAAGAGAATATGTGGATATCTTCGTATGGTCATACGCCGACATGCCAGGACTAAGCACTAGCGTAGTATCCCACAGGTTACCCATCAATGAGGGTTTTGCTCCAGTAAAGCAGAAAACCCGACAATTCAAACCGAATCTTAGTATCCGAATCAAAGACGAGGTGGAAAAACAGATTAAGTCAGGAGTGGTGGAAGTGACTCCTACCCTACATGGCTAGCCAACATAGTTCCGGTACCCAAGAAAGACGGCAAGATAAGAATCTGTGTGGATAATCGAAATCTGAACAAGGCTAGCCCAAAGGATAATTTTCCACTCCCGAACATCCACATACTTATAGATAATTGTTCCAAATACAAGCGATAATTGTTTGCAGATTGTTTCGGCGACTATCATCAAATCCTAATGGATAGAGAGGATGCCGAGAAAACAGCTTTCATCACCCCATGGGGAGTGTACAATTATAGGGTAATGTCGTTCGGCCTCAAGAATACCGGCGCAATATACATGAGAGCAATGACTACCATTTTCCATGACATGATCCATAGAGAGATTGAAATCTATATGGACGATGTCATTATCAAGTCAAGGGAAAGTTCGGAGCATACCACACATTTGAAGAAATTCTTCAAATGGCTCTGAAAGTTTAACTTGAAATTGAACCCGGCCAAATGTGCGTTCGGAGTACTGGGCGAAAAATTACTCGGGTTCATAGTCAGCTGAAGGGGCATAAAGCTAGACCCAACAAAGATCAAGGCAATCTAAGAATTACCTCCTCCCCAAACTAAGAAAGAAGTCATGAGTTTTCTGGGAAGGCTGAATTACATTGGGCGATTCATAGCTCAATCCACCATCATTATGGAACCCATCCTAAAGCTCTTAAAAAAAGACGCTCCTACAAGAGGAATTCGACACTTTCAAGAGATACCTGTCTAACCCGCCAATGTTGGTACCGCCAAGGCTCGGGAGCCCATTGCTGCTATATTTGTCAGTTGCTGAAAAGGACTTCGGTTGCGTGTTAGGGCAACACGATAAAGAACGAAAAAAAGAGCGTGCCATTGACTATCTGAGCAAGAAATTCACAGCCTGTGAGGCAAGAAGTGGAGAAAACCTGTTGTGCCATAACTTGGGTGGCTCAGAAATTGAGGCATTATTTGTCTTCATACACCACTCACCTTATATCCAAAATGGATCCATTGAGGTACATATTCTACCAGCCCATGCCCATCTGGTAGTTGGCCAAATGGCAGATGTTATTAAGTGAATTTGACGTCATGTACATAGCCCAAAAAGCCGTTAAAGGACAGGCTTTGGCTGACTTACTGGCTGCAAGCTCGGTAGATGAAGAGCTCGAACCATTTCGCACCTATTTCCCGGACGAAGGGGTGTTGGCCATAGAAGAAGGACCAACAGAATCCTATACTGGTTGGAAACTGTTCTTTGACTGAGCAGTGAATTACAAAGGTTCCGAAATCGGAGTGGTCTTGATATCAGCAAATGGGCAACACTACACCATGGCCGCAAAGCTCAAATTCTGTTGTGCCAACAACATGGCTGAATACGAGGCCTGCATCCTAGGTCTCCAAATGGCACTAGATGTGGACATCAATGAATTACTGGTCATTGGAGATTCCGACCTGCTGATTCATCAAATACAAGGCGAATGGGCCACCAAGAATGAAAGGATCTTGCCATATGTGAACTTGGCACAAAGATTGTGTAAGAAATTCAGAAAGATCAAATTTCAACATATGCCGAGGGCTCTGAATGAATTTGCCGATGCACTGGCTACAATATCATCCATGATCCAACATCCTGAAATCAGTCACATTGACCCCCTCCCCCCCCCCCCCCCCCCCCCCCGCCTAAGGATAACTCTGAAAGAAGAGCATGCCCACTGTTGCCATGTGAAAGCTGAGCCAGATGGAAAACCATAGTACAATGACATCAAAATGTATCAAGAAAAAGGGGAATATCCCGAAGGCATTACAAATAGGGAAAGAATACCATCAGAAGAATGGTAAATAGCTTCCTCCTAAACAAGGAAATACTGTACAAACGAACGCCGGATTTGGATTTGCTTCGATGTGTAGGTGCCAACGAAGCCTCCAAACTTCTAGACGAAGTACATGTTGGGACATGTGGACCCCATATGAATGTATTTGTACTAGCAAAGAAGATTCTACGAGTTGGACACTATTGGATGACCATGGAAAGTGATTGCTGCAAATATGTGCAAAGATACCATCAATGCCAAATCCACGGTGATCTAATCAAAGTCCCTCCAAGTGAGTTAATGCTATGAGCTCACCATGGCCTTTCGTTACTTGGGGCATAGATGTTATCGGACCCATTGAACCCGCAGCTTTAAATGGCCACCAGTTCATTTTTGTTGCTATTGACTACTTCACCAAGTGGGTGGAAGCAGCATCTCACAAATCAGTAACAAAAAGAGTGGTAGCTGACTTCGTGCGAAATCACATCATATGCCGATTCGGTATACCCGATCCCATCATGAAGGATAATGGAGCAAATCTGAATAGCCACCTGATGAAGGATATCTGTGAGCAATTCAAAATCACTCACCGAAAATCGACAGCCTACCAGCCACAAATGAACGGAGCCGTAGAAGCAGTCAATAAAAATATTAAGAGGATATTGAGAACTTCTGGCCTTATGCTTTACTAAGATACCATACTACGGCTAGAACTTCAACAGGAGCAACTCCGTATCTGCTAGTCTACGGTACTGAAGCAGTCATACTTGCCGAAGTTGAGATACCTTCTTTGAGAATAATTCAAGAAGCAGAATTAGAAAATGTTGAATGGTTCCAAGCTCGATATGAGCAATTGGCATTAATTGACGAGAAAAAGATGGTCGTCGTATGTCACGATCAACTGTACCGATAAAGGATGGCAAGAGCTTTTAACAAGCGAGTCAGGACTAGACTCTTCCAAATTGGGCAGATGGTACTCAAAATAATTTTGCCACATCAAGATGAATACAAAGGGAAGTTTGCTCCCAACTGGCAAGGTCCTTATGTAGTCCACAAAGAACTCTACGGAGGAGCGGTAGTATTGGCAGAAATAGACGGACAAGAGTGGCCAAAGCCAATCAACTCAGATGCAATCAAGCGCTACTATGCATAAAGAAGAAGTTTTTCAGTTTGTAATAGCACCCTTTGGTTGTAGTCGGTTTTTCTATTTGCTTGTATTAAGTCATTTCCTTTTGCTTGTAATCGTTTTGTAATAGATAGGAAAGATCAAAACATCTTTTGTAATCTGAACTACGCAATGACCTAACTTCCCCACAGTGGGATACGTAGGCAGTCCATTTGGGACTTGGTCACACTATTAGTAAAAACCAAAAACTATTTTGAACTACGTTTGACCTAAATACCTGCTGCGACAGGATACGTAGGCGCTCTTTGAGCTCGGTTGTACCAAAGAAAAACCCAAGAAACCCCTAGGAAACCTCAGAGATAAGACTTCACAAAGGACGCAAGGATTGCTGCACCCCCAACTGGGGCATAATTTTTGAGAAGATCTCAAAAATTCGCGCTGTCAATTCGCTACAAAGAGTCGTCTAACCCGGAGTTTCAAACTAGGTCAGAAATTTTGAGAAGCTCTCAAAACTCCTCATTTATTTAATAGTGTAAACTGGGGCAGAAATTTTGTGGTCTCCTCAAATTTTCCCGCAACTCGGAGGATTCGGTACAATAGTTCGTTAATCAAGATTCGAACTGGGTAGAATTTTTTAGAAAAGGGTCTCAAAAATTCCGCGCGAAAAAAGCCAAGGACCCCAGTCACGAAAGGTGGGATCTCCCTCATTCAAAGCACATGTCATGATAATTAATCTTACAGTTCTCGAAATAACGCATTTATTTCCCCACAAATAAATATCTTTATAGTAGCTTTACAAAAAATGATTTTTTTATACATAATGAAAATAAATTTGTCTTTCAAATACCGGAGCCTAGGGGGTTTCGAGTCTAGGAACCCGAAGATACGACAGTACTGGCGACACGAATTAACAGTCAATAGGGAAAAACTAATCCATTTCTGATGCAGGTCCCCGGAACGTCAGAAGACGATCCTTTTTCTAACTCTTCTTTTTGTACAGGAAACGGTTCACCAAAGAAGGTCAAGACCACTACTGAGATCAGGTTTTCAAAGAAACTATCTAGCCACGAGGGCTACAAAGGGTTAAGGGCAGAATATCCAGCCATAAGGGCTATAAAAGGATGAAAATGCCACGAGGAAAAATATTAAGCCACGAAGGCTACAAAATGACTGAAATTGCCACAAAGGCAAATGTTTGGCCAAAACGGTCGCAACAAGAACGAACGGCATACCTAACCAAGAGGGTCACAGCTAGCATAAAGGATGAAAGAAAAACGATTTAGCTAAAGGGGCCATAGCTGTCATTTGCATCACTTCTTCTTATTTGCCAAGAGGGCCATTGCATATTTATTTTCCTGTTGCCGAGAGGGCCATTCATACGAACATGCCAAGAGGGCCATTCATACGAACATGCCAAGAGGGCCATTCATTTCAATTGCCGAAAGGGCCATGCATATAAACTACCGGTTATAGCAAGACGACAAAGAGATGTAAAACCTGGCATGAGACCGTAGTATCTTCCCCCAAAGAAAAACCGATGTAAAATCGATCATGAGACTGCAGTATTCGCCCGAAAAACAAAGTGATGTAAAACCGGTCAATTGACCGCAAAATTCACTCAAGAAGACAAGATGATATAAATCCGGTCAGATGACCGCAGTATTCTTCACCAAAAATCAACGTTACTCAATAGATGGAAGCAGATTTATAGTCTCCAAACAGAGCAAGTTGATCAAATCAAATCCAGACAGATTGCGGAGCAAACGTGAAACTTTTTCTTATGCAGCCGGTTGAGGTAAGGTGCCCATGAGAGTCAAGCTCTTCGGCCAGGACTTGGAAGATCACTCCCCATCATGCTCAGCCACACAAGATTTCTTATTTGCTTATGTCATTTGTTTGTTTTATTATTCCGCTACTGGTCGGACACACACCAGCACACCTAAAGGCACTCCCACATAAGGGATGACCTTTTCTTCCAATCGAGTCGAACTACAAGTAACTTAATTCCCAAGAACAGGGATATGTCGGCGGACTCAATACCAGAGAGTCAGTCACAACTCCAACCAATCACTCCAGATTTCTAGTTTGATAACCCAGAAAATTCGAGATTTCTTTAAATTTGCATTTAGAAGTCATAATTGAGTCGCACTACAAATGGCCTGAATTCTCACGAAACCTGAGATATGTCGAAAACCCAAAAACCAGGGTTCAGCCATATATTTTGAAAAATTGCATGAAAATGAGAGGTGATATAAGTTGGGTCAATCAAAAATCAGGGTTAGTCAAATTTCGTTGCTCATGGATGGTCTCGCCATCCTCGAATACCGAAGGGGTAGTTGTTTACACCTAATTTTTGACCTCCCATAATTTTCTTTAATTACCCAGAGTCCTTGGATATTAAACGGAGTGAAATATGTATTTTTAGAAGTCAAAATAATATTTTACCATTCTCATTTGGTAAAATAATTTCTATAAATATTATAAATTCATTTGGAAATTAATTTACATATCATTGCAACAATTATAGTATTTGCTAAAATTAAAGGCAATTTTGCAACAATTATCTTGTTTAATTAATTTCCCAAAATAGCAAGTATTTTACTCCATTTAATTCAAGAAAATTAATTAATTAAAATAAATAATCATTTTTGCCCCTAAACTTTAATTTCTGCATAATAAAATTATATTGACAATTATAGAATTAATTATAATTTATTTAAATAATTAATTATGGTTATATTTGTGAATCTGCTTGTTAAGTGTTTAATTACGGCTACAGTTGAAATAATCAATTGATTAGTCCAATTGAGGTGATAATTGAAACAATCAATCTCATGATTTGGTTTAATTAAGGCCATGTTTGCAAACTCAGCTTATATTTTAAAATTGGTCGTGTTTTAAATTAATTGATTAATTAGTTTTTAATTTGGTTATAATTGAAATGCTTTAGTAATTAACCCTTTTTAATTTTTTGGCCATTTATTAATTGGCAACTTTTTCCTGATATACATACATATATAGTGATATACGTTTAATATACCACATGTATATATACATAAGCAGGCCTCATTTTTTTTTTTATGGACCGAGTCCAACCCAACAAGGGTCAGACCCGGCCCAATCCCCTTTGATATAAAACCCTCGCCTCAAATGCCCAAACAGGCCTTTTTCATTTTGCTTCTTCAGCAAGGGTTTGCCGCCGCCATGATACCCTCTCTCTCTTCATCGTCATCATCGACGAAAGTGGTAAATTTTCAGGCGAGGAACCTTTTTCCAGGTTGTATTCAACCATTTGAGGCAAAGGCATTAAATGCCTTCACCTTCTCTCCTCTTCCCTACCGCAAAACCACCATGAAAACGCTAAAGTCCATTTTCCCTCTTACTTTTTAATTTCTTTTAGTTTTACGGGTAGAAATCCGTTATCCATTAATGGGATTTGTCTCTACCCATTTGAATCTCAATCTCTCATTGGCTCATCAAGGTTCAACTAGATTGATCGATAAAAAGGGTAAATTTGACCTTTCATGTATCGATTACCTTGAATCCTAGCCGTTGTTTGTTGATATAGAGGAGAAATTCTCATATTTTGAGAAGTCCCGCATCATTTAGAGATTAGGGTTTCTCAAATTTGGGGTTCTATAAATAGAACCCCCAATTTTACCTTTTTAGGAGGGGAATATTAGATATTCACATAAAAACTCAGAGCACTTAACTTTTTGACATATTTTCTTTTAAACTTTAATTTTCCTAAGTTAAGTTAAAATTTTCTTAAATATTTACTCTTTTGCTCGTGTGGCTGAGTTGTGGGTGAAGAAGTTTGAAGAATCTTCAAGTCCAATACTCGATTGAGGCTACACACGAGAAAGGTAACATTTTTACCCTTTTTCTTATTTAATTATTTGGACAGTATTTCATATTTGCCTATCTTATGTGTTAATTATTATGTGTTTAATTCTGATTGTTTTCCTGTTTATTTTAGATATTATAGTTAGTGTATGATTAGTCTAGTTTTTTTTTTCTTTCTTTTGTTGCTTTGGTTAATTTAGTACAATGGTTTAGTGTGAGATCATGTATAATGTGTTGGGTTTTATATTTTAGCTTAACATGATATTGATATAGAACTGTCTCTAATATATTTAAATTCAGTTGTCTTTGTAGCTTAGTATAGTAGTGTTAAGAACAAAACTGTGTTTGGTTTGTATAGATGACTCTATTGGAGTTAATATTCTTTAAGGTTATTCTATCTGCTAACTGTCTTTAGCTTAGTTTATTTATAAGTAGTATCTAGTTACTCAGGATAAGATAGATGTTAGTTTACATCAATCATGTTCTATATTAACTCGAAAATGAGATTAGAGATCTAGGATCCCTATGTAATCCCCTTTGATGTCTTTTGTTGGTTCAAAATAACTTGTATAAAACACAATATGACTGAATACCTATTTGCTTCAACTTGTTTACCCTTTGTTGGCCTAAAGGATCACAGTTTGTTCATCGGGGGTTTGAGTTGATCCATACTATGAAAAAAAAAAAACAAATGGTTTGGATTGTTTAGTTTGTCATTGTCTCTTTTAAATCCATATGAGTTTTTAATTCTTGGTCTTTGTTTTTTTTTGTTGGGATGCCCCAATCTGCAAGATGAGCTTCGCTACTTTAGAAAGATTTGCTATAATGTGATAGACCTATTCCAAATCAATATTTGAAGGCTAATGAATATGCCCCGCCTCCTGATTTGGTTGAGTTCTGTTTTAAAAAGGTTTAAACTAATAGAGAACTAGGCTTTAAACCAAGGCCCATTTCACTCTTCCCTTTTTATTGAGACAATATCTAAAAATGAAGCATTCAGGCTTAATTAACATGGTCAGTTCTTTGTTTGGATCTTATGCCTGTTTTACACTTTTCTTTAAAAAGAGAGGTTAGACACATCTTAACTGAGTTGTGATCTGTTTGGATTCTGAATTTGCTCTTATATTCCTAGTTGCTCCTTTTTATTTAAGTAGGAGTCTCTGTTTGGCTGGGTGTTTAATTTGTAGTTGGTCTATGGATTTTAAAACTAGAACACTTTGAGTTATTTCAAAACTGTCAAATCTTCTTTGGTATGGTTTGTTTGCTGTGTTGGTATATGAGTTAGTCTAATCTGGTGAATGATAACTTACTAGGTGTCTTACTTAATCACTTTGTTTGTCTTAAATAGATTCACCTATTCACTAAGGTTAAAATAAGCACTTATCCATTATGAAATATTGATTTTAAACCATGCTTCACTAATCCACCACAAAGATATTTAAAATTGGATATTTGCGCAGTTCATCTAAGTACATTAAGTCCATTGAGGTCTGTTTAAGTGAACGTAGCAGTCTTATTATCTTCTCATGCTGTCAAGTGTAAGTTAGCTTAAAATTTGGCTTCTTTAGAGTGTAAGCTAATCCTGGAAACTGCTCCTTGACAACTTATTTGATAACTGGTGTGTAACACCTAATAGCTATTAGCTGGTTCTCTTTAAAGTCTAGTCACTAATTATTTAAGTTCGTTTATCTGTCTAGTGTCGCTTGCCTGGAGAATGCCTTCCTAAAATTGATTAAGTGTTGATGCTATGTATAGTTTAGGTACACTAGTTTTGTATTTATATAACTATGGATTATCTTTTAGTTTGTCTTGGTTGTGTGACAGAATTACTTAAGCATCTCATTGGTCATGTCTAAATTCAATAGGATACTGATGTCAATGTTAAGATAGCCAAATTTGTTAGATATATAAATAGATATCTTGTTAGGGGCTGCTTGTTATCACCATTAGATATACACTTCCTCTCCTATATACTATGATCATAACACATAAATGGAGAGGCAAAAGAGCACTTACGAATTAAGATTAATCCTTCCCTGGTGTCTGCCATGCCTGGGGTTCCTGGAAACCCCTGGGATCTTGTGCGGCATCAGGAACAAGAGGGTGAAAGCTTTCCTTTTTAGGTTGTTTTAGTATCTCCATGGGTGTGTATATCAATGGTATGTTGGCAGATAGTTGTGCATATCTATTTGTTGGCATTGCTCATTTTCACTTAAGAAAATTGCATTATGAGCCTGTTTTACTCTTGTTTAGTTTTAGGCTCTGAATATATTATTGCTAGCTTATAGAAGATAAATAAGAACCCTGGCCAGCATGTTTTCCTATAGCTCCTCTCAATAGATTGGGTTTCTGCCCCATATACTAGGTGATCACTTCTATATTCTCACAGGTGTATATGAGCGGGTATATTCAATATACCTAAGGTATATCACTCCTATAATTTATGAACATGAGCGAACATTGTGCCAGTTTGGTCTCTTGGGCCGAATGCTTTTATCTAAGAGTTGGGTCTCCTCTAGCATACTAAACAGGCTTTGTACTTGGGCTGAATGTTTTTCTGGTCTTGTTAAGTGGTCCATGTGGGCTTTGGATTTTTCTTTTATTATTTTGGGCCTTAGTTGTTTCTCCTAAATACTATGTTGTCACTTAATGATTTATTTGTTTAACTTATGTACTTGTTTAGCTTGAACGTAAATTGTTTGACTTAGTACCAATAATTAGACAAATACTAATCCTATCCTTGTTATGTGCTCCATAAGAACCAATTCTGAGCCATTCTAGCTGTCTCTTGCATCAAGACCTGTTGGGCCTAAGGCCCGACCCTCCTCTCTTTGATCGAGTTTGCTAAAATATGGAAAGGGAAGCAAATATTCGTGTTAGAAGTCCCAGCCAATGGGTGAAAATGGCACAGATGGGCTTGGGTAGGCCCATCAGTTTAAAGATTTATTTTCTTCTTCTCTATATTTTATATGCACTTGTCATGTATATATGTTGTATATGTACTAAACGTGTAAATAATGAAACCCTCATGCATAGGACTTAGGAAACACATAGTATTTTAGGAAAGTCGCCTCAAAACATCTTTAAACTTAATTATTTTTCTGAAAACCCTTGAGAATTGAATTACTTAATTTAATGTGGTCAAGATCAAATTGTTTTAATGACAAGGTTGAGTGATCTTCAAATAAAATGACCGAGTAGTAGTTTTTGGGCCTTCTGCCCTTTTAGCTGAAATTTGATAAATGCTTTATTTTGGGCCTTAAGCCCATGACTAAATGAAACTACCTAATGTTTCCAGAGTTAGCACAAAAAACTGATTTCAAAGGAAATGTGTGGAAAAGAATAATTAGAAATAGCTTTAAAAAACTGGGTTAATCCCCAAAATGAGGTACAAAAACTTAGATATCTTCAAGACTTAAAAAACCAATGTTGGACCGGAAATGAGTTTGGACAGCCTGAGATTTTTACTTGGGTTTAATTCTAGAAAACAAAAGATCTTTGGGCCTAAAAGCCTAACACTGGATTTGAAAAGAAAACCGACTCATTGGACCAATTTTTGAGGAATTATGGAATTGGATGTTGGAATGTGACTTGACCCTATTTGAGCTTCAATAAAATAAAATTGGACTTGAACACTCTCGATCTTTTTATCTTATATACGTATAAATATAGGAGAATACTCCATATTTTTTTGTATATAAATAAAAACCCGTATGTACTAAACCCATTTTGTTAGGACTAGAATAGTACTGACTCTACTCAGGAGAAATCCCGAGTGTGTCCTAGTCCGGCAACAAAGTGAGTTGAATACTTACGCTAATTTTCTTAACCAAAACCCCTTTTATGAAGGGGACTTTTTGAAAAACAATTCTTGAAGTTATGATATGAATAAAATGACACTCTTTTGCAGAAACTAAACACTTTTAAGCAAATAAATACAGTTAATCACACATTGAAGCTCGTAGGTCAAACGTATTCTACGAATCTTTAATATTAGGGTGCGTAAAATCTTCCCTAGGGGATCACCAGAACCCTTACCTCGAACTTTGGTCCAGAAGAATTTTACTTATTTTGAAAAAATCTTTAAACTCGGTTTTCCTAGTTTTTCAGAAATAAATTAGGTGGCGACTCTAAAAAATACTAAAATCCAATTAGAGCACCAACAACCTCGTAGTAACTTTTATGTCTTAACCCGCGTAAAAGCGAACCGTAACACCAACAACATGGCTAAATACGAAGCTTGCATTGTAGGCCTCAGGATGGAATTGGAAATGGATATAAATGAATTACTGGTCATCGGAGATTCCAACTTACTGATCCACCAGGTACAAGGCGAATGGGCCACCAAAAATGACGAAATCCTTCCATATGTAAATTTGGCACAAAGGTTGTTCAAGAAATTCAGAAAAATTGAGTTCTGACACACCCCAAGAGCTCCGAACGAGTTTGCCTATGCATTGGCCACAATAGCATCAATGATCCAACACCTTGAAAGCAGTCACATTGACCCGCTGGAGATAAGTCTGAAAGAAGAACATGCCTACTGTTCCTACGTGGAAGTATAGCCAGATGGAAAACCATGGTACAATGACTTCAAGATATATTTGGACAAATGGGAATATCTCGAGGGTGTCACAAGTGGGCAAAAGAAAACAATTAGGAGGATGGCCAATGTTTCTTTCTAAACAAAGAAGTGTTGTACAAACGAACGCCGGATTTGGGTTTACTCCGCAAAGAAGTGTTGTACAAATGAACGCCGGATTTGGGTTTACTCCGATGCATGGACGTCATCGAAGCCACAAAACTCTTGGAAGAAGTACATGCTGGAACTTGTGAACCCTATATGAATGGATTCATGCTATCCAAGAAAATCCTTCGAGCCGGATACTACTGGATGACGATGGAAAATGATTGCTACAAGTTTGTGCAGAAATGCCATCAGTGTCAAATTCATGGCGATTTAATCAAAGTTCCGCCAAGTGAGCTCAATGTTGTGAGTTCACCATATCCCTTTGTCGCTTGGGGTATGGATGTCATTGGACCCATCAAACCTGCCGCTTCAAATGGGCATCGATTCATTCTAGTCACCATTGATTACTTCACCAAGTGGGTAGAAGCAACGTCACATAAATCAGTGACAAAGAAAGTGGTGGCCGACTTTGTGAGGAACAACATCATATGTCGATTTGGCATACCTAAGTCCATCATAACCGACAATGAAGCAAATTTGAATAGCCACTTGATGAAGGACATCTATGAGAAATTCAAAATCACTTATCGAAATTCAGCAGCTTACCGGCCACAGATAAATGGAGTCGTAGAAGCAGCCAACAAAAATATCAAGAGGATGTTCAGAAAGATGACAGATAATTACAAAGGTTGGCACGAGAAATTTCCATATGCTTTATTAGGATACCGTACCACGGCCTGGACTTCAACAGGGGAAATGCCCTATTTACTGGTTTATGGTACGGAAGCAGTCATACCGGCCGAGGTTGAGATATCGTCATTCAGAATCATTCGAGAGGCGGAATTGGACAATGCAGAATGGGTCCGAGCTCGATATGAGCAACTGGCTTTAATTGATGAGAAGAGGATGGTTGTCGTATGCCATGGCCAACTATACCGTTAAAGGATGGCGAGAGCCTTCAACAAACAAGTCAGAACTCGACTTTTTCAAATCGGACAAATGGTGCTCAAAAGAATTTTCCCCACTACGACTAATACAAAGGGAAATTTTCCCCCAACTGGAAAGGCCCCTACGTGGTCCTCAAAGTACTCTTCAGATGAGCAGTAGTACTAGCGGAGATGGATGGGCAAGAGTGGCCCAAACCAATCAACTCAGATGCAATCAAACTCTACTCCGCGTGAAAACAATTTTCTAATTGTAATAGTATCTTTTGCTTGTAATCGTTATTTTATTCGCTTGTATTAGTTATTTCCTTTACTTGTAATCGTTTTGTAATAGATAGAAAAAAACAAAACAACTGTTGTAATACAAACTACGCAATGACCTGACTTCCCCACAGTGGGATATGTAGGCAGTCCATTTGGGACCCGGTCGCATTATTAGTAAAACCAAAGCTCAAAATTATTTATCCCGAACTACATTCGACCTGATTCCTGCTGCGACAGGATACGTAGGCTCTCTTTGAGCTCGGTCGCACCAAAAGAAAAATCCAAGAAACCCCTAAGAAGCCTCAAAGATAAGAGTTCAAGAGTAATGCCAAGATCGCCACACACCTAACTAGGGCAGAATTTTTTAGAGCGTCTCAAAAAATTTGTGCCGCCAACCTGCTACAAGAGTCAGCTAACCCAAAGTCTCAAACTGGGCCAGAAATTTTGAGAGGATCTCAAAATTTCTCACCTTTTCAACACTAAACCGGGGCAAAAATTTTAAGGAAACCTCAAAATTTCCTACATCATAAAAGATTCGGCACAAGAGTTCTCCAGATAAATTTAAACTGGGGCAGAATTTTTGAGAGGGTCTCAAAAATTCCGCACAAGGAAAATGAGGGAGCCTCAGCCAGCAATAGAGAAATACTGTTTCTCATTCGAAATCACATGTCATGACAACTAATTTAACAGTTTTTAAAACAACGCATTTATTCATAAGTAAATAACTCTGTACAAATTTTTTACAAAAATAATTTTTCCTGAATAACGAAAATAAATTCATCTTTCGAATACCGAATCCAATGGGGTCTAAGTCCAGGAAAACCCAAATATGCGGCAGCGCGGGCAAAATGAATCAACTTTGATAGGGAACTAACCCTGTTCTGATGTAGGTTCCCAGGTCGTCAGGAGGACGACCCATTTTTCTAACTTTGTTTCATGTGCAGGATATGGCTCGCCAAAGAAGGTTGGGGTGGCCACTGAAATCGGGTTTTCTGAGAACAGCAAGCCACGAGGGCTATAAAATATTTGAATGCCACAAGGGCAAACATCTAGCCACGAGGGCTACAAAGATTTGAATGCCACAAAGGCGAACATCTAGCCACGAGGGCTGATGAAGGACGTAAACGCCATAAGGGAAAATATCCAACCGAGAGGGTCATCGCAAAGCAATACGGTGTATTTGACCACGAGGGTCACAGCCGACATAAAGGACAAAAGAAAGACGATTTAGCCAAAGGGGCCATATCTATCATATATTCATATTTTCTTATTTTCTTATTTTCTGAGGGCCATTCATATTTTCTTATTTTCCGAGGGCCATTCATATTTTCTTATTTTCCATGAGGGTCATTTGCATATTTCTTCTCTGTTGCCGTGAGGGCCATTCATATTTTCCTATTTGCCATGAGGGCCATTTGTATATTTCTTTTCTATTGCCGTGAGGGCTATTCATATTTTCTTATGTGCCATGAGAGCCATTTGCATATTTCTTCTCTGTTGCCATGAGGGCTATTCATATTTTCTTATTTGTCGTGAGGGCCATTTGCATATTTTTCTATTTGCCATGAGGGCCATTCATATTTTCTTATTTGTCGTGAGGGCCATATTCATACAAACATGCCGTAGAGGCCATATTCATACAATTATGCCGAGAGGGCCATTCATGCATACAAATTATCGGATATAATCAAAGGATCAAAGAGATGTAAAATCAGTCAGATGACTGCAATATTCACTCCAAGGGTCAAGACTACGTAAAACCGGTCAGATGACTGCAATATTCGCTTCGAGGGTCAAGGCGATGTAAAATCGGTCGGACGACTGCAGTATTCGCTACGAAGGTTAAAATTATGTAAATCAGTCAGGTGGCCGCAGTATTCGTCACCAGAATCAACCAATGTTACTTAGCAGGTGAAAGTAGATTTACAGCCGCCAGATCACTACTAAAAAACTGCCAAAAATTGACAGACAAAAAATCGACGGACTGCATCATTTTGAAAAACCGATGAAAAACCGATTCACTTCGTCGGTTTTTTGCATTTCTAATTTTTTTTAATTAGCGTACGTCGGTGTTTTTTGGCAGAATTTTGAAAATATATTCCGCCAAAAAACACAGACATCCCAGGTCGGTTTTATTAAAAAAAATTAATATAAAACCGACAGACAACGTCGGTTTTATTTTAAAAAATATTTTAGATAATTTGCAATTCATTTTGTTTTTTAAAAAATTAATAAACAATTGTTTAAGAAACCGACGGACATGGTCGGTTTTTCTTTTTTTATTTATTTTTTTGGTCAAATGCTGGTCAACATTTTAAAAAAACCGACGGATAGGGTCGGTTTTGTCCGTCGATTTTTGTTTTTTTAACAAAATGGCCAGACGGGTTAATTTCTCATTTCTCCTCCTCTTCCCAAACAAAATCCCCATTCCCCTAAAACCCTACCCGGCGCCCCCCCCCCCCCCCCCCCTCCCTCCTCCCTCCGCCCGGCCCCGCCGCCCATTTCCCCGCCGCCTGCGCAGCCCACCCCCACCTACCCCAGACCCGTTTTTAACTTAATAAATTGAGGTTAGTTTCTTTTAAATTAGGGATTTTAAAATTCTTTCAATTTTAGTTTTATTTGTAGATTTTAGGCCTAATGTTAGTCTATTTAGCTTTGTTAAACATCATTTGCAATGTTATTAATGTTGAATTTGTGAAAAGTGTAAACTTTATTTGACTAGTTTACTTTTTTTTTTGGTGGGGGGGGGGGGGGGGGGGGGCTTGAGATTGTGCTATATTTTATGTTCATTGTCAATGTATTTGTGTTAGCTTAGTTATCATTGTTTGTAATATTATTGATGTTGAATATGTGCAAAAATGTATACTTTAATTATTTGACTAATTTTTTTGTTTTTGGTTGGATTGTGCTTTTTGTTAGAATCCATAAGTTTTTAAAATTGTTATTGATCATTCAAAATTACAATTGGTTGAGATTGTGCTTTTCAAAGTTAGAATTGTTGAGTTATAGTATTTCTATAACCTCAAAACTAAAATGTACACTTTATTTCACTAGATTTACTTTTCAATTTTTAGAAGTGGTTGGGATTGTGCTTTTCAAAGTTAGAATTATTAATTTATGTTAGAATTATTAAGTTATAATATTTCTATAACCTCAAAACTAATATGTAGACTTTATTTGACTAGATTTACTTTTTAATTTTTAGAATTAAAGTTAGAATACATATGTTATTAAAGTTAGAATTGTTATTGAGAATTCAAAGTTAGAATTGGTTGGGATTGTGCTTTTCAAAGTTATATTAAAGTTAGAATCCATAAGTTATTAAAGTTAGAATTGTTATTGAGAATTCAAAGTTAGAATTAGTAGGTATTGTGCTTTCTTAAACTATTGATGTTCAATTTGTGAAAAAATGTAAACTTTATTTGAGTAGTTTACTTTTCATATATATATATATATATATATATTTGCTGGCGATTGTGCTATTTTTTATGTTCATTATCAATGTGTTTGTGTTAGCTTAGTTAGAATTAGTTGGGATTGTGTTTTTCAAGGTTAGAATTGTTAAGTTATAATATTTCTATAACCTCTAAACTAAAATGTAGACTTTATTTGATTAGATTTACTTTTCAATTTTTAGAATTAAAGTTAGAATCCATAAGTTATTAAAGTTAGAATTGGTTGGGATTGTGCTTTTAAAAGTTATATTAAAGTTAGAATCCATAAGTTATTAAAGTTATAATTGTTATTGAGAATTCAAAGTTAGAATTGGTTGGGATTGTGTTTTCTTAAGTTATATTTTAAGTTAGAATTCTTAAGTTATTATATATTTCTATAACCTCAATAATTTGTGGGTATATTTTGGTAGATGGATCGTATGTGGATGTATAGTATGAATAATAGTAATCGTATGGGTGTACATGATGAATTTTTTGAAGGTGTTGATGGGTTTATCACACATGCAATGTCACTTCACCCTTTTCAAAATGAAGGGGTATTTAGGTGTCCTTGTTCTCATTGTCGGTGTATGAAGTATTTGAAACCGGAAGCGGTTAGGGTTCATTTATATAGTCGTGGGTTTAAGCAGAAATATTATGTTTGGACTGATCATGGGGAGACTGATGGGGTCAATGATATATTTTATAATATGGTTGTTGGTGAAAGTAGTGTGTCGCAGGAATATAGTCATGTCCAATATGATAGAGTTAATGATATGGTTAATGATGCTTTTGGCGTACAGTCTGGGTTTGAACCTGAGCAAAATTTTGAGGAACCTCCTAATGAAGAAGCAATGCTCTTCTATCAAGAATTAGAAGAGGTTAGTCGTCCACTTTGGGTAGGGAGTCAGCATTCTAAGTTGTCTGTTGCAGTTAGAATGATTAACATCAAATCAGTTAGAATGATTAACATCAAATCAGATTGGACTGTTGCTGAAGCTGCTATGGACTCAATGATTAAGCTTGTGGGGGAACTAGTTAGTCCGGAATTCGACATACCTAAGAGTTACTATGAAGCAAAGATATTGGTTTCCAAATTAGGATTGTCGTATGATAGAATTCATTGTTGTCCAAACAGTTGTATGTTGTTCTATAAGCAAGATGTTGATTTAAATGAATGTAAATTATGTGGACATGCGTGTTATAAGCGGACGCCTAGTGGGAAGATGGTTTCAATTAAGGCGATGCATTATTTACCTATTATACCTAGGTTAAAGAGGTTGTTTGCATCACCGAGTTCTGCTCCTCACATGACGAAACTAGAAAAGTCTGCTAGATGTTGTTCGGAAACTTTATGGCGATTGGTTTTATACTTCATGGGGTGAAATCCCATATGATACTCAACAGGTTATGTTTAGAGAATTTAACGTATGCATCTTATATACATTTCATAACTTGAATTTACTTTTATATAAATCATCTAACATTATCCATTTGATTTGCAGATGTATTGTACATGAGATCCAATGGACAATTATAGGGTTGCTACGAACTTTGAGAGAAAGGGGAGTGCAAGGTTGTCTGATTGGTTTTCGAGGGCTAGAAGGTATATGAGGAAGCCCCAATGGCTAAATGCCGAACAGTGGGAGAAACTTAAGGCATATTGGCAAACTCCTGAGCTTATCGCCAAGTCAGCAGGCAAAGGCTGCCTGTGCATCCCAGAAAGGTGGCTTTTTACACACTGCGGGTGCAAGAAGTCAGGGGCACGTGGCTAGGACAATGGTAAGTAGTTTTATACTTTTAAAGTTACCTACGATCAATATATCATTATTGAGTTATTAATTTTATCTTTAACTTTTTTTTTTGCATAAAAAGGCTACGGGACAAATGCCGACTCAGGATCAGCTATTCCTAAAGACCCACACAAAAAAAAAAAAAACAGGAGTCGAATCCAATCGTATGGGTTGAGGACAAGGCTCGTGATTCCTATGTAAGTGATAATTTTATTATTTAAGTAATTATATATAAGTTTAATTATGATATATTCGTTATATACTAAATTTCAAACAGACGCAATTTATGGATGATGTGAACCAGTACAACCAAACTCAGCCTGAGCAGCCGAGCCATCCTCCACCAGAATTAGAGATATATTTTTGGTATAGAGCAGTTGGGGGAGTACAAAAGTGTAGAGCATACCGTCTAGGCCCAAGGAACAACTTAAGCCGCCTTCGGTCAGGATTGCGAGGTGAAGGGTCTTCTCGACAAGCTGAGGGAGTTTATGGTGTTTAGGTCGCAGCTATGGCACAGCAAATCGCTGAACTTAATAGGAAATTAGCTGAGACTGAGGCAAAAAGAGTTGAGGAAAGTAACTCCATGAAAGCGAACCTTGAATCGCTCATGGCACAAGTTAAAAGCCACATTGCATGTGGACAATTTGTTGTGCCCCCTTCCCCCACCCCCACCCCCCACCCCCTCTCCTCCGACCCAGAAGATGATGATGACGGCGATTATGTAGCCCGGACACCGGATGATCAGTTGTAGTAGTTTGGATTTAATAATGGACTTATGTTTTATGGACTTATGTTAAAACTAGTTAATGGTACTTTTGGTTGGACATTTAAATATTTTTGAACTTTGAAGGTCTATTTAGATCGTATTCGATGTGTTTAGATAGTGTTTGATGTGTTTTATTATTACTTAGGGTGATTTTATGTGTTGTAGCTCTTTTAGAATTGATTTGGAGCATTTTAATGCTAGTTTTGAGCAGCTTTTGGTACTGGTTTTTGTGCAGGTGTGGCTGCAGAAAATGCACCAATTGCATGCAGGAAAATTTTTAGAAAACCGACTCAGTCCGTCGATTTTCTGAAAATTAATTCTTAAAATTTTCAAGAAAATTGACGCACTGTGTCGGTTTTTTATTTAAAATAAAAAAAATTGACGTAGTGCGTCGGTTTTACATAAAATTTATATTGTTTTTATTTAAGATAAAAAAATTAGAAATTTAAAAAACCGACGCAGTCCGTCAGTTTTTTAATTTTTTTTAATTATTGGATAAAACTGACGGACCATGTAAGCGACGCAATCCGTCGCAAATATCGACGCGGTTCGTCAGTTTTTGACAGATTTTTAGTAGTGGATGGAGCAGTCTGATCAAATCAAATCTAGACATATGCGGAGCAAATGTGAAACTTTTTCTTACGCAGCCGGTAGAGATAGGGTGCCCATGAAAGTCAAGCTCTCCGGCCAGGACTTGGAAGATCACTCCTCCCCGCTCAGCCACACAAGAATGTTTATTTGCTTATCTGCTTTGTTTATTTTTATTCTGCAACCGGTCGGATGTACGCTGACACACACACAAAGGCATTCCTGCATAAGGGATATCCTTTTTTCTCCGATCGAGTCGAACTACGAGTGACTTGATTCCCAAGAACAGCGATATATAAGTGGATTAATACCAGAGAGTCAGTCACACTCCGACCAAGTCACCCTCCAACCAATGACACCGGACTTCCCAGTTTGATAACTAGGAAATTCGAGATTTGTTTGAATTTGCATTTAGAAGTCTAAATTGAGTCGAACTAAAAATGGCCTGAATTAGCATGAAATATGAGATATGTAGGAAACCCAGAAACTAGGGGCCGGCCACGTATTTGAAAAATTGCATAAATTTAGAGGTGGAATGAGCTGGGTCAGTCAAAAATTAGGGTTAGTCAATTTCGTTGTTCAAGGATGGCGAGAACACCAAAAGGGCTGTTGTAGACACCTAATTTTTGACCTCCCATAATTTATTTTAATTACCCAGAGTCCCTGGATATTAAACGGAGTGAAATATGTATTTTTTACAAGTCAAAATGATTTTAGAAAATTATTTAAACAATATTTTTTTCCATTATACTGGGAAAAATATCTTCTATAATGTGATGAATCATTTGGAAATTAATTTACATATTTTTTGGCAATAATTATGATATTTGCTAAATTTAACCAAGGGAACGATTTAAAACAATTATTTATTTAATTTTTTAAAGTATCATAAATCAATTATCAAGTATTTTTATTCTGTTTAATCCAAGGAACCTGATTAATTGAATGAATTAATCATTTTACCCCTAAATTCTTAATTTTGCATATTCAATTTATTAGAATTTATCATAATTAATTGAGTGTTTAATTGTGGTTAATTCCATAAAATTGTTTATTATGTAATTAATAGTGGCTAGAATTGAAATAATCAACTGTTGTTTAATTTTGTCCTTAATTGAAAGCTAATTTCCATGGTTTAAGTGAATTGAGGTCATTATTGCAAAACTAGCCCTTAATTGTTTGATTAGTTTAACTCTAGCCATAGTTGAAATAACCAAACTCATGGTTGAAGTTCAATCGCGGTCATTAACACCTAATTAGTTTTTAATTGTTTAATTGAGCCAAATGTGGCCTTAACTGAAATAACCTATTTGATAGGATAAAGTCAATTAAGGCTACGTTTACAATTTTAGATCATAATTACTAATGGCTTAATTGGTTAATTACTTGTGTTTTGACCACATTTGGAGTGGCCAATTGATTGACTTTCTTAATTGTGGTCACTTATTAAGTTAGTGTCGAATTACTTTCATATATGTACATATATATATATATATATATATATATATATATATGCGAGTATACATGCGTATACATATATATATATATATATCGCGTATATATGCGTGTGTGTGTGTGTGTGTGTGTATATATATATATATATATATATATATATATATATATACACACACACACACACACACACACACATGCAGGCCCCCTTACTTTCTCTTAAAACCGGACTAGGCCCAGTCCATTAAGGACCGACCTGGCCCAGTACAACGTTAAAAGGGGCAAAAGCCCCTACACCCTCTTCATTTTTTGCGTTTCAGCAACTAAATGACGCCTTAAGGGTTGAAGAGAGGGTTTTCCTCTCAAACCCTAGCGCTGCGTGGCCCAACCTCTTTCTCTCTCATCTTCATCATCCCAAAAATAGCCATGGTACAGTGTGCTTTTACTTTACACAGTTTTTTCTCTACCATTTGAGGTAAAGTAATTAATGCCTTACTCTCCCTCCGTCGATACACCACCCAACAAGGTATTTCTTTGCTTCTTTTTTATTTTCTCTACTTTACAACAGTCGATTGACTGAAATTCTTTAATTATACTTGTTGTGTTGTAATTTTGAATCCTTTATTTTTATTGGTTCATGAGGAACCAAGAGGATTGACCTATTTTAGTTTAAATCTGACCCTTTATCCGTTGATATGGTCGAATCTGGACCATTGATACTCAAAGTGAGGCTTGATTCTCACAAATTTGGGTTTTCCCATATCGATTCGAAGTCTAGGGCTTGGGATTTTGGGATTCTATAAATAGGACCCCCAATTTGCACTATTGACACACCTTGCAATTGAAATATAACTTGCATACTTGAAATACTTAAGTTTTTGAGCTTTTGCTTTTAAAGACTTTAATAGTTCGAGTTAGTCTAAATTTTAAAATATTTTTTCTATTCTTGTGTGAGTTTGTGGCTGAGTGCTGGGGATTAAGGAGGAAACAAATTCTTCCAAGTTCAAATCTCGACCTAGGCTGCACTCAAAATAGGTAATCTTCTCCCCTTTTAATTTCTTATAATGTTTCTGCTTAGATATGAATTTTTGTTAATTGTGTGTTTAGATTAGTTCAATTATGTATTTAGTGTGTTTATTAGTTAAAATTTTAGTTAAGTATGTGTCTGTTTGTATGTTAGTTTAGCATTATGAATTGTGATTAGTCATGTTAGCCTTAAATTCCTATTGTGTGGTCTAAACATGATTAGTGTGTGGCCTACAGTAGTCTCTTAAGTATGATTTATAGTCCTGCTACTTAAATTATCTAGATTTAGCCACATGTTTGATTAATTTAGTGATATTAATGAGTCAATTCAACCTGTATATGTTATATGTATGATCCTGTTAGGATTTGTATGTTTTATAAGTTCAAAGATGTATCAAAGAACATGTTGTTCCTGTTTCCTCATGAGGTCCTGTTCATTTGGAGTCTATTTAACTATGTGAGTGAGTGGTTTGATGAATTTTGTGCCAACTTTAGTATCCTGTTAAACAGTTGTCAAAAAACGCTTATATTTAAATATCCTGTTTGTTGGTTTACTTGATCTATACATGATTTAGAGTTACTGTTTGGTACCTGATAGCATATAACCATGTCTAGTAGGTATGGAACTGGTCTTTGGTTGATGTAGCTGGCACTTCAAAGATGGTTTTTGCTTTAGAAAGTTTAAGTGCTGCTTGTATGTCACTATTGTTAAACCTTGATGTTGATTTGCATAGGAGTTTGTTTAAGCTTGCCTAGATCTAAAACTGTACTTATATAGGTTTAAATGACATTTCATTTAATTTAATGGATGAACCAGAGCTTTGTATGCTCCCCTAAAATGACTCTGTGAAGTTAGTTTGTTGACTAGTTTTGGTGTTATGATCTTAGAATCTGATTTATAAGGTTAAAAACATGTTAGATTTAGTTTCAGCATCTGTGAACCTATACTAATGCTCTGTTGAGTCATGTAATGATAGTTGAAGTTCCCTATCGACAAAACATGCTAGTTATGTATTTTGTAATCACTTCCCGGCTAAGTTTGAACCTGTTAGGCTCAGTTGAGAACACTCTGTGAACTAGATGAGTTTATACCCTTGTATAATATTTGTTTAGACTTGTATGAATGATGGGATTGCTATGTCTTTCTATCATACTAAAAGGAAATACCAAATGCATGTTTATATGACTATGTACTATGCCTAATTGTGTGTTCCTGCTTGTGCATACACTTGAACTACCTATGCCTATTAAAAATAGATGATGTCCATTTTACTTCTTTCTCTATGTGAACTGTCTAGACCTTAGCACAGTTTGACGTTGGGACACATGAATCTAAATATTGAAAGTCTACATTGAGAGAGGATGTCACTTAGTGTATGGACAATTATGAGTGTGACTTACCTAGGACCAAGGAAGAAGGTAATACAACTTGGAGTTTCTAGCTAACTCAGTTCAATTCCCCTATTCTAGGTTGTTGGGGTTCGCTCTTAAGAATCCAGGTCTTATTGGACCCTCTGAGTGTTTAAAAATAAGTGTAGTCTATGTATATGATGTATACTGTTGGTGTTTGCCTTGTATATTGTCCTCCTCTTGATTCTGCTAGACTTTGCCTAAAACATTTAAGGTCTTAACATGTTTCTTATTGTTGTTTGCTCTTTGTGTGATTGATTTTTTGTGGTATATCAAAAGATAAACTCAGATATACATAGTGTATACAATTCTATATACCCCCAAGTGTATATAAGTTGGTATATTTAGTATATATGGAGTATATAGTGATATTAGGTATAAACTGTTGTTGGGTATGTTTAGTTTTTGGGCTTGTTTCTTTCTTTCTAAGTTGTTGGGCCTCTGCTTATGTGTTAAATGTGATTTATATTTAGCCCAGTCTGTTTGATTCCGCTACATGACCTATTTGGGCCCTGAATTTTCTTGCATTGTTATTTAATCTGGGCCTGAGTTTCTTTTCTCAAGTATTATACTTTCATTTATGTTATACATTTGCTTGATTTGCACACTTGATTTGTTTAAGTATGAAATTATATGTGCTTTAGTTTAAATACTTAGATAAACACTAATCCTTATCCCTTTCATGTTCTATGTGATTCAACTCGGGCCACTTGGGCCGCATTCTTGCACTAAACCTGTTGGGCCAGACGCCCAACCTTCTCTTCCTTTATTAAGTCTGTGTGAAAAATGAAAGGGAAGAAAATATATTGAAGGCCCAACCATTGGTGAAAATGGTGAAGGCATAGCTATGGGTGAAAATAGCCAACTGGTGGGCTTAGGTAGGCCCACCAGCCTAACCCTCCTTCTTTTAATTCAATTTTTTGTGTATATGTATTTGTATAAGACATGTGAAAAATTATTGAAACACCTATCCATATGTAGAACTTAGGAGATCAATACTTAGTATTTTAGGAAGTCGCTAAACCGTTTTTAAACTCAGATGATAACTAACTTTGCATGAAATCGAAATTTGATTAGATCTTGGAGTTTTAAAAAACTGGCTTAAGGCTACTGATTAAGTGCAAAATGATTAAAAAAAATAAGATTTTTACTTAAAGCAGGATCAGTGTTAAAGAATGAGGCGAAATGATTCTTTAAAATGACCGAGTAATGAATTTTGGGCCTTAAACCCGTGATTAAAGTGATATATTGCTTAGTGGTTTTACTTTAAAGCTGAAACTGAGTTGAAAACAGGTTAACTTAAAAACTGCATTTTTTGTAACACCAAAAGAACAATTTCTGGACTTGGGTTGAAAGAAATGTACAAATCTGGACACTTTCAGAGGCTAAAAAAGGGAACTGATTCTGAATTTGTGAAACTTGAATAAATTGAGATTGATTTGGGCCTGGAAGCCCAGAACCTGTTGGACTGAAAAAACCAAAAGAAAACCTATTTGGGCCAGTTCTGAGATGAGATGAAATTTGGACTTGGAATATGGATTGACTTTGTGGGCTTCAATAAAGTGAAATTGGACTTAAATAAAAATACTTGCATTTTGTATATATATCTGTATAAAAGGGAGATATACTCCATATTTCCTATATATATGTATAATAAAACTCATAAGTACTAAACCCATTTTATTAGGACTAAAATAGTAGCAACTCTACTCGGGAGAAATCTCGGGTGGGTCTTAGTCCGGAAACAAAGTGAGTTGAACACTTATGTGGATTTTTGAACCCAAAACCCCTTTCTAAGGGGACTTTTTGCCAAAAAATTTTGAGTTTATGATAAAGAAATGAAATGACAATTTTGCGGAAACCTAAACACTTTTAAGCAAATAAATACATTAATCACACAATGAAGCTCGTATGTCAACCGTATTCTACGGATCTTTAATACTAGGGTGCGTAAAACCTTCCCTAAGGGATCACCAGAACCCTTACCTCGAACTTTGGTACCAAAAGGATTTCTCTTTTGCTTGAAAAAAATCCTTTTACCCGGTTTTCCTAATTTCCCTTAATAAATTAGGTGGCGACTCTAATAATACATAAAATCCAATTAGAGCACCAACAACCTCCTAGTAGCTTTTTTGCGCCCGCGTAAAAGTGAACCGTAACATCAGTTAGACATTTCCACAGCTCGGCTTGTTTATGTCCCATGTTGATTCCACCAGCCATATGATTCGTTCGGTCTCATGTAGTCAGGCACCGAGTGCCGTGTTACGCCCAGGCGATGGTTCGGGCGTGCCATGAGCATTCACTAGAGCATCCCAAATCTTTAGCAGTTGTACAACCAGAGATCCTGTTGGATTCATCTGGGCCTAAACCATAGATAAGGACATTCTTGGCCTTAGCATTCTTCCCAAGTATTTTGCAGTCATTTACATCATATTCACTTTTATCTTTCCTTACATCTGTTCCATTAGCACTTTTCTTAGTAGGATATTTTGGTCCATCAATTACTCTATCCCATAACTCATAATATTGAGCTTGCAAATGGTCCTCTATGTGAGCTTTCCACCAAGCATAGTATTTAGCATTGGACAATAAAGGCTTCTGAGTTGATTGACCTTTACTGTGCCAAATTGGTAGTGCAACATTCATCTTGATCTTTTCTTAGGGTGTCAGTCGCTTAAAGATAACCTGCTCTAATACCAATTGATAGTTTGCACGATCAAATACTTGATTTTCACCTAAGTGATGGACCAGGTTACTTTATCTATTTCTAAGTTCAATTTGCGGAATAATAATAAATAGTAAAGTACAGCACAATATCTTTACATGGAAAGCACCCAACTCACAAGGGTGAAAAACCACAACCTTGTCACGACCCAACCGGAGGGCCATGACGGGTACCTAGTGCTAACCCACCCGGACACCTCTTATCGTACTCTCATATTCACATCTAGGTGAGCCACATGGCTTACTTATAATTTATATGCATCAATATTGCTAATCTCGTTGGGCAACAACACATTTATATCATCATCAATAACAATGCCCATATCCATATATACAAGCCGACGAGGCTATCAAAATGATACAAAAAATACAAGCCGACAAGACTATAAGACATCTAACCATACACAATTGTCTACGAGCCTCTAAGAAGAGTATGTAACATCATATAGACGGGACAGGACCCCGCCATGCCCATAGGTATGTACACAAAAGAATAAATTCCAAAGGTTGTAGCTCCGGAAGAAATGGAGCTCCTCTATGTAGTCCCTGAATAAGAATCTACGGACCAAGCCTGTCTCCCTGTCCACCTGCGGGCATAACGCAGCGTCCACAAACAAAAGGACGTCAGTACGAAAAATGTACTGAGTATGTAAATCATAATCAATATCATAATAGGAGCATAAGAGACAACATAAGAAATAGCATAAGATGGGAGATTCGGGGGATAGTAGCCATCATCGTAATTACTTACTTGTCTTTCATAGGGACTTTCCATTTCTAATGCGTGCTTGTGTGCATACATATATGCGTATACCTATGTCCATATCCGTATACATATCCATGTCCATGATCATATACATATTCGCATCCATATTCATATTCGTATTCATGTACATATTCGTATTCATATACACATTCGTATCCAAATACATATTCGTATCCATAGCATACCTAACCATGAAGGTTCGGTGGTTTCACATACCCGGCCATGACAAGGCTCAGTGTCATACATACCTGGCCCTACCAAGGCTCAGTGTGATCCGTACCCAACTGCAGTGGTGTACGCGCAATAGGTATCATACCCGGCCATATAAGATCGATGTTACGTAATGGTCATACATACTTAAATCTGTATACTTAGGAGTTCATGAGTATCATCGTTATCATTGACATCATCATTTTTTTATATCTATCCTTAGAGAATCAACTATCATATAAAAGAGACAATAGAATCGTGAACGTATCGAGAATCGTAAGCTTTGGTAATCTTAGAGATAGAGTCATTTGGAAGACATTATGGAGCTCATGAAAGGATACATATAGCAAGGGAACCATGCCTTAATGAAAGAATGGTTAGCCTTACATACCTCTTCGACTTCTTAACTATTTAGCGTTCACCGTTGAAGCTTAAATAATCTACATTTAGAAGGATTCATACCATGATTAAACCTTAATAATACTCTTAAATTCAAACTAGGATAACTCATGTTCTAATGAAAATTGGGCAGCATTTCCCCTATTTCGTCAACTTCCACTATACCACAAAACAACTCCCAACGACCACAATAATATCCACAATATCATAATCAAGTATTCACATTCGATTTAGCCTTCAAAATTCATCTTTGTGTTCAACTTATGCTAGCAACTTCATACCTATTTTAGCACATTTTCATATAATTCTTCTTTATCACCATTATTACTTTCCATAGCAAGATTATATCCGTATCATACTAAGAATCATAACTCAAGTTAGCTTACTACTCAAAAATATCATGAAAACTACATTTAGAACTCATCTTCCACTTTTTCCTTCTACCCAAGTTGTCCAACAAATAAACATTCTTGATAATATGTAATAAGTATGAAAACTAACATTTTTATCTCATAAAAATGAGCTTTGGTGCAAGCTATCAACTCCTATGAAAACCCTAGCTTCAATATCCAAAGAATTCTTGGAGTTTATTAACCCTAGCAAGACCTCTAGCACATGGGTATCTTGATTCTTGCTTATTGATATTCAATCTCTCTTGGATTTTGGTTTGGATTAGTTTATAGAGTGGAAGAGAGGGTTTTTGGAGAGCCTTTAGATCTGATTTGGTAAAATAATATGTCCAAATGAAGTGGAACGAAATATATAAAGCGGAACTTAAACTCCCGTCGGGCAATTCTGTGCCCATTTTGACGGGCCGTATAAATTCCTACGGACCGTCAAAATGGTTCGTAGAACTGCCCAGTCAAATATAGGTCACTGTGACCATTTGACGGTAGGCTGTGTCAATTTGACGGACCACAGAATTTTCTGCGGGGCGTCAAAATTCCTGCGGGCCGTAAAATGGTCTGCAAAAATTTTCTGCTCACACAGTCTGTCGTAGAATAGCCATAACATTTTACTGAGACGTCACATTGATGAGCGGTTTGTTGCATTAGAAACTAGACTCGATGAAATTCAATTTGGACAAAAGAAACACACCAAAAATCCTCATATTCTAGGAGATATTCCCCCACCAATTTGGACCAAAATCTTGTCTGAAAATTTTGCAACGTTTTACCAAAGTTCCCACAAACTCCTTTCCTTTTTTGTTTGTTCTTAAATCCTTCCATAGGTCATTTCATAGGCTTAAACCCCTATAACCATAATATGGGAACATGTAATCTCATATATTCTAAGGTAACTCCCGTTTCCGCGATTAGGACAACTAACGCCTAACGAATCTCAACGGACGAAACTACGAGGTGTAACATTCTCTCCCTCTTAGAAACATTCATCCTCGAATGATAGACTCTTGGGATTCTACAAAAATTTCTCTAGAGTTTTCCCTATAATATGGCACTACCATCCTGCACAGCAACCCAAAATACATCGCCTCACAGGGCTATAACAACACGACAATAACCATGGCCACACACGACCAAGTAAATATCAAGAAAAGCATTACATACCTGAGGTTAATGGCGTCTCTGCCTGAATCGCTTCTGAAGGTGAAAATAAATGCGGGTACCTGGACTTCATGTCCTCTTCGGCTTCCCAAGTCATTTCCTCTCTATTATTATTCTTCCATAAAACTTTAACTGAAGCTACCTCTTTGGTTCTGAGCTTTCGTACTTGCCTATCTAAAATGGCAATGGGGACTTCTTCATAAGACAATTGTTTAGTAATTTGAACATCATCTATTGGCACAATTCTAGAAGGATCTCGAATACACCTACGGAGCATCGATACATGGAAAACTGGATGGACTGACTCCAAATCCGAAGGTAGGTCTAATTCATAAGCCACTTGGCCTACCTTGCGTACAATCTCATAAGGTCCAATGTACCGGGGACTAAGCTTGCCCTTTTTTCCAAATCTCATGACGTCCTTCATTGGCGACACCTTCAAGAATACTCAATATTTCACTTGGAACTCTAAGTCTCTTCGACGATTATGTGCATAGGATTTCTGACGACTCCGAGTTGTTAATAATCGATCCTGTATAAGCTTGACTTTCTCTATAGCTTGCTGGACCAAGTCTGGCCCTATCAATTTGGTCTCTCCTACTTCGAACCACCCAATTGGAGATCTACACTTTTGCCCATATAAAGCCTCATACGAGGCCATTTGGATACTAGAATGATAACTATTGTTATAAGAAAATTCAATAAGTGGTAAGTGACCATCCCAACTACCTCCAAAATCCAATACACATGCTCGTAGCATATCCTCAAGAGTCTGAATGGTACGTTCAACTTGTCCATCCGTCTGTGGGTGAAATGTCATGATAAGGCTCACCTAAGTCCCTAAACCTTCTTGGAAAGATTTCCAAAAATTGGCTGTAAACTAAGTCCCTCTATCGGAGATAATAGATACTGGACACCGTGAAGTCGCACTATCTCTTTAACATAAAGCTTTACATAATCTTCTGCTACATATGAAGTTCTGACCGGTAAGAAATGAGCTGACTTCGTGAATCTATCCTCAATCACCCATATAGATTCATACTTACGTCGAGAATGGGGTAAGCCTGTAACGAAGTCCATGTTAATTACTTCCCATTTCCAAGTTGGAATTTCTATAGCTTGCAACAATCCACCCGGCTTTTGGTACTTAATTTTCACTTGCTGACAGTTAGGACATTGAGCTACAAATTCCGCTATATCTTTCTTCATTCCATTCCACCAATATGTAGATTTAAGATCATGATACATTTTCGTTGCTCCTGGGTGAATAGAATAACGGGAACAATCAGTTTCTCTCAATATTTAGTGGCGTAATCCTGCAACATTAGGAACACATAACCTGCCTCGGCATCGGAGAACTCCCTCTCCAGAAATCTCAAATGATGACTTCTCCTTCTGAGGGAGTGTATTTCTGTAATGAATTAGCATGGGATCTTCGTATTGACGCTCTTTCATTCCACTACTATTGATGAGACCACTGCATTTTGAATGATAGCTCCCATACTACCTGAGTCCACTACTCGAACTCGTAGGCTAACTAACTGCTGGAGCTCACGAGCTATCTCTCTTTTCTCTAGCTGAACATCACATAAACTTCCCATAGATCTATGGCTAAGAGCATCAGCCACTACATTTGCCTTCCCAGGATGATACAGGATGTCAACATCATAGTCTTTCAATAATTTCAACCACCGCCGTTGCCGTAAATTCAATTCTTTCTGCTTGAAGATGTACTGAAGGCTCTTATCATCTGTATAAATATCAACATGGACGCCATACAAATACTATCTCCACATCTTCAATGCATGAATTACTGCAGCAAATTCAAGATCATGGGTCGGATAATTTTTCTCATGTTTCCGCAACTATCTTGAAGCATACGCAATCACCTTACCATGTTGCATCAACACACAGCCTAACCCAACGCCTAAAGCATCACAATAGACAACATAACCTTTCGATCCCTCTGAAAGTGTCAGGACTGGGGCAGAAGTTAATCTATCCTTTAGCTCTTGAAAACTACGTTCACAAGCATCTGTCCATTGAAACTTAGCTAATTTCTGGGTCAGCTTCATGAGTGGTGCAGAAATAGAAGAAAATCCCTCTACAAATCTCCTATAATAACCTGCTAAGCCCAGAAAACTACGAACCTCCGTAGGTGTTGTGGGCCTTGGCCAAGTCTTCACCGCTTCAATCTTTTGTGTATCTACCCGAATACTATTGGCTGCAACAATATGCCCCAAAAAGGTCACTGAGTTCAACCAAAATTCACACTTGAAAATTTGGCAAATAACTCTTGAGTTTGAAGAACTCCAAGAACGGTTCGCAAATGATCCGCATGCTCTGCCTCGGACCTAGAATATACCAGGATATCGTCAATGAACACGATCACAAATAAATCTAAGAAAGGTCTAAACACATTGTTCATCAAATCCATAAATACTTCCGGTGCATTAGTTAGCCCGAATGACATTACCCGAAACTCAAAATGGCTGTATCTGGTCCTGAAAGTTGTCTTAGGAATATCTTTCTCCGGACTCGCACTTGATGATACGCGGATCTCAAATCTATCTTTGAGAACCATTTGGCGCCTTGCAATTGGTCAAATAAAACATCAATCCTCGGAAGCGGATATTTATTCTTGATTGTCACCTTGTTTAACTGCCGATAGCAATGCACATTCGCAAAGAGCCATCTTTATTTCGCACAAACAACACGGGTGCTCCCCAAGGGGATGAACTAGGACTAATAAAGCCTTTCTCAAGAAAGTCCTTCAATTGTTCCTTCAACTCTTTCAACTTTGCGGGAGTCATTCTATAAGGTGGAATAGATATGGGTTTTGTGTCCGGTAGCACATCAATAGCAAAATCAATCTCCCGTTCTGGAGGGAGGCCTGGAAGCTCTTCCGGGAACACATCCGGAAACTCATTCACCACGGGGACAGATTGAAGAGTTGGCAATTCAGCTTCTACATCATGAACCCGAACTAGATGGTAAATACAACCTTTGGCGATCATTTTCCTTGCCTTGAGATAGGAAATAAACCTACCTTTTTGGGATGCAGTATTTCCTTTCCATTCTAAAACTGGTTCTCCCGAAAACTGGAAGCGAATCATTTTCATCCTACAATCAACATTGGCAAAGCAAGAAGCCAACCAATCCATGCCCATGATAACATCAAAGTCCACCATTTTTAACTCATGTAAGTCAACCATAGTACGATGAACACAAATCACAATTACACAATTCCTATATACTCGGCTAGCCATTACCGGTTCACCAAAGGGTGTAGATACCTGAAAAGGTTTGATCGATTTCGGTTTGACCCCAAACCGACCCGCAACAAATGGAGTAACATATGACAACGTGGAGCCCGGATCTATCAAAGCATATACATCATGAGAAAATACCGATAATATACCTGTGACAACATCAGGAGAAGACTCAAGATCTTGGCGTCCAGCCAAAGCATAAATATGGTGTTGAGGATCGCTAGAACTGGGAGCTCTCCCTCTACCTCTACCATGGCTGATCGGCACCTGTGAACCTTGCCCCACAGGGCGTATCGATGATGAAGACCCGACTGCCGATCCTGAAGGCTGGACTCTACCCCTACCACCAACCGAGGGGTAATCACGCATGATATGGCCTGGCTGACTGCATGTGTAATAAACCTCTAAACCTAGTCGACACTAGCCCCAATGTCACTTCCCACACTGGGAACATCGTGGCACGGGTGGCCTAGCTTGACCCGAATCACCCCTGAACTGGGAACCCGGAGCCCTGAAACTCTGACTTTGCCCGGAATAAGTAGATCTGTCAAATCTCTGGCCTGTAAACCGTGGAGGCGCACTAGTCATAGAATGGCCTAAATGCCTAGAAAACTGCTATCTTGGCCCACCTCTAAACTCACTGATTAGACCCGAATATCTAGCCCTCTTGTTATACCCCTTATCATGCTCCCGCTCACTCCTTTGTTGTTGTTGGCTTTCTTCCAAGTTTTGGACATGGGCTTGAATGCTTGAAATATCCATGTTGTCCTGAAAGGACACAGTTAAGCACCTATCCATCAAATGTGGCCCTAGGCCTCTCACAAATCGGTGCACTCGGTCACCCATATCCACTACCATAGTCGGAGCATACCTAGCCAAAGAATTGAAGCGGAGACTATACTCTAAAGCACTCATACTTCCTTGTCTAAGATTTAAGAACTTATCGGCCCTAGCTCGCCGAACCTCAGGAGGTAAGTAATGTCGGAGGAAGGCATCCACAAATTCTTGCCATATAGGGGGAGGTCCCCGTGAAGCCATCCAAACCGTATACCAATGAACCGCGACATCTCGGAGGCTATAGGATGCTAACTCTACCGATTCAATATCTGAAGCATGCATTAACCGAAGTGTCCTCAACATCCTATCAATAAAATTCTGAGGGTCCTCATCCGGCTTTGACCCGAAAAATTCTGGAGGGTTCAAGCTAATAAAATCACGGGCCCTTGCACTAACAGCCCTATCACCTTGCCCTGTACCTTGCCGCTGAGTCTGGGCGGCAACCAACTGAGTAAGTAAATGAATGGCCTTTTTTACATCTTGGCCCGACGCATCCGGTGGAGGAGCTAGAGGTGCTGGAGCTAGGGCTGAGGCTCCTACATGCTCCTCAGAAATAGGTACTGAGTGAGAGGACTGAGATTGAGCTGCATTCTGGGACTCACTTTCCTCTACAACCGTTGGCAGTGCTCTTTCAGCCGGCTTTCCTGCCACTGTCTTGCCCTTTTGGGCTGCCATATCTTTTCTCTTTACAGGAAATTCTGAAATACATAATACACGGTTAGGGAAAAAAATCCTTATATCATGGCTCTATCGCACGATCTTATGAAGAAAGAAGGTCATTCATTCCTAAAATGTCTACAACCTCCTGTTTATAAGTGTGGCGCACAACACACCCATAAACAAGACTCTACTGGACACGGCTCGTAGACACACCCTAGGACAAAACTGCTCTGATACCACTTTTTTCACGACCCAACCGGAGGGCCATGACGGGTACCCAGTGCTAACCCACCCGGACACCTCTTATCGTACTCTCATATTCACATTTAGGTGAGCCACATGGCTTACTTATAATTTATATGCATCAATAGTGCTAATCTCGTTGGGCAACAACACATTTATATCATCATCAATAACAATGCCCATATCCATATATACAAGCCGACGAGGCTATCAAAATGATACACAAAATACAAGCCGACAAGGCTACAAGACATCTAACCATACACAATTGTCTACGAGCCTCTAAGAAGAGTATGTCACATCATATAGACGGGACAAGACCCCGCCATGCCCATAGGTATGTACACAAAAGAATAAATACCAAAAGCTGTAGCTCCAGAAGAAATAGAGCTCCTCTATGTAGTCCCTGAATAAGAATCTATTGATCAAGCCTGTCTCCCTGTCCACCTGTGGGCATGACGCAGCGTCCACACACAAAAGGACGTCAGTACGAATAATGTACTGAGTATGTAAAGCATAATCAATATCATAATAGGAGCATAAGAGACAGAATAAGAAATAGCATAAGATGGGAAATTCGGGGGATAGTAGCCATCATCGTAATTACTTACTTGTCTTTCATAGGGACCTTCCATTTCTAATGCGTGCTTGTGTGCATAGATATATGCGTATACCTATGTTCATATCCGTATACATATCCATGTCCATGATCATATACATATTCGCATCCATATTCATATCCGTATTCACGTACATATTCGTATTCATATACACATTCGTATCCATATACATATTCGTATCCATAGCATACCTAACCATGAAGGTTCGATGGTTTCACATACCCGGCCATGATAAGGCTCGGTGTCACACATACCTGATCCTACCAAGGTTCGGTGTACATACTCAAAATCCTTATACGTAGGAGTTCATGAGTATCATCGTTATCATTGACATCATCATTTTCATTATATCTATCCTTAGAGGATCAACTATCATATAAAAGAGACAATAGAATCGTGAACGTATCGAGAATCGTAAGCTTTGGTAATCTTAGAGATAGAGTCATTTGGAAGACATTATGGAGCTCATGAAAGGATACATATAGCAAGGGAACAATGCCTTAATGAAAGAAGGGTTAGCCTTATATACCTCTTCGACTTCTTAACTATTTAGCGTTCACCGTTAAAGCTTGAATAATCTACATTTAGAAGGATTCATACCATGGTTAAGCCTTAATGATACTCTTAAATTCAAACTAGGATAATTCATGTTCTAATGAAAATTGGGCAGCATTTCCCCTATTTCATCAACTTCCACTATACCACAAAACAACTCCCAACGACCACAATAATATCCACAATATCATAATCAAGTATTCACAGTCGATTTAGCCTTCAAAATTCATCCTTGTGTTCAACTTATGCTAGCCACTTTATACCTATTTTAGCACATTTTCATATAATGCTTCTTTATCACTATTATTACTTTCCATAGCAAGATTATATCCATATCATACTAAGAATCATAACTCAAGTTAGCTTACTACTCAAAAACATCATGAAAACTACATTTAGAACTCATCTTCCACTTTTTCCTTAAACTCTTTAACTCTTTAGCTAAACTCATATCTATCTGTGGTGCGTGAATTGGACTTGAGAAAGGGAATTCACGTACGTAATAAGAATAAATAGAGTTTGTTCGATTTAATCATTTCGCTATTGAGGATAGAGATATACCCTTTAGCCCTACTTAGTTGAATACGAAAAAATAAATGCGTTCTTGTTACCTCTGACGACCATAGAGATATAGGCGTTATATTAGCATCTACAGGCTTGTGAGTAGTTCCAGAGAATATCATAAAGTTACAATTAACCCATCAACTAGTAAACCATAGGTGGAACGATTTGAAGACTCAACTGGATTGTTAGTGGTCATAGCCCTAGATCTATCTCTTCTCCGATAAAAATCTGCTCTTTCTTGGTTGAAGTTCATTATTTCTTTTATTTTATTTTTAGTTAGTTTATAAATATAAATTTGAATTTTATTTCTTGTTTAGATAATTAGCATTAGTTTAATTTAGTAAATAGTTAATCATAAGTCCCTGTGGGTACGATATCTGGACTTTAAAATCCTATATTACTTATACGACCGCGTATACTTGCATGTGCGTTTGGAAGCAACAAGTTTTTGGCGCTGTTGCCGGGGACTTAGAAATTAACTGTTTTTGTAGATTAGACTTTTCTTTTTGTCTATTCAAGTTTATTATTATTATTATTATTATTATTATTATTATTATTATTATTATTATTATTATTATTATTATTATTATTATTATTAGTATTAGTATTAGTATTAGTATTATTATTTTATTTTATTTTATTTTTAATTTAATTTTTTGGTTAGCTTTCTTGACATGGCATCTTGGAGTTAAAATCGGTCGAATATTGGTTGTTCCTATTTTGGTGATCCTTGTCTGATTTGTAGAGGACCCCACATGTGGCAACACTGTCAAAATATTTTCGGAAATGGGTCGTGTGTACCTTCCCAATCTTTTGAGTGGAATGCTTGTAATATATGTGGTGGTCAAGACGGTCATAGCAATGATTGTCCTAACTCTTATTCCCCATCCCCGAGCCCCTATTATGATTCTCCTATTGTTTGTGATATTCACATGAGTAATGAAGTAGAGGATGCGAAAAGTCTTGCTCGGGTTAGAGATATGATGAAACAAATTGGGGAGCAAATAATGGAGCACGATGCATTAATGCGACAGCAAAACGCAAAAATGTGAAAAGCCATAGAGAGGATTCGTGCCAAACTCACAGAGATGCAGGCTGAGGCTGAAACTTGTAATGATCTGTAAGTTACAGACTTAGCCAATACCCAAGATGAACCTCAAACAGAAGCAGATAGCGAGTTCTTGCAAGGAGATAACTTTGAAGAAATGGACATAGTGAGCCAATCTTGGCTAACGGAACAAGCTCAACAAATGAAATTTCATGGGTTTCTCCGTGATGGTCTTACAAACATGGCTACACAACTGATAGAGAGAAGAACTGAGCTCAGACAAGAGATAGACCAATTTGGCATAGATATTCATGACCTGCAGGCTCAAATAAATAAAAAGGTTGAGGCGTCTGATGCCCAACCACCAATTGTTATGGATACTGGCCAACTTGTAGAGCAAATAGAGGAACCCGACCATTCGATCAGATCTTTGTTGATGATGTCATTGTTGAGGAGGTGTACAAAAGTGAGGATGTCAGAAATAATGCAGTTTTAGAGTTGGGGCATGTTGGTCCTCATTCTAAACATTTTTCTACATTATGTTTGGTTGGCGACATGGAAATCGAACCTTCCAAGCCTTTGGAGAATTGTAAAAATGAAGAACAAGAGCCTTACATCCTGAAATTTGCCACACCAAAAAGACAAAACGACATTCATTACTTAAAGGCCAAGAAGTGCAAAATGCGACATCTATTGCTTGGTTCGTTTATTTTTACACCACTGCCCCAGAAGCGTGATAGAAAATTTGATGCAAAATTAGGGGTGAAATTCATAAGTTCGAGGTGGAGGAAAAATTTTATTCACATCGTGCCATGACATTAACTAAGGCGCTTGTTGGGAGGCAACCCAATGTGTAATAGTTTTAGATTTTTTTTTTATAGTGTCACGTTTTGTTTTGTTTTTATTTTACATATTAGGGAAGTCTGAGTACTCAAAGTTGAAAGCTAAGGAGCATGTTTGAGCTTAAGTGTGGGGTCGTGCCGACCCTTAATAATGAAAGCATGTTGCTAGCTAGGCCCTAGAGGGCCCCGGGGAGTATTTCTTGCTTTACCGGTTTTTAATTTTTTCATCTATATGCACTGAGGACATTGCATGATTTTAAGTGTGGGTGGGAAATACGGCCGTGGTAAGGTTGAGGATGATGATTTAATATGCCTTAGAATTTTTTTTGAATTTTGTTTTATTATTAGTTTTGAGTCTTAGTGTCGGAAAAAGAAGAAAGAATTTCAAAAATTTGAAAAAGACTTGTTTTTTATTTTATTTTCTTTGATTTTCTATAGTAACTTCTTAAGTCCCTCATTAATGGCATTCATCATCCGCCCCCTTGGGTTTTCTTATGGCCGCAGTTCTTTCCCGATGGGGGACCTTTGAACCATGTAATTTGCTATTTTTAGGATTAATTTTTTTTAGGAGTAGTAAAGGAGAGAGAAAAAAGTCCTTGTGACTTGTTTGATACTAACATATTTAGGCCTAAGCTTGAGTAGTACTTTCCTGTGAGTGCTTGAGTAATGAAAAAAATAGCAGACTTTCTAACACCTAGCTCATGGTTGTGATTGTGTATATAGCTTATGCTTGTTTTATAGTTCGTCATGATCCTATCTGTCCTAGAGTAGAATTGATCCATCTTGATTGACACTTGTGCCATGTGTGGTGAGGATTTCTTGCATATATTCCATGTTTTGTATCTTAGTCTAGAACTTGCCCTGCATGTTATTGAAGTGAAATAAAAAGTGTTGCTCTGTTTGGAAGATGATTATAGGCTTTCTCTGATATGTCTTGTAAATTTTAGCCTTTTCAGAAATTATACCACTAGTTAGCCCTTTGAGCCTGTAGGCTTTCATTCGTTAGCAATATTTTTGCTTTGATCCTTTTTGTTGAATCCCTAGTTTTTGCACCCTGCTTCCTTCAACACTGTAGCTTAGACTGTTTTATAATTGTGAAATCTGAAGAAAAGTTATGGTCAAGTGAAAAAAAATGGTGACTGATGATAGCTGCAAAGTGATGAAAAGGCCTTCTTAGAAAGAATGTGAAAAAAAAAATATGAGGAAAAAAGTTGCTTGAAAAAAAAAAGGGAATCGTTCTTGATATGATGAGAATTACTAGTGAAAATAATTGATGAAAAGAGGGCTGAAAATAAGGTGAAAAGATGAAAATAATGGGTGATGAAGTCTAAAATTGCAAAGGGCTTAAGGAAGTGTAAGTCACTATTATATAGTTCTCCTACCCCTCCCCTAGCCAACATTACAACCCGTTAAAGTCCTATTTGATTCTATTAGAGCACACTTGATTAGTGGAGATGTACATAATGGGCAAGACTATGGTTCTTTGTGCATACATGTGAATTCTTTGTGAGTGCGAGAGTTGTGCTTTGATGCTAAGTTCTTAAATTACATTCGATTATTTGATTTGAGTGCGCAGACTATTCACTCTTGTGAGAGCACTTGTTTCATGATAGATAGGTGATGTTATTAGATTTCTTTGACGAAGTAGGTGAGCAAGCTTAAATTTGATGTGTTAGTGTCCGTCTATGAGGTTAGAAGGTTAGAAGTTTGCTGTTTGTTTGTTGGCTTGTATATCTTGCATGATGATCAGGAAGTATATATTTGGTGGTTTGAGTTGCTATAGGACCTAATTGTTGGTATCAACCAAAGTGGTGATATTCCTAGGCTTGATTTATTGAGAGTGGTTTTAATGCTTACTCGAGGACGAGCAAGAGTCTAAGTGTGGGGTGGTGATATTCGGCCATAAATTATATATATTTAGTCATTATTGCCTCACATTTTAGTATTTTTAATTATCTTTTGAGTATTAATTATAATGAGTTGTGCTTAATATTATATTTTATTATGTAAGAATAAAGCGGTGCGAAGATGATGAAATTTGGAACAACACTGAATAAAACGGGAAAAGAAAAGAAAAGACAAAAGAATGGGAAAAAAAAAGGAGGGGAGACAAGAGTGGGGAACACAATTATCGCAGAATGATGAGTGCAGAATATAATTGAAATTGAATTCAAAAAAGAGAAGGAAACGTACCTGGTGCCAGCTGCATCAACACGCGTCACGGCTTTGCCGCGCGAAAATGGTTCCCTGAATCTGCCTTTTCTGATTGTCTCCGTGTTGCACCCTCGACGCGGTTGTGACACGCGAGCCTTTTTTTTTTCCGGTCCAAGTTGATATTCGATACGAGGAGAACTTTCCCTCGTGGTTCACGAGCGTGGTGGACCTGGTGGTAGAATTGTTTTTTCTTTTTCTTTTTGCCACGCTAGTCCCTTTCTTGTCTCTCTTTGTACGAAAAGTATAAACAATTCATAATAGATAAGCTCCTACATTTAGTTAGAGCTGGAGTCTGAATTTAAATTTGATACCTGAATTTGTCTTTCGACCTTAAAGATTCTTATCAGTAGCTTATATAAATTTGGAATTATGAGTTCAGAAGTTCATATTTATTGAAATTTAATAATTTTAAACATTTATTTAGTGTTGAAAATATTGAATTTAACTAAACCCGCCGTAGACCTATTACATCCGCTCCTGATGTTAGCCATTATATATATTGGTATTGAAAACAGAAAAAATAAAATAAGATACCAAGTTGAGGTTTTAAAAATACAGAAAACAATCGTACATGACGAAAAAGGGGGAAAGCGCGCGGGGGGGGGGGGGGGGGATATAGAAAAAGAAATGGCTTCCACGAAGAAAAAAAATTGGTAGTTGTTGGGGACTCTTTTTCAGTTCTTTCGTTTTACCAAAGGACTTAATTTGTACACATTAATTAATAGTGAAAATTGTTCCTTTTTGAGATAATTATTTTAGTAAATGACCTCTTGTTATTTCTCTTGCGATCACAATCTGATATGATCCTATATGGCACACATCACTTAAAGACTTACATCCAAGGCTAAGACATGAAATTCCAAGCCCTATAAGCTATGTGGATGATAAGAGAAGCATTGAAGATCTTCGGAGACTCATACAAGCCACATAAGAAGGCCTATGATGTGTGGAAGCTAGCTTGGGAAAGGATTGAAGAGGAAGCCCTAAAAAAGGAGGCCACTACTCAAGGTGGCTAGATGCGCAAGAGGGATAGAAATACAAATATGGCTAGATGATGCAAATGTTGGTCAAGAATTCAATTCAAGGCTAATATTGCAAATTAAGGTCATAATTGCAAGCTTTGGTCAATTGGAGCATTGAAGACCCATGTTGGGGGTATTTTTGCAAAGAGCCTAGGGCCTTTGTTGTAATGTCAAGACTAGGAATAGGATACTTAATCTTCATTTGCTCCTTAGATTGATTTTGGATGAAAACTCAAATATTGAGAGATTGTTTAGTTAGCTTAGTTAATGATAGATTGTTTGGTTGATTAATACAAGTGTCATTTCCTAGTTGTGAAGTGAATCGCTTTTTCCATTGAATTCCATAGGATTGCTCATTTGTGGATTCAACTCTTAGGTTCTAGAGTTGAATTCCAATTGGGAGGGTTTGAGTTTCATATACCCATTCTTGTCCATAGAATCATTACTCTTAGGGTCTAGTATCTATCATTCTATCTTCTCATCCCCTATTTCCCATATCCCCTTATTTTCCCCTTTTATTGATTCTGATTTATAGGGTTTCCTAGGTTGATTGTTATCATTTGGTATCAGAGCATAGGCTAAGAGATTGTTCCTACAATTTCTAATCCTAGGCTCAAAAATTTGAAAATCGAAAATACAAAAAATTCGAAAATTGTTTTTGTGGTTTGATTTGGTTGTTTTTTAGGTTGGATTTGAGCTTATTGAGGTGAAAACTATCTAGATACAAAGTTTGAAGCTATTTGGTTGAAGTTTGAGTCAATCACCATTGTTGAACATGAAGAACTCAAAAGTGGGTTTGGTGATTGAGTTGAAATTGAAGCTAATTAGTTAGTGGGCTTTGTTCTCCAAATCAAAGAGAGCTTAGATCCGGAATTTGGAAGAAAAACGAGTTGGAATTGAGGTACTTGGAAATTTGAAAGTTCTTCATGTTCTTGAAGACATTCATATCTTCATCTTGAGAAAAAGACTCAAAGGAAGGTTTAATCCAAAAAATTTCCAAGTCAAGAAGAAAATTTGTTTGTTGGGCCACAAAGGCAAAGTCCTAGGTTGAGTGGGTCCCAAGAAGTCAGCAAATTTAGAAAATCTAGCACAATTCCCGAGCCAAACAAGGTACAGTCGAATTTCATTGAAGCTGGGAATATTACAATTTACGGACCGTAATTGTTATTACTGGCCGTAATTGGAGACATAATTGTGGATCTTGAAAGTTGAGGGAGTTAAATAGTTTACTGGAATTTGGCACAAATTGAAAATTACAGACCGTAATACAAATTAAGGACCGCAACCTGACTGGGCATAAAAGTTTGGGGTCAAAATTGAAGTTACTGGAAATTGGAGGGATCAATTTTTACGGACCGTAATCTAACTTACGGACAGTATTTGGACAGGCGTAAAAGTTGAGGGGTTCAATTGTACTTTTCGCCTCAAGCTGTGAACAAATTATGGACCGTAATTGCTATTACGGGTCGTATTTCTTAAGGTATTGTGATCGTAAAACTCAAGATCAACAACAGTTTCTAGGTGATCACTTCTTAACTCAATTCGATTCCTTTCACTTCTAATTCACTTATTTGATTCTCCTAACTACTTAACAACTTGTAATCGATCTTACTTGTTGTTAATTAGTTTTGAGTCCGTGATTCATTCGTGCTAATTCTTCTTAAGTTTTTCCATTTATTTCATCGACACTTTATTGGCTCTCGTCCGTTTTTGCTTTGAGTCATCCGTCATTCATCTAAACAAGAATCCATTCTACCACAAAGGATAAGCAATCGTGTGAGTTTGATTGGTCAAGCGATTCATCAACAACTTCAAAAGCGCACGGAGTGTGGTAAGGATTGAGAGTTCAATACGACCGACGTGAGGCTTTTATTACTAACGTTGTTTGCTAGTTTTGCAGGTCATAATGTCTAATCAAGAAGACCATACTCAAGATATGGAGGAACCATCATACTTGGTGAGTTCGATGAACGTGATCATTATTCAATTGGTAACATTGTCATTAAATATGGGAGGATTGACGAAGCGGATAGATAGTTTAGAGGCGAAGGTGGTGCAAGTTGAGACATCAAGTAGAGTGGGCACTCCTCATTCTCAAGTTGAAGGGGAATGGGGTAAGAACACGGAAATGACCCCGACTCTTATACCCGGACAAGCACAAGCCTTGTGCCATCCCCCTACTACTTCTTCGCCTACCCAAAGAGCTCCACAAAACCAACCACCCTCCTTCCAAAACACCAATTGACAAACCTATCCCTAAGTATACCAAACAACCCAAAATGAACCCGCACCCCAAAGAACCCCACAAAACAAACCACAAGCTCTTCCCCAAAACCAACAACAAGATCCCTTCCAAAACCAATTCCAAAACCATTTGTTTGATGAGGAGGTTGAGGAGATCTCACAAGAGAGGTGGTGGGATGAAACGCGTCAATGAGGAAGACATGGAGAGATAAACAATAGGGGTAGAGGAAGGCAAGGTAGCTTTACTAGGTTTGAAGGCCATGAGGCTAGATTTCAAGGTTATGAAGAGCGAGAGAGATGGAATGGTTATGATGCTAGGGGGGATAATGAGCGGAACTTAAATACCATCAAGGTGACACTTCCCAAGTTCAAAAGGAGTAGTGACCTGAAAGAGTTCCTTGAATGGAAGTCGCAAAGTGAGAGGATATTCCTCACCAACAATGCGTTGGAAGCCTTGAAGGCAAGGTATGCCCTCACCCAATTTGAGGGATATGCATCAACTTGGTGGGAATCCAAGAAGCGGGATAGAGCTCGACGTCAAATTTTCGACATTCCTACTTGGCATGAGTTGATTGATCTTATGGAAGCGAGGTATCTACCTCCAACTTGCTATCAAGAGGTACTCAAGAATGTTGAAGCAAGGCTCCAAGAGTGTTGAGGAGTACTTTGATGAGTTTGAAAACTTGAAGATGAAGTCCAAGATTGAGGAGCATTTGAATTACACTCTCATAAGATTTGTAGCCAACTTAAATCGGGAGATTTCCAAACCAATGAGTCTACAAACTTATAGTAGTCTAGAGGAAGCTTTTCATGATGCTTCCAAGGTTGAAGCGGATTTGAAAGACGAAAAAGCCTACAAGGGAAAGAACGCCACATCTTCTACATGGAACAAAGGAAAAGATAAGTGGAAGAATTCCACTTGGGAGAAGCCTAATACCACCACTCAAACACCTCAAGCCAAGATTGAATACAAGGCCAAAGGAGATGATGAGGCTAAAAGAGGTAAACCTAACTACCCTCGTGCATCTACCATTCAATTTTTCAAATGTCAAGGAAGAGGACACATTGCAAGTGAGTGCCCCAATAGAAGAACTATTATGGTTGTACGTGATTGGTACCGTACCGATGAGGGCGATGAGGGAGGGGTTGGTGATGATAGTGAAGGAGAGACGAGTGAGCATAAGGATAAATCTGATGATGATGTTGAAGAGCGGTTGGAAGAGAGATTGAACCATGCCATTGTAGTAAAGAGAGCCATAGGGGTATTAGCTAGAGATGAAGTTGATCAAAAGGAAAATCTATTTCATGCTAGGTGCAAGATAGTGGACTAGGTGTGTTCATTAATCATTGACGGTGGGAGTTGTACCAATGCCGTGAGCCAATTCTTGGTTGAGACTATGAAATTCCCCACACGAAAACACCCCAGCCCCCACAAGCTCCAATGGTTCAATGAATGTGGTGAAATGAGGGTAACCAAGCAAGACGTTATTAAATTTAGCATTGGTAGGTATCAAGATAAACTCTTGTGTGATGTGGTACCTATGCAAGCTTGTCATATTTTGCTTAGGAGGCCTTGGCAATTAGATATGGATGCTCAACATAGTGGGAGGACCAATAAATATTCATTTGTGTTGAAGGAGAAAAAGTATGCCCTTGCTCCATTGACCCCCTACGAAGTGAGTGAAGACTATAGAATCATGAAAGAACTACGTGAAAAAGTTCAAAGAGGGGAAATGGATATAAGTGAAAAGGAGACCTTGGTTGCTCAAGGAGGACAAGGTTCGGCCCAAGAGAAGGATAAAAAGTGTATGTTTGCTAAATCAAACTTTTGTGCTAAAGGAATGTTAGGAGGAGAGGCTATGTGTAGTGAAGAAAAAAAGTTGATGCCAACTCAAGCTAACACTCCAACCTTTCTATTTCTTCTAGTTGTCTTGTTTCCTTTATAGATACTCATATGAATGATCACCCCAAAGAGGCAATGGACACAAGCTTCCAAGTCTCTTTGGAGGGTGAGGTAGTCTAACCCTCTTCCCAAGAGGAAGACCAATGCAAGGACCTTGACCAAAGTGACAAAAGTGGTGTACTTGAAGTAACAGACTTGGAGGAACACCTTGTACTTGATAGCCAAATGAGTAAGGGTAAAGTTTTGTCTTGTTTGGAACATAGTTGTCACGACCCGACTAGGGGCCGTGACGAGTACCCGATACTTATACTGAGCACCCCTTACCTATCATTTTACCTGTACCTCTTAGCAAGCCGTATGAACAGTGCCATATATTTTTTTTCGAATATTAACATTAGCAGCGTCATTATGAACATAGACTAGTAAACTTCGTTATCACTTTATACAACAACATTAAGACGCCAAAACACCACATATCTAACTGTACATAACTGACTGTGCATATCTGTCTACGAGCCTCTAGACATAGAACATTTATACATAGAAAGGGTCGAGTACTGTCGTGCCCGAATGTACATACACAAAATAGTACCACTGGAGTGAGGCTCCGAAACAACTGGAGCGCTGTCAAGTGTGGCTGCTAGAGCTTCTAAGGATCACGTCCACCTGTCTGCTGACCTGCGCGGCATGAAACGCAGCGTCCACAAGAAGGGACGTCAGTACGAATAGTGTACCGAGTATGTAAGGCATAAAAGATAATATAAACAGTAACATATAGTACGATTAACAATATCATGGAGTCATAGGACATATACTGAGATAAGGAAGTAACCTGTACTTAGGGAGGCCCCTTTATTTTCAGAACACGGTGTCCTTTATTCTCGTGTACGGAAAACAGTACAATTCAGTAAACGGTATCTTTTACTCACATTTACATACGCTGAATACATCGGCTCTCCCAACCCCCCTCCCCAACGGTGTCCCAACACATCACATCATATATATCATACATCACATATATACAGACGCCGCGTACGGCTCCCCCATATCTCGCGTCCGGGCATCCCGCGTCCAGGATGAAATCCAGCTGAATCAGGTGGTGATATAACAATGGCCCTTCCCCTTTCCCCATATACATATCCATACACATATACCTGTATCATATAACCAGCATGCACGGGAGTCCCAGGAAAGTTACATGTCCATCGGAGTGACATAAAGTTGGTAACCTCCGATTACGTTATGGAATACTCGTGATCGCTTTGTCTCACCTTGAAGGGACGAGTATTTTAAGGTGAGACTATCAACGGAGAGTAATATTAAAGTAAGCGTAGAATGAAATCGTGGGCATCATAGATGACAGTTCATAGGCTTTGGGGTCTTTAGAAAGTAAAGTCATAGCTGAAGGATATGAATAAGGTTCAAAAATTAGTTTATCAACTTCTTGTTCACATTAAATCCTTAGCTAGAAATCTTAGTCGTAGAATCGTTCCGGTCGTGCTTGTCATAGGCATAATCTCTTGACTAGCATTGCCGTCATCATTATCATCATAGAAACATTCTCGTTAGAGTAGTCATAGTACTAATCATTTGGTAGCGAGATCGGGATCAAAGGTCCCCGTTGGATTCAACTTCAAGTAAGTTAAACAAGACTACAAGGAACGTCCGAGAGCAACGGGCCCACCTCGGGCCGAATGAGGTAGCGTATACGATTTGCATGTTTTACATGTCCTGGCGTTGCTTGTGAGGGTTTTAGGGTAGTTGGGTCCCATCTATGCAAGTTCTAGGGATTTAGAAGGTCTTTCCAACATTTTGCATATTTTCTAGTTCAATTCTACTGAAGGAAAAAAAGGAAACTTTAGGTGCGGATTCCGGGGAATAGGGTTGTCCCCGAGGCTCGTACCCGACTTATTACATCTAAGACATGCCATAGAAAGAAGGGTGAAGCCTTACATACCTCTTTCCGCTCCTTTGGCTATCCCGAATTCAACTCGCAAATCCGCCAAAATCTACAAATTGGTCAAGTTTACCAAACATGATTAGTGCCTTTAGAATTGAATTCTTAAAATGATACTTGGCTACCGAAATTTCGGCAGCACTTCCTCTGTAAATATACCATCCTCAACATTCAACTTAGTCAAATTCCAATCAATCACAATCCGGGAATTCAAACCCGGCCAAACTATCAACATAAACTCAACAACCACACTAGCAATTTCCATATTCAACTCAAGGTACATTCCAACACTTTAATTAGCATTCTACTTCCTTCAAGACTTTCCAATTTCAATAAAACAACAACAACCTTATAATACATATTCCAATAACATCATACTAATATCATTACAAACCATCCATACAAGAACATTATTTTCAATATACACAATCTTCCAATTGCCAATACCTCACCAAACTTATCAAGTCTTTATTTGCGATATAACATCTACAACACAACGACTAAGATATTAATTACAACTCGCTCATTATTCTTTCACAACTCACCAATATACACGACTATACATTAAGTATACACGGCCACATACACACCACACACTATACGTCCATATCATGCACACACAACTACATTCTATCCAAATTCATTCCACTTCCATTTCCCACATATCATTTACAACCATAACAACCAAACACTAGACAACATAATTGAATCATGACTCCTACACACATATATATATATATGGCCACATACTATATTTCTCTCCTTCATGAATTTCATCCATTTTAGCATACTTCAACACATATAAACCATGTATAACACATAAAATAAGATTAGAATTCACCTTTCTTCCTCAACTTCTCACTTGGCTACAACTTGGCAACTTGTATGTTTGTGAGTTTTTCTTGCTCCAACAACAACTCCACCTTGTTAAGCACCCTTTACTTGGTAGGAATTGATTTTTGAAAGAATTTTTATCAATTTTCCTTGGAAATTTTACTATGGCCGAAGGCCTTGAGGGGTTTTTTTTCTCCTCCTTTCTTTTGTTCTTGCTTTCTTGAAATCTCTAGAAGTTTATGAGATAAAGATGACTTAGTCATCTCTTATAAATTACAATTTAAATCCCACATGGGCTTGTCCCAAGTCCATGGCCGGTTGGGCCTTGTCCATTTCCTTAAAATTTCAAGCCCACTTATTATTCTTAGCTAGTTCTTGTAATTTATGGAAACAATTTTTCCAACTTCCAAATTTGCCCTTCGTCGTTCTCCATATTTCCACTTCTAGACTTTTCATAAGCAACTCATGTGCCAAACAAAATAAAATGTTGCCTTGCTTGTTGTTTTCCCGCGATTGTCTTGAATTATCCGATTGCATAAAATGCGGGATATAACAATAGTTAACCTTTGATAATTAATGATGTCTTTGTGGAAAGTGCTTACACACTAGTTGATCCTTATGATGATCAAATTAACTCTTCTTGCAAGATCAAATTGTGTCCACCTAGTGTTAGCACTTGTGTTGCTATTGATCCATTTGAGAGTGAACTTGCTTGCTTTGATTATCATCTTTTGGTTGAACCTCCTCTCTTTGAGGATAATATTTTTCTTATAGTGACATGATTGATAATTTTGAAGTGCATGGCCTTGTGCTTTGTGATTTGGAAAATGAAGCTATTCTTTGGAACCACAAAGTCTCTAAGGACCCACTATGGAATGATGATCCTTTGCTTAGTGAGAGAAACCTCCTTTTTAGGGAATATGACTTGATTGTTAAAAAGGATTGTCTTAAAAAGGAGGGTAAAACTTGGCTACAAATTGCCACTCATGTCTTGTGTGATACCTTTCCTTACAACTTCTTTGCTTGTGAGTCCCTTTGTGTGTTGTTGATTAAATCTATGATGGATTTACATGAAGCATTTGTACACAATGGCTTGAGACATATCTTTGTCTATGACCCCGGTGTATTGTTCTATCATCATGACTTGATAACGAAGCCATTTTTAGTTGAGACTAGTTTAATGAGTTGGATTTTAGATTGGAATGACCTTGTTTTAAATCTTGCACTTAGTCATAAAGAGGGTCGAATTTCTTTGACATATGAGGATCTAATATATTTCATATCTTCTAGAACCAATGTAGTCTTCCATGCTTCTTATTCTAAATACATTGGTTCCCTCACATTGTCTTTGTTTCATGATATTTGGGAGGATCACCTTGTTGATACCTCATGTGTGCATATGTTATTCTTGATAGTTATTGGCGCGTAGTTGTACCACAAGTTTGTCCATCCTTGGCAGGAACGTGTGATTATTTTATTGTGTACTAACCCTCAATCCTTGAGAAGTATATATTCGTCCATCTTTCTTTGGTTTTTGCAGGGTTCGGATTCGAGGACGAATCATTTTCAAAAAGGGGAGGATGATATGATCCTACATGGCACACATCACTTAAAGACTTACATCCAAGGCTAAGACATGAAACTCCAAGCCCTATAAGCTATGTGGATGATAAGAGAAGCATTCAAGATCTTTGGAGACTCATACAAGCCACATAAGAAGGTCTATGATGTGTGGAAGGTAGCTTGGGAAAGGATTGAAGAGGAAGCCCTAAGAAAGGAGGCCACTACTCAAGGTGGCCAGATGCGCAAGAGGGATAGAAATACAAATATGGCTATATGATGCAAATGTTGGTCAAGAATTCAATTCAAGGCTAATATTGCAAATTAAGGTTATAATTGCAAGCTTTGGTCAGTTGGAGCATTGAAGACCCATGTTGGGGGTATTTTTGCAAAGAGCCTAGGGCCTTTGTTGTAATGTCAAGACTAGAAATAGGATACTTAATCTTCATTTGCTCCTTAGATTAATTTTGGATGAAAACTCAAATATTGAGAGATTGTTTAGTTAGCTTAGTTAATGATAGATTGTTTGGTTGATTAATGCAAGTGTCATTTCCTAATTGTGAAGTGAATTTCTTTTTCCATTGAATTCCATAGGATTGCTCATTTGTGGATTCAACTCTTAGGTTCTAGAGTTGAATTCCAATTGGGAGGGTTTGGGTTTCATATACCCATTCTTGTCCATATAATCATTACTCTTAGGGTCTAGTATCTATCCTTCTATCTTCTCATCCCCTATTTCCCATATCCCCTTATTTTCCCTTTTTATTGATTATGATTTATAGGGTTTCCTAGGTTGATTGTTATCACAATCTAAAGATATATTATGAGAAAACTGAAAATTTTATGAGAAAAATGTTAGACCAAGATCTAAAAAAATTTAAATAGCAAACGTTAGACGATAGTCTAATAACAATATATAATTGGCTCGAGTCTAACATTTTCTAAAAGAGTAATTTCTCATAGTCTATATTTGTGCAACTTTTAAAAATAGGGATAAAATCTCAATGATAACCTATTAAAGTGATACTTAGGTAAATCAACAAATTTAGTAGTGCATGAAGATGAGGGCCGAAAGGAACCGAATTGCATTAGGCCCAAGAAAACTTATCAGCCCAACAAACATTTTACTTTGTTCCTTTGCGGGCAATTCACATAATTGTCCTTCTTTTGGGGTAGTCTTTAACTTTTGCCCCTCAAATTGGTGGTCTTTAATTTTTGCCCTTCGCCTAAAACCCATGGGTTCCGGGTTTGAACCCGCGCTCAGTCAAAATTTTTTAAAAAAATCGCAAGGCAGAGTTTGAATTTCACTTTGCCCCCTCTGGTAGACTTTTAGTTAAGCATAACTAAAAGTCTGCTGGAGGGGGCAAACTTTGCCTTGAGGCATATATTTTTTTTGTTTTTTTCACTTTTCAAGGCAAACTTTTAGTTATGCCTTAAGGTAAATGTTACACCTCGAAAATTTTCGCGTGAACATACAGTGAAAAGTTGCAGGTTTGCACTTTGACCCAGTTGGTCGTAAAGTGGAATACGGCCCGTAAAGTGATTTACGGACCGTAAACTGCTATCGTCCTCCAACCTTTCAAAAATTTCAACTTTCTGTCAGATGCTTCAAATGGTTAAAAACGACTTGGAATACGGACCGTAAATCGAAATACGGCCCGTAAACTGTGTCGTAAATTGCCATGATCTCCAGCATGCCTTTCTGGTTTTGATATGCTTAAATACGGTCGTGAAGGACGGACCGTAAACCAGAATACGACCCGTAAAGTGGGTTTACGACCACTGTGCATCCCGACTACTGTTCATAAAAAAAATCAGATTTTGTGATTAATATAAGGGACCCTTTTTATTCATTTTCATTTCATTTCTCATCTACACCACTCAAGAACTCTCTAGAAAATTCTCCAAACACTTCAACCATAAGAATAACAAGGAAATCAATGATCAATAACATTAAATCCATGAAACAAGGTGTGTGAAACTCAAGTGAAGTTCATCCAAACCAAGAAGTTCCAAGAAAGGTGAAGTAGGGTTTTGGTGCAAAAGGAAGGATTCCACTCTAGGCTTGTTCCACCATCATCTAAGATAAGTTTCATGACTTCATCATGTTGTTTAAGGTATTAGAAAGCTAAGATGCTTGAATGGTAGGAAAACATAGAAGATGGGTCTTAAAATGGATGAATAGTGTCACAATTGAATGGTAGTTTAATGGAATCATAAATGTTGATGTGCTATGATTATGAATATGTTGAAAAGGATGCTTAGACCATGAAATAAGTATTATATAGGAGGAAACGCGATAATGAGTTATAAGTATAAATGTAGAAAAATTAGAGAGAAATGGTGGATTGTGGTTAGTGCATGTAAATGATGATTGTTGATTTCAATATTGTGAATGTTGTTGTGAGCGTTTGGGAGTTAATATAGAATATGGGAAAAGTAGTATAAACAAAGGAAGTGCTGCCCAATTTTCCTAGAAATAGTAGCACGTTTTTATAGTCGATTAACTAACGTTAGTACGAATTCTCTTTTGAAGGTAGAGGCGTGACATTGAAGGAGGATAAACGAACGCTAGATTGCTTAAACGAGAAAGGTATGTGAGGCTAGTCCCTTCTTTCTAATGGCATGAATCCTATAGTGTAACTACTTTCTTATCCACGAGCCTATGTCTATAATTAGCTACACAAGGTAATGAGTTAAAGTACAAAAATTCTAATGATGTTATTCATTGCTTACACTCACCTTATACGCTAATTCCTTCAAGGTGAGGCAGAATGTCCATGGTTGTTCCATAATGCAATCGAGGGATCACGACCTTACGTCACCCCGATAGAGTATAGTTGATCTTGAGCCTTATGTATGTACTATGATAAGATAAGCATACCATGATGAGCACATTATGATGATGATGATGATATAACACCGCGCCTAGTTGGTCGGGCAGTCACCGCTAAGGCGGGCAGCTATATGTATACACCATGGCCAGATGGCATGGGCAGACACCATTAGTGGGCGGCATGAGATGATACCCCGGACGTGGGAGGCCTGGACGCAGGCTAATGTTATTGATTATCACACCGATTCAATATGGACGGGCAGCTTATACATTTTGCATATATGATATGATGATGAGTATGAGTAAGATAACATGCATGACTTATTTTCTTTATACTTGATAGTCAGATTCAAATGTTCCATATTGATATCACTCCCATTATCATTGTCTTATTTCATTGTTTATGCCTCTCATACTCAGTACAATGTTCGTACTGACGTCCGTTTTCTTTGGACACTGTGTTCATGCCCACAGGTAGACAAGGAGGAGAGCTCGACCCAGATTCGTAGTAGCTGTCAGCTGATTTGAGAAGCACTCCATTGTCCCGGAGGTGCTTATGATTACTCTTTTGTGTATATAGTCATGTATATGTATTTTGGGCATGACGGGGTCTTGTCCCGTCCTTGCGTTCAGTACTCCAGTAGAGGCTCGTAAATGCGCAGTGTGGGTTAGATGGTCTCACGAGATGCTTTCATGTACATGTATATATTATTTTGATGGCCGAGAGGCTTATGCATATAAAAGTATTTTTGTGTTCTCAAAATGAAAAGATGATTTTCTTATGTCCTAAATATAAATCGATAAAAGAGCATTAAATGAGTAAGATGAGTAGCAGAACGAGTGGTGCTCGGTGGCTAGCCCCGGGTACCCGTCACGGCTCCTAGATGGGTCGTGACAAAAGTGGTATCAGAGCGGTTCAATCCTAGGAAGTGTCTACGAGCCGTGTCTAGTAGAGTCTTGTTTATGGTGTGTTGCGCGCCACATCAATAAACAAGAGGCTACAGGGCATTTAGGAAAAATGACCATCCTTCTTCTCATGAGATCGTGCGATAGAGCCATGTTTAAGATTTTATCCTCCCTAATAATGTGTTGTGATTTCAGAATGCCGCCAAAGGGAAAGGCTACAGCCGCCCAGAGGGGCAAGGCTACGACAAAGAGGCGCGTAGAAAGAGAGCCTCCGATGAACATAGAAGAGGGTGAATCGCATAATGAGGCCCTGTCTAATACCTCTTCTACCCCGCCTAATGTGGAAGAGCAAGGAGTGGCCCCAGCTCCAATTCCTCCACCAGTTGCTTCGGGTCGACAATTGACCGAGGCCATCCAGTTATTGACGCAATTGGTTGCCGTACAGGCGCAACGACAGAATGTGGGTTCCAGTGACCGGGCAGCAAGCACCAAAGCCCGTGATTTTATGAGCCTAAATCCTCCGGAGTTTTTCGGGTCAAAGCCGGACGAAGACCCGCAAGGTTTCATAGATGAGGTGTTGAGGACATTGAAGATTGTCCATGCCTCCGAAACTGAATCCGTGGAGTTGGCATCTTATAGACTCCGGGGTGTGGCTATTTTATGGTATAACAACTGGGTAATGTCACGAGGAGAGAATGCGCCTCCTCCGGTTTGGCAAGAGTTTTTGGATGCTTTTATTCGTCACTATTTGCCACCCTAGGTCCGCCGAGCTAGAGCGGATAGATTTCTGAATTTGAAGCAAGGAAACATGAGTGCCCGGGAGTATAGCCTGCAATTTAATTCTTTGGCTAGATATGCCTCGGCTATTGTGGCCGACATGGGGGATCGGGTACATAGATTTGTAAGTGGCCTAGGGCCACATTTATTCAGAGATTGTTTGACAGCTTCCTTGCAAGACGGGATGGATATTTCCCGAATACAGGCCCATGCACAGAATTTGGAGGGGCGACAACAACAACAAAGAGGCGACCGTGATGTCGATAGAAGACAAGGCAAGAGGGCCAGATCCACGGGAGCTACCAGTGAACATAGAGGGGGATCAAGGCAGACATATTCTGGGTACTCAGGCCAGTCAGGGACAAGTGCACCTCCTCGATTCACAGGTAGGAGATTTGATCGCTCTTTCCATTCAGGACAGGGCCAGAGTTCGAGGGCCTCAGATTTCCAGTTCAGAGAAGACTATAGTCAGAGGAGACCTCCAGTACCGCGATGCAGCCAGTGCGGTAGATTGCATTCCGGATAGTGTCGCCAGGGTTCGGACGCTTGTTATACTTGTGGTCAGGTGGGGCATATGATGAGGGATTGCCCGTCGATGAGTGGCAGAGTTGGAGTTCAGCCTACAGGTTCAGCAGCTGGCTCTTCCTCAGCGCACCCGGTAGGGCAGGCTCCCCAGATGTCAGCAGGCCGAGGTAGAGGCAGAGGGGCAGCATCTACTTCATGTGCCACTCAGCCCCGTGTATATGCTTTAGCGGGACGACAGGACCTTGAGTCCTCCCCGGACGTTGTTACAGGTACATTGTCTATATTCTCCCGTGATGTATATGCACTGATAGATCTGGGTTCTACTCTTTCCTATATTAATCCGTACGTTGCTGGTTGTATTGGGGTGAAACTTGAGCCGATCAGACCTTTTGAGGTGACTACTTCGGTTGGTGATCCCGTGATAGCAAGGCAAGTGTATAAAAATTGTGTAGTTGTGATATGTGATCGCCAGACAAAAGCTGATTTGATTGAGCTGGAAATGGTAGACTTCGATGTAATTATGGGTATGGATTGGTTGGCATCATGCTATGCTAATGTCGATTGTCGAACGAAAGTAGTTCGATTCCTTGATCCGGCATACACGGCCCCCAGCCCTGCCTTGCGAAATTATTTTTTTATGTTATGCCTGAGTGGGAGTTCAAACCCAGAACCTCAGGTATTCGCCCAACTTTCCAAGCAAAGGGCAAAACTTAAGACCACAAATATGAGGGGAAAAATTTAAAGACCACAAATATGAGGGGAAAAATTTAAAGACCACCCCAAAAGAAGGGTAATCCGCGCAAAAAAATGTTCCTTTGGCCCCTACATCTACTTCTGTTGCTACTTAATTTTACCTTTTTTATCTCAATTTATGTGATACAATTTAAATTTCACGAGTCAAACAAGAAAATCTTTGACCGCAATTTATTTGTATGTCTTTTAAGTATTTTAAATTGTTTATTATTATTTTTTACCCGGAAATCGCTTCAATTGAATTTGTGTTCGTGGCAAAGGACACGTGGATCAAAGTGACCAGTAAAATAGTACTGTATGCAAATAGATTAGACCAAAATAGAATAAAACAAAGCAAGGTTAGGGTAGCCTTAGTCTTGACTGGACCCGGTACTAGTTTCTCTAGCCAAGCTTGTGACTAATAACTTAGTTAAATAGAAAAGAACTTTAAAATGAGGCAACTGTATATGGGTGTTGTATATTCCTCTTGAATTTCGTGTCCTTACAATGAGAATGACAATCTCTATTTATACTATCTGCCCATAATGTGCATTAATTGTGTAATAATAATAAGCAATAAAGAAGACCATTAAGCCTAATAACACCAGAAGATAACGTTCAACCCAATCTGTAACGGCTGCCCGTTGAGCTCTCCTCCGGTGCCATTCCAACAGCCTTCTAGACCAAGCGGTACCTCCGATACAATGAAATTACTTCAGGTGACACTAAGTGCTGACTCACCCTTGACTTGTCCACCTAGCCATGTGGTTTAACGGTACTGGTCCAGTTGGGTTGTACGAATTTAGCCCAATACAATTGTAACTTATAGTACTTTTATGTATTTTTTAAATATGTAAATTATTTTTCAAAAAACTTAAATACTGTATGTTCGAATTTTCAGTCAAAATAAAGAAATTTGACTCTCGAAGTCGGAACTTTATCACATAAATTGGGACAAAGGGAGTAATTTTTTACCTTGACAATTTGATACTTCCAACTACGTAAGTTTTCTTTTCTCGAGAATATTCTCCTTTAAGGGTGTGTTCGGTATGGAGGAAAATGTTTTCCTAGAAAATGTTTTCCTAGAAAATAAGTGAAGTTCTTACTTATTTTCTCATGTTTGTTTGGTTGATCGAAAATGTTTTCCGGAAAATACTCATCCAATCCTCACCAACTCCAACCCAACCCCATACCCCCACCCCACTCCCACCCACCCACTTACGGCCCCACCCCCCCCCCCTTTCCAAAAAAAAATTCTTTTTATTTTTTATTTTTTGCACCCCCACCCCCAACCCTCACCAACTCCAACCCAACCCCATACTCCCCCACCCTACCCATACCCCACTCCCACGCACCCACCCCTACGCCCCCACCCCCTCCCCCTCCCCTCCCCCTCCCCTTCGCCCCCACCCCCTTCTATTTTTTTTTTTTTTGCACCCCCACCCCAACCATTCCCATAACCCATACACCACCCCCTTCCCCGCACCCTACCCCCCACCCACCCTCCCCCCACAACATTTTTTTTTGAAGTTTTTAATTTTTTCTGAATTTTCGACACGACCACATCCCCTATCACCCCCCTTGCGTGGAACCTATACCACACCAACAACCCCCCCCCCCCTCAACCCCAACAATTTTTTTGAAGTTTTTTATTGTCTTCTGCGGGTTTCTACACCCCTTACCCCAAAAAAAAAAAATCTTTTCACCACCTACCACCAAATGTCAAAACTTTTTTTTCAAAAAACATATTTTGGGTGGGGGGTAGGGGGTGCAGGTGGGGGTGCGATGGTAGGGTAGGGTGCTGGGTGGGGGTGCAAGAAAAAAAAAGTCAAAACCTTTCATTCAAAAAAAAAAATTGTGTGGGGGTAGGGGTGGGGTAGGGTGCTGCTTGGGGTGGGGTAGGGTGCTGCTTGGGGTGGGGGTGGAAAAAAAAAGTCAAAACCTTTTTTTTCAAAAAAAAAAAATTTTTGTGGGGGGTGGGGGATGCGGGGGTGGGGTAGGGTGCTGGGTTGGGTGGGGTGCAAAAAAAAATCAAAACCTTTTTTTTCAAAAAAAATAATTTTTTTGGTGGGGGGGTGGGGTAGGGTGCTGCTTGGGGTGGGGGTGCAAAAAAAAAAGTCAACCTTTTTTTCAAAAAAAATAATTTTTTTGGGGGGGGGGGGGGGTAGGGTGAGCGAGGCATGGGGGAGGGGTGGTGCGTGGGGGTGGGGTGGTAGGGTGGGTGGGGGTTGGGAGTGGTTGGGATTTGGTGGTTGGGGTTGGGTTTAGGGGTGGGCGTTCGGTTTTTCGGTTCGGTTTTATCAAACTTCGATTTGGCTATTTCGGGTTCGGTTTTTTGAAGGTGGACACCAAACACCGAACCAAACTAGTTCGGTTCGGTCTTTCGATTTCGGTTTTTTAAAGTTCGATTTCAAATTTTTCAATTCGGTTTTTTTAATATAATATTAGAAGCGATTCCATTGACACTAATTCATATTCTCAAAAGCAATAAAACATAAAACTGATAAATTGAAATCAAAATCAAACAAACAGGATACACAAGAACGGAAAACTATAATCATGACATAGGATTAGTAGGCGTTATATACATACCGTAAGAATAATTAAGAAAACACATAAAGGACATACATTAATCCTAAAGAGACATCCTAGTAACCTTTCTTTGTTAAGGATATTTGATTTTTTCAATTGAAGTGGAAAATTAGGGATACAAATGCAAAAGAGGACTTATTACAATTGGGTTTTTTTTGCTTTAAACTTAATGGGCCTGGACTATTTTAATTTTTTTGGGTAATGTATTAAATTTCGGTGCGCGTTCGATTTTTCGGTTTCTGTTTTTTGACGATGGACACCAAACACCGAACCAAACTAGTTCGGTTCTGTTCAGTTTGTTGAAGTTTCGGTTTGGTTCGGTTCGATTTTTTGATTTTCGGTATTTATGCCTAGCCCTAGTTGGGTTGGGTGGTGGTAGAGTGGTTGGTGGAATGAACTTGTGAACTTGTTTTCCCTACTTTTATTAGGGAAGTCATTTTCCCCAATTTTGAGAAAAATATTTTCCAAAATTTTTAACCAAACGAACATGAGAAAATTGGAAAACATTTTCCAGAAAATGTTTTCCCCCGTACCGAACACACCCTAAGTTATTGTACATAATACTAACATGTTTTCCTCTCTCATAAAATGGAGAAAAATATTTTTTCTGATCCACCACATTTGTCTTTCGAACAATCTCGTGCATGCCAGTACAAACTTCTTAACTATTTACTACTAATTATTAAAAGAATATCTATTAAATGTAAAAATACATGTTCAAGCTGAGGCTTGAAATCTCGACTACATTAAGCTAGTAACGTGCTTGAGCAGTAGGACTAGGAAATGTTTTGTTTAATACAGTCAAGTTATGTAATATATACGAATTTTCTTACATTTTATTTATTTGTAGAAAATTTCCGATCCGTGTCATCATTGCCGGTTTCCAGGAAGACCGTCTGTGGCTAAAAGACTTTGCAGCCGATTCATCTATTCTATTAGTTCTTCTCTGACAGAACATTCTATTTAAGCCCTAATACTGATCCTATTGCCTTTACTCCTACTACCCTACTACCAAGACCAGTAAGACCAACAGCAGCGGATTCAAGATTGGCCTAAGGTGACTCCGTCCCCTATATCCGATAATTGTGATGAACCTGTATCCGAAAATAATACTTAAACCAGAAACTAGTAATTTCAAAAAATAAAACCAGAATCTGAAATTTTTAGAATAACAGACTCTAAAAAATGTAGAAGAATTAAATCGAGTCCACTGAATGCACAGTGTGTCCTTAAGGAAATTATTCTCCTCAATGTACCCATGGTTGTGGAATATATCCTCCCAAGATAGAACGATTTACTCACCGTTGTAACGTTCCTGCAAACTCTGGCGACAGCGAACTCACTCGAAAGCTGTAAATCACATGAAAATTTATTATTGTGCAAGAAGAAGAAGAGAGGAGAAGATCAAAAAATTCGTAAGGAATATCTAAAGATCAAAACGTTATATATAGCCATGAAACCATTGGTTCAAAAAGGTCACATCCTTTCAGATAGGTTGTATTCTTAACAGATGGGCGGGAATTTTTAAATTATTCCGAAAAAGGAAAAATGGGTCAGAAATGGATCCGGGTCATATTAATCCGGAACCCGGGTCATGATTTGGATAATTAATTAATAATTAAAATTAATTAAATTTGGTCCAAAATCATTTGACCAAATCTTAAGCCGAAGACTAGCCGAGCGACAACGACGGCGCGAGGGGAGATCCTCTTCTCAACTATTTATGAGCTAGAAGATGTTCATCTATATATAAGTACAAGAACTTTCCTTTCCACAACCAATGTGGGAGAAATGCTTCATCCAAAAAGCAACAAAGGAACAATTCAAAATTTTCATTTTCCCTCCATTTCCCATTCATCTAACATTAAAACCCAACAATCCCCCACATGAATGGGGAATGACTATAAGATAAAGGAATGCACGGACAAGTGTGTGATTTACATGTAAAGATTAATTACATCTGGATAAGTAGGTTTCCCTTTGAACTTTCTGTAGTGAACTTATATCGGATGTACTCGGTCAATCGGTAGATATGATATCTTTGAACCGTCGAGCTAACAACATAAGTCACACAATTAACCCTTAACCATCTATGGTTCTCACAGTTGTGTTCGTTTCAGCCATGAACACCGCCTGGTTTCATGACTGCATAGAGAATGGGCCTTTACTTTCATTCTCCTTGAAGCGGCTTATACTTCACACTCACATAGGTCATTTCTAAACGTGTACACTATTTGGTCATATCTATGCCAAACTAAGAAACCATTAAAAAACTTTGATGCTTTATTAACTCATTAAAAAGACTTAACACTTTATCCTTGTTTCTGAACATTGTCTTCATCATGAGAATGTGTTGAGTTATTTGAAAATGTTGAACCGTCATTCATAACTTTGTTTGATCTCTTTGAACCTAGCTTTTGGGATATCCAGTCTACTAGGTAGAGTTACTGTCATGTTGACTTGTCCTAGGCCTTAATCCCATTCTCCTCGATGATCTTTCAACTGCCTCTCTAGTTAGGCCTTTTGTAAATGGATCCGACACGTTATCTCTCGACTTTACATAGTCAATAGTGATAACTCCACTAGAGAGTAGTTTTCTAACGGTATTGTGTATCCATCGTATGTGGCGAGATTTCCCGTTATACAAAACGCTGCCTACCTTACCTATTGCCTCTTGACTATCACAATGTATGCATATAGGTGCCAAAGGTATGGGCCAAAATGGAATATCTTCCAAAAAATTCCGGAGCCAGTCAGCTTCTTCACCAGTCTTGTCTAAAGCTATAAATTCAAATTCCATTGTAGAGCGGGCGATGCATGTGTGTTTGGATGATTTCCAAGACACTGCTCCTCCACCAAGGGTGAAAACATATCCACTTGTGGATTTAACTTCAGATGATCCGGTGACCCAGTTTGCATCACTATATTCCTCAATTACTGCGAGATGTTTATTATAGTGCAAAGCATAGTTTTGCGTGTGTTTTAAATACCCCAAAACTCATTTCATTGCCATCCAATGAGTTTGATTGGGATTACTCGTGAACCGATTCAGCTTATTGATAGCACATTCTATATCTGGTCGCGTACAATTTATGATATACATCAAACTTCCCAATACTCGTGCATAGTCCAATTGTGAATCACTTTCACCTTCATTCTTTTGAAGTGCCGAACTTACATCAATTGGAGTCTTTGCAATATTGAAATTCCAATACTTGAACTTGTCAAGTACCCTTTCAGTATAATGAGACTGTGATAATGCTAGACCTTTTGAGTTTTATGAATCTTAATTCCTAAGATCAAATCAGCAACTCGTAAGTCTTTCATGTCAAATTTGCTAGCAAGCATACGCTTAGTAACATTTATGTCGGCAATATCTCTACTCATTATCAACATGTCATCAACATATAAACAAACAATGACTTCATGATTTAGAGTATTTTTAATATAGACACATTTGTCACTCATTAATTTTAAATTCATTTGTCAACATTGTTTGGTCAAATTTTGCATGTCATTGTTTGAGTGTTTGTTTTAGTCCATAAAGTGACTTAACAAGTTTGCACACTTTCCTTTCTTTATCAGGAACCACAAAACCCTCAAGTTGTTCCATGTAATTTTCTTCCTCCAACTCTCAATTTAAGAAAGCTGTCTTAATATCCATTTTATGGATTTCAAGACCATACACGGCCGCTAGTTCTAGTAACACCCGAATGGATGTTATCCTTGTTACCAGCGAGTATGTGTCAAAATAATCAAGCCTTTTTTTTTTTATATATAACCTTTAACAACAAGTCTTGTCTTATATTTTTCAATAGTGCCATCAGCTTTCATTTTCCTTTTAAAAATCCATTTCGATCCTAAGGGTTTATTTTCAGGAGGAAGATCAACCAATTCCCATGTATGGTTGTTCAAGATTGATTCAATCTCACTATTGACTGCCTCTTTCCAAAATGGTGAATCTGAAGAAGACATGGCTTCTTTAAATATTTGAGGCTCATTTTCAAGCAAAAATGTCACAAAATCCGGTCCAAAGGAAGTAGATGTCCTTTGACGTTTGCTACGCCTTGGATCCTCTTTACTTGGTGTATTTTCCTTTGGTTGTTCTTGTGGTCGTTTAGATCTTTCGCTAGACGACTCACACTCATTTTTATACGGATAAATATTTTCAAAGAATTCAGCATTATCTAATTCAATTACCATATTAACATGAATGTCAGGATTTTCGAATTTGTGAACCAAAAACCAACATGCTTTACTGTTGGTAGTGTTACGGTTCACATTTACGCGGGTGCATAAAAGCTACTACGAACATGTTGGTGCTCTTTCGGACTTTATTTTTAAAAGAGTCGCCACCTAATTTTTAGGAAACTAGAAAAACCAAGGGTGAAGGATTTATTCAAATATCGTGATAAATCTTTCGTAATCCAAAGTTCTAGGTAAATGTTTTGGTGATCCCCTAGGGAAGGTATTATGCACTCTAGTATTTAAAACAAGTTTTATCTTGTGAAAATAATGTCTCTTACTATTATGAATCTAAAAAATGGATCCCGGAGTTGGGTTTAAAGCCCAAAAAATTCCTTTCGTTTTTTGTCGAACTTGGCCCAGGTTGCATAATTTGTTTATTTCAACATTAGCCCAGAACTGAATTCATATTTTTTGCAAAAATGTACTCTTTGTTTAAAAACAGTGATCTGTTTTGTTACAAAACAAACAACACTGATACTTTATAGTTTGGAAATCCTTTAATTTTTTGTCTAACTTGTGTCAAAATCATTTTTCATTTGCTCGTTTACACTTCAAAATTGTTGTTCTTGGTCCAGATTTTTAAAATTCGTTTGTGGACTTAAGGTCTACTAAACGGCGTAAGCACTGTTGTCCTAAGACGGCTAGTTCATAGACATAAAGATTTCTATAATATATGAGTTTTCTCTACAAGTTTTATAAGTACAACTACAATAAATTTACCAATATAAGAGAAACGTAAATACTAAGTTAAATAAAGAGGAAGATAGGTTAGGGGCGTACCAAGCCCCTAGTTAGCCATTTTCACCCATGGCTGGGCCTTCTACACGTACGCTATTTGCTTCCATCTTCACGGACAAGGATTTTGTAAAGAATTCTCCTATTGGCCCAATAGGCTGGCTGGACCTCGGCCCAAGTGGCCATGCAGTGAGGAGGGGTAAAGAAAGAGGAGCCCTGTTTGTTTATATTTACTGAACTTATCACTATTAGATACACATAATGTACAAACACATAAATAGGAAAACACATATATGGGCACAGCTTATAATTATTGGGCCTGAAAGCCCTAGGTTGAAATTAAAAGGAGGCCTGCTCGAGCCCCATTTGATTCTCCTATTTTTAGACTAAGCGAATTAAGCCCACTCCTGTGTTGGACTGAAATGGACCAGGCCCAAGTTCGCGCTAAGTCTAGTTTTGGACTAATATTGAAGCTTTAGAAGTTTCTATCTTCTTTGTACTCAAGGCATATGACTATCTCACTCACATATAGCTCTGATATGCCCATTTGCACATGTGATATGTATATCAATGTATACCATCAGTATATTCCTCTTTTTTTTATTTAACCTATGCATAGTCAAGCAGGTCTGCTCTTGAAACTTGAAACCTTTAAGTACATGGCCAAACACAAACATTTTAGTCTTTCCAGATTTTAGAGCAAAGTCTAAGTTTAGATTAAAGTCCATATGAACACAAGTTTAATCAGATAAAAACTGCAGGATGATCCCAACATATTCAACATCAAGCTTTAATGACTAACAATGGATAAAGACAAGTATAATCCAAACCAAGCACTTATTATGCCCACAAATCTTGGCAATGCTGACCAGGAAACAAACATATTCATCTAATGAATCCAGCACAGAACCAGGAATAAAAAACAGAAGAATACAAGTTCATGAACTAAATGACCAAAACAGATGAGTATAAAGTGCTGTCAATTCACATGAATAGGTATAGCACTGGGAAGATGCAAGCTTAATCCAGAGAAGAGGGATATTCAGACAAGGATGCAAGTCTTACACTATAACTTGTATATTATGAAGAGGAAAACTATGATATTTCTTTGAACTGGCAACGCCTTAAAAATACAGGATGGCACAAGAGTTCAATAAAAGGTCATGCGGTCAGTGTTCTAATATTCATTTTTTAGGACAACTTTAATCACTTACCGTTCAGTTGACTGGTTCCCTTTTTCTTCTAGAAAATCAATAGCATCAAACAGACAGACTCATCTTTTAACATTGACAGCTTGTTTAGACCCTTAACCAATTCATTTAATTTCCACCCTTTGGTTCAGTGATGAGGATGAAAAAATCAATGAGGCACTCATACGGCAAATACCCACCCCATGTTCTAATATTCATTTTTTAGGACAACCATAATCACTTACCGTTCAGTTGACTGGTTCCCTTTTTCTTCTAGAAAATCAATAGCATCAAACAGACAGACTCATCTTTTAACATTGACAGCTTGTTTAGACCCTTAACCAATTCATTTAATTTCCACCCTTTGGTTCAGTGATGAGGATGAAAAAATCAATGAGGCACTCATATGGCAAATACCCACCCCATGGACTTTCAGAGTATGCCATGGCACCTTTTATTTGGAAGAGGGTACTATAAACCGAGTAGGGCCTGGTTCTCCCCCCCCCCCCCCCCCCCCTCTTTCTCTCTCCTTAAGGCACCTTAAAAAGGCTGCTCCGTTTGTCAAGTGGCTTTGGTTTGTCTATGACCTATGATCATACAAACCCAATCACTAAATCAATCCCAACTAAATACTTTTAACTGATAGTGACACAGTTTGCATCTAAGTTAATCCCAGCCTAGGATTCCTAATTAGGAAATTACTCTTAACCCTTCAAATTACCACAGAGACTTAACAAGCTTATGTATTCTCTTTTAAGACTAACTTACACATGTTAAAGCAAGATAGAACCAGAAACATATGTCCAGTCTACAGGGAAAAATCAAACAACTCTACGAATCTCATTATTTTGACTATGGTATTTCATACACTCTATTTGAACCATAGCTTTGAGCAATGACACAAGACAGTCAAAAAGGAAAGACTTGGATAGATTAATTTTAGAAGAGATAGGTTCTTATGATAGGTACAAATCTACAACAAGTTCATTAACACCCCACAGTCAGGTCTGAGTCAGATGAGAAAACCATTATGGTCTTATGGTTACCTTATCAGTTAGCAGAGATCTATTTCTAGTTCATTTTAGTGACTACAAACCTAGTTTGTACCTGAAAGGAATTCACTCTTCCTTTCCAAACTCAAACAGATCTTTAAATTTGAAAATATGATCCAATTTGAGAAGACAGATTTTAGAATATGATCTAAACCAGGGCAGATTCATGAGAGACTAGGTATTTAAGCAAACAAGTCAAGACAAGGGATTGAACTAACTCATAACATCAAACAAACTAACCAGTGCCATATTCAAGCCCTTAGTCATACTGATTTTGAGATTACTAAGAGATCTAGGTGGGTTAAACCACATTTTAAACTTGAACTAGATGGGAGAATGGTTTTGTGACCTTAAGCTATTAGCAAGCTAGCCATTTGAACCATCATCACTGATCAAACATCAACTAATTTCAAATTTCATTCTTTAGTCCTAAGCATAGCCTAGCTTAGAACCCCTGTTTGATTACCAAGCTTCTCATTCGTTATGACTACTATTTTGAGACTGACTTAAATCACTTACAACCATCCTCATTTACAAACAAGGACCATTAGAATTCATGACCAAATAGACATCCTCTAATGCATCAATGGTCTGATAACAACCCAAAGCATAATCAAATTCGAAGCAACAAGGCTTGTGAGATGCGCAGAGCCAAAACAGGTCTATCAACACTCACATATTCAAACTAATAGATCTTAGCAAGGGACTTGGACACTTGTAACTACAAACAACCATGCTAGTTTTTTTTTATCTAAGCCACTAATTATCTTATTCAAGGCTGTCTAGGTGTTTGTGTGGTCAAGTTATATGTTCAAGCTTAAACTAGATGATGCTGTAGTCTTATAATCCCAAGTTATCAGTTGACAAACCATTTTAAGTCATTTCCAATAACCAAAGTCAAAGTTGAAATCAAACCTTTTATTTCTAGTTGAACCTTAATTCTGAAATTTCTTGAATAACATGCCTACTTCACTTCAGGTAATCAACCATCAGGGATTGACTCAAACAAGTCACACCAAACCTCATTTAAACTAAACCATTAAAGTCCATGCTCAAATAAGCATATATAAACATATGGCTGATCTAAATGACTAACAACAACTGAAGCAAGATACTGGAACTAACCCAAAACATGACTAAATACTTACACTAAGCATGGCTTTGATAACATAATACTTAACTAAGCAGAATATAAACTAATACTTAAACTGAACAAAATAAAAAAAAGCAATAACAAGATAAAGTATTACCTTTTTTATGCACAACCGAGTCAAGAGTGAACTTGGAGCTCCTTTGTGCTTCCAAAATCAAACTCAGCCACACAAAAGTAAAATCAAAATTGTAAAACTTGAATACCCAACTTAACAGTTAAGCGAAGAAACAAATTTTTGAACTGAAAACGAAAAGCCCCAATTTCGAGTGTAAGATACTCAAATTCGGGTTCTATGCCTCTGTCTGTGTGTGTCAATGCAAAGCTTGGGGTTCTATTTATAGAACCCCAAAAATGATAGAAAAGCCCCAATATTTCGATGTGGGACTTGCTAAAATTTCACAATTCTCTCACTCGTTTTTGAAGTAAACAAACAGATTTCAACCATATAACAAACGAACAGCTCGATTAAGGCCGAATCATCCTTGATCCGCTTGGTTCTTTGGAGAAACCAATGGGTTTCAAATTACGCAAGGACGAAGCCATTAATGTTAACTAGTCGATTTGACGGAAAGTAAAGAAAAAGAATTGAAAAAGGTATGGCAAACTGTACTTTAGGCGTCATTTGGTGGAAAGAGGTTTCACCACAATAAATGCGGCCTGGAGACGGACATGCGAGGCCTGTAAAATCCTGGGGAGGGCCTTTTCGCCACCCTGGCAGCGAAGTGTCGTTGGAAGAGAGGGGAAAAGGAGGTGGCGGCGCTAGGGTTTCACCCTAGCCGCCTCCCCTCTCTCTCAACCTAAGGTTTGTTTGGTTTTGTGGAAATGAAAATGGAGGGTGGGGTATTACTTCCTCCTTTCATTTAACCGATCTCTTGGGCCGGGTCAGTCCCTTTGTGGACCGGGCTCGGCCAAATAATCAAAAACGAATAGGACGGCCCAAATGCCCATACATGCAGAACATGTCCATTCAAAAAATGGTTTATCAATTAAATATTCCACCTATGACCCAAATTAACCTTAGTTAGCTAATTATTCCATTTAAAATACAGCTAATCATACAAAGTTAAAAATTTCAAATCTAGCCTTAATTAATTTTTAACTTGTGAATTTAATCATCTCAAATGAGACCCAAATCAAATCCATTAAACCACAAAGGGTTAATTTTGCAATGACCTTAATGGTCTTGAAACATGAATTGGTTATTCAAATTAATGGCTATAAAAATAATTAAGGAGATTAAAGGCTAATTTTGCAATAATAACACTAATTGATGAAAATCATGAGAATTGGTGATTTAAATAAAATCAAAATTAAATCAATTAAACCATAAGAGGCTAATTTTGTAAAAATGATCTTAATCGACCAAAGGGATAATTTTGCAAAATGATTAACTCATTACTTGTGGTATTTAATCACAACTATTCACCAGATTATTTATTATTAATTCCACAAATTATGCAAATAGCATGAAAGTTCAAGAATTTAAAATTGAAGGGGTAAAATGGTCAATTTTTTTAATTTGTCAGATCTTTCGGATTAATCAGAGTGAAATGCTTGCTATTTGATTTTTCTGATAAGTCTTTGATAGTTAAATAATTAAATGAACAACTATTTCAAATTATCTTCTTGATTGTACTTTGGAAAGGACTTTTATTTAATTATAAAAGCATGTAAATTCATTTCAAACTATTTTTTTTTATAGTATTATGGAAATTATTTCACCAAATGAAATGGTAAAATACTATTAAAATAATTTTAATAAAATCATTTAATTGTTTAGGAAAAAACGTACATTTCACTCTGTCCGATATCCCGGGGTTCTGAACAATTAAAATAAATTACGGGAGGTCAAAAATCAGGTATCAACAGGTAACATATCCAATGAAATCACAATCCACAGTTTTTGGTCCTATTTTGACCCTTTTGGGTATAGGAACTTGTACTTTAACTAAGCACCCCCCCCCCCCCACACTTTGAAATATCTCAAGTTGGGTTTTCTTCCTTTCCATTTTTCATATGGAATAGATTGTGTTTTGAATCACCCAATTTGAAAGGAAAAAAACTCTATTCTCTCTCCTCCCATGCAAACCCTAGTTTGAAAACCCTAAACTTTCTATGGCCACTCCGGCCACTGGCCAGCCGCCGCCTCTGGTGGTTGGTCAGCCTCTCTCTCTCTTCATGATTTCCCTCATCTCTCTACGTCCAGCAATCCTCAACATCCAAAACTAGCAACTACTACGAACAATGAACCAAAATATCTCCATACTCTTATGCATGAAGCTGTTGAAACTCCCATGCAGACGTGTGAACCCATTCCTATGAAGAAGGTGGAGATTATAGATGGTAAACACGTTGTAAGATGGTCCTTCTCTGAATTCTTACGAATGGAGATGATTGAAAACCTACAAAATGCCATAGTTGGTAAGTTTTCGTATGGATGGCCCGAGTTAGATGAACTTAGAACTATTATACCTCAACAGTGTGCTGCAAAGTGTAATTGTCGTGTAGGATTCTTGAGAGATAGACATGTATTAATAAGATGTGATTTAAGAGAATATTTTATTACTATCTCGTCAAAAAGTGTTTTTTGGTTGAAATCAAAGGATGGTCACTCTTATCAAATGAGGCCTTTGATTTATGATTCTAAGTTTAGTATTGAAAAGGAGACTTCAATTGCTATGGCTTGGATCTCGTTTCCAAACCTTCTTCCTACCTTTTTTGTCAAGGAATCTTTATTTACATTGGCATCAGCTGTGGGCAAACCAATTCAACTTGATGCTGCTACTATCAATAATACTAGGACAAATAGTGCAAGAGTGAAAATGCAAGTAGATTTGCTTGCAGCTTTGCCTAAGTCTGTGTGGATGGAGATTGAAGATGATGTTACTGTCACGACCCAGCTAGGGGCCGCGACGGGTACCCGGGGCTAACCACCGAGCACCGCTCGTACTATTACTTCTTAGACCCATTCAACAGTCATTTATCGATTTCATGCTCATTTTACAAAAGAAGCTGTTTTTCATTACAAAACGTAATGCTTTTATACAATAACATATATCAATACATTTACGCAATGTCCACGTCGTGAAACCACATAACCCACATTGAGTATCTACGAGCCTCTATGGAATTATATATACCAATATACACAAAAGAATCATCATAAGCACCTCCGGAACAAAGGAGTGCTTTCGGTCAGCTATCAGCTTCTAAGAGTCCGGAGCAAGGTCTCCTCCCTGTCTACCTGTGGGCATGAACACATCGTCCAAAGAAAACGGACGTCAGTACGAACATTGTACTGAGTATGTAAGGCAGGAATGAAATGAACAATGTCATAGAAGCACCATGAATCATAAGAAGAGATATAACCTGCTTGAGTGTTATAAGCAACATACTTTTTACATATATCACATTTTACATCATCATAGTATATGTGTTATCACATCCCATATATCATCACATTCATCATCACATACATCATCACATACTTCATCACGTACATCATCACATCGTACTCCGCATCATTACCAGCGTCCGGGTAATCCTCATATGCCGCCCACTAGTGGTGATCATGCCCGACCCTCTAGGCTCGGTGTAAACATAGAAGCCCGCCTTAGCGGTGACATGCCCGACCATCTAGGCTCAGTGTAAACATAGCAGCCCGCCTTAGCGGTGACATGTCCAGCCAAATAGGCGCGGTGGAATCTTATCATCACAAAATCAATCATAACACATCACTATTACACATCTCATAGCATAACATTATTTTACCATTTCTCGGCGTCTTATACATATCATCATCGTATTACAACTAGCATTGTTAATCATCTTTTAGACATATCATATATTAGTATTAAGAGCATACATTAAGCTTTAAGAGCAACCACACTATGTCGGGGTGACGTAAGGTCGTGAACCCCCGATTGTATTATGTACGTTTATGAGTATCGTACAAGTCGACTGGCCATCAACCCGCTCGCCGAACCGGACCACTATAGCCTTTTTGGCTCCCAAGTATAAATAGGTGGTCCACGACCCTATTTCATATTTTTCTCCTTCCAAAAATCATAAAACCCTAATATATTCTCTCCCAATATTTTTCATCATATTAGTGAAGATTTGACAAGATTCGGACACCGTAAACCCAAGATGGTGGAGAAGAAGGTTGCTTCTAGGGTTTCTTCAAGTTGTGGAGTTTAGGGAGTTGAAGTTAAAGTGATTCTTGGGATTCTTGACCCCTCAAGGTATGTAAATGATTTCTACCCTTATATTTAAGTTGGTTATCAAGAGTTTAGTGATGTTAAGTAAAGAAAAGGTAATTGTGGAAGTGTTACGTTGATGAAAGGCAATGTAGTGATATAGGGTTGTTTTAGGAGATGATTGGAGACGGGTTTACGTATATTTTGATATATATATGTGTGTGTGTGTTGTCATTGTTGATGTGAGTATTTTAGTTGATGTGGGATCGAATGAGAAGTTGGAGAGTTGTAAGCTTATAAGGTAATTATTGTTTATAGTTCGTTGAGCTTTATACGTATTTGAGGATGGCTAGTAAGCGAAGTAAATAGCCTAATTAAGCCCTATGTTATCTTAATTGTAAACTTGCAAGTTCACGAGGTAGAAGTTGGGTGATTGCGTATACTTCAAGGTATTATAAGACTAACCTTTCCTTCTTTTGGCATGATCCTATGATATGATCTAACAAGCGAGTAAGTGAGATTTCATATTACTCGACTCTTAGAAGTATTAGGAGTACTTCAGTCTTTGATGTTCATGTACCCCATTTATGAGTGATCCTTCTGTTCATGGGTCAAGTCTTATGTAGCCAGTCCTATTCATACAGTTTATCCATGCATTACATTCATTATATATTTATTTGCATTGACCCGTGACTAGAAGGCGTTATATACGCATTACTACTATGATGATGATATTGATTATGGCCACAGAGGAGCCAATATGATATGACGAGATCCCATATAGGCTTACAGGCGTTATATACGCACATACGTCAGGCGTTATATACGCACACATATAGATGCACGACCATCATTGATAGGTATGAGCATGCATATTATGTGCCCACAGAGGCATTGTCAGTTACGCAGACTTATGCAGATTCAGGCAGATACTAGTTCATACAAAGTACATGTAGTCAGTCATTTCAGTTTATGAGTTCAGATTTTATCCATGATTCTCGTGTCTATATATGTTGTTGTTCTTATGCCTTACATACTCGGTACATTATCCGTACTGACTTCCTGTTGCTCGGGGGGCTGCATTCATGCCCGCAGGTACAGGGAGACAGATAGGCGGTCCAGCTCAGTAGGACCTCTAGATCTAGCAGTGGTCAGTACACTCCATTTGATCCGGAGCTACAGTCAGTTTTGGTATGCCACCCTTTTGAGATATGTATGCATATGGGTGTGACAGGGCCCTGTCCCGTCCTTTCTACAACTTTCATTCCGGTAGAGCTTTGTAGACAGTTGTATGTAGTAGTCAGATGATGTAGCCTTGTCGGCTTCTATTCTTTTGTGTACAGTATATGTAGCAGCCTAGCTGGCTTGCACTGTTCTTTCGCATGTCGTGTATGGGTATGTTAATTGTACAGAGTTCTGATGTTTCCTTCTTATGAGATTAGTTTATGCCATTTATGGGCCTTTGATGTTCAGTATGTTTCAAATAAGTCTTTAGGGGTGTTTGGTCGCTAAAGGTCAGACTCCCATCACGGCTCATCGGTTTGGGTCGTGACAGAAGTGGTATCAGAGCAGTTTCGTCCTAGGGATGTCTACAGACCATGTCTAGTAGAGTCTTGTTTATGGGCGTGTTGTGCACCACACTCATAAACAGGAGGCTACAGGACATTTAGGATGATGTCGTTCTTTCTCTCTTAGATTGTGCGATAGAGCCCTGTGTTAAGCATTCGCTTCTGATGAATTGTTTTGATTTCAGCGATGCCCCGCAAGAAAGCTACAGCCATCCAGAAGGGCAAGAGAGTGGCCGGTGAGGTCATTAGTCATACTCGACAGGCCATGAAGGCCAGGATGAGATTCAGAGTGAGGGGCCGTCTGAGACGTCGCATACCCCGCCTCCAGCACCAGCCCCAGTTCCTCAGCCGGATGCAGAGCCTTGGACGTACGGGATGCTGTACGGTTGTTGACCAGATTAGTAGCCGCCCAGGCAAAGTAGCAGGGAGTTGGTAATGACCCAGCAGATAAGGCTAGTAGTTCGAGGGTTAAGACCTTCCTTGGGTTAGGTCCTCCTGAGTTTTCTGTGGTAAAGCAAAATATGGACCCCCAGGATTTTATTGATGGTATGCAGAGGACTTTGAGGGTTATGCACACGGATGAGGTTGAGTCAGTGGAGTTGGCTTCATATAGACTCCGGGATATTTCGATACAGTGGTATCAGGCATGGGAGTTATCTAGGGGAGAAAATGCCCCTCCAGCTGTGTGGCAAGAGTTCTCAGATGCTTTTCTTCGCCATTACTTTCCTCCAGAGATCCGACGGGCTCGAGCAGATAGGTTCCTATGTATTGAGCAGGGCAGTATGAATGTGCAAGAGTATTGTGTACACTTCGATTCCTTGGCTAGGTATGCCCCATCTATGGTGGCTGAGATGGAAGATAGAGTTCATCTCTTCGTGGCTGGGTTAGGGGCACACTTGATAGATGAGTGCACGACTACTGCATTACATCCAGGCATGGATATCTCCCGTATGCAGGCGTATGCACAGAATTTGGAGGATCGTAAATGCCAGCGGCGGATAGAGCGCGAGCGCGACCGGAGCCTTGGTAAGAGGGCTAGATCTTTCGATATGGTTAGTGAGTTTGGGAGAGGACAGAGACAACAACATCCCAGGTATTTTTATCAGCCAACAGGGAGTGCACCTCCACGATTTCAGGTCCGAGGTTTGACCGGTCTTCTTATTCCGGAGCGGGCTAGAGTTCGAGGGTGTCAGATTCTCAGTACCAGCCAGAGTCAGGCCAAGTGAGGCCCCCTTTGCTACGATGTACCAAGTGTGGCAAGTTACATGCAGGTTAGTGTCGGTTGGGCTCAGATGGTTGCTATACTTGTAGGCAGTCAGGCCACAGGATGAGGGAGTGCCCGATGGGTGTTGGTACAAGTATGGTCTGGCCTACAGGGTCTGTGGCTGGCTCTTCTTCTGCAGTGCGCCCTCCAGGGCAGGTTTTTCAGATACCAGCAGGGCCAGGTAGGGGGAGCAGGGCGAGCGTCCAGCTCGAGCTGTCCTCAGCACCGCGTGTATGCATTGGCTAGTAGGCAGGATCGTGAGACGTCTCCTGATGTTGTTATAAGTATATTATCAGTTTTCTCCCATGATGTTTATGCACTGATTGATCCAAGCTCCACTTTATCATATGTTACGCCCTTTGTTGCTAGAAAGTTTGGGGTAGAGCTCGAGTTGATTAGACCTTTTGAGGTGTCTACGCCAGTTGGTGATCTGATTATAGCTAGGCAGGTATACCGAGATTGTGTTGTTATAGTTTGTGACTGCCATACCATAGCAGATCTAATTGAATTAGATATGATTGATTTTGATGTCATTATGGGCATGGACTGGTTAGCTTCTTGTTATGCTAATGTTGATTGTAGAGCAAAGATGGTTCAATTCCAGTTTCCAAGCGAGCCAGTCCTAGAGTGGAAGGGCAATGCTGTTTTGCCTAGAGGTAGGTTTATTTACTACCTTAAGGCAGAGAAGATGATCAGAAAAGGGTATATTTTTTATCTAGTTCGAGTTCAAGATGTGCAAGCAGAGTCGCCGACTCTTCAGTCTGTTCCTGTGGTTAATGAGTTCCCAGAAGTGTTTCCAGATGAGCTTCCAGGCATCCCCCCAGAGAGGGAGATTGATTTTTCTATTGACCTATTGCCAGACACTCAGCTAATATCTATTCCTCCTTATAAGATGGCACCTGCGGAGTTGAAGGAATTGAAGGAGCAGTTGAAAGATTTGCTTGAGAAGGGCTTTATCAGGCCTAGTACATCACCGTGGGGAGCGCCGGTGTTATTTGTGAGAAAGAAGGATGGCTCTTTGCGAATGTGTATTGATTATAGGCAATTGAATAAAGTGACTGTAAAGAATAAGTATCCACTCCCGAGGATCGATGATTTATTCGATCAGTTGCAAGGCGCTAAATACTTCTCGAATATAGACTTGAGATCAGGATATCACCAGGTCAGGGTCAAGGAAGAGGACATTCCGAAGACGGCATTCCGAACTAGATATGGCCACTATGAGTTTCGTGTTATGTCGTTCAGGCTAACTAATTCCCCAGCTGTATTCATGGATTTGATGAATCGTGTATTCAGGCCTTTTCTAGATTTGTTCGTGATTGTGTTCATAGATGATATTCTGGTTTATTCGCCGTCAGAGGCTGATCATGCAGAACATCTGCGGACAGTGCTTGGAATTCTTCGAGGTAAAGAGTGGTATGCCAAGTTTTCTAAGTGTGAGTTCTGGTTGAACTTTGTGGCTTTTCTAGGTCACATTAATTTAGAGGAAGGCGTTAGAGTGGATGCCCAGAAGATTGAGGCTGTGAAGAATTGGCCTTGGCACCAATGGAGATACGTAGTTTCTTGGGCTTGGCAGGTTATTATAGAAGTTTTGTAGAAGGATTTTCCTCCCTTTTAGCCCCATTGACCAAATTGACTCAGAAATCAGCTAAGTTCCAATAGACAGATGCTTGTGAGCAAAGTTTTTAGACGTTAGAGGATAAGCTAACTTCAGCACCAGTTTTGACTCTTCCAGAGGGAGCAGATGGCTATGTGGTATATTATGATGCTTTAGGTGTTGGATTGGGTTGTGTATTGATGCAGCATGGTAAGGTTGTTGCTCATGCTTCCAGACAGTTGAAGAAGCACGAGAAGAATTACCAACCTATGATCTTGAGTTAGCGGTAGTGATTCATGCCTTGAAGATACGGAGGCACTACTTATACGGAGTCCATGTTGATATTTATACTGATCATAAGAGTCTCCATGTTGATATTTACGCAGAAGGATTTGAACTTGCGTCAGAGGCGATGGTTGGAGAGGTTAAAAGATTATGATGTGGATATTTTATATCATCCCGGGAAGGCTAATATAGTATGGGTAGCTTGTCTCACGTGTCACCAGAGAGAAGAGAAATGGTCCGTGAGGTTCATCGATTGGCTAGTCTCAGAGTTCGATTGATAGATTCGGGTGATGCAGGAGTTACTATTCAAGACACAGTGGTATCATCCTTGGTAGTTGAGATAAAGGAGCGTCAGTATGAGGATCCTATTCTAGTTCTTTACCAAGATACAACCCCTCAGAAAGAAAAGACACCCTTTGTGATCACAGGTGATGGAGTACTCAGGTATCGAGGTAGATTATATGTCCCTAGTGTTGCAGGACTCCGTCAGCAGATTATGGGAGAGGCACATTACTCCCGCTATTCAATTCATCCAGGCTCAACAAAGATGTACGATGATCTCAAAGAAGTTTATTGGTGGGATGGTATGAAAAGAGATATAGCAAAATTTATCGCTCAGTGTCCAAATTGTCAGCAGGTCAAAATAGAGCACTAGAAGCCTTGAGGTCTATTGCAGGCTATGGAGATTCTGACATGGAAGTGGGAGGTAATTAATATGTACTTCATTATAGGGTTGCCCCGTACTCAGCGGAAGTGTGATTCGATATGGGTCATAGTTGATAGGCTCACAAAGTCAGCTCACTTTCTGCCTGTCAGAACTACTCATGCAGCCGAGGATTATGCAAGGATTTATCTTAAGGAGATTGTACGACTTTATGGTGTTCCTTCAGCCATTATTTCAGATAAGGGAGCACAGTTCACCGCTAAATTCTGGAAGTCTTTTCAGTAGGGATTAGGGACTCAGGTGAGTCTTAGTATGACGTTTCACTCCCAGACAGATGGACAGCAGAGTGTAGTATACAGACCCTTGAGGATATGCTTAGAGCTTGTGTACTTGATTTTCAAGGCAATTGGGATGATCATTTGCCTCTTATCGAGTTTGCATATAACAATAGTTACCATTCCAGTATTCAGATGGCTCCTTATGAGGCCTTATATGGGCGGAGATGCAGATCGCCCATAGGATGGTTCGATGTCGGGGAGAATCAGTTACTAGGCCTAGACATAATTCGACAAGCAGTTAATAAGGTGAGAGTGATTAGAGAGAGGTTGCTAACAGCTCAGAGCCGATAGAAATCCTATGCGGATAATCGGCGACGTAAGCTAGAGTTCAAGATGGGCGACTGGGTGTTCCTGAAAGTTTCGCCTATGAAGGGAGTGATGAGGTTTGGTAAGAAGGGTAAGTTGAGCCCTCAATATATTGGGCCATATAAGATCATTCGTGTAGTGGGTACTGTGGCATATGAGCTAGGTTTGCCTTCTGAGTTAGAATCGGTACATCCAGTATTTCATGTATTAATGCTTCGTAAGTGTATCGGAGATCCTTCAAGAGTGATACCAGTGAACGACATCTAGGTGATCGAGCAGTTATCATACGAGGAAGTTCCAGTGGCTATATTGGATAGACAGGTCCATCGGTTACGGACCAAAGATGTAGCTTCGGTTAAAGTCTTGTGGAGGAGTAAGAATGTTGAAGAACTGACTTGGGAAGCGGAAGAGGCAATGAAGACGGAGTACTCGCATTTGTTCCCAGTAGTACGGGAGGTTCAATCTGAGGCATTATCGCCCCCAGGTATTATTTCAATTCAGTTGTCGTGATTGGTCGTATGAGGCCATGACATTGTTTGTTATAGTATGTGGCCCTCTGTGGCATTATTTTGGGTTGTTGCATGTAAGGTGGATTGGTATAAGTTGTAACACCTTGTACTTTTAACGTAAGCTTTAACCATGATCCTAGACTTGGAAAATCAGCTAAAGAATGTGGGAATTGGAATTTTCCTGTTCAGTTGTGAGATAGTGGTTTACGCCCATGAACAATGGACGTATTTCAGTTTACGGGCCGTAAACCAAGTCGTAAACTGGTACCAAGGATTTTTGAGCATTCTGGAATTTGGCAGTTGAATGTCATATGGTTAAATACGGACCGTATTTCACTATACGGCCCGTATTTCAAATCGTAAACTGAAACCAAGAATTTCTGAACATTCTGGAATTTGGCATTTTGATGTCACATGGTTAAATACGGACCGTATTTCAAAACGTATTTGGAATTTGGGAAAACTTACTTGATTAAAGTTGTAGAGCTTTGAAATACCTTTCCAACGGTATATTATGGGGGTCAAACGGACATCTGTGCAAAGAGTTATGACCATTTTACTGAAGAGACGCAGTGTAGTCCGTATTGCAAAATACTGACCGTATTTCAGTTTACGACCCGTAAACTGAAAATACGGCCAGCACTTTGCTGGACGTAAACTGCAATTTCCCAGGACAGTATATATTCGTCCATACCAGTTCAAGTCATTATTTTTCATTCCTTCAAGCCCTAGAACGACTTCCGACCCTCTTCCATCATCAAGAACACCAAGGTAAATCTACCCTAATTATTCCAACTCAATTCTAATACCTGTCCTTGTAATCTAAACAAGAAATTATCATTCTAAAATTAGGGTTTTCAAGAAAACCCATCTCAAGGTTCAAGAATTCAAGATTTTGGAAATCTTCTTCAAAGCTCAAGTCTTTAATTCAAGTTTTGGAGCAATTAAGGTATGTAGAACTTTCATCCACATGTGGGAATCTCTACGTTCTTCCCCATGCTCCGTTTCTTGATATCCATGAAGTTCAAACCCTAGGGAATTAAACCCAACATATTGGTAGCCCGTATTTATGTATTTATGTACATGAATTTTGTATCTATTTTTGTTATTGTATTCCTAATTTTCCATTACGGTTATTAGGAACCCTAGCTTAATCCATGAATCATGAATTCTTCCTCGTGTGTTCTCATTATGTTTATATGAAACTTTATGATTTTATGTAGCAAGTTACAAGCATGTTTTCAAGTCAATTATATATATATAATTATGAACTATTGTTATTACTGATGAATCAAGAACATGTTTGCAAGACTATGACAAGTTATCTCATTAAACCATATTACAAGATATTTCATGAAACCATGTTACAAGTTATTTTGTGAAATCATGATTACAAGTTATTTACAAGTTATTTCACGAAAATCATGGACTTCTTAGCCAACTATATTATGTTCATGCTTTGGGAATTGCTTAGTTAACCGAGAAGGCTCAGATAGCCTGAAACTACGTAGCCACCGTAGGATAAGGGTTGTCAGCAAGGAGGCAACACCTTCATTATGCAGTTTGGATCCTTACATGCTTATTATTACTTAAATCTCATATCCCTGGCAAGGTTGTGAGTGTTCTGCTAGTAGGACTGTTATGTCCCGTATTTTTATACATTGGGACAACCCGGATTAACTATGATAAGTTAGGGCCAAGACCATTCCGGGACTTGAAGTCGAGATTCTTAACCTTCGATTCTATTTGGAGACATAAGATGTACATGAAATTGTTGGCATGGAACAATTAGGAAAAGTTGGGACCAAAAGTCACAAATTTGGAAGTTGAAAATCATGCAAGAAGTCCCACACTTTGTGGCCAATTTTAAATGGTCCAACACTTGTGTGGGCCATGGACACTTGGAGAGTTAGTATGGGAACTTAAAAGATGACTTCTAAGTCATCTTCTCTCATTTTACACTTAGAATAAAAATCAAGAAGTTGAAGAACAACTCCAACACCTCATTCGGCCAAGAACCAAGAAAACCAAATCCAATTTGAGCCATTCCAAAAATATTTCTTTGGTGCAAATCGACTAATTGAAGGTCCCTAAGTAACGTGAAAGTGTTGTTGGAGCGATCAAGCCATCCGTTTAGTAGATCACAAACCCTAGGCAAAGTGTGGAGTTGAAGAAGAAAGGTAAGATTTGATCTTGTTTTATGTGTTATAAATGTTGTATACATGTTGTAGTATGCTAAAATGGATGAAAATCATGAGATAGGGTATGTTGGAAGTGGGTCGTGTGCTTGGTGTGTTAGCCGTGTGAGGTGTGTGTATGTTGTGTGGTGTGGAGGTGATGAATTGATCTTATGTAGCATGTTTGATTGTTGTAGTGTGTAGGATGGCTAAGAATCACTAATATATGCATGTGTGGTGATAGCCGAATGTGGGTCATACTATATGCCAAAGAACGCATTAATGTCGCTTAATGTTTTAGTGGTTGTTGTGATGACTTTTATGTTGGAAATAAGAGTTTAATGTCGCAAGTTGATATGGTAAGTGTTGCGGACTGATTTGGAGAATTATGTGCAATTAGTGCAACTTTTATTTTTATGAGAATGATATCGTTATAGTGTGGATTGTTGATACAAATCATGATTTGAAAATGAGGAGTGTGTTGTAGTGGAGTTCTCGGGTTTGGGGGCTGTTTTCGGGTAAATTGGAGAAATTGTTGGATTGTTGGAAATATTGTGTAACTTGTTTGAAATGTCCTTGAATATTGTTGGTATGGGTTCGGGTTGGAAATTGAATGGATGAGCGATAATATGGCTTGAATGTAAGCCGTCGAATTGGATATTATGAATGTTGTCGAATGATGTGAAAGAGAGTTGTTAATGTTATATTATCTTTCGGATTGGTCATTGGGGTTGCTAGGTTGATTATTGTTGTTGTTGTTGTTGTTGTTGTTGTTGTTGATTCTGGCCGAGTTAAATTCTCGGTGTTGGCCTATTTACAGGGGAAATGCTGCCCAAATTACTGTAGAATTAAGTGTTAGTTTGGAATAAATTGCCTAGTGCCGATGGCTAATGTGTAATACTCGTTGACGTATTTGTAGACCTTGGGGAGCCCGAGGCGTAGGTTGGATTAGCTTGAGTTGAGTTAGCTTGGAGTGCGTACGAAGTACGTAAAGCTCAACCTTCTTTCTTTTGGAATGTCTTAGTTATAAATAGGCTATGTCACGAGCCTCGAGGAAATTCTAAATCCGCAGTCCGAGTATGTTATGATCTCTATATATATTCCTTGGCATTCGTATGTTTGATGTGATGAAATATGAACCCTTATGTTTTCGAAATAGTTGATTTCCAATGTTGCACTAAAAGTTTTGTTTTAAAGAATTCTGTAACTATGAACGCCGTAACTTTCACAGAAAGGCTCGGATTGCTTCGATATCTTCGTAGGAGTTTGCATAGCGTATGATAAGTATGTTTCCCATAGGCGGGCCCGGCTCGGGTCGATACCCGTCCGAGGGTCCCGCGACTTTCCTTTATGTAATTCGGAGGACTTTTGAAAGAATGTAGTATGACTATTATCTCGATTTTCAAAGTACGGTCATTTTACTTATAATTGAGTCCATGATAATGATTTTATGCATATGGTTACTCATGACTCTGCTCGTGCGTTCTGTTATATCTTTCGCCGGTTCCCGGGCCGGTTCTGTTGTCGTGCGCCCTTTGATATATTCCGGTGTTATGCTGTGTTGATGGTTCACCGAGCCACTCGCTAGAGGGCCGGGTTCCACTTATATTTGGTGTTATGCTGTGTATGGCGTTATGCTGTGTTATGATGTGTGACGGGGATACGGAGATTTGAAACCTTCTGGTGTTATGCTGTGTTATGGCGCCATCGACGGGCGGGCGACCATATTCTCTGTGCCCTATGCATGACTTATATTTTGAGAGTAAACATTTTGATATTTTGGGGTTTGCACTTATGTTCTGTACTTCTATTTCGTTTATGCCTCAGATTTGTTTTCTGTATCTTCTGCTTTGCATACTCAGTACATATTTCGTACTGACCCCCCTTTCTTCGGGGGCTGCGTTTCATGCCCGCAGGTGCAGACGCACAGTTTGGTGATCCAGCCATTTAGGATACCCTCTTCTGCTGTTTGGAGTGCTCCTCTTATTCCGGAGCCTACATTTTGGTATATATCTTCGTTCGTTGCATATGTATGTGTTTGTTCAGGGGTACGGCGGGGCCCTGTCCCGCCATATGATTCGGTCTGTCTGTTTAGAGGTCTGTAGACGTATATGTGGGTTTTGTGCCTACTTCTGTACGGATGTGTTTGTATGATCCCACTTGCCATGGCAGCCTTGTCGGCGTGCGTTTGTATATGTTTTGGGCCGTTACGCCATTTGATAGCCTTGTCGGCTTCTGATATATATGTACATATATGGTTGTGTTTGAAATGTGTCTGAGACAGTTTGATATAATTTGAAGCAGCGTGTGATATTTGTGCCCGTATACGCTATCTGTATGTGATTCGGATTTGATGAGTGTGTTCGGGTGCCCAGTTCGGGCACTAGTCATGGCCTATGGGGTTGGGTCGTGACAAGGACGCAAGTACCAGACCATGTTGTCGGTTATACTATAGCATTCCCCACGTTACAAGTAGTTTTACATACATGTATTTCTATTGATTACTGTTTTAAGACTTCACTCACGTTTCATGTTCATGTTCAAGTTACATTCAGTTTCAGTTCATATCCTATATCTATGTTGTACCATGTTCTTCATTTCAGCAGGTTTTACATACTAGTACTATTCACCATGTACTAAAGTTCCTTTTGCCCGGGGCCTGCACTTCACGGTGCAGATACCGATTTTCAGGAGCATACATCTGCGCAGTAGGATCCCTTCAGATATCAGCTTATTGGTGAGCCTCACTTTTCTCGGGGTTCAACATGGAGTCTGCATTAGTATTCAGTTTTCGGTAGTCCAGGGTCATGTCCTGGTAGTTAGTATTCAGACATGTTTTAGAGGTTTCATAGACATATATTAGTTCACAGAGTCAGTTATGCTTTTATGTTTGCAAACTATTGTGTTTCCATGATATTTCATGCTATGAGATAATTTCAAGACTTTATTCCGCAATTACATTTTCATGATTTATTTAAATTGCATCATATAGATTATATTGTTTTGATGCCCATGTTGACAAGCAAGCCATGAGGTTCGCTGGGACACATGCAAGCAAGGCCCGAGTGCCGTGTTACGCCCAGGCCATGGTTCGGGGCGTGACAAAGCTTGGTATCAGAGCCTAGGTTCAAGTGTCTTTAGGGAGTCTATGAAACCATGTCCAGTGGGGTCACTTTTATATGTGTGAGGGCCCCACACATATATACAGTTGACCACCAAGACATTCAGGATTGTCTCAATTCTTTCATATTCTAGATCGTGCAGTTAGAACAGTACTTTTAGGATATCTTTCTAATTCGTGCGTGTACGTATTTTCAGAAAATGCCTGCGAAAAGGAAATACACCAGAAAGGCTACAGCCACCAGCCAAGGGGCTACTGCGGAAGCGACACGCGAAGAAACCATTCCGACTCAGACAGTAGCCCCAACCGCTCCTACAGTTACACCTCCTAATGATTCAGATGGGGATGTTAGGAATGCTATCAATATGCTCACACAACTGGTAGCAGCTCAGGCCAACATCAGGAATCTGGGTCGAGTTCAGGAGGTAATGGGGAGTCTTCTAAGACTAAGGACTTTCTCAGGATGAAACTCCCAGTCTTTACAGGGACAAAGAAAGATGAGGACCCTCATGACTACATTGATGCTCTCCAAAAGATCTTCAAGATTATGACAGTTACAGAAACCGAAGCAGCTACTTTTGGAGCTCATCAGCTACAGGGCATTGCTAACACTTGGTATGAATCTTGGGAATTATCCCGCGGTGAGGATGCACCTGACGCTACCTGGGATGAATTCGTAAGTGCATTCCTGGACCACTTCATGCCAATAGAAGTCAGAGTGGCTAAAGCTTAGCAATTTCTGAAGCTTAAGCAGAATAGCAGGTCAGTTCAGGACTACTATTTGGAATTTATCAGTCTGGCTAGGCATGCTCCATATATGGTACCGGATATGAGGGCAAGAGTGATGAGGTTTATTGGAGGACTTGATTCCCATTTGTATGATGGGGCCAACATTATTGCACAGAATGGGGGAATGACCATCTCGAAGATGGTTGCTTTCGTACAGGGAAATGAGACAAGGCTGAAGGAGGAGGAAGCCTTGCAGAAAGAGAAAGACAAGTAGATCAACAAGAGGGCCAAGTCTACCGGACGTTCAGCGGTAATGAAAATAGAAAGTTCTTTAAGAACAGGTCAGCCGGACCTACTCCGTCCACGGCAAGTGCTCCAGTTTCCAAGTTCAGGAAAGATAACCGTCAACAGAATTTCAGGTGGTCAGGCTCCCAGTCTCAGGCCAGTGTGACTCAGAGTAACTTCACCAATCCGATTTGTGCTAAGTGTGGGAAGAGGCATCCTGGGGAGTGCCGCTCTGGATCAAATATTTGCTATGGGTGTGGCTAGCCGGGCCATGTTCAGCGAAATTGCCCTTCAGTCAGACAAGGCACAGGAGGTAACCGGACTCAGTCAGTAAATTCATCAGTTCCTCATAATAACCAGACTCAGGCAGGACGTGTACCAGCTAGATCCGGCAACACAAGCGGTGGCCTAAACCGTTTGTATGCTTTGACCGGGCGCCAGGATATCGATAACTGTACTGAAGTTGTCACAGGTATACTCACCGTTTTCAGTTTCGATGTTTATGCTCTCATGGACCCTGGATCCACCCTATCCTATGTCACCCCTTATGTTGCTAGGAAATTTGTTATTGAACCTGAAAAGCTAAAAGAACCTTTTGAAGTGTCAACTCCAGTTGGTGAGTCAGTCATAGCCCGACGTGTCTATAAGGGCTGTCCAATCAGAGTCTATCACCATGTTGTTCCAGATGACCTATGTGAGTTAGAAATGGTAGATTTTGATGTAATCATGGGCTGGTTATATTCATGTTATGCGTCAGTTGATTATAGAACCAAAACTGTGAATTTCAAGTTTCCTAATGAGCCAGTCTTAGAGTGGAAGGGTGATTCTGTAAGTCCTAAGGGTAGGTTTATTTCTTACCTCAAGGCAAGAAAGATGGTGTCTAAGGGTTATATCTATCATCTCGTTCGGGTTAGGGATTCATCTTCCTAGACCCCAACTCTTCAGTCAGTCTCTGTTGTTAATGAGTTCCCAGAAGTCTTTCCCGAGGATCTTCCCGGAATCCCTCCTGATAGGGAAATTGATTTCGCAATTGACCTACTCCCGGGTACGAAACCTATATCTATTCCACCTTATAGGATGGCTCCAGCTGAATTACGCGAGCTTAAGGCTCAACTTAAAGATCTTTTAGACAAGGGTTTTATCCGACCCAGTGTCTCTCCATGGGGTGCCCCAGTCCTTTTCGTTCGCAAGAAGGATGGTTCGTTGCGCATGTGCATTGACTATCGCCAGCTCAATAAAGTCACGGTCAAGAACAAATACCCTCTTCCACGAATAGATGACTTATTTGATCAGCTTCAGGGTGCCCAATGTTACTCCAAAATAGATCTCCGATCAGGTTACCATCAGCTTAAGGTTAGGGGACAAGATATTCCTAAAACAACCTTTAGAACCAGATATGGTCATTTTGAATTCTGTGTCATGTTCTTCGGTTTGACCAATGCCCCAGCAGCATTTATGGACCTCATGAACAGAGTCTTCAAGCCATACCTCGACCTCTTTGTCATTGTCTTCATAGATGATATCCTCATTTACTCCCGTAGTGAGGCCGAGCACGCAGAACACCTTCGTATAGTTCTTCAGATTCTTAAGGACCGCAAGTTGTATGCAAAATTCTCTAAGTGTGAATTTTGGCTCAAATCAGTAGCCTTCTGAGGTCATGTGATTTCTGGTGAGGGTGTTCAGGTTGACTCTCAGAAGATTGAGGCCGTTAAGAATTGGCCCAGACCTTCATCAGTTTCAGATATCCACAGTTTCTTGGGTCTAGCAGGCTATTATCAACGTTTCGTAGAGGGGTTTTCGTCTATTTCAGCACCATTGACCAAGCTGATGAAGAAGGAAGTTAAATTTCAGTGGTCAGATGCCTGTGAGCGTAGTTTCGAGGAATTAAAAACGAGACTGACTTCTGTGCCAGTTTTGACTTTACCAGATGGAACCGAAGGGTTCGTGGTTTATTGTGATGCTTCGGGAGTTGGTCTCGGATGTGTCTTAATGCAGCATGGTAAGGTTGTAGCTTATGCATCTCGTCAGCTCAAGGTTCACGAAAAGAATTATCCGACTCATGACCTAGAGTTAGCAGCTGTAGTTTTTGCACTTAAGATATGGCGTCATTATTTGTATGGAGTGCATGTTGATATCTTCACAGATCATAAAAGTTTGCAGTATATCTGCAAACAAAGGGAGCTGAATCTTAGGGAAAGGAGATGGCTCGAATTGCTTAAGGATTACGATGTGGATATTTTTTATCATCCGGGGAAAGCGAATATTGTAGCTGATGCTCTTAGTCGGCGTTACATGGGAAGTTTAGCCCACGTGGACGTAGATAAGAGAGTTATGACAAAGGAAGTTCACCGTTTGGCCAATCTTGGAGTTCGACTTTTGGACTCCGAGGATGGTGGTGTGGTTGTCCAGAATAGGGCTCTTTCCTCTTTAGTAGTTGAAGTCAAGGAGAAACAATTTAATGATCCCTACTTATTGCAGCTGAAAGAGGGGATTCACAAGCATAAGACGATGGCTTTCGAACAAGGGGGAGATGATGGTACCTTGAGGTACCGAGGTAGATTGTGTGTTCCAGATGTAGATGGGCTGAGAGAGCGAATCATGTCAGAAGCTCACAATTCCAGGTATTCCATCCACCCAGGTTCCACTAAGATGTATCATGATCTTAAGGAGATTTACTGGTGGAACGATATGAAGAAAAATATGGCGGATTTTGTGGCTAAGTGTCCGAATTGTCAGCAAGTGAAAGCCGAAAACCAGAGACCTGGTGGCTTGGCTCAGAATATTGATATTCCTGTCTGGAAATGGGAAATGATCAATATGAATTTTGTATCAGGTCTACCTCGCTCAGCCAGGAGACATGACTCTATTTGGGTGATCGTTGACAAGCTTACTAAGTCGGCGCACTTTCTGCCAGTAAAGACCACAGATTTAGCAGAAGATTATGCCAAGCTGTATGTTAATGAGATCGTCAGATTGCATGGGACACCAGTGTCTATTATTTCAGGCCGTGGTGCTCAGTTTACAGCGAACTTCTGGAAATATTTTCAGAAAGGATTGGGTACCAAAGTGAACCTTAGCACAACTTTTCATTCGCAGACCGATGGCCAGGCAGAGCGTACTATTCAGACTTTGGAGGACATGTTGAGAGCATGCGTCTTGGATTTCAAAGGTAATTGGGATGATCACTTGCCTCTTATCGAGTTTTCCTATAATAACAGTTATCATGCTAGCATTGGGATGGCACCGTTTGAAGCTCTGTATGGGCGAAGGTGTAGATCACCAATTGGTTGGTTCGAAGTTGGTGAAGCAGAGTTGTTAGGACTAGATTTGGTTTATCAGGCTATGGAGAAAGTCAAGTTAATATAGGAGCGTTTGAAAATGGCTCAGAGTCGCCAGAAGTCTTATACAGATGTGAGGCGAAGGGACTTAGTATTTTCAGTTGATGATTGGGTGTTCCTTAAAGTCTCACCCATGAAGGGTGTTATGAGATTTGGCAAGAAAGGGAAGCTAAGTCCCAGATATGTTGGACCTTACAGAATTCTACGAAAGGTCGGTCTAGTAGTTTATGAACTTGAGTTGCCACAAGATTTGGCTGCTGTACATCCCGTGTTTCATGTGTCCATGTTGAGGAAGTGTGTTGGAGACCCGTTGTTGGTTGTTCCGGCTGATACTATAACAGTTAAGGATGGGTTGACTTATCAGGAGATCCCCGTAGCCATTCTTGACCGTCAAGTTCGCAAGTTGAGAACTAAGGAAGTAGCCTCAGTAAAAGTCTTGTGGAGGAGCCAGAAGGTTGAGGAAGCTACATGGGAAGCCGAGGAGGATATGAAATCCAAGTACCCATTTTTGTTTGAACAGCAAGCAGAGAACATTCAAGGTAACTTTTCGTAGTCCATGTCATGTTATGTCTCATGTTTCACGCTCATGTCATGTATCCAGTGCTCATGTTTCCTGTCTCATGCCAGAAGTATCTATGTTTTCAAGTAATCACATCATTTCATGTCTCATGTTTCATGTCATGTTTTCTTTACGTTTATGTATTAAAGCCATGCTCAGCCATATTCTTAACCATGACCCATCATTCGAGAACGAATGATCCTAAGGGGGGGATATTGTAACACCTTGTACTTTTAACGTAAGCTTTAACCATGATCCTAGACTTGGAAAATCAGCTAAAGAATGTGGGAATTGGAATTTTCCTGTTCAGTTGTGAGATAGTGGTTTACGCCCATGAACAGTGGACATATTTCAGTTTACGGGCCGTAAACCAAGTCGTAAACTGGTACCAAGGATTTTTGAGCATTCTGGAATTAGGCAGTTGAATGTCATATGGTTAAATACGGACCGTATTTCACTATATGGCCCATATTTCAAATCGTAAAATGAAACCAAGAATTTCTGAACATTCTGGAATTTGGCATTTTGATGTCACATGGTTAAATACAGACCGTATTTCAATTTACGGCCCGTATTTAAAAACTTATTTGGAATTTGGGAGAACTTCCTTGATTACAGTTGTAGATCTTTGAAATACCTTTCCAACGGTATATTATGGGGGTCAAACGGACATCTGTGCAAAGAGTTATGGCCATTTTACTGAAGAGACGTAGTGTAGTCCGTATTGCAAAATACTGACCGTATTTCAGTTTACGACCCATAAACTGAAAATACGGCCAGCACTGTGCTGGACGTAAACTGCAATTTCCCAGGACAGTATATATTCGTCCATACCAGTTCAAGTCATTATTTTTCATTCCTTCAAGCCCTTGAACGACTTCCTACCCTCTTCCATCATCAAGAACACCAAGGTAAGCCTACCCTAATTATTCCAACTCAATTCTAATACCTGTCCTTGTAATCTAAACAAGAAATTATCATTCTAAAATTAGGGTTTTCAATAAAACCCATCTCAAGGTTCAAGAATTCAAGATTTTGGAAATCTTCTTCAAAACTCAAGTCTTTAATTCAAGTTTTGGAGCAATTAAGGTATGTAGAACTTCCATCCACATGTGGGAATCTCTACGTTCTTCCCCATGCTCCGTTTCTTGATATCCATGAAGTTCAAACCCTAGGGCATTAAACCCAACATATTGGTAGCCCGTATTTATGTATTTATGTACATGATTTTTGTATCTATATTCGTTATTGTATTCCTAATTTTCCATTACGGTTATTAGGAACCCTAGCTTAATCCATGAATCATGAATTCTTCCTCGTGTGTTCTCATTATGTTTATATGAAACTTTATGATTTTATGTAGCAAGTTACAAGCATGTTTTCAAGTCAATTATATATATATAATTATGAACTATTGTTATTACTGATGAATCAAGAACATGTTTGCAAGACTATGACAAGTTATCTCATTAAACCATATTACAAGATATTTCATGAAACCATGTTACAAGTTATTTCGTGAAATCATGATTACAAGTTATTTACAAGTTATTTCACGAAAATCATGGACTTCTTAGCCAACTATATTATGTTCATGTTTTGGGAATTGCTTAGTTAACCGAGAAGGCTCAGATAGCCTGAAACTACGTAGCCACCGTAGGATAAGGGTTGTCAGCAAGGAGGCAACACCTTCATTATGCAGTTTGGATCCTTACATGCTTATTATTACTTAAATCTCATATCCCTGGCAAGGTTGTGAGTGTTCTGCTGGTAGGACGCAAGTACCAGACCATGTTGTCGGTTATACTATAGCATTCCCCACGTTACAAGTAGTTTTACATACAAGTATTTCTATTGATTACTGTTTTAAGACTTCACTCACGTTTCATGTTCATGTTCAAGTTACATTCAGTTTCAGTTCATATCCTATATCTATGTTGTACCATGTTCTTCATTTCATCAGGTTTTACATACTAGTACTATTCACCATGTACTAAAGTCTCTTTTTCCCGGGGCCTGCACTTCACGGTGCAAATACCGATTTTCAGGAGCATACATCTGCGCAGTAGGATCCCTTCAGATATCAGCTTATTGGTGAGCCCCACTTCTCTCGGGGTTCAACATGGAGTCTGCATTAGTATTCCGTTTATGGTAGTCCAGGGTCATGTGCTGGTAGTTAGTATTCAGACATGTTTTAGAGGTTTCATAGACATATGTTAGTTCACAGAGTCAGTTATGCTTTTATGTTTGCAAACTATTGTGTTTCCATGATATTTCATGCTATGAGATAATTTCAAGACTTTATTCCGCAATTACATTTTCATGATTTATTTAAATTACATCATATAGATTATATTGTTTTGATGCCCATGTTGACAAGCAAGCCATGAGGTTCGCTGGGACATATGCAAGCAAGGCCCGAGTGCCATGTTACGCCCAGGCCATGGTTCGGGGCGTGACGTAAGTACAGGGAAAACTCTGCCGAAATTTTCATAACCCAGGATTGTTCGAACATTCGAGGACGAATGTTCCTAACGGGGAAAGAATGTTACACCCCTCATGTCCGTAGTGGTAGAACCTATGGTTTTCTAGTTGGGTATGCCCTTGGAATAGAGACCCGACCGCGAGTTTGGATGTAGAAAATTTCTTACCCCGTGTACAAGGGTACCAGCAGATATTCCTGGCAATGTATAGATTTAAAAGTTGAACGAATCGAATCGATGCGATCGGAACTGAATCAGAAAATCTGCAGAACACCAGTCATCGTCGATGGGTCATCGACATGCTTGATGGACCGTCGACGTGCGGCGTCGATGGGATACTGCAGCCATGCATCTGCAGGCGCAGGTCAACGGGCAAGTCAACTGACCGTCGACACGTCGACGGGCCGTCGACCCGTTCGCCGAACTGGACCGCTATAGCCTTTTTGGCTTCCAAGTATAAATAGGTGGTCCACGACCCTATTTCATATTTCCTCCTTCCAAAAATCAGAAAATCCTAATATATTCTCTCCCAATATTTTCTATCATATTAGTGAATATTTGACAAGACCCGGACCCCGTAAACCCGAGATGGTGGTGAAGAAGGTTACTTCTAGGGTTTCTTCAAGTTGTGGAGTTTAGGAAGTTGAAGTTGAAGAGATTCTTGAGATTCTTGACCCCTCAAGGTATGTAAATGATTTCTACCCTTATATTTAAGTTGGTTATCAAGAGTTTAGTGATGTTATGTGAAGAGAAGGTAATTGTGGAAGTGTTAAGTTGATGAAGGGCAATGTAGTGATATAGGGTTGTTTTAGGAGATGATTGGAGACGGGTTTACATATATATATATATATATATATATGTGTGTGTGTGTGTGTGTGTGTGTGTGTGTGTGTGTGTGTGTGTGTGTGTATTGTCATTGTTGATGTGAGTATTGTAGTTGATGTGGGATCGAATGAGAAGTTGGAGAGTTTTAAGTTTACAAGGAAATTATTGTTTATAGTTCGTTGAGCTTTATACACATTTGAGGATGGCTAGTAAGCGAAGTAAATAGCCTAATTAAGCCCTATGTTATCTTAATTGTAGACTTGCAAGTTCAAGAGGTAGAAGTTGGGTGATTGCGTATACTTCAAGGTATGATAAGACTAACCTTTCCATCTTTTGACACGATCCTATGATATGATCCAACAAGCGAGTAAGCGAGATTTCATATTACTCTACTCTTAGAAGTTTTAGGAATACTTCAGTCTTTGATGTTCATGTACCCCACTTATGAGTGATCCTTCTGTTCATGGGTCCAGTCTTATGTAGCCAGTCTTGTTCATACAGTTTATCCGTGCATTACATTCATTATATATTTATTTACAGTGACCCGTGACTAGAATGCGTTATTTACGCATTACTACTTTGATGATGATATTGATTATGGCCACAGAGGAGCCAATATGATATGACGAGATGCCATAGAGGCTTACAGACGTTATATACACACATACATCAGGCGTTATATGCGCACACATATCAGGCATTATATACGCACACATATATATGCACAACCATCATTGATAGGTATGAGCATGCATATTATGTGCCCACAGAGGCATTGTCAGTTACGCAGACTTATGCAGATTCAGGCAGATACTAGTTCATACAAAGTACATGCAGTCAGTCATTTCAGTTTATGAGTTCAGATCTTATCCATGATTCTCATGTATATATATATATATATATATATATATATATATATATATATATGTTGTTGTTCTTATGCCTTACATACTCGGTACATTATCCGTACTGACTCTCCGTTGCTCGGGGGGCTGCGTTCATGCCCGCAGGTACAGGGGGACAGACAGGTGGTCTAGCTCAGTAGGACCTCTAGATCTAGCAGTGGTCAGTACGCTCCATTTGATATGAAGCTACAGTCAGTTTTGGTATGCCACCCTTTTGAGATGTGTATGCATATGGGTATGACGGGGCCCTGTCTCGTCCTTTCTACTGCTTTCATTCTAGTAAAGGTCTATAGACAGTTATATGTAGTAGTCAGATGATGTAGCCTTGTCGGCTTCTATTCTTTTGTGTACAGTATATGTAGCAGCCTAGCTGGCTTGGACTGTTCTTCCGTATGTCGTGTGTGGGTATGTTGATTGTACAGAGTTCTGATGTTTCCTTCTTATGAGATTAGTTTATGCCATTTATGGGCCTTTGATGTTCAGTATGTTTCAAATAAGTGTTTAGGGGTGTTTGGTTGCTAGTGGTCAGACTCCCGTCACGGCTCATCGGTTTAGGTCGTGACATGGGTGCTTTATCCAGAACTGCTAGAAAATGATCAACAACAGGTGGAACACAAAGAAGTGGTTCAGAACAATAGAAAGGCTATAGTTTTAGCAGAGGAGCCTGGAACAAGTAAACAAGGGCACTTCCAACAAAGAAGATACAGAGGCTATAGGGGGTGGAAACAGCCAATACAACAATATCTACCAAAAGTATTATCTAGTGGTACTGTGGTAGCATAACCTGGGAACAAAGGACAGAACAAGAACAAAGTGATTCCAACTGGGAAGGATGATGGAAACAAAGAAGTTACTGTGTCAAATAAATTTGAGGTCTTGAACCAAGGAGTAGATGATACTGAAAGTACTGTGGAGGATGTGGTAGAAGATGATGTTTCTGTAGAGAAAAGGGTTGCAGTTGCAATTGTTGATAATATGAAGGATCATAATCAGGTTAATATTGTGCATGATGGTGTAGAAGTTGCAATTTTGTCTCAGGAAAAAGACCAGGCTAAGAATAGGATCATATCTCTGGAAGTGGGTGAAATTAATGATAATGAAGTTGATAAGGTGAAAAATAATGAAGCTGATAATCAAAGTGTAGTAGCTTTTGACAAAACACAATAGATTAATGGTGACCATGTTCAAAAAAATATTAATAATCATCAACAGGTGGATGGCAGAGCAGAATTTCAGGTGGATATTGTGGATTATGATTCAAAAGAGACTCATGACTATAAAAAACAGGAGAACAATGGAGTTTTGGAGAATAACATTGGGGTGGTGGAATTCACTAAGCAGCAAGAGGTGGAGTTAATATCTGATGATGTGCATGAGTTTGTAATGATGCATGGAAGTATTGATGAAGATCCTGATGTTGTAGAAGGAGCGTTTGAACCCATAGAACAATATGGGGGCAAAGATGAAGTTGATTAGAATAAAGGTGATTTGGAAGTTTTGCATGACCCTGGTGATGGGGTGTATAATTTGGTTAATAAGGATCAAGTACAAGTTAACAGTATACCAGCACTTGTAGATACAGATGGTCAGCAACTAGGAGAGCAAGATAGGGGTGTTAGAGATGAAGATGAAGATATTCCTCAAAATTCTGATGTAATTAACAGGCATCATGATAAGGAGGAGGTCTCTGAAGTTCTCCAGGAGAATCAGATGTCTGAATGTATTCAAGCTGGTAATCTGAATGTGAATGAAGTCTCTAATGAGGAAGTTCAAGGTGAGATTGGAAAGTACTCAATTAGCTTAGAGAATGAAGGTAAAATGGTTATTGGTTGCTTTCCAAGTAAGAATGTTTCTATAGATCATGAGGCTTCTACTTAAGATCTAATTCTGAAGGATAATTCTAATGTTGTATCTACACAGAAGAAATCTTCTCCTAACAAAGAATTACATGATCTGGTGTCACATAATCTGCGGGATTTGGAGAATAAATGTTGCTTTACTGAATTGCAAGATGCAATCAGTTCAGATGTTAAGCAAGCTGAGAGTAATCTAATATTGGAGGAGTGTGTAGGATCACATGAGAATTCTAAAGGTAATAAGAAAGGAAGGGCAAGCCTGATGCTGAATTGGTGGTTACTAGATCAGCTTCTAAAAGAAATACATGTGCAAGTAAGAAAATTGGAGAACAACCATCTAGGATTCTGCCAAAGAGGGGTGCAAGTTCTAAGTTAAGTTCCTAATGATGAAGGAATTCTTTTGGAACATAAGATCTGTGAATACTCAGAAGGCTTTTCATAGAGTTCAGATGTTACATAGACATCATAAATTCTTCTTGATAGCATTGATGGAGCCTTTTCAAGATTCTAGACACATTGACAAATATAAAAGGAGATTGGGTACGCAGGTGGCTGGCTTTAACTGCAATGGGTAAAATCTGGTTTTTTGTTAAAGATGGCATTGAGGTGGAAGTATTGATGGACTCTGATCAACAGGTTACTCTCAAGCTTACTTTCCTAGACAGTGGCAAAATGTTAATCATTACCTTAGTTTATGCAAAGTGTGATGCTGTGGATAGATTGGAACTGTGGGATAATATCTATTCTTTATCAAGCAACATGAATTCTCCATGATTGGTAGGTGGAGATTTCAATGTCATTTTACATGAAGAAGAGAAGATAGGTGGATTGCCTGTTCACCAAACTGAGGTTGAGGATTTTGCATTTTGCAAAAATTCTTGTGACCTGCAGAATATTGACTTTAGGGGCAGTCCTTTTACTTGGTGGAATGGTAGAGCTGGGGAAGATTACATATTCAAAAGAATGGACAGGATTTTAGTCAATAATCAGTTGCAAGAATGGTTTGGTAATCTACGAATGGAGCACCTATCCAGAACTGGATCAGATCATGCACCTCTTATGCTTACAACAGGAGAACAAGTTCAGCAATTCTCCAAGCCTTTTAGATTCCTAAAATTTTGGGTAGATCATGAGTCTTTCTTGCATACAGTGGAGCAACGTTGGAGTACTGAGTTTGTTGGAGATGCTTTTATTACTTTCAAGTTGAAAATGAAAAAGTTGAAAACTGCTCTATGTGTATGGAGTAAAGAGACTTTTGGTGATATCTTTAAGCAATTAACTATTAGAGAGGATATTGTTAAGATCAAAGAACAGTTATTTGAATAGGATCTCTCTGAAGTTAATAGAATGGTTTTGCAACAAGCTCAAGCTGAATTCAAAAGATATATGCATTTTGAAGAAGAGTTTTGGAAACAAAAGGCTGGTGTTAAATGGCAATCAGAAGGAGATAGAAATACAAGGTTATTTCACAGCTTGGTAAATAGAAGAAGGAAGAGAATGCAACTTAATAGAATACAGAATGATGAAGGTGCATGGTTGGAAAATAGGGATCAGATCAACAGCAACTATAGCTTTCTATCAGCAACAATTCTCGTCTGAGCCAACATCATCAGACTACAGCATCTTAGAGCATGTGCAGGAAGCTATTACTGTCATGACCCAGCCCCGTGGGCCGCGACTGGTGTCCTAACTGGGCACCCATACGTATCTACCTGACGGAATTAGCATACTAATCAACTGATCAAATAAGACATACACAGATTCATACGGATATAGAATACATCGCGCGAAAATACATACATACACAGACTTATACATAGGCCGTTAAGGCGATCATAGCAAGCAGGGTCACTTAAATCGCCGTCTCACACATACCTACCAGAACTGTGGCAATCCACAACCCACAAACATGTCTACAGGCCTCTAACAGACATAACAGAATCATATGACGGGACAGGGCCCCGCCGTACCCCAAATGACCATATGTACAGAAGATGAAAACAACAGAAGATATATACCAAAATATAAGCTCCGGATCAACAGGAGCAGTCCCAAGTAGCGGAACAGGTGTCCTAAGCTGGTGGCGTATCAAAAGGAGCGTCTGTACCTGTGGGCATGTAGCGCAGCCCCCGAAGAACAGGGGGTCAGTACGGAAAATGTACCGAGTATGTAAAGCGGAAATGTAACAAATAAAATCATAGTCAAGAACAGGAGTACATAATTATAACTGTCAAAACCACAGTCAGAGCCGGAGGTACAAAGATATAGGTAGCAGAATCATACTCGGAGTCGAAGATCCAGAAATGAAACAAACGGAGCTATAGTCAGAGTCCGAAGTACAAAAGGTGAATACCTTATCCGAGACCTCAGAAAAGTAATGTCAAAGCATAGATGATGCATGCCAAATCATATAACATCATATAAACACATGTATCGTATATGCAACTAGCGTGTCCCGGCCCTTTGTTAAGGGACTCGGTGGTGAAATCATGCATGTCAGAATCATGTACTGTGTATACATAACGTGTCCCGGCCCTGTACTGCGGGTCTCGGTGGATAATCATCATGTGCCATCCTGGCCGCCATCCCCATATCATCATATCATAAACATATATAAATAACGTGTCCCGACCCGCAAGTACGAGGGACTCGGTGAGTAATGCAGAGGAGTGCGCACGAGATCATGTCCTGGCCCGGGCTCAGTGAAAAGACATACTATAACTTGCACGAACAGAGTAATGCAGAAACATATGCATATAAATCCAGACTCACTAGGCAAACCAAACAATAAATCATAGAATGTACCTTTCGTAATTTGCGACGGATTATGTCAAGCAGAATTTCTGAGATTGTTCGTACATAACAAATATACCATGGGGTTCAACAAGATAGTCAGAATGGTCGTTCTTTAATGAATGGAACAGTTCAAATGACAAACCAGTTGAAAGAAGTCGAACGTTAGTCATAGTGTACATGTATGACCTTTTTGGGAATGACACGATTCATCATATCAAATCATGTTTCTAGAATCATAGCACGTATCAAAGTATAATACAGATTCTTCACATTTATTATTTGATAAACGGAACAATAATCCAAAGTTTCTTTTAAGCACTGTATAGATATAAGACAAATAAAGCAATAGTAGGGGGTCTCGGAATTTGCGGGCCCACCTCGGGTCAATCGAGGTGGTGAACTCAAGTTATGAATCATAGAACTTATAGAGTCATTTATGAGAGTTTTGGAACCATTCGACTTCAATTGGGAAGGTTTCATACACATAAGTCATTTTGACGACAATTTGTAAGGAAACTAATTCAATCTTACTGAATGAAATGAGGCCACTTTCAATCTCGTATTTCGAGAGCCTGAGTCATATCTAAGGCTCGCGACCGAGGCTATTACGTTTAGAACATGCCTAAGAATGAAGGGAGAAACTTTACATACCTTAGTCGTGCCTTACGCTCGTCCAATCTCAATTCCCGCTTCGTCCAAAAGATGCAAATGGTCACATTTACCAGTTACTATTCATGAGACTTAAAATTTCAATCTTAACCAATGCTTGCCTACCGAAATTTCGGCAGCACTTCCCCTATAAATGCGACACCCCGAGAATACAACTCGGCTCAGAATAGCAACAACCAACCCAACAACAATACCAACAACAACTACAAAACACAATATAGACTAGTTAGTCCTCCTTCCAACATAGTACAATAATTCTCATTTCGAACTTCGCATTTCCAACTCCATCTCAATATTTTCACCTTCATTATTAATCAAGGTCATTACAATGCCATTCGGAAGCATATCATAACATTTCTACAATATATACACAAGATATACAAAACATGCAAACTTTCCATCAAAGCCATAATTTATCCAATTCTCCTAATCTTTAACATACAAGTTCATAACACATTTCCATCTTCCAAGTTCATCAACATTAATCATAATTTGCACCTTAACCACTTCATTTTCTTAATTTCATAAGATCATACTAAAACGACATACTTTCCGACAACAACTTAACAACAAATTCTTCATGTTAGCTTAACCCATTATTCTTCCATCTACTTCACAAAGCCATAACAACACAATTAACATATCGAACAAAATCAATTCATTTTCATCTCAACTCCATACCACACGGCCAACACCTACTTTCTCCAAGTTCCATTAAATTTATTCAACTTTCATTTCCAATGTGAATTACACCATATTCACAGCTAGAATACAACATAAAAATTTAACTCATCACACTTATACATTAACATACACACACGGCCACAACACAACACACACCACACGACTTGCACTTGCATACAACACTTTCATAATTCTCATGTACTCTACATATGCTACAACATATATATAATTCCTCCAACATAACAAGTACAATTCTTACCTTTTTCCAAATCTTTTTCCACTTGCCAAAGGAAGCACTTCCTTGCTTTAAAAATTATACCAACTTGAAGAGCACCTTGAACTTACTATGAATTCAAGAAGAACCAAATTTTTGAATCAAAGACCAAGCTCCAAGAATTTTTCTTCTTTTTTTTTTTTTTCTTTTCTTTCTCTCTAGGGCCGAATGGCTCTTCCTTTTTTTTTTTCTTGATTGTTCCTTTGTTTTCTTGAAACTTCTAAGGCTTAAGCTCCCTTATATAATTAGTCATGTGATTAATTATCATGGGTTTGGGCCAAGGCCACCATGTGGCCGGCCACCCCCCCTCAATTTGGGGCTAAATTCTTCATTTTATTTTTTTGAGCCCAATTGCTCCAAATTCTTATTTCAAAATTCCCGAAACAAATTTCCGAAATTCCAATTTTTTTGCCCTTGGCCTTCTCCAACACTTCCACACCAATATTTTTCATGAACAACATACATATATAAGTTTAAATCCACATATGACCTTATTCCTCACAAATCGTAATTATTTCGAGTTTTCCGAATATGCAAAAATACGGGGTATAACATTCTCCCCCCCTTTAGAACATTCGTCCTCGAATGTTCAACTGACCTTATGGGGTCTCAAGATACTTCGGGGAGGTGTCTATCTTCCCAACCACATACTCGTATTTAACCAAAGCGCCTGTGGGGTATTCATTTTTCAGCTCCTGCTTATTCTATCCCCGCATACCCTTCGCTTCTATATTTAACAATGTCATTGTCCTTTCTTTTTCGGTTTAGCCATCAACATTTTTCACCTCTCGTCACACTTCTTCTCGGTTCCTCACAACGCTATCATAATCCCCTGTTATATCAAACAGGTTCATAATTACAATCAGACGCACAAAAGCATACCAGATTGATCCATAATCGGAGTCGGATGTACTGAACTATGTCGGACAGATCTGTATTCAGAGTTAGACGTATGGAAGTGTGTCAGACAGATCCGTGATCAGAGCCAGACGTACAGAGATGTATCAGACAGATTTGTGATCAGAGTCGGACGTACAGAGGCATAATGGACAGAGCTTCATCAAAATCAGAGGCGTAGGAGTATAACAGACATAATTTTTTATTATAACCAGACCACTCCCACTAATGCTTTAGTGATTTACGAAAATTTCCCTTGTCGACATTTCACTACTCACTTATCGACTTGTCCGCCAAATTTCCCACACCAACAGTTTTATGTGTCGTTCGTCGACTTCTTCAGAGGTTTCGCTTGATCATATTTCCTATCCTTCATCCTCTCCAGTGTCCATACCTACTTTCTTTCCTTTAGGTTATCCCAGAGTTCCCATTTACCTTTTATAGCAGCATTCATGAAAATTGGGTATACTTCCCAGGCGGGTCACCCATCCCAGAATTGCTCTGGTTCCAGCACGCTTAACTTCGAAACTTTCATATGTTTTGGTGCGTTCTTGCTAATATAATGGCGTCGACTGCCCCGCACAACCTTCATCACATAATTTAGGGCAGGTCGGAGTCTTAATAAATTTTCGAAAAAAAAATTCGTAGCGGGTCCCACCCCGATCTAACCTGCGCAATGACCATATCGCCCTACCGAATTCTCTATATTCATTTTCATCTATATGTATAACTATCTCAGACGGCTCTATTGGTTTGGATTTTTACCTTACTTTCACTGACGCCCAGAAAGAGAAAATCACGTAATATAACAGAATACAGATCCATCAATACATATATTTCTCAAGAAAAGATTAACAATATACCTGGGTCTGCGCTCGAGGACGCTCCTGGGTCCTGCCGGCCGGTCAAAGCATACACGCGGTGTGATGGTCCGCCGGAACTGGAAGCTCCTCCACGACCTCTGCCACGACTCGCTGGTGCCGGCATATCTCGCCCCGTGGGGCGCGTAGCTACTGAAGGAGAAGATGAGCCGGCAACTGACCCAGTAGGCTGGACTGAACCTGAACCACCCCGGTACGGGCACTCCCTCATAACGTGGCCCTGACGGCCGCACGAGAAACAAGCTCCGGTGGCGAGACGACATTCTCCCGGGTGGTACCTGCCACACTGAGGACACTGAGGCATAGATAGCCTCGTCTGACTGAACCCCCTACTCTGCTGCAAATCCAAGGCCCTAGAACTCTGGCCTGCTTTAGACGGACCTACGCCATCAAAACGTCTGCCGGCGAACTGCGTACCCCGGCCTGACGGAGGAAGGGACCTACCGGACGACTGCTGAGACCATCCGCCTCGGAAATCTCCAGAATATCCCGCAGATCTGGCCCTCTTGGGCGGCCTCCTATCACAATCTCCGCTGGGCTGATCTGCTCGATGGCGGTCCTCCATCCCTTGGGAATAAGCCTGCAATCGGGCGATGTCCATATCTGTCTGTGCCGCCATCGCCATACAGGCATCAACTAAGTAATCATCCAGCCCCATCACATACCGGTGCATTCTGTCCTCCATATCGGCTACGATAGTAGGGGCATATCGGGCTAAGGAATCAAACTCTAGATTAAACTCCTGGATACTCCTGCCTCTTTGCTTTAGCTGCAAAAACCTGTCAACTCTCGCCCGTCGCAGCTCCGGATGGAGAAAGTGGCGAAGGAAAGCGGCCACAAATTCATCCCAGGTAGCTGGGGGAGCACCCTCACCCCTGGACAGCTCCCAGGACTCATACCAATTTGCCGCCACATCACGTAATCTGTGTGAGGCTAGCTCCACGGACTCGGTCTCCGTAGCCCTGACCAGTCTCAATGAGCGCCTCATCCCCCTAATGAAGTCATGGGGGTCCTCCTCGGGCTTGGACCCGAAAAACTCTGGGGGGCCGCACGTCAGAAAATCACGGACTCTCAGGCTATCGCGCCTGTCATCGTCATCACCACCTCTCCGCCCGCGTCCGCGAGCCTGTCCGGCCACTATCGTCGTCAACAGCTGCACGAACTCCCTCAAAGTCCTGTTCTCAGTCTCTGGCTGGGGAGCTGGGGCCTCCGGGGCTAAGGGTGGAGCTGCTTCCGGCCCCTCCGGTAGTGGTACAGTAGAACCCTCTGACTGTGGCACAACATCGGGCATGGTCTGGGGGTGGGCTCTGGTAACCCTCTGGGCCCGGCTAGTCTCCCCGGTCTCTGGCACCGCTTTGCCCTTCTGGGCGGCCGTCGCCTTCTTTGGGGGCATCGCTGAAAACATAACATTTCGTCAGAAAGAGAAACATCCTGATAACACAGCTCTAACGCACGATCTAAGATCCAAAGAAAGGGTAACACCCTATATGTCCTGTAGCCTCCTATTTATAGATGTGGTGCACAACACACCGATAAACAAGACTCTACTAGACACGGCCTGTAGACATTCTGAGGACAAACCGCTCTGATACCACTTTTGTCACGACCCAGCCCCGTGGGCCGCGACTGGTGTCCTAACTGGGCACCCATACGTATCTACCTGACGGAATTAGCATACTAATCAACTGATCAAATAAGACATACACAGATTCATACGGATATAGAATACATCGCGCGAACATACATACATACACAGACTTATACATAGGCCGTTAAGGCGATCATAGCAAGCAGGGTCACTTAAATCGCCGTCTCACACATACCTACCAGAACTGTGGCAATCCACAACCCACAAACATGTCTACAGGCCTCTAACAGACATAACAGAATCATATGACGGGACAGGGCCCCGCCGTACCCCAAATGACCATATGTACAGAAGATGAAAACAACAGAAGATATATACCAAAATATAAGCTCCGGATCAACAGGAGCAGTCCCAAGTAGCGGAACAGGTGTCCTAAGCTGGTGGCGTATCAAAAGGAGCGTCTGTACCTGCGGGCATGTAGCGCAGCCCCCGAAGAACAGGGGGTCAGTACGGAAAATGTACCGAGTATGTAAAGCGGAAATGTAACAAATAAAATCATAGTCAAGAACAGGAGTACATAATTATAACTGTCAAAACCACAGTCAGAGCCGGAGGTACAAAGATATATGTAGCAGAATCATACTCGGAGTCGAAGATCCAGAAATAAAACAAACGGAGCTATAGTCAGAGTCCGAAGTACAAAAGGTGAATACCTTATCCGAGACCTCAGAAAAGTAATGTCAAAGCATAGATGATGCATGCCAAATCATATAACATCATATAAACACATGTATCGTATATGCAACTAGCGTGTCCCGGCCCTTTGTTAAGGGACTCGGTGGTGAAATCATGCATGTCAGAATCATGTACTGTGTATACATAACGTGTCCCGGCCCTGTACTGCGGGTCTCGGTGGATAATCATCATGTGCCATCCTGGCCGCCATCCCCATATCATCATATCATAAACATATATAAATAACGTGTCCCGACCCGCAAGTACGAGGGACTCGGTGAGTAATGCAGAGGAGTGCGCACGAGATCATGTCCTGGCCCGGGCTCAGTGAAAAGACATACTATAACTTGCACGAACAGAGTAATGCAGAAACATATGCATATAAATCCAGACTCACTAGGCAAACCAAACAATAAATCATAGAATGTACCTTTCGTAATTTGCGACGGATTATGTCAAGCAGAATTTCTGAGATTGTTCGTACATAACAAATATACCATGGGGTTCAACAGGATAGTCAGAATGGTCGTTCTTTAACGAATGGAACAGTTCAAATGACAAACCAGTTGAAAGAAGTCGGACGTTAGTCATAGTGTACATGTATGGCCTTTTTGGGGATGGCACGATTCATCATATCAAATCATGTTTCTAGAATCATAGCACGTATCAAAGTATAATACAGATTCTTCACATTTATTATTTGATAAACGGAACAATAATCCAAAGTTTCTTTTAAGCACTGTATAGATATAAGACAAATAAAGCAATAGTAGGGGGTCTCGGAATTTGCGGGCCCACCTCGGGTCAATCGAGGTGGTGAACTCAAGTTATGAATCATAGACCTTATAGAGTCATTTATGAGACTTTTGGAACCATTCGACTTCAATTGGGAAGGTTTCATACACATAAGTCATTTTGACGACAATTTGTAAGGAAACTAATTCAATCTTACTGAATGAAATGAGGCCACTTTCAATCTCGTATTTCGAGAGCCTGAGTCATATCTAAGGCTCGCGACCGAGCCTATTACGTTTAGAACATGCCTAAGAATGAAGGGAGAAACTTTACATACCTTAGTCGTGCCTTACGCTCGTCCAATCTCAATTCCCGCTTCGTCCAAAAGCTGAAATGGTCACATTTACCAGTTACTATTCATGAGACTTAAAATTTCAATCTTAACCAATGCTTGCCTACCGAAATTTCGGCAGCACTTCCCCTATAAATGCGACACCCCGAGAATACAACTCGGCTCAGAATAGCAACAACCAACCCAACAACAATACCAACAACAACTACAAAACACAATATAGACTAATTAGTCCTCCTTCCAACATAGTACAATAATTCTCATTTCGAACTTCGCATTTCCAACTCCATCTCAATATTTTCACCTTCATTATTAATCAAGGTCATTACAATGCCATTCAGAAGCATATCATAACATTTCTACAATATATACACAAGATATACAAAACATGCAAACTTTCCATCAAAGCCATAATTTATCCTATTCTCCTAATCTTTAACATACAAGTTCATAACACATTTCCATCTTCCAAGTTCATCAACATTAATCATAATTTGCACCTTAACCACTTCATTTTCTTAATTTCATAAGATCATACTAAAACGACATACTTTCCGACAACAACTTAACAACAAATTCTTCATGTTAGCTTAACCCATTATTCTTCCATCTACTTCACAAAGCCATAACAACACAATTAACATATCGAACAAAATCAATTCATTTTCATCTCAACTCCATACCACACGGCCAACACCTACTTTCTCCAAGTTCCATTAAATTTATTCAACTTTCATTTCCAATGTGAATTACACCATATCCACAGCTAGAATACAACATAAAAATTTAACTCATCACACTTATACATTAACATACACACACGGCCACAACACAACACACACCACACGACTTGCACTTGCATACAACACTTTCATAATTCTCATGTACTCTACATATGCTACAACATATATATAATTCCTCCAACATAACAAGTACAATTCTTACCTTTTTCCAAATCTTTTTCCACTTGCCAAAGGAAGCACTTCCTTGCTTTAAAAATTATACCAACTTGAAGAGCACCTTGAACTTACTATGAATTCAAGAAGAACCAAATTTTTGAATCAAAGACCAAGCTCCAAGAATTTTTCTTCTTTTTTTTTTTCTTTTCTTTCTCTCTAGGGCCGAATGGCTCTTCCTTTTTTTTTTCTTGATTGTTCCTTTGTTTTCTTGAAACTTCTAAGGCTTAAGCTCCCTTATATAATTAGTCATGTGATTAATTATCATGGGTTTGGGACAAGGACACCATGTGGCCGGCCACCCCCCCTCAATTTGGGGCTAAATTCTTCATTTTATTTTTTTGAGCCCAATTGGTCCAAATTCTTATTTCAAAATTCCCGAAACAAATTTCCGAAATTCCAATTTTTTTGCCCTTGGCCTTCTCCAACACTTCCACACCAATATTTTTCATGAACAACATACATATATAAGTTCAAATCCACATATGACCTTATTCCTCACAAATCGTAATTATTTCGAGTTTTCCGAATATGCAAAAATACGGGGTATAACAATTACTCAGGATCAAAATGATTTATTATGTTCTATTCCATCTTTGGAGGAAGTGCATAAAGCTGTATTTGAGTTAGCAGGTGATAGTGCATGTGGCCCTGATGGTTTATTAGGAATTTTCTATAAGAAATGTTGGGACATTGTTGGTGCAGACGTATACAATGTAGTTAAGGCTTTCTTTGATGGTCAAACTCTTCCAAAATCTATCACTCACACTAACTTGTTTTTACTACCAAAGAAGGAAATTATTAACAACTTTTCTGATCTCAGGCCTATCAGTTTAAGCAACTTTATCAACAAGATCATTACTAGAGTTATTCATGACATATTGGAATCTATTATGCCTTCCTTAATCTCTCAGAACCAATCTGGTTTTGTAAAAGGAAGGAATATTATAGAAAATGTGTTACTTACTCAAGAGTTTGTTGCAGATATTAGAGAGAGGGGAAGACCAGCAAATGTGATTCTCAAACTAGACATGGCAAAGGCATGTGATAGGGTCTCTTGGAAGTATTTGATTCAGGTGATGAAGAGGATGGGATTTTTAGATATGTTTGTGGATGTGATTTGGAGAATCCTAGCTAATAACTAGTATTCAATCCTCATTAATGGTCAGGCTACTTGTTTCTTTCATTCTACAAGGGGAGTAAAGCAAGGTGATCCACTATCATCTGCTTTATTCATCTTGGCTGCTGAAGTGTTATCAAGATCTTTAAATAGCTTGTTTGATGAAGGGATGTATAACGGCTATGGATTGCCTAAATGGAGATCTAATCTAAATCATTTGTCATATGCTGATGACACAATAGTTTTTACGTCTGCTAACAAATGGTCACTTCAAAGGATTATGAAGATTTTGCATGAGTATGAAGCTATTTCTGGTCAAATGATTAATGTTCATAAGAGTGCTTTCTACATGTATAAGAAAATATCTAGTGAACTGGTGCATGAAGTCCAGCAGATCACAGGATTCTCAAGAGGTGAATTTCCTTTTACCTACCTAGGATGTCCAGTGTTGCATGCAAGAAAACAGAAGATATTCTACAGAGATGTGATGAAGAAAGTTAGAGATAAATTGCAAGCATAGAGAGGAAAATTACTGTCATTTGGTGGGAAAGTTGTACTGATTAACAGTGTACTGCAAAGCATTTCTATATATCTGTTATCAGCAATGGTTCCTCCCAAATGTGTCATCAAAGAGTTGCATAAACTATTTAATAGATTTTTCTGGCAAACAAAGAAAGATGGTAAATGTAAACATTGGTCTGAATGGAGAAAATTGTGTTATCCCAAAGTGGAAGGTGGTTTAGGATTCAGATCATTGAATGATATTTCAAAAGCTCTTTTCTCAAAGAATTGGTGGAGGTTTAGAACAAGTAACTCTTTATGGTCAAACTTTATGTGGAATAAATACTGTAAGAAGGTTAAACCAACTCTTGTTCAATAGAAGGGTGGTACTCAGACATGGAAGTATATGTTAGAAGCTAGGAATGATATGGAGCATCATATCTGGTGGGAGCCTCATCAAGGTTCTACATCAATATGATATGATAACTGGTTGAAGATAGGTGCTTTGAATGACCAACTTCAGTTTCAAGCTTACAAGGATGACAGTGTAGAAGATCTAGCAGATATAATGGAAGGAGATCATTGGGATATGACAAAAGTACAACATTTGTTTTGTGATGAAATGGTGCAGCTTATCAATAGTAAGCTTGGAAATCTGATTGAACCTCAGGAAATTGACAAACCTTATTGGATGCTTACTAGTTCTGGTAAATTCACAGTAAGTAGTGCATGGGAGTACATAAGGCAAAAAAAGCAGGTTTCCTCTTATTGTTCAACGTTTTGGATCAAAGGTATGCCCTTTAAAATATCTCTTCTCATTTGGAGAGTTTGGTTTTATAAGTTACCTGTTGATGCATTTGTATTGCAAATGATGCATATTTGTGTAGCTTCAAGATGTTGTTGTTGTCATAGTCATCAAGAAACAATGGATCATTTATTCTTAACTGGTCCATTTACTATGAAAGTTTGGAAATATTATTGTGATGCGGCTGGAATTTCAGGACCTCTAATTCAGGTAAAACATGCAATCCTGAAATGGTGGAACACTCATGTTAAAGATAATTTGAAGACCTTATATCAAGCAGTTCCAGCTTTCATTTTGTGGCAACGTTGGAAGGGTAGAAATACAAGGAGGCATGGAGGTACTATCACTGTGAACAAGGTTATATATGAGATCAACAGAGGTATATTGCTATTGGCACATAGCCTATTTCCTGGCATGAAGCAGTTTCCAAAAAGGTGGCCTTTCTTTGTGAAATATTTAGAGAACCTGAGAATGACAGTTATTCACAGGGAAGTAACCTGGTTACCACCAGAAAGGGGGAAATACAAGTGCAATACTGATGGTGCCTCAAGAGGTAATCCAGGCCCAAGTTCAGCAGCTTTCTGTATTAGAGATCATAATGGAGATCTAGTGTATGCAGCAGGGAAAAGATTGGAGGATACTACTAATGTAATAGCAGAAGCAGTTGCAATTGAATATAGAATACAATATTGTGTAGATCATCAGCTATTACCTTTGATAGTAGAAACTGATTATTTAACAATGCAGAAGATATTAGATGGAATATGGGAAGTGCCATGGAGGATATCATTGGTAGTTAAAAGAATTCAAAGGCTGAGAGAAGGAAAACAGATTGGTGTGGCTCATGTGCTAAGAAAAGGAAACAGTCTGGCAGATTTTTTCACTAACCTTGTTTTTGATTTTGCAGGTACCATGTAGTTTTATAATTTTCAGGAAGTTCCATCAACAGGTAGAAGGATAATCAACAGGGAAAAAACTCAAACTCCAAACATTAGAATAAGAACAAAGGGTCAGTTTTGAAAACTTAGGGAAGGAATAAAATGAATATAGTGCAGTCTTCAGTGTGTGGAATTAATGTTATGTTCAATCTACTGAAGGATGTACTATATCTAGTTGGTTTTTTATTAGACTGATATTGGATTGATTTGGAGTTTGAAGGCTTGATCAGTACTACTGCAATAGATACAAGAAGTGCTAGACAGAAGGTGCATTTCCAGACAAGGTGCAATCATTTTGATGGATCAGTATGCAGGAGGAATTTTCAGTAGTCTGTGCAGACCTGTGTTGATCTGCGAGCTTGGTTGATATGGTGAAACTGTGCAAGTCCTATAAAAACTATACTGGAAGAGGCTTATTATAACCAAAAGCCTGAAGTTCTACTTCATGAGTTCTTGATTCATTCCATATGTGAGACTTGTAGATGTGAAAAATGGATACAAGACAAGGCCTTGGAACAAGTTGGTTTTCTTCTTGTGGGGTTATTAGGATTAGCATAGTTTTAGCATTTCTATTTTCTTAGATGTTTTTTCTTTTTCTTCTTTCTTTGCTTGTACAGTTTGATTTTATTAATAAATTTCCACCTTATGGTGGCTTTAATTTAAAAAATAATAATATTGTGTTTTGCTGTGGGGCACTCTGTTGGGTATTCGATTAGCTGTAACGATAGTTTCCCCCCACAAGCTCTGCGGCAAATCGAAACTTATTAATAAAGAATTCATCATTTCCTTTAATGTTCGATTTTTGCTTTCCGCAATTCCATTAGATTGTGGTGTGTAAGGGGCAGTAGTTTGATGAAAAATTCCATATTCTAAACATATCTCTGCAAAAGGAGATTCATACTCTCCACCCTATCACTCCTTATCATTTTTCTCTTTTTATTCAATTGATTTTCAACTTCATTTTTGTATTGCTTAAATGCTTCAATTGCTTCATCCTTACTATTAAGCAAATAAACATAGCAATATCGAGTGCAATCGTCATAAAAGTTATGAAATACTTTTTCCCACCGCGAGATGGTATTGACTTCATATCACAAATATCTGTATGAATTAAGTCTAAAGGATTGGAATTCCTCTCAATAGACTTATAAGGATGTTTAACAAATTTAGATTCAACAAATATTTGACATTTTAATTTATTGCACTTGAATTTAGGCAATACTCCTAAGTTAATCAATTTCCGCAAGGTTTTGTAGTTGACGTGTCCTAAACGAACATGCCATAAATCATTTGACTCCAATAAATAAGACGAAGCTGGAATTTTATTAATACTGTCAACAACCATTAGATTGAGTTTGAAAAGGCCCTCTGTGAGGTAACCTTTCCAACATACATATCATTTTTGCTAACAACAACCTTATCAGAAACAAAAACACATTTGAATCCATTCTTGACTAATAGTGAAGTTGAAACTAAGTTCTTCTTAATTGTAGGAACATGAAGAACGTTGTTGAGCGTCAACACCTTGCCGGAAGTCATCTTCAGGAATATCTTCCCATATCCTTCAACCTTGGCTGTTGCAGTATTTCCCATGGGAAGCTCTTCTTCGGGTCCCGCGGGAGCATACGTAGCAAATGCTTCTTTGACAGCACAAACATGTCGAGTGGCTCCAGAGTCTTGGATTTCCAACTAAATTGCATTCCGTGAGCATAGCACATAGATCATCAATTTCATCATTCTTTCCCACCATGTTTGCATGATCTTTTTTCTTATTTTTCTTAGGGGCCCAACAATCTGGAGCCTTATGTCCAGCTTTCCCACAATTATAACAATTGCCTTTGAATTTTTTCTTGTTCTGCTCCTTTTTTTGCCCAGACAGTTTCTTCCTTTTCTTATTATTTGGAGTAGATTCCTCAATGATGTTTGCTCCCATAATCGTTGAGTTTCCACGCTATTTCTTTTCGGCGGCTTTGTTATCCTCCTCGATCTTCAGATGAATCACAAGATCTTCCATTGACATTTCCTTACGCTTGTGTTTCAGATAGTTTTTGAAGTCTCTCCACGAAGGAGGCAACTTCTCAATCACAGCAGCCACTTGAAATGCCTCATTAATTACCATATCTTCAGCAATAAGGTCATGGATAAAGACTTGGAGCTCTTGAACTTGGGTTCCAACAGTCTTACTGTCCACCATTTTGTAGTCTAGAAACTTGGCAACCACAAATTTTTTCAAGCATGCGTCTTTAGTTTTATAAATCTTTTCAAGTGCAATCCACGATTCTTTTGATGTTTTTGCCGAACTGTAGATGTTGTACAGATCATCCTCTAAAGCACTAAGGATGTAACCCTTGCACAAGAAATCCGAATGCTTCCAAGCCTCAATAACCATGAAACACTGATTTTCTGGCATTCCTTCTTCAGGAATAGGAGGATCTTCGTTTGTGAACTTTTGCATACCAAAAGTGGTCAACCAAAAGAACATTCTTTGCTGCCATCCTTTGAAGTTAATTCCAGAAAATTTCCTTGGTTTCTCTACTGATGCCATGGCATGCAGTTGAACGGTTTGACGATGCATCAGTCGTCATCGCAACAGTCTCTGTTCCAGTAGAAACATTAACATCCTTTTCTATTGCCATTTTTATTTTCTCTGTCAATAGTTGACAAATACTTTAATCAATGGCAAACAAAAAAGAACAGTAAACAGTGAAGATTTCTATGTTCAAACTGTTTCTCAAGTTAACCATGAAGTTTTTATGTTCTTCAAATCGTTTCACTCTTATGAACTTTAATAATCCAGCGAAGTTTTTATGTTCTTCAAATCGGACGAGAAAAATTCAAACGGAGCTAACCTACCGAGCACCTCAAAATATACATCTCATAGTCATATCTGAGTGGGCCATAAAGATAACTCATAAATGCCATAATCTGTAAATGACACAAGCCCAAAAGTAAGATATGTATATATATATATATACACACACACACACACACACGCGTCATCAAACTGATCTCAAGTACACAAGCCGACAAGGCTATCAAATATATGATGACACAACAAAGTATGGACGGAGATGGTCATAGAACCTCTAATTGTACATATCTATCTACGAGCCTCTACATGGAGTACATAACATAATAAGGATGGGACAGGACTCTGCCATGCCTAAATGTACACAAAAGGATCATACCAAGATGAGCTGCAACTCCGGAACAAGTGGAGTGCTTCTGTACCAATGCTGAGAGGGCAGCCTAAGGATCTATACAGTCCCATGTCTACCTGCGGGCATAAACGTAATAAAGATATGAAATTAATAAGAGATAAGAGAGATAACCTGTACATCTGAATGCCTCTTAAGGCGGATGTAATGCATGCTTTCCTTTCAAAAAAAACATTTTCCGTACCCGGCCATTCAAGCTTGGTGTCATCCGTACCCGGCCATAATAGGCTCGGTGTTATCCGTACCCAACTGTAGTGGTGTGCACAATAGGTGTCGTACCCTGTCACGACCCATCCGCTGAGTCGTGAGGAGTGCCTGAACACTACTAACCAAGCACCCCTACTCTCGTACCTGCACCTTATTGGAAAAGTGAGTGGCCCATAAGACTCATAGCTGAACCATGCTGACTCATATCAGAACAACATTAAGGACTATTAATCATCTGTGCATATGAGTGTATATATACAGAAAATAACAGTGCAAGCCAACATGGCTCCTACATACTGTACATCAAAAGAGTGGAAGCCGACAAGGCTACATCAAGTCTAACTATACTCAACTGTCTATAGACCTTTACTGGAGCATCAACTGTAGAAGGGATGGGATAGGGCCTCGCCGTAACCATATACATATACATCAAACATAACATACCAAAACAGACAAAAGCTCCGGAACAAGTGGAGCGCACCGCCGACAGCTTAGAAGAGGCTCTACTGAGATGGATTGCCTTTCTGTCTATCTGTACCTGCGGGCATGAACGCAGCCCCCGAACAATAGGGGGGTCAGTACGGATAATGTACCGAGTATGTAAGGCATAAGAGTAACATACACATAGGATTCATGAAGAAAATCTGAAACTCATAAGCTAAACTGACTGACTAAATGCATCTATAAGTCTGATTATCTGAACATGTCTGTATACCTTTGCTTACTGATTTTGCCTCTGAGGGAGTATGATATGCATAGTTCATAGTGCCAAGGAGCGTACGGCCCGATCCATATCCCATATAATAGTGCCAAGGAACATACGGCCCGATCCATATACCATATAGGCCCCTTCGGGCATCATAATCATCATCACTGTGCACCAGCTGATCGGGTGGTAATGCGTATATAACGCCTCGTCCTTTCCCTATACCCCACATATATATAATATACTCATATATCACGCCTTCTGGTCACGGGTCAATATGCATATATGTAAATGAATGCAATGCATAAATGTGGACTAACATAATCATGCTACAAAACTCAGGACCCATGAACAGAAGGGACAATCATAAGAAGGGTATAGGAACGTCAAAGACTGAAGTACTCCTAGTGATTCTAAGAGTAGAGTAATATGGCAGCTTGTTTACTCGTTGTTCGCTCATATCATAGGATCATGCCAAAAAGAAAGAAAGGGAAAGCCTTAACATACCTTTTTAGTCGCCTCAACTTTAACTACTCAACGCTTGGCCTCCCAGGCTCGTAAATCTATATTCAAGAAAAATGTATACTATTATTAGAATCATCTTCATAGGCCTATCTTAAGCCCTCAAACTAACTCTTTCTAGAATCTGCCGAAATTTCGGCAGCATCTCCCCTGTTTATATCCCTAGCCTGAAATCGCAATTACCAATAACCAACAGCAACAACAACAATACCAACATCAACGACATCATCGCTAACATCGACATACTCCATAAGACATCTCATATGATGTTTATCCGATTTCTTAAGCGATAACTTAAATATACGCTCATTTAATTGCTCTACCTTCGTAAATAAACCTAGCGCAACATTAATAAGGAAAGATTCATGCGTTAGCCTTATTAAAACAGCAATATATCCTATGTTCACCTTGAATCCACGCCAAACTCCAACGCAAAACGATGATATAGGCACAACTATACACCACCCGAGCCTTGACTATCTAAAATCACTCAAATCGCTCAACTTTTTATGACCAAAATGACCCTATATGTTACTGAGCTCTAAAATCTGATTTTTGCTGAAACAAATGGGGTTTTGACCCTTTTATAGTTGGACAAAGTCGGTTCGGGTACTGTAGCATGTCGGTTACTGTAGCGCGGGTTTCTGCTCCGTCAGCCTAACTTGTAACATCCATAATTTTCTACTCAGATGTCGTATCGACGAGCGATTTGTTGCGTTGGAAACTAGACTCGACGAGCTTAATTTTAGGCTTTTGAAACACCTTAAAACTCCTAATATACCCATAGATCCCCCTCCAAAGTTGACCCAAAATTCTGTCAACCTTTTTTCAAATTTTCGACAAACTTATTTTCTTCGTTTTGCTTGATCCCGGAACCTTTAGATGCTTGCTTAACACTTTTTAAGAGTATTTATTAACCTTATAAAGGTTCCATGACCTCTCTGAGCTTACATTAGTTTACTTACAACGCACATGACGCGAAAGTTTTCTTGGTGTAACATCCTTCCCCCCTTAGAAACATTCGTCCTCGAATGTTAAACGCTTAGGAATTCTACGAAGATTTTGCCAGAGTTTCCTCTGTAAATATATCAATCCAACCTGTACACAGCTACCCAAAATAATGCCACACAGGGCCACATACTAATATATACGACAACATGGCCTCACACGACCAATTATACTAGCTATAAGTAAATCCAATACTTGGGGGTTATGATGTCTCAACCTGAGCCTCCTGGGACTACTGGAACAAGTGCGGGTACTTAGTCTTCATCTCCTCTTCCGCGTCCCAAGTCATTTTCTCGAAATTATTATTTCTCCAGAGTACTTTAACAGAAGCCACATCCTTAGTTCGTAACCGACGAACCTGCCTATCTAATATAGCCAAGGGGATTTCCTCGTAAGATAGCTGCTTAGTCACCTGGATATCATCTACTGGCACAACTCTTGAGGGATCTCTTATGCACTTACGGAGCATGGACACATAGAATACTGGATGTACGGACTCCAATTCAGAAGGTAATTCTAACTCATATGCTACTTTACCCACCGTACGAATAATCTTATATGGTCCAAATCTCATCAATCTTTCATAGGCGAGACCTTTAAGAAAACCCAATCTCTTACCTCGAACTCTAGCTTGCGACGCCAGTTATCTGCATAGGGTTTTTGTCGACTCTGCGCTGCTAATAATCTTTCTTGGATGACTTTCACTTTGTCAACTGCTTGCTGTATCAAATCTGGGCCGGGTAACTAATTCTCTCCAACATCAAACCACCCTATAGGTGATCTACATCTCCGCCCGTATAAAGCCTCATAAGGAGCCATCTGGATACTGGAATGATAACTGTTATTATATGCAAACTCGATAAGGGGTAAATGATCATCCCAGCTACCTCGAAAGTCCATTACACAAGCTCTCAGCATGTCCTCAAGTGTTTGTATAGTACGCTCCTCTTGGCCATATGTCTACAGATTAAATTTAGTACTAAGACTCACCTGGGTCCCTAATCCTTCCGGGAAAGGTCTCCAGAAGTTAGTTGTGAACTGCGCTCCTCTATATGAAATGATGGCTGTAGGAACACCATGAAGTCATACAATCTCCTTAAAATAGAGCTTCGTATAATCTTCAGCTGAATAGGTAGTTTTAACAGGCAGGAAGTGAGCTGACTTTGTAAGCCTATCAACTATCACCCATATTGAATCATACTTTCGCTGAGTACGGGGCAATCCTGTAATAAAATCCATGTTAATTACTTCGCATTTTCATGTCAGAATCTCCATAGCCTGCAGTAAACCTCCGGGCTTCTGGTGTTCTATATTTACTTGTTGGCAATTTGGACACTGAGCGGCAAATTCTGCTATATCTCTTTTCATACCATCCCGCTATTTCAGAATTCCTTGAGATCATGGTACATTTTTGTCATGCCCGGGTGAATAAAATAGCGGGAATAATGAGCTTCCCCCATAATCTGCTGACGAAGACCCGCAACATTAGGAACACATAACCTATCTCGATACCTAAGTACTCTATCTCTTGTGATGATGAAGGGTGTCTTTTCCTTCTGAGGGGCTGTATCCCGATAATGAAATAAGACAAGATCTTCATATTGATACTCCTTTATCTCAGCCACCAAAGATAACATCACTGTATCTTGAACTGTAACTCCTGTATCACCTGAGTCTAACAACCGAACTCCAAGGCTAGCCAACTGACTAACTTCGCGGACTATCTCCCTTTTCTCAGGCTGCACATAAGATAGGCTACCTATGGATTTATGACTAAGAGCATCTGCAACTACGTTGGCCTTTCCAGGATGGTACAGAATATCAACGTCATAGTCTTTCAGCAACTCTAGCCATCGCCTTTGTCATAAATTCAGGTCCTTCTGCTTAAAGATATACTGGAGGCTTTTGTGATCAGTATAAATATCAACATGAACACTGTATAAGTAGTGCCTCCATATTTTCAAGGCGTGGATCACTGAACCTAACTGAAGATCGTGAGTTGGATTTCTGCTCATGCTTCTTCAGCTACCTAGAAGCATAAGCAATAACCTTGCCATGCTGCATTAATACACAGCCTAGCCTAACACTTGAGGCATCACAATAAATCACATAGCCGTCTGTTCCTTCTGGAAAAGTCAAGATCGGTGCTGAGGTCAGCTTATCCTTCAATGTCTGAAAACTCAGCTCACATGCGTCCGTCCACTGAAACTTAGCTGATTTCTGAGTCAACTTGGTCAATGGAGATGAAAGAGAAGAAAATGCCTCTACAAACCTCCTATAATAACCTACTAGACCCAAGAAACTACGTACTTTCGTTAGTGTCGTAGGCCTTGGCCAATTTTTCATGGCTTCAATCTTTTGAGTATCCACCCTAACGCCTTCATCTGAGATAATGTGACCAAGAAAAGTCACAGAGTTCAACCATAACTCGCACATAGAAAACTTCACATATAGCTATTTATCCCGAAGAACTCTAAGCACCGCACGTAGGTGGTCTGCATGTTTGGCTTCTGACGGCGAATAAACCAGAATGTCAACTATGAATATAATCAAAAACAGATCTAGAAAGGGTCAGAATACACGATTCATCAAGTCTATAAACACAGTTGCAGCATTAGTTAATCCGAATGACATAACGCCGAACTCATAATGCCCATATCTAGTCCTGAATGTCGTCTTTGGAATGTCCTCTTCCTTAACCCTAACCTGATGATATCCCGATCTCAAATCTATCTTTGAAAAATACCTGGCACCCCGCAGTTGATCAAATAAGTTATCAATCCTTGGAAGTGGATACTTATTCTTTATAGTTACTTTATTCAACTGTCTATAATCAATGCATATTCGCAAGGAGCCGTACTTCTTCCTTACAAATAACACTAGTGCTCCCCACGGCGATGTGCTAGGCCTAATAAAGCCTTTCTCGAGTAAATCCCTCAGTTGCTCCTTCAATTCCTTCAGCTTAGCAGGTGCCACTCTATAAGGAGGAATGGATATTGGTTGAGTATCTGGCAATAGATCAATATAAAAATCGATCTTCCGCTTCAGCGGGATGCCTGGAAGCTCATCTAGAAATACCTCAGGGAACTCATTTACCACAGGAATAGACTGAAGGGTCGGTGACTCCGCTTGTACATCCTGGACTCGGACTAGGTGATAAATATACCCATTTTCTGATCATCTTTCTTGCCTTAAGGTAGGAAATAAACCTACCTCTCGGCGAGGCAGCATTACCTTTCCACTCTAAAACTGGTTCGCTGGGAAACTGGAACTGGACCACCTTCGTTCTACAATCGACATTAGCATAGCAGGAAGCTAACCAATCCATACCCATAATGACTTCAAAATCAATCATATCTAACTCAATTAAATCTACTATGGTATGACGATTACACACTATAACTACACAACCCCGATATACTTGCCTAGTTATTATTGGGTCACTAAGTAGACATGTCAAAATGTTTAATAGACTTAGGCTCTATCCCGAATTTACTAGCAACAAATGGAGTAATATAGGACAAAGTAGATCCGGGGTCAATCAATGCGTATACATCATAGGAGCAAACTGATACTATACCTGTAATAATGTTAAGAGACGACTCACAATCCTGTCTACCAGCTAGCGCATAGATGCGGTTCTGAGGACAGTTCGAGCTAGATACTCCACTCATCCCTCTACCACGTCCAGCTAGGGTTTGAGAACCTTGCCCTAGAGGGCGTACATAGGAAGAAGAACCAGCTACGGACCCTATAGGCTGAACAATACTTGCACCATCCCTCATCGGGCACTCCCGCATCTTATGGCCTGGCTGGCCACAAGCATAATAGCCATCTGATCCAAATCGACACTGCCCTGAGTGTGGTCTATCACACTGAGCACACCGCCGCAAAAGTGGCCTCATCTGTCCTGAATCAGGTCTATGCTGAGAACTTGGTGCCCTAGAACTCTAGCCCACTCTAGAGTAAAAAGACCGATTAAACTTCTGACCTGGAAACTGCGAAGGTGCACTCCCTGCTGAATGAAAGGGATACCGGGAATGCTGCTGTCTCTGTCCTCCCCTGAACTCACCAGCCATCTCTAAAGATCTGGTCCTCTTACTATGGCCCTGATCATGCTTACGCCCCATTCTTCATTGGCGCTTACGGTCCTCCAAATTCTGCGCATATGCCTGTATGCGGGAAATATCTATGCCCAGCTATAATGCATTTGTCGTGCATTGATCAATTAGATGCGTCCCTAGACCAGCCACAAAATGATGGACTCTATCCTCCATATCAGCCACCATGGCCGGGGCATACCTAGCCAATGAATCGAAGTGTATACAGTACTCCTGAACACTCATATTACCCTGCTCAAGATGAAAAAATCTGTCTGCTCGGGTTCGTCACACTTCTGGTGGTAAATAATGACGAATGAAAACATTTGAAAACTCCTGCCATACGGCTCGATGGGCATTCTCTCCCCTAGATAGGTCCCACAACCGATACCACTGCACTGCGATGTCACGTAACCTATAAGAAGCCAACTCCACGGACTCGACCTTATCAGCATGCATAACCCTCAAGGTCCTCTACATACCATCAATAAAGTCCTGAGGGTCCATATTTTGCTTCAATATGGAAAACTCTGGAGGGTCTAACCCAAGGGAAGTCTTGCCCTCGCACCGCCAGCTCGGTCTACCTGGTCAACGCCAACTCCCTGCTGTTGAGCCTGAGCGGCTACCAGTCTGGTCAATAGCTGTACAACATCTCGCACATCCTCGCCCAGTGCATCTGGCTGAGGAACTGGGGGCACTAGGGCAGGTGCTGGAGGTGAAGTATGTGAAGTCTGAGATGGACTATCACTCTGGGACTCACCCTGAGCCCTGGTAGCTTGTTGAACACGGCTAGTGGCTTCACCAGCCACTCCCTTGCCCTTACGGGCGGCTGTAGCTTTCTTGCGGGGCAACGCTAAAATCAGAACAAATCATTAGAAAGGTATTTCTTATCTCACAGCTCTATCGCACGATCTAAGATAGAAAGAATGGCAACATCCTAAATGTCCTGTAGCCTCCTGCTTATAAGTGTGGTGCACAACACACCCATAAACAAGACTCTACTAGACACGGTCTGTAGACAACCCTAGGATGGAACTGCTCTGATACCACTTCTGTCACGACCCATCCGCTGAGTCGTGACGAGTGCCAGAACACTACTGACCAAGCACCCCTACTCTCATACCTACACCTTACTGGATAAGTGGGTGGCCCATAAGACTCATAGCTGAACCATGCTGACTCATATCAGAACTACTTTAAGGACTATCAATCATCTATGCATATGAGCATATATATATATATATATATATATATATATACAGAAAACAACAGTGCAAGCCGACACGGCTGCTACATACTATACATCAAAAAAATGGAAGTCGGTAAGGCTACATCAAGTCTAACTATACTCAACTGTCTACATACCTCTATGGGAGCATCAACTGTAGAAGGGATGGGATAGGGCCTCGCCGTACCTGTACATATGCATCAAACATAGCATACCAAAACAGACAGTAGCTCTGGAACGAGTGGAGTGCACCGCCGATAGTTGAGAAGAGGCTCTACTGAGCTGGATTGCCTTTCTGTCTATCTGTACCTACAGGCATGAACGCAGCCCCCAAACAATAGGGGGGTCAGTACGGATAATGTACCGAGTATGTAAGGCATAAGAGTAACATACACGTAGGATTCATGAAGAAAATCTGAAACACATAAGCTAAACTGACTGACTGAATGCATCTGTAAGTCTGATTATCTGGACATGTCTGTATACCTTTGCTTACTACAATTGCCTCTGAGGACGTATGATATGCATAGGTCATAGTGTCGAGGAACGTACGGCCCGATCCATATCCCATATACTAGTGCCGAGGAACGTACGACCCGATCCATATCCCATATAATAGTGCCGAGGAACGTAAGGCCCGATCCGTATATCATATCGGCCCCTTCGGGCATCATAATCATCATCACTGTGCACCAGCTGATCAGGTGGTAATGCATATATAACGCCTCGCCCTTACCCCATACCCTACATATATATAATATACGCGTATATAACGTCTTCTGGTCACGGGTCAATATGCATATATGTAAATGAATGCAATGCATAAATGTGAACTAACATAATCATGATACAAAACTCAGGACCCATGAACAGAAGGGACAATCATAAGAGAGGTGCAGGAACCTCAAAGACTGAAGTACTCCTAGTGCTTCTAAGAGTAGAGTAATATGGCAGCTTGTTTACTCGTTGTTCGCTCATATCATAGGATCATGCCAAAAAGAAAGAAAGGGAAAGCCTTAACATACCTTTTTAGTCGCCTTAACTTTAACTACTCAACGCTTGGCCTCCCAGGCTCGTAAATATATATTCAAGAAAATTTATACTATTGTTAGACTCATCTTCATAGGCCTGTCTTAAGCCCTCAAACTAACTCTTTCTAGAATCTGCCGAAATGTCAGCAGCATCTCCCCTGTTTATATCCCTAGCCCGAAATCGCAATTACCAACAACCAACAACAACAATACCAACATCAACAACATCATCACTAACATCGACATACTCCATAAGACATCTCATATGATGTTTATTCGATTTCTTAACCGATAAATTAACTATACGCTCATTTAATCGCTCTACCTTCGTAAATAAACCTAAGGCAACATTAATAAGGAAAGATTCATACCTTAGTCTTACTAAAATAGCAATATCTCACCTTGAATCCATGCCAAACTCCACTGCAAAACGATGATATAGGCACAACTATGCACCACCCGAGTCTTGACTAACTAAAATCACTCAAATATCTTAACTTTTTATAACCAAAATGACCCTATATGTTGTTGAGCTCTAAAATCTGATTTTTGCTGAAACAAATGGGGTTTTGACCTTTTTATAGTTGGACAATGTCGGTTCAGGCACTGTAGCAGTTATTGTAGCAGCGCGGCTACTATAGCACGACGGTTACTGTAGCGCTCGTTTCTGCTCTATCAGCCTAACTTGTAATGTCCATAATTCTTTACTCCGATGTCGTATCGACGAGCGGTTTGTTGCGTTGGAAACTAGACTCGACAAGATTCATTTTAGGCCTTTGAAACACCTTAAAACTCCTAATATACCTAGAGATATACCCCTCCAAAGTTGACCCGAAATTCTATCAACTTTTTTCCAAATTTTCGACAAACTTATTTTCTTCGATTTGCTTGATCCCGGAACCTTTAGACACTTGCTTAACACTTGTTAAGAGTATTCATTAACCTTATAAGGGTTCCATGACCTCTCCGAGCTTACGTTAGTTTACTCACAATGCAAATGACGTGAAAATTTTCGAAGTGTAACATACCAGACCGACTATAGCGCGGCTCGGTGTGAGAAAATACATACATATGTATATAAAGCATGCATGAGAGCCCAAATAAAAGTTGTTGCATATGATGATTATTATAATCATAAGATGAGATCAACAGCAATGAATAAGATCAATAACCATAAGATGAGATCAATAATCATAAGATAAGATCAATAATTATGAGACAAATATCAATAATATCATAAGAACATCAAGATCATAAGATAAGATCAATAATCATGAGAAAAAGATCAATAATATCATAAGAACATCAAGAACCATAAGCTTCTAGTATTTCTAGGAATAGGGACATTATGGATATCATGTGAATGGGTTTGTATCGATAAGATCATGCCATAAGAAATAAAGGGGCAGCCTTAACATACCTTGTCGTCTCCTTAACTACTCAACGCCTATCCTCCCGAACTTGAAAATCTACATTCAAGATGATTCGCACTAAGGTCAAGTCATTGAAACTTTCATAAGGTCAAACTAAATTAATTGGTAGGCTAGCGAAATTTAGGCAACATTTCCCCCTATATCACTTACTTACTCCAAACTTCAAACAACTCCCAAACAACAATATCAACATCAACAATTCCATAGTAAAGAGATTATATTCAAGTTACACTTAAATCAAATCCAAAACTTCCTTTCAAATTCCATTCATAGCCAACAACTACAACACAATACTTTATGACATTTTCTACCATGATTCTTTTCACCTTTATGACTCACTAACCTCTCAATCAACTCAATATAAGTAATAAAGGGAGAAACATACCTTATACTTGAAGAACTTCAACCCACAAAATTTTACTTTCAAACTAAATCCATCACAACTTCAACTAAAAGCAAGAACAATCATCTTCCATGAACTAGCTTAGGGTTTTAATACTTGATTTTCACTTGAATTAGCTTAAGATGTTTATGGAGGATTTAGGATTGTTGAGAGAGCTTATAGGGTATAGAAGAATCTGATTTTTTTGTGAAAATGAGCCCCAAGGTCGTGGCCCCTTTATTTATAACAAAAGAGAAAATTCCCACCGCCTCAAGTTCCTCGGTCAACTCGACAGACCGTCGATCGATCTGCTCGACGACCGTCGAGGGGTGGCGTCAAACTGCCAAATCAGAGCTGACTCTCTGATGGTGGTTCGACAGTGGGGATTAACGGATCGTCCACCTTCTACAGTACGTCAAGATGGGCGTCGAACTGCCTAGCTGTCACACTCGTTTCTTTTAATTCGTTCAACCTCCAATCTTTCCGATACTTGTTAGACATAACTTAAACTCTCATATACATAGAATATTCATGTAGAATCTCTTATGACCTTGACAAAAATTTCACTTTCTAACCCAGTCAGCTAATTTATGGCGGAACTCAACGTATAAATTACAGGGTGTAACATCTCCCCCCCCCCCCCCCCCCTTAGGAACATTCGTCCTCTAATGTTAGACTCTTAGGGGTCTTATAAAAGTTTTGGCAGAGTCTCCCCTGTAATTGTACCAGTATCATCCTATCATAACAACCCAAAATATACAATGCCTTATAGGGCCATAACGAACAATAACAATAATGGCCTCACATGACCAGAAATCATAAGAAAGGAAATATTACGCACCCTAAGACAATGGTGTCTTTGTCTGAACATCCTCTGAGAGTGGAAACAAGTGTGGATACCTGGATCTCATATCCTCTTCAGCTTCCAAGTCATTTCCTCAACATTCCTGTTTCTCCAAAGGACTTTTAACTGATGCTACAACTTTATTCCTCAATTTTTGAACCTGCCTATCTAGAATGGCTATGGGAACTTCTTTATATGATTGTTGCTCAATAACCTGAATATCATCTACTATTACAATTCTAGAAGGATCTCCAATACACTTACAAAGCATTGATACATAGAATACCGGATGGACTGAATCTAAGTCCGAAGGTAGATCTAACTCATAGGCCACTTGGCCTACTCTAGGTACAATCCTGTAAGGTCAAATGTACCGAGAACTAAGCTTACCCTTCTTACCAAAACTCATAACGCTTTTCATAGGAGACACCTTCAAGAATACCCAGTCATCAACTTGGAACTCTAAGTTTCATCGGTGATTATCTGCATAATACTTTTGACGACTCTGGGCTGCCAATAATGGTTTCTGAATAAGCTTGACCTTCTCCACTGCTTGTTGAATCAAATATGGCCCTACTAACTTAGTCTCCCCTACTTCAAACCATCCAACTGGTGATCTACACTTTCGCCCATACAGATCATCAGACGGGGCCATCTGGATACTTGTTATACGCCGTATTTTTATACGTCGAGTTATTCGAAAGAGAATCGACTCAAGTTAAAGACGGGATCATTTTCGGATACGAAATAGGAACTTTTAATTTCCAATTTTAATTAGAACATAAATTGTTTATAAATTTTATTTAGTGTAGAAATATTATTGGAGATTAGGAACTAATTAATTATGATTAGATTATTAAGTAGGGATTAGTGATTAATTAAAATTAATTAATTTAATTACCATTTGTGGGCCCCACCCGAAAATTACAAAATAATAATAATAACAATTCAAAAAAAAACCAATTTGATGAGTCATAGGGGGGGGGGGGGATACGTGTCCAAGGGAAGGACACCATATATAACTTAGGACAATGATCAACATAAGCAATTCATTTTCATTTTTCAAGTTCAAATGTTAAGAAAAAGAAAAAAATATGCATAACCATGGCAGCCATGGTTCGGCCAGCCATGGTTTTTAAGAATTTTTTTTTGCTTTCTTGTTGTTCATTGAGTTTAAAATTGAATTACAAGTTCAAGGAGGTGATAGCAACATTAGATATTAAGTTGGAGAAGAAGAAATTGTAAAATTGGAGCAATTAAGTGCAGAAATTCCTCGGAGAAAAATTTGGTAAGATTTCCTTATTTTATGGTGTAATTGTGTTAATAATGTTGTAATGGAATTATTAAAATTTGATTGGACGGAATTGGAAGTAAGAAAATGCATAAAATTGATGTTATAGGAAATCGTGGGTTGAAATGGATTTAGAAAAGTTGTTGGGTTGTTAGAATTGTTATGGGCTGAATTGTGAGAATTTTATATGTATATTTCTGTTATTGGTATTTCTGTGTTAACAGGAGAATAATTGGAAATTCGGGTTAGGCGAATATATAGGGGAAATGCTGCCCGATTTTCGTTAAGTCCTTAAATAATGAAAAACCCTTAACAAGAAAGTATAAGCCAAAGAATAAATTCTACAAGCGATGGGCTACAGATTTATGGACTAGAAAGTATAGTTACTAACGATAACGTTACTCTTATGTTAAATAGGCTAAAAGAGCGACAAGGCGAACGGGTTTGCGAATAGTCGCTAACAGGTATGTAAAGTTAACCCTTCTTTCTTTTTGGCATGATCTTTATGAAACGAATAAACGACGTGTATATGGTTCCAAAGAAATTCCTATTCTTAGAGCCACTAGGATGGCTAATGTTCTTGATTCCCAGAACTTACTTTATTATGTTTTGATACGTACATATGGTTCCAGAGTTCTATTTTGATATAATTCACAGTGATATTCGAAAGGTATTTGATATGACTATTGTCTTGATTTACAAATGATGGTTCGTTTTGATTATTCCATTGAGTCTCAGTTATGATTTAAATTGCATATAGTTGCTCACTACTCTGCTCGTGCGTGCCTCAATATGTCTTTCACTGAGTCCCGGGCCAGGACACGTTTTCGTGCACAGTTTCACAGCATTGTTCACCGAGTCCCTCACTAGAGGGCCGAGACACGTTATATATGTATATATGATGATGTGATGATATGATGGTGTGATGATGTGATGATGTGATTATGGCGCCAAGGATGGTATGTGGCGACCTTATTCACCGAGTCCCTCACTAGAGGGCTGGGACACGTTATATATATGATATATGATATTGATATGCATGATTTTCATTTCATAAGGCAAGTGTATTGATGTTTTAAAAGTCATACTTGTTTCTGGTAATCTCTATTTCAGTTATGATCCTCTTTACTGTATTTCATGCTTTATATACTCAGTACATATTCTGTACTGACCCCCTTTCTTCGGGGGGCTGTGTTTCATGCCCGCAGGTACAGATACTCGCTTTGGTGATCCTCCAGCTTAGGATTCCCTTTCAGCTATCTTGGAGAGCTCCGTTGTTCCGGAGCCTAGACTTTTGGTACAGCCCTTTTGATGTATATATATGTATATGTTTGTCCAGGGGTACGACGGGGCCCTGTCCCGTCATATTTCACTGTTGATACTCTTAGAGGTCTGTAGACATATGTGTGGGTTATGTATAAGTTTTGTTCAGCTGTGTCTAAATGATGTGCTGTGGATATGTTCGTATATAGTGGCAGCCTCGTCGGCTCGCGTATGATATTGATATGTAATGGCAGCCTTGTCGGCTTGCATATGATATTGATGCATAGTGGCAGCCTGGTCGTCTTGCGTATCATTTTATGATTTGGTTAGTCGTGACTCCTCAGGAGACAGTTTATCTGGGTATATATATATGAGGACGTTATGAACCTTTGGAGTTCTTCGTAAGTTTCCATATTGTTCGTAGTTTCAGTTTGACTATGTCTAACAGGTATGTATAAGGGTGTCCAGGTCGGGCACTAGTCATGGCCCACGGGGTTGGGTCGTGACAAAAGTGGTATCAGAGCAGTTCATCCTCGGAGTGTCTACAGACCGTGTCTAGTAGAGTCTTGTTTATCGGTGTGTTGTGCACCACATTTATAAACAAGAAGCTACAGGACATTTAGGATGTCATCCTTCCTTCTTATAATAGATCGTGCGATAGAGCTGTATTATCAGGATAATCCCTTTCTAACAGACTATTATGTTTATAGCTATGCCTCCAAAGAAAGCGACAGCTGCCCAGAAGGGCAAATTGGTAGCAGGGGATACTAGCCAGACTCGGAGAGTTACTAGGGCTCGTGCCCAGTTTATGCCTGAGATTGTGTTTCAGTCCGCGAGTTCTGCTACACCGCCACTTCCAGAGGAACCTAGGGCAGCGACAACTCCGGGTCAGGGGGCGGCTCCACCGCCAGCTCCCGAGCCTCCAGCTCCCGAGCCTCCAGCTCCTTAGCCAGTGGCGGAGGATAGAGCCATGAGAGATGCAGTTCAGTTGCTGAGCAGTTTAGTGGCAGGACAGGCTCACAGGCATGGACTAGGGGTTGACCAGGCGGATAGACATGATAGTTTGAAGGCCCGCGACTTCTTAAGTTGTAATCCTCCAGAATGTTTCGGGTCAAAGCCCGAGGATGATCCGCAGGAGTTCATTCGGCAGATGCAGTGTACGTTGAGGATAATTAAGGCTTCTGAGACTGAGTCTGTCGAGTTGGCTTCGTATCGATTGCGGGATATAGCTGTTAATTGGTATGAGTCGTAGGAGTTATCTAGGGGCGAGGATGCTCCTCCATCAGTATGGGATGAGTTTGTGAAGGCTTTCCTTGGCCATTTCCTGCCTCCAGAGATGCGGCGAGCTAGAGTTGATAGATTCTTACAATTGAGGCAAAGGGGCAGGAGTGTTCGGGAGTATAGCCTTGAGTTTGACTCGTTGGCTAGATATGCACCTACTATTGTAGCCGATATGGCTGATAGAGTGCATCGCTATGTGGTGGGGTTAGATCGTTATTTGATTAATGGTTGTATGGCAGTGGCTCTTCAGCCAGGTATGGATATTGCTCGGGTACAGGCATATGCACAGGGGGTAGAGGATCGACACAGAGGACGCCAACCAGATAGACATTATGATAGGGGCCAGCATAAAAGGGCTAGATCGGCTGGCTATCCTGGCGAGTATCGAGGCGGGCAGCCTCAGCAGCATATCAGGTATCCGTCCCAGCCAGCACAGAGTGCACCTCCACAATTCACAGGTAGAAGGTTTGACAGCACGGGGTATTCAGGAGCCGGTCAGAGCTCCAAGGCTTCGGGTTCGCAATCAAACAGAGGTTTGAGTCAGTCGAGGCCATCTATGCCTCGGTGTTCTCGGTGTGGTAGGCTCCATCCTGGGGAATGCCGTCTCGTTATAGGTGCTTGTTTTTCTTGCGGCCATCAAGGCCATATTATGAGAGAGTGTCCGTATGGGGGCGGTTCAGGTGGTAGGGCTCAGCCTACTGGGTCGGTTATTGGTTCATCTTCTTCTGTAGCTATGCGCCCTATGGGGCAGGGTGCTCAGGTACCAGTAGGCCGTGGTAGAGGTCGTGGCGGAGCTTTCAGTTCTAGCAGTCCTTCGAACCGCATATATGCTTTGGCTAGTAGACAGGATCAGGAGACGTCACCAAATGTGGTTACAGGTATACTATCGATTTACTCTCGGGACGTAGATGCATTGATAGAACCAGGCTTCACCTTACCATATAAATCTCCCTTTGTTGCTAGTAGAATTGGGATAAAACCCAAACCGATAGAACCATTTGAGGTAGCATTTCATCATATCTTTATGTCCTTAGTTTAGTAGTTCCTAATCAACTATTTGGAAAGGGAATTTGTGGAAGGAAAACTCAAACTTGTGGGCTGTCTTGGACCATGTGTTTCACGTGTCGATGATGAAATGCTAGGATAACTTGGAAGGGCTTGTGACACTAAAGAATGATTTAGAAACAGGTGACAAATATGAAGGTATTAATAAGACAGCTTGTGAGATATTAAGGATAAGACTGATCAGAAAAGGTGAAAGGTTAGGTACACCTGCTCCATAGAGTTAGATTAAACCATAATAAGAATCGTGAATCCTTAAGAATAAAAAGTGTACGCTATAGGATTGGTCACAAATAGGATGTAATGTGAATACCATAAGGATTGTTATAGCAATGAGTAAAGCCTAGCGAGGAAGTAACTAAAGGATATGATGTGTTCAGCGTGAAATGGAAAAACAAATGTAGAACGAATAAGAAAGACTTACAAAGTCCTATAGAGAAAGTTCAGAATAAAGATTATATGATAACAAAAATGAAAGCGAGCCCAGGAAAAGAAGGAGTTAAGTGAAAAAAAGGAAATAAGAAGAAAGCGAGTGAGATAGCAGTGTAGTAACAGGTTATGACGTAGCCGAGAACACGAGTAATATAAATGGCATAACTTGTGAAAGACCAAGCTACAAGAAGATGAGCAACAAGGCAGAATGAGTGCCATAAATGATTGGTATGATGAGAACAAATAGGGATAAATAGAATGTGTTTTGAAAGTGAGAAAGGGATTATGTAGAGGTAGTGTTTTCCAAAGGATACAGGAGTAGCATGAGATTTCTCATGCATAAAATAAAAGATGGACATAGACTGGAGAAATGAGAGGAATACTAAAGGAAGCACCCAAGACAGACGTAATAATTGAGTATGAGTATAGGATGAAAGGGAAATATATAGCTACAAACTTAAGGTGTAGTACGACGAAAAGGTGATAAGACAAGACCACTATTAAAATGAATTTGATATGATGTTGAGTAAGTTAGAAGTTAGCGTTGGGTACACGACAAGGGTGAAAGCGCATAAGGCATAAAGGAGTACTGCGTATATGTGGCTTCACCTCGAAAATAGTGAAATCCTTAAAGGACAAGGATTGTGGATTTGGGAAATAACTGATGTATTGTGAGTTTATTAGAGGAAACAGATGATATCCATTGGGATAAAGGTAGTGTCAGAGGAAAGCTTAGGGCACTTATCATCAGAATATAAGTGTTACCTAATAGAGAATTTGAAACGACTATAAGCACTAGCTAATTACTGATTGGAATGAATGGAATGTGGCTTCGGATAAATTGCTACATTAATTATATTACTCGAGTACCAACCATCAGATAAGATTTTGTACAATATATCGAGAGTTCTCGTCGCCTCGTGATTGTGTTGGGGTTTCATACATGGGTAATCTAAGTTATGGGTGATATAAAGGAAGACATGGATATGGTGCAGTAACCAAATGTATTGGAAAAAAATCATACGAATTTAAAAATTGGAGATGGGGACATAGAGTAGAATATAAATAGATAATGATGTGGGTACACCCTAAAGGGGGGAAGCGGATGAGAGAAATGCAAGTGTAAGATGAAACCAACTGACATTGCAATACATTTAATGTGAAAACTTAAACTTTAAGTGAGATCCCTTGCTGAAACAAGTTAGTAAGATTTGAAAGCCAGGAATAAACGGATAGAAGCCTAGATGGTATTTGAGACAGTGCTGAGAATTATTGGTAAAAGATCTTGGATAATATGACATCAGAAGGCGGATGCTCATAAAAAGGAAGAATACGACAAGAGAATGTTAACGAGTAACTTAAAAGATATTATAAATGATAGCAAGGCTATAGTGGATCAGAGGTTAAGATGTTGGCAACGGAGCCATTGGCTAATGATATTATGACATACAAGTAGCAAAGGAGAGAGGATAGGGAATCTCCTATAGTAGAAGGGGTGAGTTGCAGATTGTGTAAGCAGCCCCTAAATTCTTGAGTCACAGCAGCAGTAACAAGAGATCCAAGTCTATCCTCTGATGATAGGACATTATTGAAATCCCCACTTATGAGCCAAGCCCCATGCACACAAGTATTAAACTGCATAAGATCCTACTATAGTGCTTGCCTCTCTTGAGCCTCATTCTCTACATAAACCACAGTAAGGTAGGTAGAGAAGGAACCAGTAGTGTTTCCAACCTTACAGTGAATACATTGTTCAGTAATAGAAATAATCTGAACCTCTACATGAGTTCTCCACATTAGCCATATTCTCCCATTGTAGGCCATTGGGTAATTACAACAATGATTCCATCCTTGTGCAATCTTCCTTAGAACATTTTGCGACTTATGTTCCTTTATTCTATTTTCCAAACAACCCATAAAATCTACTATATATTTTTTCAAAAAGAGCCGCAGCTCCTTCTGTTTTGAGGAATGGCTTAGCCCTCAAATGTTCCATGTTGTGATGATCATGGAGGTTGAGGTTCACCCCCAGTTTCACCAGTCTAAGTAGAGCTGGTATCAGCAGCAGGTTCCTGTAGAACACTGTATCGATTTTCAGTTTGAACAGTTGTGCTCTGAGAGGCATGAGCAGGTACTTGAAGTGGTGGGTTGCTACTTTGTTCTCCTACACAATATTCTCCTTCTTTAGCATTTGAGACTTCAGCTCTAACACTTTCAACAATAGGAGTTGGTTCTTCATTTTGTTACTCGGGTGGAATCTCCTTAGCTATCCAACCCTCTCTTGTTTGCTTCATTCTCCTATTCCTGTTCCTTCTTCTTTTCTTAGTAACATCCTGAAACTCAGCTTAGATATGTTCCAACATTCATCTTCCATATGACCAAATTTCATGCAATTTGTGCAAAACTTGGGCCTCCAATCATAATCAACTGGTTGGTGCACAATTCCTAAAGGGGTTTCAATCTTCACAGCCTCCAGTAAAGGCCTTGACACATCAGTTTCAACTAGGACACGGGCATAGGAGATCTTGTCCATACTGGTGGTAAATGTGTCAGAGTACATAGGCCTTCCAATTGCACTAGCAACTTTGCTAAGGGCTTCACATGACCAGAAACCAACAGGTAGTCTTGGGAATATCACCCACAGTGGAATAGTTGTGATGCAGTCAGGTTCAAACGTGAAATCCCTTTCCCATTTTTGCAAAACAAAAGGTTTGTTCTGAAATGTGTATGGTCCTGCATCCCTAACTTTGTCACAATCCTCAATGGATGCAAATCGGAATATAAAGCAACCATCATCATGCATAAGAATTTAGGGCTTCTCAACAAAATCCCGGGCGGTAGAGATGTAACTCTCAATTGAAATAAGGAGTATCACTTATTACATAGCCTAAAAGAGTCGTACTCAACACTTCATCTTGGGGTTTTAGGTCTTCCTCAACTAAATTAACAAAGACTTTGCCATTCTTCGTAGTAGGAGGAATATAGGATAGTGACTTACCCTTTTGCGCCATTCGATTAGCCTTGAAATCGATTTCTCCGTCGATGTAGGTTGAGTAGATGTCGCCGCTTTCGAGAATTGGAGATGATGAGTTGCCAAAGTTCTGCCCTCGGTTGTACCGTCATATTGCTCCAAGTGAAAGGAGGTTTGAGAATCTGAATTCGATCCCCTTGCCTCTTCATCCACAACGATTGACTGAAATTGGGCCGGTAGAAAACTTCCATACGTGAGCGATGGAAGTTTATAGGTGTTGCCGTCTCGCAGAGTTACCAATTTTGCAGGTGTCACGGTGGTTTTTCCAGTGGTTTTGCGGTTGCGGGTCATTTTCCCTTTTTGGTGCACGTTAGCAGCCTAGCTATTGTGCGCCTAGAGAGAGAAATTGACTTTCCTTAATGAATATTGTACCGCTTCCCACGTTTAATGAATATTGATCCGTTATTGTTCCAGTTCTCCCACGTACGATCTGTCTTCCTTGTTACCCAGTCAATTAGAAATGTAGAAACTAGAGTTTCTCTTCTGAAGGTTTCAGACTAGCTTATATCAGTTCTTTTTTCGAAAATTCACAAGTTACTGAAGCTGTTATAAGAACCCGATCATTAAGAAACTTGTCCACACTTTCTGTAGTCTACAATTTTATATAAGGAGGGGCTAGTATTAGATCTTCTAACAAATTCAATGAGATTTCTCTTGCGTCTTCATTTTAACATGGTACAGAAGAGAGCAAATACATCCAGCATTGCACACCTGCAATTTCTCTTATTTGCCTGATTAAGCAATCTGTAATACACTTACAAGAACAAACTCCATGTGTTCCATGAGCTCAATGTTCTTTTTTCTTTGATCAGTAAATCTTGATGATATTATAACAAAATGTTTCCTCGACAATTTCCTAGAAGCATACATAGCCTATTTAAAGCTCCAGCAAATTAGTTCATATTGCTGCTGCTTTCTGTCCATCATCAAAATTTTCTTAGTAATGGCAAACAGGTATTGAACAACTCTTTTATGGCGCAGAGCATTCTGTAGTTGTATACCTCAGTCAAAATTATCAATTTTGACGGGAGTAACTTCATCGGCTACTTCAAAATGTCCCACTAAACGTGCAAAGAACACCATCTGTTGTTCAAGGGTGAATTTAATATTTTCAGCCTGCATATAACAAAAAAAAAAAATCAGCTAATGTACTCCAAGGCGGGCAGATTAAAAGTTATCTCCTAGGTCTGAAAAATGATACATACCCTACGGAAACCATGCTGCTCTCCTTCATATTCAATGAGTGCAACAGGCAACCCTTTTTCCTTCAATGCTTGGTAGATTTTGTGTGCTTGATCAGGGGAAACGACCTGCAACAAGGGGGCTTATAAGCTTAATTCTACCAACAAGCAACAGCAATTAAAAAACAGAGGTGATTGCTTGATTGCTCTCCTTTCCATCATCACGTTGTTTAAGGAAGAGGCCATAATAAAGCCCACATGAAATTGAATTGAACTGTTTTACAGATGCAAAAGTTATACTAGCTAAATATCCTACACTTATGATGGACAAGGCAAAAGACCATTCACTTCAGTGTAAGCTGCATTTATCAAGTGAATGTTAATGCATCAAAACAATTTTTCCAGAAAGATGCTACATTTAGTCCCGAGATGAACATGAATAGAAGGTTTAGGCACGTACTGTTTCTGACATGTTTAGTAGACCAACCCTATGCATAAAATACAACAATATATCCAAAAGAAACCGTAAATATGAGAAAATGAGCTTGACAAAGACTAAAGGAGATTGTCAAATCTTTACGGGGAAAAACGATTTAAGGGAAAAGATTAATGTAGACAATTTTTTTTTTTTTTTTAAATGGTACTCCCTCCATTCCATAATAAGTGGTGTTTTAGGCTTTTCATTTTGTTTCAAAATAAGTGGTGTTCTAGGATTTCAAGAAGAAATTGATCTTATTATTCCAAACTTACCCTTACTTATAATCAAGAATCATTAAAAAGCTTTTCTTTTTCTAGGCATTAATTAGGGGTAAGTTAGTAAAAACACTCATAATTTTCTAGGAGTAAGCAATTTCTTAAGGGGTGTGCATAAGCTAAAAACACCACTAATTATGGAATGGAGGGAGTAACATATCAATGTAGACAATTCTTCTATAAAAGAATGACATGCAGGAACACTATGACATTAAAAGGGACATGTTGTGCTTGCCTTGTCCTCCAATCCTTGAAATAAAATAATGGAGCAGGAAAAGCGGTTTACAAAATTGATAGGTGACCTCTCAAAATATGCCTTTTCGTCCCCTGCAATGATTCAAAAGGCCTCAACACTTACTGACAAACATAGATCAGCAGAAAGACTTTTTGCAAATATATTCAACATTAATTGATTTGATAATTACCAACTAGATTGTCAGTATAGTGAGATTCAAACTTGTGACTTTCTGCTCTCAGCAATTGCAGATCACCAATCTGTTCAAAGAAAGATGACGGCATAAAGCTGCTTTGAAACTGAAAAATGAATTTGATACATGAGGAGCTTTGAGTTAGAGTAGACTTATGAACCAAACAGATGCCTGATTGGTGTCTAATTAATCAATCAGATGCTGTTCTCATTGAAGAAGATCATCTAAGATAACAGAATACCACATTTATAGGCACCAGCCTTAACTTCAAATTTTCCTATCATATTTTTATGATCAGTTTGCGGTTGCACGCGCAAGATCACATAAGATATGGGAATATGATATTACTTATCAAAAACAGATTTTATGATTCACTCACACCATACAAGGAAGCACCAGCCTTGAAAACATCTTTAAATGCTAGTGCAGCTAATGTTGTATAACCACCAGCTGAACTCCCTGTAATACAAAGTCTTTCACCGTCAACCCTTCCACTGTCAACCTGGATGAACAGATTAATTTACCATGACTTACAAAATTAATAGCAGCACTAAAGGAATATAAGAGTAAACTCATTTTTTATGTTACCAAAAACTTGGCACAATTGCAGCAGTCGTTAACATCCACAATTCCCCAACTTCCCAATAGTCTTTCTCTATATTCTCTGCCATAACCTTCATATGAGACAAAAAAAAAAAAGATGTTAGCCAACTTAACAGCAGCTAACTAGTCTACCAGTGTCATACGCCATCCTGATTCTTCGGCCTCCTCACAATACAAAGTAATTTTGTATATTTCCTTTTTATACATATTAATAAGGTTCTGATAATCAGTCAATAAAAGCCGGAAATGTTCCCTCAAAATGTTGAAACTCTCAAAATAGTCCCCTAATTAAGCAACAATATAGAAAGAATAGCAACCCAATGATGGAAGGAGTAAAAAGGCCATGTGTGTACCAGTGCTTCCACCATAATTCACATCCACGTAGGCCCAACCACGACTGGTCCAATATTGAACCCTAAGATCTAAACTTCCTCGTGCTTCTGCTGTAGGACCTCCTGGGTCATCATAAACTATACATTCATATCTCATACAGAAACCAACTAATCCCAGCTTTTTAACAAAGAAAATCTATCAGGCAGAAGCAGTTCTAATGAGGGAAATAATAACCATGACTTCGCAAGAGCAATGGAGGTTTTTCTCCATGACTAGCTTTACAGCCGGGATTTGTTGGAGGATAAAAGTATGCATATGCACTTTGACCCGGGACATCTGTTGGGAACTTTATCAACTCTGGCCGACTGTAATACGAGTTATACATCTCACTAAGAGATGATGACGACCACATAATCTTGAAATCTATTACTTCTGTTCGCTGATCATCCAAAGTAACCTGCAAAAATAACACAAAATTGCTAAAAGAATGATTTAGAACAGATTTATAAATACCCGTTTTAAAATTTCAAGCAACTAGAAAGTTTGTCTCAATTTTCAGTAGAAGATTGGAGAGCAGAACCTTAGCTATCGACGATGGATGAACAGCAGATGCTCCTTCAACATACAAGCTATTAACCCCAGAAGTCTGTTTAGGTGATAAGGGTATTTACCAAGACCAGCACAATGATAAAAACTCATAAAAGACACTAAATGCAGCAACTACAGCTTGTGCTAGCAAGATCTTACAATGTTGTTTATATCTGTGAAAGGAATATCAAGCACTGATACTTTGCCTTGGGTAACATCCAAAACTCCAAGATATGACTTTCCATTCTCCCTGCACATATTTTTTCAAACTAGATTAGATGAACTACATCAATTTTCCTCCCAGAATGGTTCTCTTTCCCTGATCTGGAGGAAGAGGAAAGTGAGAAACCATATAAACAACTTCTTTGTTACCAAAACAATCAGCATAAAAGCACTATGATTTCAAATATCATGATACACGACAAAAGTTTTAAATAGCAAACTACTTATCAGCTTGACCTGTAACTGCAGGCAATTAAAGTATTTTGGTCGTGATTCTCAAGAAAGTCATAAGACTTCATCCCAAATACCCATAAGGGTCTTGTAAACTCAGCATCGAGGGAGTAAACTGGTAGCACTTCGTTAGAAGACTCTACCTGTCAACAATATAAATATAAAGCCAATCAAGTCTACACTGTCTCACTTAAAGTACGAGTTACAATAACAAGGAAGAGTTACTGACAGATAGTTCATTGTTTTTCCACATAGATGCTGAATCTTTGTGCATATTCCAGGCCCAATATTCAGCATCACAAGTAACACGAAAATGGAAGTCGGGTTGTGCAGGATTGAAATAACTACTAAGCACAAAAAAGATTGTTTTTCTTTTTCACTTTCGCTCTGTATTTCATTACTTGGTCAGGGGAAAGGGCCATGGCGGAACTTTGGATTAACTTTTTGCCATTTGGTATCCCTAAAGTTGGGTTACAGTTGGTGTGGAAAGGGTAAGATGAATTCTCACTTTTATCATGCAAAAGTTCATGTCAAGTTGAATCTTTTACATTTTCCATCCAAACTACTGGTTCAGCGGAGGGGTTGAAAGTGTAATGCATATGTGGAGATTAAGGTAGTCTCTGATAAACACTAAATGATAAGGACTAAGTTAGAGTTGGAGGCCACTATAGCGATAATTTCTTTCATATTCTTAAAGCTGCAGTATCTAGTTAATTGAAATTTTTAAACTCGATCTCCAAAACATCAGAGTTTTACCATTTCATTTCTTATTAATGAAACTTCACATCTTCTTCTCTAACAAGAATGTGGTTAGGGCCAGACTGAAGCTTCCCCATATTTGTAACACCATGGAATTTAATGCTAATGCAACATGTGCCAAGTATCCACAACTTTAAGTCTTTAACAAGTCAAAAACACTAGGACCAGATTTGTAAAAAGCAAAGAACACAAGTTTAGGCTTAGAACTCAAAGAAGATGAGATGGTTAGTAAGAAGGCATTTAAGCGACTAGATGCAATCATACTCAGAAGAGAAGTTCAAATTCAGCCAGTAGGCTAGACAGAAGAGAGATATAAGAAGTTCAAGCTTAGACATTAGGCACCTTAGAAGATGGAAATAAATATAGAACAGATGGCAGAAGATTTAGTCAGTAGGACATCACACAGGATGAGGACTTACCCATTTGTAGATATTCCAAAACCCACTTTTCCTGTCAGTTACAAAGTACAGTTCTCCTGTGCCCCAAAAGCATTGTAAATCAATGCAAGGAAAATGAGAAATCAGTCTCGGCATATTGTAAGTCTAGAGCTAGCCATGAAACAAGATTTAACATGATCCATATCACAACATAGGAATCATAACCTTACAGTTGAATACTGAGGCATATATGAAGTCAATATTATCAGTCAAAGTACATCTCTTTTTGTTGATTATTCGATTAGCTCGATTGTAGGAGATTTTATTTCCTAGCTTAATTATAGATCTTATTTTATCTTTACTCTATTTGATTGTATTTAGCACTGATTATCTTCCCTAAATTAGAGATAGACTTATTGTATAAATACCCTAGCTCATAGGCTGTACAAATATACTGAAACACAAGAAGACATTCTAATTCTCAAAATCTACATGGCATCAGAGCCATTGCTGTCCTTTTTAGGGTGAGTTTTCTCCCTCTACAACACTAGGGTCCCAAGAGGTTGAGTTTTTCTCTCTTTTACTGTTCTGCTTTGTTTTCAGAGGTTGTGCATGTCAGAGTTGCTTTCTGACAGTGGTGTGCAAAAACCAACACCACCACAGGCTTCCCCTTGCACTGGCGACCAAAACCCAGCAAGAATCTCCGCCAGAAACCACTGCATGCGCTGTCGACGACGCGTCAGTCACACGCGCCAGCAAGTAGACCCTTCTCCGATGAATTTTTGAGGGAGATCTTTCACCTGGTGGGTCACTGGCCCATTCCGTGTCTACCCATCCAAGTCCCACTATTTTCGGAATAAGCTAAATTTTCCGGCGTAACAGAGCACTGAAATGGTGGGAATCCTTGTTTGACTTTATAGAATATCCTCCTTCCTTGGATTTGTGAGAATGCATATATCAAAGGCAGGTTCAAGCGATTGATCAAAAAAAGACTTCCTTCCCTTTCTGTACGACAAAGCAATTGAATGAAGCGGTGCAGGGCCTATAAGATTATGAATAAACTGTTCATTCTCTGGCAAGAAAAGGTGTTCTCCGGAGTCACTTCTGATAACAATTTTGTGCATTATTCAGAAGACCTGTATCATATTTCATATATCTGTCAACAATTACACAAAGTTGACAGAAACCACCAATTATCTAGAATTTCATACTTTTTTAATCATTTTCTGGTGAATATGAGATCACGGGAAGTTCAGTCAGGCAGAAAAGAGGTTGGCCAATGGGGCCTTTAGAATTTACTGCTATATGGCTGTTTGGAAAGCCCCTCTTGTAATATTTAGATACTTCAAAGTGAAGTAGCCAATTTAAAGATTTTTGGGACTACTTAGGCTTATGTTTAAGCAGAAGTATGATGCAGTTCGATTAAGCAAACACTAAGGTACGTGAAAAATAGAGATTTTCAGCATAGTTAGAACTTAGAAGTGGCGGAGAGCAGCATAGAGGAGGTGAAAGAAATTGAGTAGAGAAAAGTTAGGAACTATACTTTACAGGGTAAACAAAAGTTATTATTCCAACTCAGTACAGTCAGTGGCTTACTTTGCTCTCTCAAGCTAAAATACAAGCTTATTTAAGTGCTCATCTACAGCAAATGAATAGTGGCTCAATTATCAAACTGCTGATCCGCGTTTTGCAGGCGAGTTAGAAATACTAAAGAATACTAGCTCTAAATGTAAATGGATCAAGAGTACACTCCATCTACAACATTTCTTAGAGAAATGAGGCGAAACGAAGAATTAGATACAGGCTAAATAATATTTCCAGATTGTACAAGAAATTAAAAGTCAGTCCAGTGTTTGCTGAATAAGAACTTAGTCCAAATTGCAGAGTGTACATAAACAGTCACCTCCCACATTGGTCATATCTCTTTGTTTTGCAATGACAAGTTATGCTTCAGTTCCAAGACTTGCCGCAATCTCTCCCACAACAAAAAGCCTGATCCTCCAAGCCCCATTTTCAGATATAAAGGCCTAAAATTCGAATTTATGCTACCAAAATCCAATAATATTCACTAAAGCACAGGACTAATTTTTAATACTTCTCTACCGAGACTAATCCTGGAAACAGAGAAGGACAGTTGAAGTTTATACGATGCACATACTGGCAGTTTTCAAGAGTACCTTGAGAAGACCATTGGGGTTCAGTGGGAGACTCCACAAGATTAGGATCACCACCAGCAACACAAATGCGTTTTTGCACATCCCTGGGAGAAAGTCAAAGAAAAGCAAAGAGCAAATCAACAAGTAGATGGTGATGTTCCTCATATACCAGCACTCATATAATTTTTTTTATTTTTTTTTTTGAAAAACAAAACTGGTAGTGCAGCATTAAGGGTATGCTGGCCACCTCCAAAACAGGACAAAAAATAGGAAAAAGAGAAAGATTTACAAGGCACCTAATATAATTTAACTTTTAACTTGGAAAATGGTGATAACCTATGCAGGCCTAAACAGAATGTGATCTCTAGCTGAGTCTGCCTCCTAGTTGGTAGGAGCCTAAGCGTGTCTTATAGCTTTGCATGTCGTATGTTTGTGCACGTGTGAGAGAGAGAGAGAGAGAGAGAGAGAGAGAGATTAGGGCCATACCCATTGTCTGATATATAACCAACCCAAAGCTCAGATCTGTCCCATGGCATATTTGGGTGACCCCATTCAATCCATGCCATACGTTCCCCTTTGGCGTCAATCCGAGGAGAAGCATAAAAGTCATTGCCCCCAACTAATAGCCTTGGCTCTGCATTTATGTGCCAAAGAAGAAAAATAATTTAAGATCATATCTTCACTCATTGTACTGTTCAACAAATATTGCCCATGGGAGGGAAGGGGCAATACGAAAACAATCGAATAGCCCTTCGGAATATAGAGACATCTTCTGACATTGTTTTAGCCCAATTCACCCAGAAACATATGTAAGCAAGGGAAAATTTAAATTGAATCATGGTAAACTGATACTGACAAAATCTCACCTTGAGCACTGCTATTGCTCAGATCGATAGATACAATAGTAGTAATCGCATTTATACCACTTTCACGTTGATCTACAGAAGGAGCAATGATTAGGATAAAATTTCTTAGAGAATCAAGCAAAACTTTTGAAGGATAATGAATATTGAGAACTTACCTTCTCTCACTGTCACATAACGGTTAAAGCGAGAGTCAAACACTCCATCAGCATAGCATACACTTCTTCCACCATAATCTGAAGTGAGTGGCAACGGAGCAGAATCTAATACCGAAATAACAGGGATCAATTGAGAAACATCTCAAAAACAGTGATAGTAAATATGAGAACTATATGCTAAAATGAAAGAGCTTCAAACTTTCAAAATTAATATGAACCAGCTTGCTACCTGTGAGACAGTGTCTTTTTTCTTTTCTGGTTATTTAAAATTCACAAATAAAAATGGACAGATCGTCGCCAAGGCTTAAAGGTAAATTCTACAGAGCGGTGGTTAGACCGACCTTGTTGTATGAGGCAGAGTGTTCGCCAGTCAAGACCGCCCATGTTCAGAAGATGAGTGTAGTGGAGATGAGGATGCTCAGATGGATGTGTGGGCATACTAAGAGGGATATAATTAGAAACAAAGTTATACGGGGCAAGGTGGAAGTGGCGGACAAGATGAGAAAAGCGAGATTGAGATGGTTTGGGCATGTGAAGAGGAGGTGTGTGGACACGCCAATAAGGAGGTGTGAGAGGTTGGCTATAACTGCTGGAGGTGATTAGATAGGACATGGCGCAACTTCAGCTTACTGAGGACATGACCCTAGATAGGAAGGTGTGGAGGTTGAGGATTACGGAAGAAGGTTAGCAGGTAGCCGAATGTTCTCCTTATTAGTAGTGTTAGTTAGTAATCGTGTAGTTTAATTTCTTCGATATGTATTACTATTTGTTACACCATTTGCTTTTTATCTTCATATTTTGTTGTCGTATTTTTCTTGATATCATGCTTCAATTTTTATTTTATTTTTTTGAGCTGAGGGTCTATCGGAAATAGCCTCTCTACCCCACAAACGTAAGGGTAAGGTCTGCGTACATCCTACCCACCCCAGACCCCACTTGTGGGACTACACTGGGTATGTTGTTGTTTGTAAAAATTGACAGATCAAATCTGGCATATTTGTAAACGAGCAGCTAATAATGAACCCAAATATGTAAATAAACATAATTGTATCTCCATCAAAGCTTATGTCAAATACATTACAAAATGGTAAAAACTGGAAGCAATTATATTCAACTGCATTCGATGACATATAAAACAAAGGAAAGTGAAGACCTGTGGACAAAATGGACTGTTTATAAAGTCTCTGATCCTTGTAATTAGAGAAGATCAAAGTGTCTCCTGCTATACAAAAATCACCTCCACCATACTCCTGAGCCAATGTCCTCACAGCAAAATCTTTAGGAGTTACATCTATAGGGTCTTCCCCTGGTTTCCCTGGTTCCTTCACAATAACCGCTCGTCTGAATGCATAAAAGTAAAAAACTCAAAACTTCATACAGAACCACAAGAAAATATCACAAACTTTATGGGTTTGGGGTTTAAACGAAGACAGTAAACATGAGTTTATGTGAAAATTATGATCGCGGAACAATCAAAAATTCGAACTTCACATAAAATCCAGAGAAAAACTCACAATCTTCATTGGTTTTGGGGCTTACACATGACGATAGTAAACATGAGTTTCAAATGCAACTTATGAGGAATAGATTTTCAAACTCTACATAAAACTCCTCAAGAAAATATCAAAATCTCTATGGGTTTTTGGATTTAAACGCGAAGACAGGAAACATGATATTTCATATGCAAATCAAGAAAGCATAAAAATAAATATCAAATATGACGTAAAACCCATGAGAACGTTTCACAATCTTTTTGGTTTGGACACAAATCCGTAAACATGAATTTCATAGGCAAACTACTTTTTTTTTTTTGGTTTAACCATTCGATATACAAAACCCACTGGTCCGATTAATCCAGATTTGTGCCTGGCCCATTAAATGAGGAAGCATTTTGCCGCTCCCCACCCGTGTTTTCTCCATTCCTAAGGCTCGAATTGCTCGAACCTCATACCTCTTGTTAAGGTGGACGGATCTTCTCCTCTATGGCTCTATCCCGCCACACCCCTTGGTGGTGTTAGTATGGTGGTTCAAATGCAAATTATGAATGCATATGAATCAGAAAAATCAAACGTTACATAAAAATCCTCAAAAGATATCACAATCATTAGTAGCTTTGGGGTTTAAACGCCAAGACAGTAAACACGACTTCCACTTATGAATGCTTAAGATATCAAAATGCAAATTACATAAACCAAACAAAGAAAAGATCACAATATTTATGGGTTTCGGGTATAAATATGAAGACAGCAATTTTTTTTTTTTGAAACTGAAAGACAGTAAACATGATTTCCAATCATGAATGCACATGAATTAAAATCAAACTTTACATAAAAACCACAAAACAATATCACACTGATTAGGGATTTTGCAGCTTAAAGTTTAAAGAAGACAATAGACATAAGTTCATATTCAGATTACAAATGCATAAGAATAAAAAATACTCCCTCTGTTCCAAAAATTACTCGTCTTAGTTACTTTTTGGATAGTCAAAGAATATTTTCTAAATATTTTGAATTGTTAAATATTGCGACTTATACTACTTCTTATGTAGTTTCTAAATATGTAATTTTTATTTCAAGAAAATTAAAGATTGTGTGTCCAATTCACACCGAACATTATCCGAAACATGACAATCTTTTTGGGACGGAAGGATTACAACCGGCTAGAAAACATCAGAATATTGCGGTTGTGGGGAGTGGCATATGCATGCGTTGTTGTTTATAGAAAATATGACAATCTTTAGGGGTTTATAGACAATTATGAAAATATGTACCCGGACTCAGTAGGGCGGGATTCTAGCCAGAAAAGATAACCAAATGAATCCACAGCAAAGCCACCGAGGCGTTTACTTGAGCCAGATACGATATCAGCTGTAATAGGTGACTTCCAAGAACCATAGGGTACCGTGACATTCGAAAGTTGGGTTTCCGGTGGTGGATTTGTGGAAGACATTCTGATAAATTTGGTGGTGAGTAGCTTTCTGGTACGAGTAATGTGAATCAGTGAAGAAGAAGAATGAGAGTAGCAGAAAGCATAGTGACGAGTGACAGTGGCTATGCTTGAAAGTGCCATTCACTCTTAGGACTCTTAGACGGCCTTTCTTCAAATTGGCAAAAAGGGCCCAACCCCAAATCAAATTTGGAACCCAACACATAATTATTGTGGAGTAACACCACACACTTTCAAAGGTCATTGGTTAGAGTTATGCACATAGATTTAATTATATAAGAATTAGTTATTTATGATTTAATTATTGCCAAATATATGTACAGCTCCTTAAACTTGCCCTGAAATTCCATTTAAACACTTCAACTCAGTCTTATTCCAATTGAACACAATAACATATCCGTCCATATTAAACACAACTAGCTGACTTGGCATCTAATGAGGGTTGCACAGAATTTGAGCACGTGAATGTTGTCTGATGTGGAATATAACAGTAATATTACAATTTCCTGAAGTTGTTGTCATGTGACTAGGAAGTCACGGGTTTGAGTCGTAGAAACAACCTCTTGCGGAAATGTAGGGTAAGGTCGCATATAATAGACCCTTGTGGTCCGTCCCTTCTCCGAATCCACAAATATCGGAAGCTTAGTGCACCTCGCTGTCTTTTTTTATTACAATTCTTGAAGGCTTTTATCTAAAACCTAATTTTTTTTTACATCGGTCTCATTGTTCTCTTCTCACTCGTTACTCTCTTTTTTCTTTGTCCAAATTAGGCCGACATAATGAAATTTCTTTACAATTAATCTGTGTTTCTTTGTAATTCTTTTGAATTTCTTTCTAATCCTCACCTCTCATTTCTGTCAAAAAGGTTTTTATGTCGAATTTGTCGAACTCGTCGAGGGCACTTTCCACTAATGTTGTTTACTGTTATTGTGGTGAGTTAGCAAACTTCAAAATACCATGCACGGACCGTATCCCAGGTCGAATATTTTATAATTGCAAAACTGGAAAGGTAAGCTTAATTGATTTTTGGTTTAATCAATTTGATTTGGGGATTTTTCTTAAATTTGCATCTTCCATTTTTTGGTTTTATTTTTAGAAAAGGAGTAGATGCAATTACTTTAGGTGGTATGATGATGAAGTGTTATTTTATGTTGCTACCTCTACACTGAAGAACTAGGTGCTCCGGTAGTTATGAAAGAAGATAAGTGTGGAATAATAAATCAACACAAGAATTTTTACGGGGAAAACTTCTTGCTTAAGGGAGGCAAAAACCACGACCTATCATCAATAGGATTTCCGCAAACTCTCCGCTATAACTCGGGCAAATTTTGAGGTTACAAATTTAAGGATAATATAAAAATTAGTGCGGAAAGATAACTTAATCTTTACAATCCCCAAAACCTGGTGTAACTTGTACAAGAGCTTCTAAATATATTGCAAGTCTTAAATATAGAATAGAAAATTGCCTGAAAATATAAATAGACAGAAACATAAGATAGGAGGAGATCCAGGGTTGTTGGTGTATCTGATGGCTCACCTTGAAAACTCGAAATGCAACCACCTCGGGATCTGCCACAGGCTTGGAACTGGAACACGGATCGGTATCTGCACGAAAAGTGCAGCATGTGTAGTATGAGTTCAACTACTAGTACTTCGTAGGTATCAGAGGCCGACAACGAACGAAAACACGTATAAAGCATAAAGACTGAATCTAAACACTCTTTAGGCTAAACTCCACTTAGATTTACTAGTGCTAACCAGAAGTTCATGTTTCACGGGTAAGAAATGTAAGCAAGTACCACATAAGAGAAATAATGGAATAACTAGATGAATGAATGTATGAATGCAATGCATTGGCCAATATCAATCCTGGTACACACATGCTAGCGGTCATTCCTTCTAGTAATGACCCATGGGGGACTCGCGAGTTCTATATACCTATCACTGTACCGCCCGAGGTCCTTTTCCTTCGGACTGTGATAACTCACTATATCGCCCGACTTTACCGTCGAACTGTGAGAAACTCACTATACTGCCCGACTTCACCGCCGAACTGTAAGAACATCAACCTTACCTTTATCTCGATCCTTTATACCATCTCGTAATCCCGTTTTACATAGCTCATCCAACAAGTACATATAAGTATGAAATGAATACTACATGCGTAATATCTTATGCCAACAGTATCATGTAATTAAGGAATGGACATACAACACCAAGAAAATACATGTGTCAACTCATATTTCCATAATAATTCACTTTTCATAGTTTATATGAGATGCGGAGCAATGAGATAAAGTAAATCAATCATAGCAAGTAGAATTCAAACATGAATATCATAGCCCACATAAACAACAACAATACCAACCTAAGTGGATTTATCACTATCTTCAATGCCCGAAGGTGATGGTTCTGTAATCACGATACGAATCTAATGGTTCGATCGAAACACAATTAAGAGCTCATTTGCTCAATATGGTACCCTTTATGCCTAAAGAAACAACGCCGAAATATCATATACGAGTATGACACAACCTAAATCCATCTGACACTTATTGGATTCTCACCAAAACTTGCGAACAAGTCCAAAATCATCATACGTACATGCTCAAACTCTCAAAACACCCAAACGGGGCCGTCTTGACCCGATGTTGACTGTGGGCAACTCCAAATCATCTCAAAAGCTTTCTCAACCAACAACCTAAATCACTCTCAAACCTCTCGGTAACTGAATCAACGACTCGACTAAGTCATAAATCACATTCCGGACCTAATGGAATCGACAAAACTTTTAAAAAGTCTCATTTACCCCCAGTGTTGACTTTGGTTAACCATTCTCATTTCTTAACTTAAGGATTTCCTAAATATCCTTTTCCTTGCCCAAAACTCACCTGAAAGCTTTGGGAATCGAGCCATCCATTCCCGTAAGTCATAAACATCGCTATGAAGCTAACAGAACCAACAAATCTCGAATCCGGATCTTATTTCTTCCCCTGACCATCTTTTCACAATAAATAGGCATATTAAATACTAAAACCGACTTTATTGTCAAAAACCAACCAAATGAACTCTAAAATTAGCTCTGTCAATTTCTACAGCTCATAAATAATATTACAAATCTAACGAAATCTTCATATTGCCAATCAGAGCATGTTTTCCAAAAAATGATTAATTAATCCAAATAATTAAAAATCGAGGTTTCAAAAATGAAACCTTCTCCCAAAATAGACCAAATGATATCCGTTTGACTTCAAATCTTGCAAGCAAGTCAAAATAATTATTATGGAGCTTCTGAAATAGACGACACACAAAAAAAGAGCATCGGTTTTCAAAATGATCGACTTGGTCGTTACATCATCCACCACTTAAACACACCTTCGTCCTCAAACGTAAAGAGAAAGAAGGTATCTAAACTATTGAAAAGCTGGGGATATCCACTCTGCATGTTTGATTCGGTCTCCCAAGTAGCCTCCTCAACCGGACGATGTCTCTATTGATCCTTCACTGAAACTAACTCTTTGGATCTCAATTTCTGAAGCTGCCTATCCAAAATGGTTACCAACTCTTCCTCAAAAGTCAAATTCTGACCAAGCAACACTGAAACCCATTGAATCACATGAGCACCATCCGAATGGTACTCCTTAAGCATTGAAATATGAAATATAGGGTGAACACTCGACAAACTAAGTGGCAAAGCTGACTGTTAGGCCGCCTAGCCAATATGCTGACAGTCTCACAGGGACCAATATACCTCAGTCTCCACTTGTCCTTCTTTTTGTACCTCATCACATCCTCCATGGGTGAAACCTTCAATAAAAAACTACTCGCCAACCATGAACTCCAAATCAAGGACCTTTTGATCCACATAACACTTTTTCCTACTCTAGGCAATGAGAAGCCTCTCCTAAATCAATTTGACCTTGTCCAAAGAATCCCTCAACAACTCTGTACTTCAAGGTCTAACCTCGAATGCATTGAACCAACAACGATAGAACGACATCTTCTATCATATATTGTCTCAAATGGTGCCATCTCAAAGATCCTTGTAACCAAACTCTGCCAAAGGCAAGAACTTATCTCAATTACCACCAAGGTCAATCATATAAGCCCACAATATATCCTCAAGGACCTGAATAGTCCGCTTAGACTTTCCATCTGTCTACGGGTGAAATGACGCATAAACTCCACCCGAGTTGTACGTAGTATGATCTGGTACAACAAGAGCCAACTTAGTCAAACGGTACACAATGATCCAAGTAGCGTCAAACTTTCCCAAAGTCTGAGTTTATCCTACCACAAGTCCATAGCAATTTTCTTGTTCACTTAGTCCGCCAAATCTTCCTTTAACTTAGCTCAATAGTCTGATTCTCACACATTTGATCCGGCTCCACTTGAATTACCTGATTTTTGTTATAACTATAACTCTGTATGCAATTGGTTAATTTCCACAATTATCGTCATAATCGCCACAATTGTTTAGTTGAATCCATAACCCATTATCAAAATGTGTACCCCTAAGGTACCCTTATTCAACTTATCTTTCTTCCACACCTTCCAAAATTGTCTTTAGAACCAGGAATTCGTAGAAAACATATTTTCACACACCGCAAGTCTAAATCATGACTCCTTCTGACAAAAAAGAACTTGTGGTTGTACTGAGCCAATTCTAAGCATTTCCGTGAAAAACTGACCTTATCCAAGGTCGATTGTGCAAATTTCAAATCCCTTAGTTCTATTTTGATGAACTAAAACTATTGAGTCAACACTCATTGTCCAATTCTTCGTAATCCTTCAAATAACATACTATGTGCATAATCCTACTAATTATCTTGTCGTGTCCAATCTATAAAAAATATTAACTAATCACCCTAAAGACTTCCCATATCCATTTGTACCTCCTCAAAACATCACCAAGTATACACGTAGACGATTAGAATTTGCTCGTATAGCTGTCATCAACAAAATATTATCAAATCTCTTTTCAAACTCCAATAATGCTCGGTAAACCTGCCATACCTTTATTCCAACTGAAATCCATTAATTCTTAAAAAATGAGTTACGAGAATATCCATAAATCTTTCTGGTAATATAACTGTAAGCCACCCGGCTTTAAATAAACAGTCCTGAACTTCACCCTTCACAATCATAAAATCTTTGAGACCAAAACCTTATTACGCTTTTAGCAAATTTAAAAGTATCAAATTTTACAATCTATGTGCCTTACCACACACATATACTCTGACGTCATTCGTATTTCAAATACTCAACTGTACTATCTAGCCATCAACACTTTGACACTGTCTACTACTGCGGACATAGCTTACCTTAAAATTATGACTTCAACTTTCAATTGTAGAGATTTCTTCTTATCGATCAACTCTATCTCGTCCATTCAAGGATGCCATAAAATTACCCATCTTGGTACTACACAAGTTACCTCCTCATCAATATTCAATTGTAAAGTCCCGTTGTCACTTGCCACACACCAAGTCAAATTATCCATTGACTTTCTTTCTCAATCATACTTATCCCTTTTTTCACCCTATCTGAACGATGTAATATAATGCCACCACAAACTAGATATGATTCAAGTGGTCATACTGCTTCAAATGTAAGTCTTACGAACCTTAATCCTCCAAAACCCATAGTAAGATGCCTTTATCTTAATTCTTCAGTTTCCATATTACATTCAAAATTATTTTAATCATTATCAACCAACAATCACTCAAACCCACTCGTGGGGTGAGTCGAAATATCATATATTTTTTAAAACAGCTATGCCAATCATGGAGGTAGTGTTAAACCACACTCTTGAGCGTCTGAAAGATTCTCTTGCCTCGCTCGAACCCTAAGACTGAACATTCTCCAAGCCAGATGTATCACATATACAATATCCACATTTCTTCTCCAAATTAGGTGGAACAACCGATAATTCTTTAAGTAATTGAATATTTACACCCGTCCATTGCTAGAGCCATTTCTATTAGTCGATCACTATTTTTCCCAGAAGCCTACGATGTAGTCAACTTATCGATAAATTTATGTTCCTTTAGCATTCACTTATAAACAGAGTAGTCTAACAAAATCAATAAACTGATAGTTCAAAATGATAGCTTCTTACCACCATACTCTCGAGATATCAAGCGAACCTGCAAACACAATCTTTACTAAAAGACTACACCCGACTATTCCCATACGACTCAATCATCCATAGTAACTTTTTCCAGACGAGCACATCCATCACTTGTGTTGGTCCTATAACTGAGAATGGTCCATTCTAATTTCTTTTATTACATTCTCGTTTCGTTAAGTAACTGAAAAGTCTTCATATGTACCCCAAATACAAAGTCCTATTTCCACATACCTTATCACAAAATGTCATCTTTCATGTTTATATTCTTTTCAAACTTCTTTCCATAGCCGTATCAACTATTCTTCTTGTCTGATCCGTTAATTCATCTAAGTTTTTCCTTTCATCTTTAGAATATTAGTGCATGTCCCCAAAATGCCAGTATCTATATAATCTCATTACTCAACTGTTGACTTGTCATTGATACACTCGTGTCATAAGACTGTCGTACTAAATTAGGACATGCTGAAGCATTTCCACCCCAATCACTTCTCGTGTAAACCATCCTTTCTATTTCAAATCCCTCTCAAGTGCAGTCTTCAAACCCACAATTATTATTAAATGGTTATCTACTAGCCTAATCAATTCAAATCACTGACTCTTTTCCCATCACTTGCTATACCATAACTGCACTTCCTCAACTTTTGAGCAACTAACTGTAGAAGGCATGGCGATCATGCAGACCTTCATACCATCAATCCAATTTTCTAGGGATATCATCGAATTAGAGAGTCTAAATCACGACCCCACATAATCGAGTCTTCAACATTGCTGAAATCCAAACTTAGTCATACGTCCTTATCATGGTAACCCATCTCGTACCATACTACGCAAAATTACTTCCAACCGCTCGTGTACGAACCAGAGAACGCTTCCTCACCATCAGTGAGATATTGGAACAATGAAGTTTAGACCTTAACCGAATCACATACGCACGATAAGGAATGAAGGAATGAAAGTTCCTTAAATGTCCCATAGCCTCTCGAAGATAAGTACACACGTCTTCATACCGATCCGCAACACTCTACTAGACATTGCTCTTGTACCCATAAGACCGATTAACCTAAAACTTTGATACCAATTTGTCACAACCCATTTCACGGATCATGATGGGTCTATGTTATTCCCCGGGTAGGCGAACCATCCCCAAATCATCAATCATTTAAAACAAAGAATGCATAAATTAGATACATCAAGAAATACTACTTAACAGTCTTGAAAATATAATCAAGTGCGTAAAGATAACTTAATCTTTACAATCCCCAAAACCTGGTCTAACTTGTACAAGAGCTTCTAAATACATTGCAAGTCTTAATACATAATAGAAAACTGTCTGAAAATATAAATAGACAGAAACATAAGATAGGATGAGATCTAGGGCTGCTAGTGTGCTGATGGCTCACCCTGAAAACTCAAAATGCATCATTTCGGGATTAGCCACGAGGCTTGGAACTGGAAAGAGGGTCGGTATCTGCAAGGAAAGTGCAGCAAGTGTAGTATGATTACAAACACTAGTACTTCGTAGGTATCATAGGCAAAAAACAAAGGAAAACACGTATAAAGCATTTAAAGACTGATTCTAAACATTCTTTAGGCTAAACTCCACTTAGATTTACTAGTTCTAACCAAAAGTTCATGTTTCATAGGTAAGACGTGTAAGCAAGTACCGCATAAGAGAAATAATAAAATAACTGAATGACTGAATGTATGAATGCAATGCATTGGCCAATATCAATCCTAGTATAGACATGCTAGCGGTCATTCCGTCTAGTTATAACCCATGGGGTACTCGCGAGGTCTATATACTTGTCACTGTATGGCCAGAGGTCCTTTCCTTCGAACTTTGACCACTCACTATACCGCCTGACTTTATCGCTGAACTGTGAGAAACTCACTATACCGCCTGACTTCATCATCGAACTATGAGAACATCAACCTTACCTTTATCTCGATCCTTTATACTATCTCGTATTCCCTTTTTCCATAACTCATCCAATAACTACATATAAGAATGAAATGAATACAAAATGCATAATATCTTATGCCAACAATATCATGTAATTAAGGAATGGATATACAACACCAAGAAAATAGATGTTTTAAATCATTTTCCATAATAATTCCCTTTTCATAGTTTATACGAGATTTAGAGCGATGAGGTAAAATAAATCAGTCATAGCAAGTATAATTCAAACATGGATATCATAGCCCACTTAAACAACAACCATACCAAACTAAGTGGATTTATCACCACCTTCAATAACCGAAGGCTTAATGTGCTTTTCCCGTCACAATACACTTCTCTATTCTAACTACCCAAAAATATACACCGGTACTCACCCAAGTGCTCATCTCAGTCACTAAGGTGGGATCTCCTATCACACCCAATACCCCTTCAATATTTATAAACTATATACGTCCTTCAATCTTTTACCTCGAAGGGGAACATGAGCCACGAACCCTCAAGTCGGAGCCTTTCCTTTTTGAAGTGCTTCTGAAGGATCAAAGTCGATCAAATATAGAATGTACATTAAAATACAAATCCGTAGATATCGATATTGTCATATTATACTTTCGGACCTAAAAAGTCACCCCAAAGGCAATTCGGAGTCCCGAAGGTCAAAATTGTAATTTTATTTCAAAATTGGGTCCTATATAGTCAAAATAGTAGTCTATGAGTTTAAACGAGTCCAATGATACCCATAGTGCTATACTTTGATTCGGAACCCAAAATAGAGTCAAAATTGGAGCGGTAGTCAATAAAGTCTTGAGCTTTTGAAATCATGACTCACACTTTTCGACCACTAAAAGGGTACATTCTTATGAGTCAATCTTATCAAAAGAGATGCAATAAATGAGAATACCTCTGCAAAATGCCGACAGTAACTAGCGAGGCCAACGAAACTCCGAAACTCGGTCACTGAAGTAGGCCTGACCCAATCCCGAACTGCTTGAATCTTCTTAGGATCTACCATAAAATACCATCCTTGTTCACTATATGACCCAAGAATGCCACAGAGTCGAGCCAAAAATCACACTTCGAAAACTTAGCATATAATTGCTTCTCCTTAAGAATCTCGAGCACTATCCTCAAATGCTGCTCGTGCTCCACTCTACTACGAGAGTATATCAAGACATCATCGATAAAGATGATCACGAAAGAATCCAAGTACGGTGTAAAACACTTTCATCAAGTCCATAAAGGCTGCTGGGCCTTTTGTCAGCCCAGAAGACATTACCAAAAACTCATAATTACCATAACGGGTCCTGAAAGCTTTCTTAGGGATATCCTCCGCCCTAATATTCTACTGGTGATAATCGGACCTCAAATTGATCTTAGAGAAGCCTGATGCACCCTGAAGCTGATCAAATAAATCATCAATCCTAGGAATGGGATACTTGTTCTTGATGGTCACCTTATTTAACTACAATAGCTGATACACATGTGCATAGACCCATATTTCTTCTTCATAAACAACACTGGAGCACCCCAAAGATAAATACTAGGTCTAATGAACCCCTTACTATACATATATTGCAACTGTTCCTTTAATTCCTTCAACTCCACTGGCGCCATCCGATATGGGAATAGAAATGGGCTTGGTGCCCTGCTCCAAATCAATGCAAAAGGCAATGTCACTATCTAATAGAACACCTAATAAATCTGTCAGAAACACCTCGAGAAACTCTCTCACTACTGGTACTGACCCAAGTGGAGGAGTATTGACGCTCATATCCCGATCATAGGCCAAATAAGCCAAATCCTTTTCAACCATCCGACGAGCCTTAGGAACAATATCAATTTCTTCGGCGCATGACTAGTAGCACCCTTCCACTCCAACCTGGGGACTCCCGACATAGCCACGGTGACTGTCTTAGCATGACAGTCCAAGATCGCCTGGTAAAGAGACAACATATTCATACCTAGGATAATATCAAAGTCTACCATGTCTAAATCATCAAATACACCCAAGTGTCACACCCTATCAAAGTAACCACACAAGATCGATACACTCGATCCACCACTATAGAATCCCCAACATGAGTAGAAACACTAAAGGGAAATCGAGAGACTCACATAGCATATCCAAACCTGAAGTGAAATAAGTAGACACATAAGAGTACGTAGAGCCTGGATTAAATAATACTATGGTCGACCGACGACAAACCGAAATAGTACATGTAATGATTGCATCAGAAGCCTCACCCCTAGTCTAACTAGAAATGCATAGCAATAAGCATGGGCATCCTCGACCAGAGAACCTCCGCGACCACCACCATGGCCTATCTGAGTACCGCCTCTACTAGAATAGGAACCACTTCTGCCACTCTGTGCACATCATCTAGCCCGATGTACTACTAACCTAGGTGCACCAATCTGAGAACCTGAGTATGAGTCACCCTACCTAGGTCAAGGACACTCCTTGGTGAAATTCCCCGACTAACCATACTCAAAACATCTGCAGCGTTCCATAGGCTACTAGAAGAACCAAAGTTACCACCTCGACCTCTAGATCAGAAATAAGAACCCTGGGAACCATGCCCCGAACCATGAACACCACTACTCGAAGAGCCACCTGTCGAAGTCTAAGTTTCTTCCTGAACTGGTGTACTGATCGAGGAAGATAACCCCTACCATGATGACTCCTACGTCCAGATGAGGTACCTATATAACAGGCATAGCTGCGGGGCTTCTTGCTCGGTCTATCCCGAAACTTTTCTGGACCTAATTCGCGAGTCATGAGGGCACCCACATTATACCCCCTTAGTGGGCGAACCCTTTCCCTTAATCACATCATTTAAAAGGAAGACATGCAAAAATGGATACAATTATTATATTAAAAGACTTACTTTATATATATAACATTGCGAAATATTTAAAAGTGTTACAACCCCAAAACCTGGTCTTAACTTGTACAACAACTTCTAAATTGAAATACATATTTGAGTACTGACATTACAAGCCTCTAAGTACTGGAAAGGGAATAGATAGAAAACATAAGAAGAGATCCAGTGCTGCAGGTCCGACTAGTAGCTCACCCCAAGTCTCTAACAAATAGCCTCGGGATCAGTCACGATGTCTCGAATAATAACCTGGATCAACGCTGCACTCTATAAGGATTGCATCAAGAGTAGTATGAGTAAAAAACTAGTACTTATAGGCATCATAGGCCGACAACGACTAGATAACACATATAAAAGGGAGAAATCAACAAGTAGAGCAGATAAGGCAATCAAGCACAGACACGAAAGCATGTTCAAGTATAAGTTCAGAAAAAGGAATAGACAGAAAATATAAGAAAAGATTCAGGGCTGCAGGTCCGACCAATAGCTCACCCCAAGTCTCTAAAGAATAGCCACGAGATCAGTCACGAGGTCTAGAACAATAGCCTGGATCAACTCTGCACTCCACAAGGAGTGCAATAAGAGTAACATGAGTATAACACTAGTACTCATAGGCATCATAGGCCAATAACGACTAGATAACACATATAAAAGGGAGAAATCAACAAGTAGAGAAAATAAGGCAATCAAGCACAGACACGAAAATATGTTCAAGTATAATTTCAAAAAAAAGTATATGAAATGCCAAGTAAGTAGTCATGAGTAAGTAAATGTAATGCAATGCCCCCCAGGCACCTTTCCAATCCCGTACACACATGCTAAGGGTTATGCCTCAAAGTCATGACCCATGGGGGACCTGTAAAGTCCATTTACCAAATGCCACACATGCTATCATTGTTACCAGTTGCCACACAAGCTATCATTGTTACCATTTGTCACACAGGCTATCATTGTTACAATTTGCCACATAGGCTGCCATACTTTCCAATCACCACACAAGCTATCATTCTTTCTTACCATCACAACTAATCATGGATGTAAATGGATGGTATGTCAATGCATGGAATCAAATACAATAACAACTAAATCATGGAACAAATAGATGCATGCCATGAATGCCGAATCACAACTCAAGTCATTAATCTATATTCCTTCTCTTTTCATGAGATATCAAGCGACAAGGGAAATCAATCAACAATCACAACTTATTAGCAAACATGGTGACAAGCCCACATAACAACATCCATACCAAGCTAGTGGATTTATCAGCACAACCATGCCTGAAGGCCTATCATGTTTTCCCTGTCGATATCTACCATTATTTATGATTCTCTAATCGGAGTCTAACAAGGGTAAACCATAAACTACCTCGAAGGCGAGCTGGAGCCACGAACCCGAACCCGAACCTGAACTTGAGCCTTCCCCTTCTGAAGTGTCTCCGAATGGACAAAATCCCGATCTGGATGAAGATTAAGTCTCCCTAAAGCTCTACCGCATCCAAATCGCCAAACGAGTTCAATTTAGTCAATATAGGATTCTACAAGGTTAATGAGTCTAATGATACCCATATTGTTATACTTATATTTGGAACCCCAAAATGAACCCAAAGGATTCAAACTCGAGCCCCAAGGGCAAAACTAGAATTTCGTTAGAAAATTCAGTTAAATAAACTCAATACAGTAGTCTATGAGTTTAAACGAGTCCAATGATACTCATATTACCATACTTTGATTTGGAACACAAAAATGATCCCAAAAAGTCAACCCTGAGCCCCAAAGGGAGAAACTAAAATTTTATTGTAAGATTGGTTTACCCATAGCTAAACTAGTCTAGATCCAGAAAACTCATTCAAAAAGCCTTTATCTTGATCCTCAAATCCATGGTTTCTCCCTTTTTAACTTTGGGTTCAAAAGCCCAATTTTTCCCAACCAAACACCGATAATCGATAACCAACAGAAATAATCTTGATGAAACATCAAAATAAAGGTTAGATACTTACCCCTTTGTTGGGAAGAGAACAACGCCACGAAAATCACCTCAAATGGAGCTCTAGAACTCAAGATATGCTCAAAATACTAAATGGACAAAGTCTGATTTTTAATATGCCGAAAACGTTGAATACGAGCGCGACACAACCCAAGTCCATCTGAAACTCATTGGAATCTCACAAAAACTTGCGAACAAGTCCAAAATCATCATACAAACTTGTTAGAACAAAACATCGACGCGGGGTCGTCTTGACCCGATGTTGACCATGCTCAACTCCAAATCATCTCAGAAGCTAATTTATCAACCATCCACCTCAATCACACCCGAACATCTCAGGAATCGAGCCAACGACTTCCCTAAGTCATAAATCACATTCCAAACCTAACAGAACTATTAAAAATCAATTTCGGACGTAATTACCCAAAATTCAACTATTGTTCAACTCCTTTTCACTTATTCAACTTAGAAATTTCTAAATTCCTCAAAACCAACCAAAACCCGTGTTACACTTTGGAAATTTCGTGTCGTTTGCATTATGAATAAACTAACACGAGCCTAAAGTGGGTACGCTGCCCTTACAAGTTTAAGGAGAGTATCTAATAATTTTAAGTATGTACGTTAAGGTTTTGGAGTCAAATGAATCAGCGGAAGTAAGTTCGTTGAAGAAATTGAAATTGGAGTCATGTTTTGGGAAGATTTTGTATCATTTGAGTTATACATTGCTTAGCATAACCTTGAGAAGAAAATATAGAGATCCTTAGATGTTTAAAGAAGTTTTATACAAGTTCCAAGATGGTTCCATAAGGATTGGAGTTCAAACAAATTGAAAAGAACGTATTTTCGCGAAAATCGGAGAATCTGGGCAATATGTGGATGCATACTTAGTATGTTGTGCCACATATTGGCTGAAAACTCACCATTTTGGCTGAGACTACTGCCCAACATCACCCCCATGTTGTGGAGGGAGTATGCGGCCGCATACTGAGTATGTGGTGCCGCATACTCTCCGCAACACGGGGCGGTGGGGCGATTTTCTGCCCTTTTTAAATCCCAAAGGACTCCATATTTCACCTTCACTTTCCACACCCTTTCTCCACATCATAAGAGAGTTATTGAGAGTTATTGAAGGTTCCAAAACACTCTAAAACCTTCCATACCATCAAGAGAGAAGATCAAACACCAAAACCCCAAGGTAAATCCCTGGAAGATGATGGTTCTTGTTTCTCCTCAAAGTTGTGATGAACATGGTCTTGGAAGGAGTTGAGTGAGGTGAAGTTCATCTATTATAAGGTATGTTATCCATCTTATTATTATGACTGAGTTGGTTTAAAGGTTTAGTAACTCTTGGAAAGGAAAATAATTAAAGTGGAGAAGTCATAAAGTGTTGAATTGAAGTTGATGACTATGAGGTGAACTTGAAAGGGGATTTTTGATTAATTTGAGATTAAATTGAATATAATTCTTTGATTATGATATTGTAGATGTTGTTATGATTGTTTGGGAGTTATTTTGGTAATTGGTGGAAGTAGACAAAATATGGGAAGTGCTGCCCAAATTCCGCTAGCTCGCTAATTACTCTAGTTTGGATTTAAGAGTGTTTTCAAGACTTAACCTTAGTATGAATCCTCTTGAATGTAAATTTGCGGGCTTGGGAGGCGAACGTTAATTAATTAAGGAGACGTAAAGGTATGTTAAGGCTAACCATTTATTCCTAAAGGCATGATTCCCTTGTTGTGAACCAATACATGATATATTCCTATAAATGCTAGAAGCTCAAAATTCTCAAGGTTCTCATGATATTGTTGATAAATGTTCTCTATGATGATGATAATAATGATGATGATTCCATTTTTAAAGATATCAAAGCTTATAGTTCGTAATGTTTTCATGATATTATTGAGCTTGTTCTATGATTATTGATTTGATTCATTGTTGTTGATCTCACCTTATGGTAATTGTTCTTTCAAGGTGAGATATAGCGATGATGATGATTCCATAATGATAATCGGAGGTTACCGACCTTACATCACTTCGATAGACTTATATCTTTTATTGGGCTGTCATGCATGATTTATATATATATGTATGTATTTTCTCACACCGCACCGCGCTATAGTCGGCCGGGCAGGCACATTGATGTGCACACCACTGCAGTGGGCAGATTATGATGTTACCCCGAACGCGGGATGATTTGATATATGGATAGGTTGCACGTTCCGCAACAATATATATATATATATATATATATAATATTTTTTTTAAAACCTAAGCATGCATGACATCCTCCTTAAGAGGCATTCAGATGTACATATTATCTGTCTTATCTCATGTTACTTTCCATATCTTTATTATGTTGTTATTCATGCCTTACATACTCAGTACATTATTCATACTGATGTCCTTTTGCTTATGGACGCTGCGTTCATGCCCGCAGGTAGGCAGGGAGACAAATCAGATCCCTAGGTGCTTTATCAGCGGTTACACAAGAGCACTCCACTTGCTTCGGAGCTGCAGTCTAGTGGTACTATTCTTTTGTGTATACATATCTGGGCACGGCGGGGTCCTGTCCCGTCTTTATGATGTCATGCACTCTTTGCAGAGGCTCATAGACAGATGTATATAGTTAGATGTTCCATAGCCTTACCGGTTCATATTTTGTACATCATTTTTGGCAAGCTTTGTCGGCTTGTATATATATATATATATAAGGGTATAGTTGATGATGATCAGATGGATGAGCTATTATTTTTGTGGATTCATGCCCTTCTAGATTGTAATATTCATAGGTTATCTTTCATGGTCCACCAAGAATGATACTGAGAAGCATGTTAAGAGGTGCTCGATAGGTTAGCTCCGGGTCCTCGTCATGGCTGTCCGATTGGGTCGTGACAACCCGGCCGGTTGCCTTGAGAATCGCGCCACCTATCCCAGTAAGTCATAAATATCGAAAGGGACTACGGGAAGGGTATTTTGGGTAAAACAGAGTAAGAGCTCAAAACGACCAAACGGATTGTTACAAAACTCCTAATGCCTAATAGTCTCAACACTCCTAGCGGCATCACCACTACCTGAAAAGTACCTTCGAAAGCTACTACACGTGTTGATGCGAGTCGAAGGGGATAAGACAGCCCCCTGATAAGCTACCTAATCCTCTCAGTCTCATCAGGTAGAACAGTCAAAGCATGGTGAGACAAAGAGTGAAACATCATATCATACTCGATCACAGACATCCCATGCTACATCAATCTACACTGCTGACGTCTCTCATCCCTCAAGCTACGGGGAACCCACTTCTCCAGAAATACGCGAGACAACTCATCCCAAGTAAATGGAGGTGACCCAGTTGGCCTAGTATCAATAAAACCCTCCACAACTGCTTGGCGGGGCCAATCATCTGGAATGCTAGGAAATTAACGCCGTTGGACTCAACCAACCCCAAATTGTGCAATCGCTCATGGCAACTAACCAGAAACTCATAGGCATCATCAACACGACGCCCATCATACTGTGGTGGGTTCGTCTTCTCAAACTTATCCCACCTCTTTTGCTCTTTTACGGTCATAGTAAGCTAGGCAAATGAGCGGATATCAACAGTCAAAATTGGAAAATCTTAAAATTGAGGACCCACAGCAACAACTGGCTGTTCCCCTAGGGTTCTATACCCTACAACAACCATCAGATCGGGGTCTGGGATCCAACTCTTATTTGGGAACCCTCAGGAGTAGCCGAAAGTATGCACACCTAGGCCATACCCTCAAAGAAGCTCAAGATGCGCACCAAAGTAGCCTGAAGAACAGGAGTAGCACTAAATCTAGCTGGTGCTTGTGTGGGTCCAACCTTATCAGCCTGAACCGGTTCTTCATCTGAAATCTCCTCTGGGTCCGGAGTCACATCCCTAGCATAGGCCTGAGCAACAGCTGGTGCTCGACCTTTGGTTGGTGTAGCAATCTGGGCTCTAGCCCTGTCTCGCCCTCTACCACGTCCCCTTCCTCTTCCATGAGCAACTGTGGCAACGGGTACGGGTATGGGTATGGGCTCCTGGTCTCTAACTGCAGCTGATTGTTTCCTCACCATCTGTGAGGGAGTGAAACAAAGAAACTCTTAGAATCCATTAGAACAAGTATACACGATAAAGAATGAAAGATTATATTTTTCCAAGATGTCCTATAGTCTTTCGAAGATAGACGCGGAGCTCATCGTACCGATCCACAAGACTCTACTAGACATTGTTCTTGTACTTGTGAGATCAATGCACCTAAAGCTTTGATACCAATTTGTCACGACCCAAATTACAGAGCTGTGAAGGCACCAACTCTCACCAAGTCGATAACCTATCCACAACCCTTCAGAACAGTTGAATAAGGAAAGTAAAGTGGAATAGAAATCATACAAGTCATTTTTAAAGTCTTAATAAAATTGATAGTCATAAAAGCATAAGGAAAGAGGTACAACCCCCAAAATCTGAAGTCACTAGTACAAGAGCAGACTAAATAAGTACAAGTCTAGAATACAACCAAAAGTACTGTCTAGAAGTAAAAGACAAAAAATAAAGGTATAGAGGGAAACTCCAGTGCTACAGATCGTCATGTAGCTCACCTCGAACTCTTTGGAATTTCCAAAATGAAACCTTCTCCCAAAGTAGACCAAATGATATCCGTTTGACTGTAAATTTTACAAGCATGTCAAAATAATTATTATGGAGCTCAAATATATCCCTTCTATTTTACTTTCGGTTCAAATATACTCCTCTCATTATACTTTAGCATAAATTTATCCTTAATTTTAATGAAGAGACACATGGCAAGCTCAAAATCAAATGACTCACTCCAAAATTTAAATACCCGATTCCTTTAGAAACTCACTAGTTTAACCCATTCCCAACCTATGCACTCCTTATTGAGTTATTTTCTTTTCTTTTCATCATCTTCTTCTTCTCTTTTCAATCATCAACCGGTGCAGAACTCATTGAACATTTTTTTCTGCAGAATAACCCCTTTCCATTTAAAAATTGGTATGTATATTAAGAGGTGTGAGATTGACAGGCAGATCCCACCAAAATAAATCAATAAATTCACCACACCCCTCTCTTCTTAAAACCCCCTCAGAATTCACCATTTTTCTATCCTATAATTCATCAGTTGTAATTGTTAGAGAGAAGAAGAGGAAGAGGGGTTAATTAATAAGAAGTAGTAGCAATTGCTCCTTTTTCCTTTTGACCTTTTTTCGTATATTTAAAGTATTTAAAGAGTATAATGTAAAGAAAAGACATAACAAGTGGCAATGACGACATGTGGCATAGAGTCATAAATGAAAATTCACTTAAAAATATGACGATATTGATAAGATCTCTATCATTAATTAGAGTGTTCGAATTCAAATTTTGAAACTGAAGAAATTCTTATAATTAGTATTTTATCATTAAATAGGCTTTTCTATGACGCAAATTCAGATTAGTAACCGGTAAATACAAATTAGTGAATGTCTACAAAAAATATCAAAAAGAAAAATCTCGTAAGACTATAAAATCTATTTCCACTAAACGATTGGGCATACACGTGAAACGCAGGTGCCAAGGAACTATTATACTTAAAAATGACATAAAAAGCATTAGAAGTTGAAGTAATTTAATATATTTAAAGAGTATAACGCAAAGAAAAGACATAAAAAGTGGCAACAACGACATGCAAGAATGAACGATAAATCAAAATTCACTTATAAATAAGATGAGATTGAGGTTGAAACTGTCGTATCTCTTGATAAGACGTCATGAGTGTTCTTTCGGCTCATTTATTACAATACAGTGTCATTTTTCTTCGAGGGTTGTCTTAATTAAGCTCATTTATTTTTTCATTGAATAAATATATTGCTTTATATAAATTTTTATAAAAGTAGATAAACATACTAATTTCTTAAGCGCTAAAATCCAAAGTAACAGAAAGTGGACCCTCTTGAGTAATTGACTTTTTAATCCCACATCGAAAGTCGAATAACTCATTTCGTGTAACGACCCGATTGGTCGTTTTGAGCTTTAACGCTTATTTCTCCCAAAATATCATTCCCGTAGTTTCATCTTAGTATTTATGACTTGCGGAGATGAGCAACGCAGTTCCCGAGGAGATTGGGTCAGTTCCGATTTTGTTTTAGCAAAATTGAAAGTCCTTAAGTTAAGAAAATGAGAACATTTGACCAAAGTCAACATCGAGGGTAAATGCGTCATTTTCAAAGTTTCATCAATTCCACTAGGTCCGAAATGTGATTTTTGACTTAGTTGAACTGTTGGTTCGGGTCTTGAGGCATTCGGGTGCGATGTGGATTGTTGGTTGAAAATCTAGTATTTTGAAGAATTGGAGTTGACCTTGGTCAACACTGAGTCAAAATGACCTCTTTTGGGAATTATGAGTGTGCGAGCAGGTTCCTAGCATGTTTTATGATTGAAATACATATATGGTTTATGTTCGGGAGGTTCTGAATGAGTTTCGGGTGTTGAATCGAAGATTGGAAGCAAAAAGGGAATATTCTGGTTTTCTGGTGTGAGCGCGATCGCGCTAAAGGAAGAAACCTAGGCAATGCAATTGTAGCGACCCATTTGGTCGTTTATGACATTTTACCCGTTTACCCCTGTTGACCCTTCCCCAAGCTTTGTTAGAGTGTATTTGTCTTGCGGGGACGGGTGGCACATTTCTCGAGTTAGTCAGGTGAGTTGTGGTTGATTTTGAGGAATTAGAAGCTTTTAAGTTGAATAAGCGAAAAAGTGTTGACCAATAGTTGAATTTTGGGTAAATGAGTCTCTTTGGGATTTTCGTTGGTTCCATTAGGTCTGGAAAGTTGATTATAACTTGGTAGGATGGCTGGTTCGATTTTTGAGGCACAAGCGGGTAATTTGGTCTTTTGGTTGGAAAGCTTGTTTTGGGCGTTCAGGGGGTTGCTCGGGTCAAGGTGACCTCTTTTGGGAATTCTGACGGCACAAGTGAATTCGTTACGTGTTTTTATAGTGGGTTGCATGTCTAGTTTGTATCCGGGAGGTCTCGAATGAGTTTCGGATTTTGGGTTGAACTTGGTGAAAAACCAGACTTTTGCTGGTTTCTGGAGTACCGTATCTGCGGTCATGAGGATGGGCCTACGGGCCCGCCTCAGTGGGGTTTGGTCAGCAGGTGCTAGAAAATGGGATTTCAAGTGAGGCTGCATCTACGGCCATTTCTCCACCGATGCGAGGCCGCACCTGCGAGGAATGGTCTGCAGGTGCGGGAATCATTGATTAGAAACTCATATATTTCCCCAATTCGAGTTATTTCATTCCATTCACAAATTTGAGACCTAGAAGTTTGGGAAGGGCCGATTTTGTGGAGATTCTTGGGGTTCTTCAAGTGGGTAAGCCTCTTGACTTTGTTTTATGGTTTTATTGTGGGTTGACTGAGAATTTTCTTACTAAGAAACTTGTTTTGAAAGAGTGTTTTAGGACTAGAAACCCTAGGTTGATAATTGGACTTTCTTAACTAATCCCTAATGGTTTTGGGTGGATTTCCTATTAATAAGCTTGATAAAGCTTGGGTAAGTTACTTCCAATTCAAATTTTGATTTCAAAATAGGTTTTTCCAACTAATTAAATTCATTGGTTTTCTCCATAATTGGGGGTTTTGATAAAATGATGAAATTAAGCTTTTTTGGGATTAGATTGTTGTGAAACTTGGTATTTTTGACTTCCTTAACTTTGGGTGAACCGTTTTCGACTGAAATTTTGATTTTGCCATTGTGGGCCCGGGGTCATCTTTTTAAGGTTGTTTTTTATTTCTACTTAAAAGTATGGTAATATGGGCATCGTTAGTTCCGTAATCTAATGTAGATTAATTGCTTGGTGACTTTGATAGATCTAAGGCGATTCGGAAAGGCAATGCTCGAGTGGATTAGTTCGTGGTACATGTTCAGCTTCGAGGTAGGTTACGACTTACTTTTTTCTAGACTCAGATTAGAGAAGCGTATATAGATGGTAAACATTGACGGGGAAAGCATGTTAGGCCTTCGCACATGGTTGTGGTGATGAGTCCACTGGTTTGGTATGGATGTTGTTATGTGGGCTTGTCACCATGTTTGTTATACTTGTGAATTGATTTCATTCATCTCTGTTGTTACACTCCGTAGTTCTGTACGTTGAAATTTGTAAGTGCTGATCGTTTCAAGTATGGACTTTGGAGTTGCCTTCAAGGGTATGTATGATTGCATGCGTTTATCCTATGGTTATGAAGGTTTAGTTCATATAGTAAGTTGTGAGAGGATTGGAGAGCAGGTGAGTTGCGGAGTTTATGTTGTTGGTCCAATTTGGAGGAAGAATATCTTTTAGTTTATGAGGAGTTTTGAGGCAAAGTAAAAGCCTAAAGTGGAGTTCATGAAGTCTAATTTTCGACGCAATAAAACGCTTATCGATCCGATATCGGGGTAAGGAGATATGGACGTTACAAGTCGGGCTGGTAGGCCAGGAAAATGGTCTGCGCGAACGCGGCAGGGAGTGGCGCGAACGCGCAGAGGACCAAGGCCAACTCAGCGCGAACGCGCCACTAGTGGGCGCGAACGCGCTGAGTACTTTTTAGGTCGGTGCAACCCGAGCCTAAAACGTTATAAAAAGGGGTTTACCCCCTTATTCCTCATTCAAACATCCTCTAAGCCACCCCAAACTTCTGGAATCCTCCACTAACTTCCACACATCAAATTTTAACGCAAAATCTAGTATAATTCCCGAATTCTGGTTCTGACAGCGTATGGTAGTGATTATAAAAATCGTATAGCGACGAGTCTTGGCGCAAGTTCAAGGTGGGAAGTGAGGATATTGCAGTACTAGCGGGAGTGAGGTATGAATCTCTTCTTATTAGCGTTAATTTTGGTTTAGTTCTGAAGGTAAAACTATTAAATAGTCGTACCACAATTTTTTTAGATGAGAAATTTGGAAAACATCATGTGGGATGTTTTATGAAACACGATGGTGTTGGTAATGATGTTGTTGATGTTGGTATTGCTGTTGTTGTTGTTGGTTGTTGAATTGTGATTTCGGGCTAGGCATATAAACAGGGTTGGTGCTTGAATTTCGGCAGATTCTAAATGAAATTAAATTAAGGATTTGAGACGGACGTATGACTTTGAGCCTAACAATAATACAAATGGTTTATATGTAGATTTACGAGCCTGGAAGGATAAACGTAGAATCTCCAAGGAGACCAAAAGGTATGTAAGGCTAGTCCCTTTCTTTCTAAAGGCATGACTCCTACGTTACGATTCCATATATGTCTTCCATAACATCCTTGTTCCTGAAAAGCTAGAAGTTCATGATTCTCAAGGTTTTTATGATATTAAAGACGAGATGTTTTCTATGAGGACCATGATGACTTCTTTCTTGTGAATCCATGCATGTCTTCCATAATGTCCTCATTTCCATGATCTAATGATTCATGATTCTTAAAGTTTCTTACGATGCTAAAGATGATTATGTTTTTATGATGAAAATGATAATGATGATGATGATGATTCCGTTTCTAGAAGTTTCAAAGTTTATGATTTTAAATGCTATGATCAAGTTATTGAGCTTATTTCATGATTTCGTTGATTTTATTCATTGTTGTTGATCTCACCTTATAATCCTTGTTCCTTCAAGGTGAGATAAAGAGATGATGATTGTTCCATAAGATAATCGGAGGTTACCGACCTTACGTCACTCCGATAAGGTGGTAACTTTTATTTAGGCTCTCATGCATGCTACTTATATATATATATATATATATATATATATATATATATATATATATATATATATATATATATATATATATATATATAGGGGTTATGGGCGAGGCGTTATACACGCATAGCCACCTGATCAATTGGTATATCAAGACATCGTCCCGGACGCAGGATGCCCGGACGCGGGATATATGGGTATGGATCGGGCTGCACATTCCGCAGCAATATAATATGTATATGGATCGGGCTGAACGTTTCGCAGTAATATAAAATATTTATGGATCGGGCTATACGTTCCGCAACACTATTATGTTGTATGAGTATGAGAAACATTTTTATGAAAAGGCCAAGCATGCATGATATTCACCCTAAGAGGCAATCAGACATGCAGGGTACCCTTATCTCATGTTATGTTCCATACCTCTTATTACATTGTTATTTATGCCTTACATACTCGGTACACAGTTCGTACTGACGTCCTTTCTTGTGGACGTTGCGTTCATGCCCGCAGGACTAGGTAGCCAGCTAGACGATCCAGACCAGTAGGATCTCCCCTCAGCCGCAGTCAGTGCAGCCCTTTCTTGGTATGCTATCTTGTTGTGTAGATATGTGGGTATGGCAGGGCCTTGTCCTGTCTTTTTCTACAGTTTATACTCCATAGAGGTCTGTAGACAGTTGTGTATAGTGGGAGTGTCATGTAGTTTTGTGGCCTCTTATTTTATGTACCGTACATGTAGTGGCCATGTCTGATTGCGTCGTCATCCTTTGCACGCATGCCTCTACATATATCCATGTGGGCTGTTTATGAGTTTTTGAGGTAGAGTTTTTGTGTATAAATTTTACAGCAGATGCTACCATTCAGTTATAAGTCAGAAATGGGCCGTTAGGTTATTCAGCATATGGCAAGTACGAGTTTAGGGGTGCTTGGTCAGTAGTGGTCGGGCACTCGTCATGGTCCCTTGGTTTGGGTCGTGAATAAAGTGGTATCAGAGCAGTTCGTCCTAGGGTTATCTACAGACCGTGTCCGGTAGAGTCATATTTGTGGGTGTGAAGCCGGCCACACTTATAAACAGGAGGCTGCAGGGCATTTAGGAATCATTGACCTTTCCTTCTATCTTAGATCGTGCGGTAGAGCTGGAGTTTAGGAAAGATCGTTTCTGACCCTCTTTTCCTATAGGTAGGTGCAGTTTGATAAAAGATGAAGAGATCGGCTTCAGATAGTGGGTGTGCCAGGAAGGCCCCCAGGATGGATTCGGAACCTCAGGCCCCGGGACCGAGTGGGAGGAGTCCTAGCTATTCTATTGAGACAGACCCATCTGAGGACATCGAGACAATCCCCCTAAAGTTCATAACTTCCATGAAGGAGGACCCGTCGGAAGATAGTTATGAGACGGACCCATCTGAGGGTTTGTATGAGACACCAGTGGAAGAGGCTCCCGAGGCTGTACTAGAGTTGACCCCTCCAGCTTCTCATACGGTTGAGCACTATGTTAGGGCAGCTACGCCTGTGAGTGTTACCAATTATTCTAGCCCTTTATCTTGGCCTTTGGTAAATCAGGAGTTGCCCGGATATTCATACCCCTCAGATTCGGATTGGGGAGATGAGGAGGGACAGACCAGTAGATGGCGAGAGGACAATGAGGAGGATGCTTCACTTCACAACCCTCCAGATCAAGAGCAGGACAGGCCGGTTACAGGTATATGGGTCTTTTATTGAAATTTCCTATGTGTGTATAATTATTGCAGGATATCATTAATAGTTGACAAATCAGAGTTCTAAAAGAACCGATAATCAAAGTACTTATCGGTAATTGCGACTAAGTTGTTTTTGGCCACCACTAGGAACCTTAAAATTAGGAATGGAAGACAGTCGAAGGTGCTGATTGGTGGCTATTATTGGGGGTTCCGAAGGCTAAACTAGCATTTGCTCGGTCAGGAGAGTAAGAGATCTTTCCAATCCGGAGGGAGATGCATTACGGGAATTTTGTTGGGATCCGTTAGAACTTCAATTTGTTTTAGGTCATGTGATAAAGGCCACACAGTAGGATGGATGCGATCATACCAGCACTAACGCACCGGATCCCATCAGAACTTCGAAATTAAGCGTGCTTGAGCGAGAGTAGTATTAGGATGGGTGACCCCTGGGAAGTGTGTTAAGAAGTCCTACAGATCCAGATATAAGAGAAGGATGAGGAACTAGAATAGCTTGAGGGAAATTAGAAGCATGTGAAACTCACGGTTGCAATTCTAAATGATTGCGTGAGATAAGGCGGACTGGCTCGGCAAAGAGAGAGGAGACGTATTACAACTACAGAATTAGGACGAGTTTCAACAGTATTGGGGACACTTTGTATGTAAGGTGTTAGAAGAGGTATATGCGATATTTTATGTCTAGTTAATCAGTATACGTGCCCCGATAATCAACGTTGCGATATGTTAAAGGTACTGATTGAACAGGGTATTAAAGTTCAAGTGGCAAGTGCTATAGGGAAAGTTGACATTAATTTCTCTAAAGATTAGAGTTGGGTAAGCTAGATGCAATGACACTAAGGAAAAGAAGAAAGTGAGTATACAAGAGTAAGAAGATTAGGATGCCCTGAGAAAGGGAGAAGTGTGAGCAAGGGAAGTATATTGCTAACGAGGGTCAAGTAAAGCTTCTGAGAGAGAGAGTTAGGATGACGGTAGAGGTAAAGGACCATTTGAGTGAATTTCAAAAGTAAGAATACGGAAAGAATAGAGTATGGTAGTGCGGAACGAAAGGACGAATGTATAGGGCCCGGAAACAAATTTTGATAAATGGGATTGAAGGGTAGTAACAACAAATAGGGATGTGAATTAGGAAAGAGTAAGCAGGATTTTGCGAAGATGCTAAAGAGTTTCTGACTCTTGAGGGGCATTTGAAGAGATAAATGTGCAGTCATACTGACACGATTACCTCGGAAACGGAGAAGCCTTCCTAAAAGATGATTTAGGAATAGAATGGATTTGCACTTCTAAAAGGATATTCTACAAACTGCAGGATCAATACTATAAAATGGCAAGTGGAAAAGAGCATTTATGAGTAAAGGAAATCAAAATGGATTAGTTGAAAGTAGTCGAGCAATCACTAAGGACAAGAGAGAGGATAATAAGTTACAAAGCTGACTAGGAGGCAATATATCAGTGACATGGGATAAGAACCTCTATAAATAGTATAGAGATTCGATCATAAAGGAAATAAAATGATGTATGGAGAATATTTATAAATATGAACCAGCGGCAGAAGATGAAGGCTTGACCAAAAGGAGAAGGGAAAGAGTGTACTTTGTAAGGATTTCATGATAAGAGCAAGAAGCGGCAGGACACTGGAAGAACTACGATGCATAGCTGTGATGCAGAAAAGTAGTTAAGGAGAGTTAGGGGACAAATGAGCTAAGAAAATGAAAGGATATGGAATATTAACTTTAATGGTATAATATAGACGAAAATCGGAATTGGGAACCCTGAGCAAGAAGAATTTCAAAGGTGTTAAGAAGATGGTCGTGGAAAAAAAGACTAGGGTTGAAGGAGCGAGGTATAATCGGATACTCCATAAAAGGGGCTTAATGAATTTCGCTGTCCCCATTAATCCATTAATCCAGGGAATTGCTAGTCATAAAAGGTAGAAGTGGAAAGACAACAAAGGAGGCACCTGCTTTGGATCGGATATGTGTAAGCATTTGATTTAATACTAGACATCAACTAGCAGAAAGGGAAATAAGTCAAACTATGCAACGAAAGGAATTCCGGCATTATAAAGAACCGAGAAGTGGGAGGATCGTTAAGGTTGACCAGATGATTATCAAAGATGATTACTATTCAAAGGCTACTGGTGTATAAGAATATCCCTAAAAAGGGGGAAGAGCAGAGTTAGTCATGAAATGAATTATGACATTCTCAATATTCCAAAGAAAGAAATATACTAATTTGAAGAAGCCAGAGTTTGAGATGTATTGATATGTCAAGAATATATCAGGAGAAAGGAGAAACAAATTGGAAATAACTATATTATGGGACAGGTATGGGAAAGAAAGTATGATAGGAAAGTAAGGGGATTAACAAGTAAGAAAGAATGATTCTCTTGATGTGAGATATGATGTCTCTAGACCGTGGTTTGAATCGCTCATACCGGATAAAATGGACCGCATCTAAATATGCAGTGACATATTCTGAAGGGTAGCAAAGAGGATAAGAAAGGTTTCCAAGCCATCCAAAAAATAAAAAAAAATAAAAAGAACGAAATGAATACAAAGGACAATTTGGTCACAATGAAAGGGAATCTTAGTGCCAGAAGAAGTGAGAATCTCAACAACAAGGATAATTATAGGCAGGCAACGATCTTCAAAGAGGAGGAAGGTAGTGTGTTCATGGGTAACAAGATAGCAGTACTGCCGGGATTAGAGAGTATTTCATAAGTCGCTGGCAATGTCGAATACGAGAGCGTATACATAGAACTATATGAACAATCATCGCGAAGAAATGGCCAATAAAAAAAAGGATGTAAGGGTAGCGATAGAAAGTCAACGAAGAATAAAGGCTAATTGAATAATCACTGGTACAAGGAAATCAAGAACGAGCGTGTTCATGTTGGAAGGAAGTTAGGGTAAAGTAAGAGTTTACCTTAATCCTATACTTATAGATTTACATTGCAAAATTTGAGGAGAAGAAAGTAAAGGAAAAGTTCCAATATGAGTTCGAAGATATTTTGAGTCGTGAATCGGTTTGAACTATAATTACTAGCTTATCATAAGTGTAACCCTGCTACGAGGAATAATAAAGATGGTGAGGAAACATTGTGCATGTACGTATATAAGGGATTGTGTTGAGGTTACTGTATTGTTAGTTTTGGAAAGGAATTAGAATGGATCATTTATGATGAGATTGTGAGGCATCAAGGGGTCTGATCAGTAGACTACAAAGAGATGATGTGGCGACGAGTATGTGAGATCGACGAGTATGAGAAAGGATAGCCCAAAACGGCACCAAAGAAGTAAGCAAAGTGTAACACCCCAAAATTTTTAAACTAACACTTGAATTTTCGATTGACCACATCATGATATTAAGGGTATATTTTAATTCGCACTTCCTGAATGGGAACTTGACGACATGTGAAACTTGTTTGACGTGTTATGGTGTAGTATGTAAGATACTCCCGTTATTATCTTAGTAATTTATTAAATGGATTAGATATTTATAAAAGTGGGCAACCTTTTTATTTTATTTTATTATTTTCTTTCATTCTTATCAAGTAAGTTACAAATTATTTTATTATTTTCTTTCATTCTTATCAAGGAAGATACACATCCTTTGTCTCTTATCCTCCCCACCTCCATAAGTTTCGTTTTTTCTAGAAAAAGAAGACCCAAAAACTTCTCTCCTCTCATAACATTCATTCACTAAATCAATCATCAAGACTTGCCTTGGTTGAGCCCTAAACAACTCCACACGATTGAGGTAAGTTACAAACCCGTTTTTGGACTGGACTGCTGTTAGTGTCTTTAGCATAATTCCTTGTATAAAGCTCCGTTTGAAGTGATTCCAGATGTTCTAGAAAGCTATTTCATATCCCTACAACTTTCGTTCAGGCTTCCGAACCCAGTTTGGCTTGTATTTACTCGAAAAGGGGCAAGGAAGTACAGGGCAGGTGCTGCCCAGATTTTGTTTTGCAAACCCTACATGTACTGCTGTTAGTATTTTGAGCATATCTTTTTGTACAAAACTGCCATAGGAGTGATTCGAATTTCTATGAAACCCCAAGAAATATATCTACAACTTTTATCAAGGCCACAAAGTCTAATTTTGCCATTTACCCCTTTGAAACTGAGCGACAGTACAAGACAGTAGTACTGTCCAGAATTCCTGTTTTGCTAGTTTAAGGTGATTTTCACCGATATCGTGGGTAGTTTTGATGTGCTGAAACTATTGAACTTAATTAGAAATTTGGTTGTGTGTCAAGGCATATATATACTCTTGTACAAGCTAAGGGAAATTGGCTAAGGAAGTCGACATATCTACTTGATCGCTGCTTTGGGATTTATAACTTCTTGATGTTTGTTTGAGCCTGAGAAGCTCTAAAGCTCCAAGGTTTGCACCTAAACTTGAACTTCTCTCTCAATTTATTTGGTTTGAGATGTTGTGAGAAGCTTGAATCTTGGTGAAATAATATCTACTTTAAATTGTTGGCATATTGGGTTTGGTGCTACTTGGATGGTTTACTTGCTTTGTGGGCTGTGAAGAATTTCCTGAGACACATCAATATGATAACATGATAATTGAGTGTATGATTTTGTAAATTGAGTTATGAGTATGCTAAAATCACATTGGGGTTATATGAAGCATTTTTTGTAAGACGACTTAATTCGCCCACATATACGGATTGCTTGAGCATTATTGCATTCTTGATTATGGGGTGACGACCCTTCTTGATTTCGGATCTTGCCCATCTTGACTTTGGATTTGCATTTCGTCTTGATGATGGACTTTTTTCCATTCTCGAGTATGAGTGGAAAGCCACTTTCAACATGGCTCATGATCTTTCTTGGCATGGGCTTCGGTCCTTCTTGATATGGGCTTCGGTCCTTCTTGATAGGGGATTCGGTCCTTCTTGATAGGGGCTTCGGTCCTTCTTGATATTCGATAGTGCTTGATGTAATGGCATGACATATGTGTTGGGCGAAATTAATTAACTGAATGCCGTTTCGAGAATTAGCTTCGAAAGTTTTCTTGACACTTGGTATTTGAAGCTTCAAAGACTTTCTTGACACTTGGTATTTGAAATATTAGTATCTTGAACTATCTTATGGTTTGGTGATTCTCTTAGAATGTCGTACACTGACTAAGTACTTGGTTATAATTCGGATGAGCATATGTCTGAAACTTACTTCTTGCACTTATATTTGATCCATAGCTCACTATTAAATTAACCAAATGGTGGAAATTCTTGGATTTGCTTTGGAAGGCTTCTTGATATGTGAGATTTTGAATATTGATATCTTGAACTATTTTAATATGTGATATTTACTTTCTCGAAAGAATTGTACCTTCATTTAGCACTTGTTTGATATTTCATTTCCTTGAAACCATTGTACTTTTGTTATGTACTTGATGATGATTTTGACAAGCTTATTCCTAGAATTTATTGTTGTACTCCTTACATAGCCTGCTTCTCTTTTTGATATGAAATGTTAGTTAAGTTTATGTGTCACTAAGCTTTATGCTTAGCGATAGTTTGCTACTATCGTAGGTGATGTTACGAGGGAGAATTAAGGATGGCCAATTGAGGTAGACTATTTGGAAGCTTAGATGAAGATCACATTTGCATGAGCATGTTCATTTTGCATATGTTTGGGGACTTGTACGTGACCCATGTGACACATTTAGGTATGCACTTTTGAAACTTGTTCACATGGGCCTATTTTCGCTACTAAATTATGGTGAATGTCTTATTAAATAAATTTATTTTGAACGTTGAGGTATGAAATTTGCTTTTGTTTCGTAAGTGGCATCCTCCCAAAAAGGGGGTGCTACACAAAGGAAGGTGCCATAGTTGGACAAGAGAATTGTCTATCAGCAAGTAAGAAGAGATGCTTGCAAGTCAACAGGTAGCTGTAGCAGCTGCTGATCAGAACTATTGTCACGGCCCAACCAGAGGGCCATGACGGGTACCCGGAGCTGGCTATTGAGCACCACTTTCCATGCTTAATTATCATACTCAACCTGACCAAATACAACTTCTCAAAGTAAAGCTTACTATGAAATGATTACTACACATCTCCCAAGAATATGCGTATATATATATGTATATATAAGCCCACGAGGATACAAAATGATATGCAAAATATACACTGAAAAGGCCACATAATATCTACTGCCCACACATGAGTATCCACAAGCCTCTAATTGGAGTACTGAAATCATAAGGACGGGACAGGACCCCGCCATGCCCCAATATGTACACAAAAGAATATACCAATAAGCGGCAACTTCGGAGTAGTGGAGTGCTCCTGTATAGCTGCTGATAAAGCTTCTAGGCGTCTGTGCCATCTCCCTGTCTGCCTGCGGGCATGAACGCAGCATCCATAAAAGAAAGGACGTCAGTACAAACCATGTACTTAGTATGTAACGCATGAATAATAACATCATAAAGAAGTAAGGAAACATGAGATAAGGAGATAAGCTGTATTGCTAGCCTTTGAAGGCGGATATCATGCATGTTACCTTTCTTTAACATCTTTCATACATACACTTATATATATATATATATATATATATATATATATATATATATATATATATATATATATATATATATCATTTATGCTGCGGAACGTATAGCCCGATCCATCGTATCATGTATCATATATTGCTGCAGAATGTGAAGCTCGATCCATTTATCCATATATTCCTTATACATCTATATATTGCCGTGGAACGAATGGCCCGATCCATTTATCCATATATCCCGCGTCCGGGACGATATTATAATATGCCAACTGATCAGGTGGTATTGCGTATATAACGCCTCATCCTTTTTCCCATAACCCATGTATACATACTCATATATCTATGTACATCATATACTATACATAGCATGCGTGAGAGCCCAAGTGAAAGCTACAACTCTATCAGAGTGAGGTAAGGTCGGGAACCTCCGATTACATTATAGAATAATCATCATCGCTATGTCTCATCTTGAAGGAACTAATATCATGAGGTGAGGCAACAACAAGAAATAACATCAATGAAATCATAAAGGTAGGATTATCAAGCTCATAATAGCATCATTATCATGGAACATCTCATCTTTAGTGTCATAAGAAGCTTTTAAGAATCATGAACTTCTAACTTTTGGAAGTAAGGAGGTTATGGAAACATTATGGAATCATAACATAGGAATTATGCCTTTTGAAAGAAAGGGACTAGCCTTAACATACCTTTACGTCTCCTTAACGACAAAGCATTCTCCTTCCAAGCTCACAACTCTACATTCAAGAGAATTCGTATTACGTTAGATCATTATAAACATACTTAAGACTAAGCTAAGGCGACTAAAAGCTAACGACAATTGGGCAGCATTTCCTTTGTTTCAACAACTTCCTCCATCTAATAAAAAACTCCCAAACATCAATAATAACACCCATAACATCATAATCAATAAACTTCTTCAAGTTAAGCATTATTAAATCCTCACAACTCCCTTTCAAAATCATCCACAACCCTAGCTACAACACAACAACATACGCATCATTCAGATAATACTTCCCCAACGACATTAGCATCCTTCATAACAAAATTATACTCATTTCATACTAAGAATCATGACTCAAATTAACTTACTACCCCAAATAACATTATTTTCATATTTGAGCTCATATTCTACTTTCTTCTCTAATCCAAGTCATTCAACCGCTCAATACTTTTAATAACGTTAATAGATGTAAAACTCACCTTTGATCATGTAAGGATGAACTTTGGATGAATATACTTTACTTGAGAGAAGACCTAACTTCAATACCAATGGAATTCTTGACTTCTATCAACCCTAGTGAGCCTTTTTTTCACTTGATTCTTGGTAATTAGTCCTTGATTCCCCTTGAATTTCTGTTAATATGGTGTAGAGAATATTATAGAGTCTTCAAGACTTGTAGAGAAAGTGGAAACTGAAAAAATAGGGCAAGGGTCGTCTATTTATAACTGGAACTGGAAAGTTCCAGCGAGGCGGTTCAACGAGCAGGTCGACGACCCGTCGACTTACTCCATCGACTTACGCCTGCAGATCTCTAATTGCAGAAACATATGGATGGTGCGCAGCGACGGTCCGTCGACATGTCGGCAGCTCGTCGACACTGACTGATGTCTGCAGAATTTTCTGATTCAGTTCAGATTGCGTCGATTCAATCCGTTCAACTTATAATCCTGTAAATTGCCAGAAATACCTGCTGGTACATTTGTGTATGGGGTAAGACACTCTATACCATAACTTTCTCCAACGAGCTTTCTTCTCTTGCCTCAAATGTCTTTGGAATCTTAATTAGAATCATTAAGTATCCCTTCTTACTTGTAGGGACATCATATACACCTTAACTTGTGTTAGTCTATTCACCGCACAACAACCTAAAATTTCGAGGTGTAACAAATACCTTAATGGAAAGAGGACGATGACCAAGTATTAGTTGATTCCTGGTTGCATACATAAGAACAAAACGCTATAGAACTTATGGAAGAATTCAATAAGGATCTAAGAGAAACGAGAAGAGGCTGACCAACTTATATTATAAAGATAAGGCGATTAGAGTCTAGGAGAAGGGCAACCATTTCAAGAAATCAGTGAAAATGTCGTGGATTTGCAACTACCACATTCGAGGATGAATGTTCTAAGAGGGGAAGGATGTTATACCCCGTAGTTCTGTACGTTGAAATTCGTAAGTGCTGATCGTTTCAAGTATGGACTTTGGAGTTGTATGATTGCATGCGTTTATCCTATGGTTATGAAGGCTTAGTTCATATAGTAACTTATGAGAGGATTGGAGAGCAGGGGAGTTGCGGAATTTATGTTGTTGGTCCAATTTGGGGGAAGAATATCTTTTAGTGTATGAGGAGTTTTGAGGCAAACTAAAAGCCTAAAGTGGAGTTCATGAAGTCTAGTTTTCGATGCAACAAAACGCTTATCGATCCGGTATTGGGGTAAGGAGATATGGACGTTACAAGTCGGGCTGGTAGGCCAGGAAAATGGTTTGCGTGAACGCGACAGGGAGTGGCGCGAACGCGCAGAGTACCAAGGGCCAACTCAGCGCGAACGCGCCACGTACTTTTTAGGTCGGTGCAACCCGAGCCTAAAACATTATAAAAAGGGGTTTACCCCCTTATTCCTCATTCAAACATCTTCTAAGCCACCCCAAACTTCTGGAATCCTCCACCAACTTCCACATGTCAAATTTTAACGCAAAATCGAGTATAATTCCCGAATTCTGGTTCTGATAGCGTATGGTTGTGATTATAAAAATTGTATAGCGACGAGTCTTGACTTAAGTTCAAGGTAGAAGTGAGGATATTGCAGTACTAGCGGGAGTGAGGTATGAATATCTTCTTATTAGCATTAATTTCGATTTAGTTTTAAAGGCAAACCTATTAAATAGTCGTACCACAAGTTGTTTAGTTGAGAAATTTGGAGAATATCGTGTGGGATGTTTTATGAAGCATAATGGTGTTGGTAATGATGTTGTTGATGTTGGCATTGTTGTTGTTGGTTGTTGAATTGTGATTTCGGGCTAGGCATATAAACAGGGGAGATGCTGCCCGAATTTCGGCAGATTCTAATTGAAATTAAATTAAGGATTGGAGACAGACGTATGACTTTGAGCCTAACAACAATACGAATGGCTTATATGTAGATTTACTAGCCTGGAAGGATAAACGTTGAGTCGCCAAGGAGACCGAAAAGTATGTCAGGCTAGTCCCTTTCTTTCTAAAGGCATGACTCCTACGTTACGATTCCATATATGTCTTCCATAACATCCATGTTTCCGAAAAGCTAGAAGTTCATGATTCTCAAGGTTTTTATGATATTAAAGACGAGATATTTTCTATGAGGACCATGATGACAATGATGACTTCTTTCTTGTGAATCCATACATGTTTTCTATAATGTCCTTATTTCTAAGAGGCAATGATTCATGATTCTTAAAGTTTCTTACGACGCTAAAGATAATTATGCTTTCATGATGAAAATGATGATGATGATGATGATTCCGTTTCTAGAAGTTTCAAAGTTTATGACTTTAAATGCTATGATCAGGTTATTGAGCTTATTTCAAGATTTCGTTGATTTTATTCATTGTTGTTGATCTCACCTTATTATCCTTGTTCCTTTAAGGTGAGGTAACGAAATGATGATTGTTCCATAAGATAATCACAGGTTATCGACCTTACGACACTCCGATAAAGTGGTAACTTTTATTTGGTCTCCCATGCATTCTACTTATATTATATATGCATATACGCATAGCCACCTGATCGGTTAGTATATCAGGACATCTTTCCGGACGCGGGATGCCCGGACGCGAGATATATGGGTATGGATCGGGCTGCACATTCCGTAGCAATATAATATGTATAAGGATCGAGCTGCACATTTCCCAGTAATATAAAATATTTACGGATCGGGTTGTACGTTCCGCAACACTATTATGTTGTATGAGTATGAGAAACATTTTTATGAAAAGGCTAAGCATGCATGATATTCACCATAAGAGGCAATCAGACATGCAGGTTACCCTTATCTCACGTTATGTTCTGTACCTCTTATTACATTGTTATTTATGCCTTACATACTCGGTACACAGTTTGTACTGACGTCCTTTCTTGTGGACACTGCGTTTTTTCCCGCAGGACCAGGTAGCCCGCCAGACGATCTAGACCAGTAGGATATCCCCTCAGCCACAGTCAGTGAGCTCCATTGGTCAGTAGTTGAAGCCCTTTCTTGGTATGCTATTTTGTTGTGTAGCTATGTGGGTATGGCAGGGCCTTGTCCTGTCTTTTTCTACAGTTTATACTCCATAGAGGTCTGTAGACAGTTGTGTATAGTGGGAGCGTCATGTAGTTTTGTTGCCTCTTATTTTATGTACCATACATGTAGTGGCCATGTCGGACTGCATCGTGATCCTTTGCACGCATGCCTCTATATATCCATGTGGATTGTTTATGAGTTGTTGATGTAGAGTTTTTGTGTATAAAGTTTACAGCAGATGCTATCATTCAGATATAAGTCAGAAATGGGTTGCCAGGTTATTCGGCATATGGTAAGTACGAGTTAGGGGTGCTTGGTCAGTAGTGGTCGGGCACTCATCACGGCTCCTTGGTTTGGGTCGTGACATCTGTCTCTTGATATCTCACTTATCTCATGTAAAGGAAGGATAATGTTGATAAATTGAGTTTTGATATGCATTTCATGGCAAGTAACTGTTGAAATTATGATATGTTTGGTTGCTGAGGTTGATATCATGCATGGCATGCATTCAATGCTTCATATGGTTGATTTGATATGATTGTGACTGGTAATGATGACAAGTGAGAGCGTGTAGCCTCCGAGGTCTTTGCCGGAGAGCGTAAAATAGAGATGAGAGCTCGTGATCCGAGGTCTTTACTGGAGCGAGATGAGTGCTTATGATTCGAGGTCATTTATCGGAGCGAGAGAGTGCTCGTGTTAGAGGTCATTTGTCGGAATGAAGATACATAGACTTTGCGAGTCCCCTATGCGCCATGTCTATGAGGCATTTCCCTTAGCATGTTTGGACGGTTATGGAAAGTTGGCCAGTGCATTGCATTGCATCTACATTCATTCATCTATTATTGACTGTCTACTTGGCATTTCATACACTTAATCTTATCTTATACTTGACATGTGTAGGACTGTACTTGAATGCTTATCTGCTCTACTTATTAATTTGTTTCTATTTGTATGCTTGATCTAATCGTCGTCGGCCTATGATGCCTACGAGTACTTGTGTTTTACTCATACTACTTTTGTTTCACTTTTTGTTGAGTGAAGAGTTCGTTCAGGGTTCCAGTGCTCGACCTCGCGAGTGACCCCGAGGCCTTCTTGCTGGTGATTCAGGGTGAGCTACTGCCAGATCCTACAGCCTGGATTTCCCTATCTTGATATCTGTATTTTTATTTCACAGACAGACTTGTTTATACATTCTAGACTTGTATTTTTTTAGTACTCTGGATGTTGTATTTATTTAGATCTCTTGTACGAGTCCAGACCAGGTTTTGGGATGGTAGTTATTATTATTTCCGCACTTTTGACACTTATATTTACATCTGTTGACGTAGTATATGTTGGAATTAGCTAGACTAATGCGTATGTGAGTTTTAATGCTTTACAAAGGTTCATGATAAACAAAAGGCAAACAATGATTGATACCATGAAGAAGACAAACTAGTTCTAGATACATGTGAGAATGCACAAGAATGATTGAACAAAGCTAGACATCTGGTTGAATGTAGCAGAAGTTCCAAACAAAGAGTAATGTCTGAATGAGCAAGAAAGCAATGCACATAAATCATGTTTACAAACATGTTCCATCAGATACAGACAAGCACAATCCAAAAAAAAATAAAATGAGGTGACCTAGCCACAGAGTTATTTAGTGTATAACATGAATGAATCTATGAATAGACAACTGATCAAAGCAGCAGCAAAGAGAGATAAGATGACTCAGCGAAAGAAGAATTTCAATGAAGAAATAGAACAAGCATGCAACCATGTTCTATATCAAGGAGTCATCAGATGTAGAGAAGGAATGATCACAGGTCATCGGATGCAGTGGATGAATGACTAGCAGTGAAGACATTATATGAAGGGGATCTTAAAGTGATCAGAGAAGAGTTTACCAGCTGCAGACACAGAGATGCACAAATATATGAAACAGGTCTGACAACATATTCTAGCCAATATCTCAGAAGTAGTTCAAAGGCAAATGCATAATGAAAGAGAATTGTGGAACAGGTATATGAACATGTTCTGGCACATACAAATGCAGCTATCAGAGATGGATGTACCAGGTGGATGAAACAGGTTTGTGAACATTTTCCAAACAAATCCTGCAACAACAAGGATTTGTAGAAGAATTATGGTAAAGACTTGGTGGTCAAGTATGAAAGATTCTTTGCCATATTTATCGAGATTAGTAAGCCTTCTACAAGGAAAAAAATCCGACTCAAGAAGGTAAGAATCCAAGTACAACACAAAACCTTATTGCGTGTTATGGTCCAACAAGGATAATGTTTTGTCACTGACCTGCAGAGCTACAATTGTTATAAATACCCAGGTCTTACCAAGAATACGTTTGTACATCCATAAAGAGAGAATTCAGAACATTGAGTGAGGAGAAGATTTATCCAGCCTGTTCAAGAATCCAAGGTTGCGTCCCTAGTTCACAAAGAAGGATCGATGGAGCTGTTTTACTGAATAATGTTTCCAAGTTCTGAAGTCTAGATTTGTGTAATAGGTTTGTTCTATCGAGTTGTATCTTTATCCGTTTATTATGAAGCATAAACGTAGATAATAACTTTAAGTTGGATTTTACTACTTGAAGATAGCTTGCTAGTCAGTGTTTGGGTAACTAGGCTGAGGTAGGAATTTGTAACGACCCGTTTGGTTGTTATTGCTTTTTTGATGCTGTTGACCCTTTCATGAGCTTTGTTAGCTCACATTTGACCCGAGGGGACTGTTGACACGCTTCTCGAGGTCTTTGAATATGATTTGACTCAAAGTTGAATTTTGGGTAAACAGACCTCTTTCGGGAGGTCCGGATGGTCTTTTAGAGCTTATGTGTATATTCGGTTCGGTTCCTAATGCACTCGGATGCATTTTGGGACTTGGGTTGGAAAGTTGGTTATGAGGTATCGGGGTTGACTCGGTCACCGAGACCTCCGTTGGGAATTCCGAGGCCACGAGTGCGTTTGTAGTGTGTTTTTATATACGTCAACATATATTGTTTGTGAGCAGATGACCTCGGGTGATAGTCGGGATTTCAGGTTGAACAAGTGAAACTTGGGAGTTTCTGGTGTCTGTGCCCGCTATGGCGGTACCAGGACCGCGATAGCAGTACTGCTCCAGCGGTCACCCTGCCGGTGTAGTGGCTTGTGCATATTTGGGCAGGACCGTGGAAGCAGGACTGCTGAAGTGCTTGTTGACACCTAATGTTTTACCTCCCGAGATCTATTTTAAGTGCTCGGAGTTCTTGGACAATAAATAAAATCAGTTGTGCACTCCAAAGGGGTCTAGGTAATTCTTATGAAATTATTTGGGACAATATTTCACCCTTTTGAGTTGATAAAAAAACATCTGAGGTATTTTAAATTTTGTGGAAATTCATTTTTGAAGAAAATTTTATTGTAATTTATTGAAGGGGCGAGAAAACCTGTTTTGGATAATTGTTCGTTTAGTTAATTAAATCAGGAAAATTAGATTAATGAGTAATTTTATTCCAGTTTTATTGTCCAAGGCATTCTGAGTAATTAAAAGGAATGACCATTTTACCCTTTAAATCCTTATTCTATGTGCGTTTGCGTAGTCGATTAATTTTCTTAACTCAAAAGTCGGTATCTGTAAAATGATTTATACTTTATTTTAGGGGTTGTATTATTAAATTATTTAAGTCCTGATGGACTAACAATTAGTTTTTCATTTTTATTTTATGCACTAATCTATTTTTTTCCCTGACCCTCTATATATATGTATGTATATACACCATGTATATATCAATATACATGGTGCATAGACACACACACACACACACACACACACACACACACACATATATATATATATATGCGGACCAAGCCTTTAAAAAAAAACGGATGGGGACCAGTCCTAGTCCAAAAGGACCAGACCCGGTCCATTTCGCAGCTAGAGGGGGGGGGGGAGTCTTATACTCCTCCCCGTTTATTTTAGTTTTGCCCTAGGGGCCTTTGTGAAAAGGAGGGAAGAGGGAGGAGGCTAGGGGCAACCCTAGCGCCGCTTCCCTATACACCACCACCTACCCACCACTATTTCTCGGTCATGTCCCATCAATTTGAAGCGGGTAAAGCAGAGAGAAGGCAAAGCATTCAATGCTTTGTCCTTCCCTCCCCCAAAATCGGGCCAAATAGGCCTTTAAGGTATACCCACCCCCTCGTTTTTTGTTGTTGTTAGGATTGAAGTGTTTTTGACCTTTGATTTTGTTTTGCTTCAGATCTGAGCCATTAATTTAGGCTTGTGAGTAAGACTTGCATAAAAATTGCAAGTCCCACATCGACTGATTATAGTTTCAAGCATTTTTGGGGTTTCTATAAATAGAAACCCCCATTCACGAAAGAAAGAGGTCGGATTATTAAGAAATATTAAGGATTTGAAATATTAGTCCTTAAAAAGTTAAATTTTGCTCCAAAGTTTTAAGGTTTCTTCGATTTTCTCAAAAACCTAGTCTCTAAATTTTATTGTTCTTTGTTATTTTGGCATTTCTGGGCTTGAGTTTGGAGGAGGTAACATCCAAGTTCCATTTTTGGTCTAGGCCGTGCCAACAAAAGGTAATACTCATTCCTGCTGTTTTCTTTGTTTTCATTTCAGTATTTTAATAATTGCTTAAGTTATGCCCCTAAGTTTCTTGTGGTTTTTTGCTAGTTAACTGTGATTATATGGTGGTTTTCTTGTGTTTAGAGGTTGGTGTTTAATCGTTTGGTGATATTGTTAATTGATTTCTATTTTATGTCCTTGCAATTCAGTCTAGTGTAGTTTGACATAGATATTGGTCGAGCCTGTTTGAACCTGGACTATTATTTTTCCTAGATTTGTTCTTATTTTCTTTTATAGATAAAGGGATTTTTGATGAAGAAATGAATCAGTTTAAGCACATCTGCCTTTTTGAATTAGTGCACATAGGACTTGTGTTAAGCTTAGCTAAGACAGTAGTTTAATGGAGTTCTTCTATTGATATTTGTTTAGTCTTGTTTGTTCTACTTGGCTGAGGTTTAGTTTAGAGATAGGTTCATGTTTTAACTTGAGATATCCACAGTTTTACTTTCAGTCTTTAAACTTAATGATCAATGGCTAGAGTAGTTGTGGTTACAGTTTATTCTGTCTAAGTGATTAATCCCTGAGAACTGATTCTTTGTTAATTAGCCTGGTCTGAATTCATGTGTTAAGCTTTACTCAATTTGATTAGTCATCTGTGATGATACTAAATTTCTTGTTCAGTTTGGTATCACTTGATCTATGTGAGGTTGGTTATGGCTAAGTTGAGATTGGTTTTGTCTGATACAGGGGTTGTCCCTTTTTCTTTCTTTCAAACTGTATTTACACTTATCTGTTTCCTTTTCCTTTGAGTTTGTCTGTTCATGATGGGGTTCTGGTCCCTCTCTCTTGAACCTATTTGATCATATTGAGTGCATCTTTTGAATTTACTTAATGTAAGCCTGTAATTGGAACTGGTTAGGTGTACTTGTAATTAACAAATACTTCCTTGTTTTCTTTGTTGCCTGAAAACTACTACTTTTCCTAAAATAACTTACTTAGAATTCACTTAAGTGTATATGATTCATTCCTGACTTGTTTGGATTCTTCTAAGTGGCCTGGAATGTTTTCTTATAAGAAAAAACTGTTTTCAAGTGAAGTTACTCCATCTAGATATAGGATGAGATAAAACTGAGGAGAGGGGTTTGAAAATATGGACTGAACTTTATTTGGCATCTGTTTCACCTATTTGATTGAACTACTCTTTTGGCCAAGGGGTGAAGTGTCAAACCGTTTCTTGAATCATTTTTACCAAGTGTTGAAGAGTTTTGCAAAGTTAGTATAAGTTTGGTCCTTAGTCTTTTCATTTGGCCAGACCAGTAGTGTAAAGTGGTGGTTGACCTTAAAAGAGGAAGACCTTTGTTTATATGTGTTGTGATCACTTAAGGCAGGTATGTTTCTTAAAAGATCAAGTTATGTGTGTGATCTGGGCTACGACTTTAAGGATTGTCTTGCTTGTAAACCCCCCCCCCCCCCAATTTGTCTGAATTTGATGAAGTTTCTCATTTAGCATAATTACTTAGTATATTGTAAATCTGTAAGCAACTTAGAGTTAAGTGAGGTTTTATGTCACTTTGCCTGGTTCTCGTTGTGTGGTCATCTAGCTAATGAAATACTAGGAATTAAGAGAATTGGTTTTGTGTCATGACTGCTTCACTGTCTATTCTTGTCCTTTCCATTGTGTCCTTCCATTTTAGTCTATACTTATAACATGATCAGGTTTTTGAGTTAAAAGTTTTTGATCAAGTTTGAAAATCACAAGAATGAGTTCTAGATATTTGCTTTGTTTTTTTCAAAAGAATTTGTTTCTTTGAACTTATGTTTGGTTTATAGACCCTCTTGTGATGTCTGTGCTCATTGGACCTATATGTGGATTGATCTCAAGTTACAAAACTGTCTTTCTTCAAACCCTCCTTTCCTAAGAAATGTAAAGAAAATAAGTAAGTCTTCAATGTCCTAGGCTTAACATAGACCATGATTTTTCCCTTTCTCTGAAAACCTGCAAGTCTTGCAGCTTGTGATTTGGTTCAAGTTGGTTTTGTGTCATGAAAGTCTAGTATTCTTTCTTTATACTTGTTTGACCTTACTGTGTGATCAACTAGACAATTAAGCTAAGGTCTCCTGATGATTTATCTTGTTTGGAATTTGATGAAGTCCCATGGATGTGTGTCTGTGTGCATTTTAGAGTTGGAAGCCATTTGGCCTAAAAAAAAGGGTGCATTAGTCCTTACATTTTCTGGGAATGCAACTATGTGTTTTGACATGTGCCTCCTCCTATTTTGTTTGTTCTTAATCTGAAACTTCCCTTGTGTTACATGTATTTACATTTTCAAACTGGGAGTTTCTCTTTCTTATTTGACTTCTTTTGTCTTCAAAAATCCTTTTCAAATTGTCTTGTGGCCTCCATGTTCACTTGGTGTTGCAATTTGTCTTTCTTGTGTGGTTTGATTCTGATAAACAAAATGTTACACCTCGGAAAATTTCCCGTTGGTAAGCAAGTAAATGAACTAATGATGTGTGCGAGGAGTGCGAGTGTATAATGTTTCATGGGAAATGTATGTAAAGGGATGTGGATGATTAGAATGAAAAGTCGAGAAATGAGAAAAAAATTGAAAGTTGGCAAAACTGCCCAGTGGTCGTATAGTGCAAAATACGGACCGTAAAGTGCAATACGGTCCGTAAACTTGACGTCGTAAACTGGCATGTCCAAACTTTAACTTTCTGCCAGCTGAGGAAATGGCTAAAATACGACCTGGTGGACGGACCGTAAAGTGATTTACGGCCCGTAAACCATGGTCGTAAATCACCATGCATGCAGGCCAAAGTTTCTGGTTCTGCTTAAGCTTAAGAATGACCACGAGGGACGGTCCGTAAACTGAAATACGAACCGTAAACCTCCATGGACGACCACTGTTCACCCAGCACAGATTTTTCAATTCATTAAATATGAGGATCAAGACTTGTCTTATTTCATTTACAACATTACACCACTTCTCTCTAGAACTTCTCTCTACATTTATTTTATGAGTTTTCAAGGATTATAAGTCATCCATAACATTAAGACAAGTAAATCAAGGATAAGGGAATCATCAAGGATCATCCAAGTCAAGAAATCCAAATGGAGAAAAACTAGGGTTTTGCTCAAAGAAGAGTATTATCAACCAAAGCTTGTTCCTACAACTTCTAAGGTAAGATTCATGATTTTTACAAGATGTTTGAGGTATTGGAGAATTAAAATACATGAATTGTAGAAAATGTGGTCAACTAGGTCATGAATGATGAATAGTGACATTTTGAGAAATAGTTTGAATTGAGTTATGAATGTTGTTGTGTTGTGATATGAATGTGTTATAAATGGTATTAAGATCATGAACTAAACACTTTAGACGAATGGACGAAGATGGGTGTTATAATCATGAATGTGGGTGAACTAGAGGCAAATTGAGGAATTCTAGATAATGTGGATAATGTGAATGACTAATGGCCATTGTTATGATATTAATGAAGGTATAAACGCTAGCATTGGAAGGGAACGTGCAAGCATAGAATAGTTCGACGGAAAGGTATGTAAGGCTAACCCTTCTTTCATAAGGCATGGCTCTTGGCCAAATTCCTAAATTCCTCTATATGAGTATGTTGTCTTCACATGGTTGACATTCCGAGCTCATAAGCTCACGACCCTTGATATGTACTATGCTTATACTACGTTCCTCGTATGACGAGTAAGTCTATAATGTAAATGTAACGATAATGATGAGGATAGTAATGATGATGAGAGTAAAATGAGACCAGAGATGCTTACGAGCTACGATATATGTGTATGTGTGCCTATGAAGGGCTATAATAAGACCCCGAGCTTATGATGCCGGGTAAGACTATATGTATATGAATATGTATAAAGTATGTATACGATTACGAAACGCGCGCACACCTCCGCAGAGGGTACGGATAACCCTGATGCCTTGGTAGGGCCAGGTATGTATGACCTTGAGCCTTGGTTGGCCAAGTATGTATAAGACACCGATCCCATGAGGTCGGGTATGCTATGTAAATGCTATGTATATGAAATGACTATGTATATAATATGAATATGAATGTGAAAAGACTATGTATAGGAGTACGAATAAGGACATGTATACGAATATGAGCACAAGTATGGTACGAGTATTATTATGGGACACGAACTACGATGTTTGTAAGTAAGCGACATGATGATGATATTACTGTCTCCCCTCCTATGCTATCTTCATATGATATCTATTATGCTTCTATATTGATGTTGATCATGCTTTACATACTCAGTACATTCTTCGTACTGACGTCCTTTTGTTTGTGGACGCTGCGTCATACCCGCAGGTGCGCAAGGAGACAGATTTGATCCTTAGCTGCCTATTCGAAGATTTCATAGAGAGTTCCATTTCCTTCGGAGCCATATCTTTTGGGTACTCATTCTTTTGTGTATATAATTATGGGCATAGCGGGGTCCTGTCCCGCTAATGTGATATGTTATACTCTTAGAGGCTCGTAGACATGTGTGTGTGTGTGGGTAGATGTGTTTGGCCTTGTCGGCCTATGTTTTGTATATCATTTTGTCGGCCACGTTGGCCCATGTATATTGACGTGGCATAAATGCCTATGATGATATAAATGTGCGGTTGTCCATATGGGACTAGTTGACGAATGAATGGAAATGCATGTATAATTATGTGGATCACCTAGATGTAAGTATAAGAGTAAGCTAAGAGGGTGCTCGGGTGGGTCAGCACCGGGTGCTCGTCGTGGCCCCCTAGCCGGGTCGTGACACAAAAGGTGAGCTCTTTCTTTTGAATTCTGGTGTGATAAAAAAATAAGAGTCTTTCCCTATGTTTTTTTTTGGTTCAGTTTAGAGATGTTAGGGATGATTAGTTTGTTCCCACCTATTGCGTGCCTATGAAAATGCTTGTTCCCAGTATTTGCATTTGGATTTGATGTCAAAGGTCTCTGAAATCTGAACCTAGTCCTCATGAACTAGCTAGTTTGCTACTGCTTGATGTGTGCTTCTGAGAGGCTTGTTCCCAGCATTTACCACTAACTTTAACTACCAGGAGGTTTTAGACCTGGACCACTGAGTCTGTTAAGTAGGAAGGTGTGACAGGATTGAATGTTTGTAAGTCTGTCTAAGGCCTCTGGTGTTGTCATTGGATGTTTAGGGTGAGGACATTAGGATGGGGGAAAGGGTTTTAGGAGAGGAAAAGGTGAGCCTGGGCATGGACTGGAGGTAGTGACCAGTGGAGCCCAGGATCCCTTTTTGCTGAAAGGAGACTCAGGAAAAGGAGATGGGGAGGTGATGACCCACCCTATCCTGTTTCCATTTTGGAGGCCTGAACCTCTTACGTCCATTTTTCTTGGACCTTCCCCTCATTATCCTAGGACTCACAAAGGCTTTAGGTGGGGGAGAATAGTCTAATCATGTGAAAAAGGGAAGGAAAGATGTACCTAGAACCAAATCAACTACTGTAAATATTTACCCAGGCTGAGTGCTATGTGATCCTTATTTTGCTCTTTTTTGTCTTAAAGTCCTTTGGTCCGCGGGGTTTGTAGGCTTCTGAGCTTTGTTTTGTTTCGAATTGGTCTGAAGTATTGTTTGAATCCCCACTTGTCCATGACTGTGTGTGTTGCTTCTTTGCTGGTATCTTGTCTTGGCCCCTCCCATGGCATAGAGTTAGAACCAAGCTGTTATGAGTTATTTGAATGTCCCCAACTTTGTGTCTTACTCACCCTATACCTATGTGACATTGCCATTAACACTTTCCTATTTTACATCTGTGGAGTGAAACCTTTCTTTACAATCATGCTTTGATTTTATCTTAGCTGCTGCATCTGTGTGTGTGATTCTTGGCCCCAGGACTTACATCTATTTCTGCCTACTAGCTTCCCTTGTGGCCTTACCTCTGCCCTCCTTCATCTCTAGTGTCATGAGCTGCCTACCCACACCACCTTGTGCTATTGTTTTGCTATGTGTTTTGCAAGACATTCCTGTTTCCTTTTGACTTGTATCTTCTTCTGTGCTTCTCTATTCTTCTGCTTCTCTTTTGGTTGAAACACCTTGTGTGCATGCTTATGTGTAATCACATAACCTCGAAGGTATTCCATTTTGCTCAAAATTGTTGCCTACATTTGATCATGTATACCTCCCTTCATTTTAATATGCCTGCTGTCCACTCCCAATAAGGCCCAACTAAATTAAAGGCCAAGTGTGGTAATTAGGGGTTGTCTTAATCTCCCGGTGTTAGCCATGCCTGGGGTTCCTCGAAACCCCTTGGAACTTGTGCGACATCGAATACACGGGATCCAGACCTAGTCCCCATGCCATGCCTAAGTATTGGGATAACTTGAGCTTTGTTGGAGTAGGCAAAGAGGTAAGTATGGACCAAGTGTGGGCTCCTTTATATATATGTATATGTGTGCATACGTTATATCATACATGTGTGTGTATTCATAATTATAGTTATTAACCTTAGTGATAAGTTCAGCGATTATAAACTAACCGGTGTTTTCTTTCTTTTCCCCCTCCTCCTCCTATCATGCGATCACTCCGGTCACAAATACATGAAACCACCCCCTTGGGCCTAAGGCCCAATTAGGGATACTACTATTTAAATAGAGTTCGGGAAGACAAAGGGAGGATAGCAAGGCGCGCAGAAGGCCCAGCCATGGGTGAAAATGGCCAACTAGGGGCTTGGTACGCCCCTAGTCTAACTTGGTCTCTTTACATTTGGTTAATTTATTTCCAACTTGATGTACTTGTAAAGATGTGTATTCAAACTCATATTATACTGGAAAATCCTTATGATTGGAATTAAATGTCTTATGACAACGGTTGTTATGCCGTTTAGTCGACTTTAGGTCCCCATGCGCATTTTTCAAAAACACCACGGACTTGAATATAACGTTTTATAATGACTAAGTATGCAAATGGGACAACCCAAAAAACTAGTTTTTTTTTAAGTACAAATTAAGGATAAAGGTTTTCTCTAAACTCAAAACAAGGATATCCGCTTTAAACAAAGAATTTCAAGAAACAAAGTTTCTAACTCAATCATATGCGAACTGGCTTTTCTTTCAAATCAAATCAGTACTTTTGGATAAAATAGACTCATCCCAGGAAGTTGACTTCTAAATGTTTACAAACCTTCCTTTTGCATAAATGGTAATGTTCTCTTTTTCTACAAAAATCGCAGCAAACAGATTTGGATAAAATCAGATTTTCAAGTTACATCATTTATTTTTTGAAAGAGTTTCAAACAAATAAAGGGATTTTTACTTATGCTGCTGTTTTGGCTTAGAATAGGCCTAACTTAATGCATATTTTCAGGCGAGATGCACTCGTTCAAATATAAAATGCCTTTATAAATTATTCAAAGAACCTACGCGTAATATAAAGTTTCGGATAAGACTGAAACGTGCCATTACGAGTCAACCCTAACCCCGGTGTATGAGTATAAAACAAAAATACTTATAGACAACATTTACTTTATAACTTACACTGATTCCTTATACATAAAGGGAAACTATTTATACTCGGATAATATAAATCCGAAATTACGATACCTCTATAAATAAAGGGGATATATTCTTCCAAAATACATGATATGCATGATAGTTCTTTTTAAGGAAAAATAAACACGAAATAAGCAGTTTAAGCAAAAACTCATACACTGGAATTCGAAGGTCAACCGTATAGTACAGATCCTTAATACTGGGGTGCCTAACACCTTTTTCAGGGGATCATCAGAACCCTTACCTAGAACTCTGGATTACGAAGGTTTTTTCACCGCATTTGAATAAACCCTTCAAAATCGGTTTTTCCTAATTTCCTAAAAATTAGGTGGCGACTCTTTTTCAAAACAAGTCCAAAAGAGCGTCAACGAGTTCGTAGTAGCCTTTTTGAGCCCTAAACCCGTGCAGAAAAGCGAACCATTACAAATGGCGACTTAAAGGTTCTAACCATAAGGATTCAAGTATCATATGAGTATATTTGTTATAAACTGCTTATGTGCTTACTTTCCCGCAATTATTAGCTGTCATTTCATGCATATCATAACACCGCCACTCCTGGCATTTATTTTACACTTTGTTCCAAAGACGGCTTCTCGGAGCACGCGGTCGTTCCTTCACTTAAACCAAATTTTCTCTTGGAACTATTATTAGGCGGTGTTGGTACGCGGTTGTCCAACAACCCTAAGGTTTCATCCCCAGTTGTTCTCTCGGGTTCCCGATGATTCGTGAAAAATCACTCTAGAAAAACTAGGATAGAGCTAAGCCAAATCCTCACTGAACTAGAGCATTTATACCTAGACGGGCCTTGGGTATCTCAGACCTACCTAAGGCTCATTAAGAATGACTACCCCGTGTTCGGACAGTCTATGATCCGAAAAACACCGCATCTCATTTATGTGTTATGTGGAAACATGTTTGTGCCTATGTGATGAACCATTGATCCTGTGGGGACGGGGAGGGGGGGATTCTTAATCGTGTTTTGTTTTGTAGATGGAACGAAGAATCCTTTTTGACATCATCACCGAGGCTCCAAAATTACTGAGGGCCTGGTATGAATGGTTGGGGGACACTCACCAGAGGACATCAACTGCACTTTAGGCAACTTTCCCTCCATTATGACAAAGCAAGGCCCCCAGAGCTGATAGAGCCATTGGTAAAATTTTTGGATGATAAAGAAATGTTGTTTTGTTTCGGTGATATTGAAATGACTCCTACCCTAGAAGAGATTAGAGAAGCTATAGACAGCAATGGAACCTATCTGAGGAGGCGACACAAGTCGGACCACAATTTATTGTTCCCGTATAGGCCCACCGTCAGCCAGATTATGATATTTCTTTCTTTGACCGAAGCGTCCTGGGCGCAAGGGCCCACTGTGGCTTTCAAGGATCTATACCACAGGTTCGGAGACATCACCGGATACACCCTATATCAAAGAGAATTCAGGAGCCGGGGAGAGTGGGAAGCCGTAGACCTCTAGCCTTTGCCATAGCCTTGTTAGGCATCATGGTTTTTCCATCGGATGAGTCGTTGGCCATAAACGCTAAGGTGATATACCTGGCCTATGAAATCTTCCAAGGGATAACCAAAGATCAAGAGACGAGGTATTTGACCTGGCACCCATCATACTGGCCGACATCTTCCGAGCTCTTGACAAATGCCGCAATCGCATCGGATACTTCCAAGGGTGAAATATGTTGTTGCAATGGTGGATTATCAAACACCTTAACATGGCCAAAGAGGTTTCGGAGTCGATATAACCGGATAGACTGCCTCGTGAATTACTGTCCAAATCTCAGATATATGTCAAAAAATTCCTGGGCTGAATTTTTAACTGACTTGACTGAAGATAGGATCCGTGAGATGTTCCCCGACTTTATATCCGAGACTGTGGTAGTCTAAGGCAAGAATTGTCTATTTGTGCCTCTAGTCAGGATTCGAGGAATCCGTCCTTGCTATCCATCCATGGTTTTAAGATAATTTGGTAGGAGACAGGTGATCCCTCAGGTAGAAAACCCCGAGCAATTCATCATTGAACACACCAAACAGAAAATCAGGCATGCTGGAGTGATCCTCAGGGAATGGAATGGTCGCATGAGCTGGGGCCCAGAAACTCTGGCGCCCGATAGGTTTGAAGCAAGATGTGACCCTGGGTATCGTGCATGGCTGCAGGGACACTTGGCCCTCGCACCTACGCCGGAGCCCGTACCTCTTGAGGAAGCCCAAGAAGAGGAACACATGAAAGAATGCTTGGAGTGTACAGATGAGCATTTGGCTAGAATCCTGAAAGAAACAGACCCGGTTATTGTCAGGATGGAGCTCTATCAAGCACTCCTTCGTATCCAGACTACCCTCCGAAGGGTCAAGAAGGCCAGAACGAACCAAGCCTTGACATCAGCCGCTGGAGGACGTCCTTGATTGCTGATTGTTTTTTTTTTTACATATTTAAGCCCCATGTCTGCTTTTTGTCTTCACTTTTGTAATCCCTATGGGAAAAGATACTATTATTATCAATTATGATGGTAATGTTCGGGGCAATGGTTCATCTTCACAAATGGCACCTACATGTTTCAAGCGACTAGGAAAGCCTTAACTCAAGAGGCCTTAGGAACGCGAGTAGCATAAATTACATGTTTAACTGCTACGTGCTTCGCATGTTTACCTGCTATATGTATAGACATGTATTGAGCTTGAGTACCATTGATCCAATAGATCTAAACCACATACCCGAAAGAAAAACCATGAGATTCGAAACTTACCTAACTTATCTCCCCTAAAGGTTGACTTGCAATAGTGAACTAAGGTGGGCAAGAAGCACGGACTCTAGGAGAGATGGCTGAGATGTTGCGGGGCAAAGTGCTGCAGATGGAGAAACATCTCCAAGAAATAGAGATAAAGATTGAGGAGGTGGATGGATTACTGAACATGGTTGGGAATCCACCGGATGGCGTGTCCCAAGAACAGTATTATGGAAATGCCCCTGAGGAGGTGAGGGAGTTAGTGTTGAACTACATACCACTAAAAAGAAGGCCTGTAACACCCAGGGAAAGAATCCCAGAGGAAACCAACAGAGACCAAGGGGCAGGTTCAGACCCATGCATGTTCGCACCAGACCCACAGGAGGGAGTAGAGCCCTGGGAAGAGGACCTTGAACTCGTTGAGGAAGAAGGGCCAGAAGAAGAAGAGGAACCAAAGGAAGAAAAGGAAGAACCTCAAGACATGGAAGAGCCTGTCGACATTGGGGTCGAAGGAGGGGAGAACCTGTTTGATATGTTACCTAAGTTCTGGGGAAATGACGCGAACAACGAGTCTGGTTATTATGCTCCCAATGAGGAATGGATTGATTTCTATGCGGCTTTGCCTATGCTGATGGCCGCTACCTCTACTGTGGCTTCAGAGAACTTTGGAAGGGAAAATCTCCCCGCACCAGCTCCGTGGAGCATAGCCTTCAAAGCTAGGTCTTCTCCGTTCAGAGTAGCCCCACTGCCTGTCACTTTTAAGGAGGTATTCAGGAAGATGATGGCTGTCGGGATGGATTGCACTACTAAGGCTAGGTTGCCAATCCCTAACTTGGTATATGCCTACAAAAGATGCCCGTTTCATCTCAATCAGGCAGGGCACACCTCTCATGAGTGCGTAGCGTTAAGAAGAAGGATTCTTAGCCTCATAGACGACAAAATCATTGGACCTTTATGGAGGCCACATACTTTGCTGGTCTCTGACCCTATCACCCCAAGAGAGGGAGTTATCCCCGAAACCCAAATATGGCAGTATGATTTCACTATCTTCGAGAAGTCATATGCTCTTCTCTTCTCAACTTTGATTTTATTAAACAAGATCAGGCATGTGGAACCTGTCTACGAGCCCGCACCATTAGGGCCCAACCGAAACAAGTTCTGCCTGTACCATACTGGGGCCAGGGGATATGATATTGAAGAATGCCAAGCTTTTAAGCTCGAACTTGAAAATATGGTCAAAATCGGACAGATTTTTGTCCTTCTCCCACCGTGGCTATAAGTAGAGAAAGATTCGATAGCGAAAGTAAGTCCGTAAGGACAACGACTTGCAGGAATTATACTTTTGGGTAGATACTAGGTGTCCCGTATTTTGCACAAATGTTACCCCCACCCTCATAAATAATCTATAGGAATCGTGCCGACATGATGTCTGAGTAGAGGGATACGCGGGAAGCCCTAGTCGGGCCTGGTTTGGGGATGTCTGTAGCTAGGATTAGTCAAAACGACACCGCTAAGTCACCAAACCAAGACCCACCCTAACATAAAAGCCCACGATATCCCAGACTCTAGAACATCGGATCAAGGGTACTCAAGCTTTAATATACAATCTTATGTGCTACTTGTTTGTTAAATATCCATATTTGATATTTTGCTTTTATAATTGATGTGCGGAAACTAACTCTTTTTTATCGTTGAGTCATTTTTATCTTATAGAAAGGGGCCCATTAGCATGATACCGAAAGCCGGCATATGTCACAAGATCCAAAGCCGCGTTAGCATCCCTCTCTGAAAAAAGAAAGGACAAAATGACTGGTACTCCTGAGAAAACAAGAAATGACCTCGCTCTCCGCAACGGGGACACCCAGGACTCGCAAGAGGCCGCCTCCCAAGAGGATGTGATCGCGACGTTGTTAACTACTGTCGCTACTTTCCATGAGAAGGTAGCCAGAAGGGAGGCGGCCGACGCCAAAAAGAATGCCTCCGCCGAAGGAAAAAGGGCCCATCCCCTCTTTTCCTTTTCAAGCTCCACAGTGCCCGGGAATTTTCCCATCTACCCGCTAGGAACCATGTTCCCGACACTAAACATCGCCAACCCAAACAATATTTTCCCCTCATACTATATTCCACACCCGGTTAAAAATGCTCAAGTCCTCGAGACCACCCACTCCGTCCCTATATACCAAGCCCCTCAGCCGGTATTCCTCTATCAAATAAGCCAAACATACGCACCAGCCCCGCCTGCAGGGTAAAGCTGTCACGACCCAACTAGGGGGCCATGACGGGTACCCAGAGCTGACTACCGAGCACCACTTATCATGAAACAAGCTCTAAACATCTCCCTAAACATATATATATATATATAGGCCCAAAGGGCTACAAAAATGATGTACAAGATCTACAATGAGGGAGGTCACATAGCATCTACAACCCACATGTACAACCCACAGGACCCCGCCATGCCCCAAACATGTACACAAAAGAACATAGCAATAGGTTTCACCTCTGGAGTAGGGGGGGGGGGTGCTCCTGTACAACTACTGAGTAAGATCCTAAGCATCTGCACTGTCTCCCTGTCTACCTGTGGGCATGAACACAACGTCCATAAAGAAAATGACGTCAGTACGAACAATGTACTGAGTATGTAAGGCATGTATGGTAACATAATAAGGAATATAGAAAGCATAAGAAGAAAAGATAATTGTACTGCTTGCGTCTTGAGGCGGAATCATGCATGCTCACTTTTACCTTTAAAATGTATCATAAATACATGCAATAACTATCTGAATCAATAACATCATTAGCCCACGTCCGAGGTAATCATCACACGCCGCCCACTAGTGGTGTCATGCCCGGCCAAATAGGCACGATGTTATCATTAACCATAAGCTGCCCACTGAAGTGGTGTCATGCCCAACCAAATAGACACAGTGTAATCATACATATATATACTTATCATGATGCATTCATAAGAGCTCAAATAAAATTTGTACTTTATCGGAGTGACGTAAGGTCGGTAACCTCCGATTACGTTATGGAACAATCATCATTGCTATGTCTCGCCTCTAAAGAACTAATATCGGGAGGAGAGGCGACAACAAGAAGTAACATCACTGAAATCATAAACATAGGATTATCAATTTCATGAAAGCACCATTATCATAAAATATATCTCATCTCTGTTTCATAGGGAGCTCTTAAGGATCTTTAACTTCCATCGCTAAGGATGTAAGAAGGTCATGGGAATATAGAAAAGAAATTATAATATAGAAATCATGCCTTTGAAAGAAGGGGACTAGCCTCACATACTTTTATATCTCTTTTACTTTATCGCCTAATTGATTTCCTTTCAAGCTCACGATTCTACCTTCAAGAGAATTTGTACTAAGATTAGAGAATCGGAAACATACTTAAACTAAAGCTAAAGCAACTAAGAGTTAATGACAATTTGGCGATATTTCCTTTGTTTCGACAACTTCTTCCATAAGATAAGGCAACTCCCAACATCAACAAGGATATCCATAACATCATAATCAATAGATTATTCAAGTTAAACATTGCTTATTTCTCAAATCCATCTTCAAGTCATCCATAGCCATAGCTATAATACAACACCCTATTCACTCTCATATAATACTACTTAACATCATTTGTATTATTCCCCACAAGCCTATACTCATAACATGTCAAGAACTAGGATTCAAATCAATCCATTATTCAAGAATATCACTATTTCCCTATTTGCACTCCATACTCTTCTTCTTTCCACAATCCAAGTCTTTCAACCACTCAATATCCTTAATAACATGAATTGAACATAAAACTCACCTTTGATGATGTAGAAATAGACTTTGGATGACAATACTTCACTTGGAGAAAAATCCCACTTCAATACAAAGGACTTCTTGATTTCCACAAACCCTAAATGGCATCCTTGCACTTCATTCTTCTAGTTTTGGTATTTGATCTTTGATTTACCTAGGATTTATGCTAGAGAAGTGCAGAGAATGTTCTAGAGCCTTCAAGACTTGGAGAGAAAATTAAATCTGAAAATTAAAAGCATGGCTCGTCTATTTATAGCTGGAACCATAAAATTCCTAAGAGGCGGGTCGTCGACGTGTTGACGGTCCGTCGACTGGCTCCGTTGACTCACGCCATCAAATACCTGATCACAGAAACACATGGACGGTACACATCGATGGTCCATCGACATGTCCACGGCCCGTCGATCGTGACTGGTGCCTGTAGACTTTTCCTGATTCAGTTCAAATTTTGCCAATTTGATCCGTTCAACTTATAGTCCTATAAATTACCAGGAATACCTGCTGGTACATTTGTGCACGGGGTAAGACACTCTCTGCCTTAACTTTCCCCAACGAGCTCTCCTCTCTCTCCTCAAGTGTCTTTGGAATCTTAATCCCTTCTTACTTGTAGGGACACCATAAACACCATAGCTTGCGTTGGTCTACTCACCGCACAACGACATGGAATTTTCTGAGGTGTAAAATTCTCCGCCCCCCTCCCCCCCCAAGAACATTCGTCCTCGAATGTTCAGTTCTCGGGGATTCTATAGAAATTTTGGCAGAGTTTCCCCTATAATATGGCACTATCATCCTGCCACAACACTCCAAAATAATATTGCCCCATAGGGTCACAATAACAACAGCAAGAAAACATGGCCATACACGACCAAAAGCATTAAAAGAAAGAATTACATACCTTATGCCAATGGCGTCTTGTCTTGAACCTCTTCTGGGGGATATTTGGACTTCATATCTCCTTCCGCTTGCCAAGTCATTTCCCCTTGGTTGTTGTTTATCCACAAGACCTTAACTGAGGCCACCTCTTTATTTCTAAGTTTCCGTACTTGCCTATCTAGTATGGCAATCAGTTCTGTCTCTCTGACTTCAAACCATCCAATTAGAGATCTGCACTTCCTTCGATATAGGGCTTCATATGGAGCCATCTGGATGCTAGAATGGTAGTTGTTGTTGCAGGAAAACTCAATAAGTGGCAAATGATCATCCCAATTGCCTCCGATCCAACACACACGCCCGTAACATATCTTCTAAGGTCTGAATACTACGTTCACCTTGCCCATCGGTCTGTGGATGAAATATTGTGCTAAGCTTCACTTGAGTTCCCAAACCTTCTTGGAAAGACTTCCAGAATTTAGCAGTAAATTGTGCCCCTCTATCTGTGATAATAGATACTAGGACACCATGAAGTCGCACTATTTCCTTAAGATATAACCTTGCATAATTTTCTGCTGAATATGTGGTCCTGACTGGAAGAAAATGATTTGATTTCGTGAGTCGGTCAACAATCACCCATATGGATTCATACTTGCGCGGGGAATGGGGTAAATCTACAATAAAATCGATGTTGATCACCTCCCATTTTCAGGTTGGAATTTCCATAGCTGTCAATAATCCTCCTGGCTTTTGATGCTCAATCTTCACTTGTTGGCAATTTCGACATTGAGCTACAAACTCTGCTATATCTTTCTTCATTCCATCCCACCAATACATTAACTTGAGATCGTGATACATCTTTGTCGCTGCTGGGTGGATAGAATAATGGGAGTAATGAGCTTCTTCCAGAATCTGACGACGCAATCCTGCTATATCTGGCACACACAGTCAGCCTCGAAACCTGAGAACCCCATCTGCAGAAACCTCGAATGACGACTTCTTTTTGTTAGGGAATGTATCTCTATAGTGGCTCAACTAGGGATCTTCGTATTGGCGCTCTCCCACCTCCATATCTAGGGATGAAATAGTTGGGTTATGAACAACTCCTACATTACCCGAGTCCATTAAGCAGACTCCTAGGTTAGCTAATTGGTGGAGCTCACGAACTAATTCTTTCTTCTCCGTCTAACATAACACAAAGTGCCCATGGATTTGTGGCTAAGAGCATCGACCACCACATTCGCCTTTCCAGGATGATATAAAATACTCACATCATTGTCCTTTAATAGTTCTAACCATCGCCTTTGCCGAAGATTCAACTCCTTCTGCTTGAAAATATACTGGAGACTCTTATGATCTGTATAAATATCAACATGAACACCAAACAAATAATGTCTCCATATCTTCAAAGCATGAATAACTGTACCCAATTCAAGGTCATGGGTCGGATAATTATTTTTATGTTTTCGCAGTTGCCTAGAGGCATAGGCAATAACCTTGCCGTGCTACATTAACACATAGCCTAACCCAACACCGGAGGCATCACAATAAATAACATAACCCTCTGATCCTTCTGGAAGGGTCAGGACCGGGGCTGAAGTCAGTCTATCTTTTAATTCTTGGAACCTACGCTCACAAGCATCGTCCATTGAAATTTTGCCGATTTCTGCGTTAACTTTGTCAATGGTGCTTAAATAGAAGAAAACCCTTTTACAATTTTTTTGTAGTAACCTGCCAATCCCAGAAAGCTTCGAACCTCCGTAGGCGTTGTAGGCCTTGGCCAAGTCTTCACAACCTCAATCTTTTGAGTGTCTACACGAATACCATCAGCTGAAATAATATGGCCTAGAAAAGTCATAGAATTCAACCAAAACTCACAGTTCAAAAATTTTGCGTACAATTCACGAGTCTGAAGAATTCCATGGACAACACGCAAGTGGTCTGCATGCTCTGTTTCTGATCGAGCATATACCAAAGTGTCATCAATGAAAATGATCACAAATAAATCTAGAAAGGACCTGAATACATTATTCATCAGATTCATAAACAATGCCGGGGCATTATTCAACCCAAATGACACCACTCGAAATTCATAATGACCATATCTAGTTCTGAAAGCTGTTTTCGGAATATCTTCTTTTCTAACTCTCACTTGATGATACCCCGACCTCAGATCAATCTTGGAAAACCACATAGTACCTTGTAGTTTATCAAACAAATCATCAATTCTCGGAAGTGGATATTTATTCCTTATCGTCACCTTGTTCAGCTGCCTATAGTCAATGCACATTCGTAGAGAACCATCTTTCTTTCTTACGAATAAGACAGGTGCTCCCCATGGCGATGATCTAGGCCTAATAAATCCCTTCACGAGCAAATCTTTCAATTGTGCCTAGCTCTTTCAATTCTGCAGGAGCCATTCTGTAAGGAGATATAGAAATAGGCTCGGTATCCGATATCACATCAATGGTAAAATCAATTTCCCGTTCCGGTGGAAGACCTGGAAGTTCATCTGGAAATACATCCGGAAACTCATTTACTACCGGGACGGATTGAAAAGTCGGCGGCTGTGCTTCGATGTCATGAACTCGGACTAGATGATAAATATAGCCTTTAGCGATCATCTTCCTTGCTTTAAGATATGAAATAAACCTACCTCTTGGGGATGCTGTGTTACCCTTCCACTCAAGCATTGGTTCTCCCGGAAATTGAAACCGAACTATTTTCGTTCTACAATCCTCATTAGCATAACAAGAGGCCAACCAATCTATGACCATAATCATATCAAAATCTAACATTTCTAGTTAAATCAAATCAACTATAGTCTGGCGATCACATACTACAATCACACAATTTTTGTATACTTGTCTAGTTATTACCGGATCACCAACAGGAGTGGATACCTCAAAAGGTTTTATTGGCTCGGGTTTTAACCCGATACGACCAACAACATAAGGAGTAATATACAACAAGGTAGAACCCGGATCAATCAATGCATAGACATCATGGGAAAATATGGATAGTATACTTGTAACCACATTAGGGGAGGACTCAAGATCCTGCCGTCTGGCTAAAACATAAATAAGGGGCTGCTGAGGGCCACTCGAACTGAGAGCTCCCCCTCGGCCCTTGCCACGGCCTGCTGAAGCCTGGGTTGTCTGCCCTACAGGGTGCACGGACGAAGAAGAACCTGCTACTGATCCCGTAGGCTGAGCCCCAACTCTACCACCCATCAACGGGCAATCACGCATCATATGCCCAACCTGACCACAGGCATAACAAGCGTCTGATCCTTGGCGATACGGACCCGAATGTAACTTTTTGCACTTGCTGCATCGTGGAACTGGTGGTCTCCTCTGACTAGGATCACCTCCAAACTGGGGACATGAGACCCACGAACTCTGACCCAGACTAGAATAAATGGGGCGATCAAATATCCTGCCCGCGAACCGAGGAGGTGCACTAGTTGCAGACTGACCTGAATATCTGGAATAAGACTGCCTCTCACCCCCTCTATACTCGCTAATAGCACCAGTAGATAGGGCCCCCTTGCTCTGCCCTATATCAATATCTCTCTCACCATGGGGTGGCTGCTGCTGCTCCTCTAAATTTTGGGCATGGGCCTAAATACGGGAGATGTCCATCCCATCCTGAAGTGAAGCTGTCAAACAATCCTTGAACAAATGTGGCCCTAGGCCACTCACAAATCTATGCACCTGATCTCCTATATCGGCTACCATGGTCAGAGCATACCGGGCCAATGAATTGAAACGGAGGCTATACTCCCGAGCACTCATATTCTCTTGCTTTAAATTCAAAAACCTATCAGCTCGAGCCCGACGAACCTCGGGTGGCAAATAATGACGGATGAAAGCATTTACGAACTCTTGCCACACCGGGAGAGGTGCATTTTCCCCTCTTGAAGAAATCCAATTATTATACCAAAGAACTGCCACATCACGAAGCCTATAAGATGCCAACTCCACGGACTCCATATCAGAAGCATGTATAATCCTCAGCGTCCTCAATATCTCATCTATAAAACCTTGCGGGTCTTTATCCGACTTCGACCCAAAAAATTCTAGCGAGTTCAAATTCATAAAATCACGGGCTCTAGCACTAGTGGCCCTATCACTCAAACCCGCACTATGCTGCTAGGCCTGTGCAGTAACTAACTGAGTCAGCAATTGAATAGCCTCGGTCATCTGCTGATCCGAAGCACACGGTGGAGGAACTGGAGGCACCAGAGCTGGAGCTGAGGCCCCTTCCCGCTCCTCTGGAATCGGCGGAGTATGAGAGGTATGAGATGGAGCCTCATTAAGGGACTCACCCTCCTCTATATGTACCGGCGACTCCTGTTCAACTCGCCTTCCTGCCATAGGCTTGCCTTTCTGGGCGACCATCGCTTTCCTCTTTACTGGCATCACTGAAATCATAACGTACAATTAGGGAAAAGGAAATCATATAACATAGCTCTACCACACGATCTATGAAGAAGGAAGACGGTCATTTTTCCTAAATGCCCCGCAACCTCTTATTTATAAATGTGGGGCACTTTACACCCATAAATATGACTCTACTGGACACGACTCGTAGACACACCCTAGGACAGAACTGCTCTGATAACACTTTTGTCACGACCCAACTAGGGGGCTATGACGGGTGCCCGGAGCTAACTACCGAGCACCATTTATCATGAAACAAGCTCCAAACATCTCCCTAAACATATACATATATATACATAGGCCCAAAGGGCTACAAAAATGATGTACATGATCTACAATGAGGGAGATCACATAGCATCTACAACCCACACATAAGTATCTACGAGCCTCTAACTAGAATACTGAAGTCATAAGCACGGGACAGGACCCCGCCATGCCCCAAACATGTACACAAACGAACATAGCAATAGGTTGCACCTCCGGAGTAGGGGGGTGCTCCTGTACAACTGCAGAGTAAGCTCCTAAGCGTCTGCACCGTCTCCCTGTCTACCTGTGGGCATGAACACAACGTCCATAAAGAAAATGACGCCAGTATGAACAATGTACTGAGTATGTAAGGCATGTATGGTAACATAATAAGGAATATAGAAAGCATAAGAAGAAAAGATAACTTTAACTGCTTGCCTCTTGAGGCGGAATCATGCATGCTCACTTTTACCTTAAAAACGTATCATACATACATGCATAAACTGTCTGAATCAATAACATCATTGGCCCGCGTCCGGGCCTCCCGTGTCCGGGGTAATCATCTCATGCCGCCCACTAGTGGTGTCATGCCTGGCCAAATAGGCACGGTGTTATCATTAACCATAAGTCGCCCAATGAAGTGGTGTCATGCCTGGCCAAATAGGCACGTTGTAATCATACATATATATACTTATCATGAAGCGTGCATAAGAGCTCAAATAAAATTTGTAATCTATCGGAGTGACGTAATATCGGTAACCTCAGATTACGTTATGGAACAATCATCATTGCTATGTCTCGCCTCGAAAGAACTAATATCATGAGTTGAGGCAACAACAAGAAGGAACATCACTGAAATCATAAATATAGGATTATCAATTTCATGAAAGTATCATCATCATAAAATATATCTCATCTCTGTTTCATAGGGAGCTCTTAAGGATCTTTAACTTCCATCGCTAAGGATGTAAGAAGGTCATGGGAATATAGAAAAGAAATTATAATATAGAAATCATGCCTTTGAAAGAAGGGGACTAGCCTCACATACTTTTATATCTCTTTTACTTTATCGCCTAATTGATTTCCATTCAAGCTCACGATTCTACCTTCAAGAGAATTTGTACTAAGATTAGAGAATCGGAAACATACTTAAACTAAAGCTAAAGCAACTAAGAGTTAATGACAATTTGGCGATATTTCCTTTGTTTCGACAACTTCTTCCATAAGATAAGGCAACTCCCAACATCAATAAGGAAATCCATAACATCATAATCAATAGATTATTCAAGTTAAACATTGCTTACTTCTCAAATCCATCTTCAAGTCATCCATAGCCATAACTATAATACAACACCCTATTCACTCTTATATAATACTACTTTAACATCATTTGTATTATTCCCCACAAGACTATACTCATAACATGTCAAGAACTAGGATTCAAATCAAGCCATTATTCAAGAATATCACTATTTCCCTATTTTCACTCCATACTCTTCTTCATTCCATAATCCAAGTCTTTCTGTTACACCTCGAAAACTTCCCCGGGAACGTACGGTGAATAGACTAACGAAGAATACGAGTATACGATGTTTTCATAAGAAGGGAATGACATTTGACGACCCTAAGTAAGATTTCAAAGGCAATTGCAACAAAAGATAGGTTACGCTCCATAATGACTATTTATAGGTTCTAAAAACGTGAAAGTTACAGATTTGCACTTTGGCCCAGTCGATCGTAAAATGAAATACGGACCGTAAAGTAGTTTACGGGCCGTAAACTGCCCTGTCGTATTTCAAATTCTAAAACTTCGACTTTCTGCCAAATGCCCAAATGGTTAAATACAACTTGAAATACGGACCGTAAACTGAAATACGGCCCGTAAATTGAGTTCGTAAAGCACCATGTCCTCAGACTGCCTTTCTGGTTCTGTTATGCTTTAATACGCCCATGAAATACGACCCGTATTTTAGAATACGGACCGTAAACTGAGTTTACGACCACTGTGCACTTTCAACTACTGTTCATTTCGAATCAGATTTTAAGTCATTAAAAAGGAGACCCACGCTCATTAATTCATTTCATTTCCACACCACTTCTCTCTAGAAACCTCTAGAGTATTCTCCACTTTTCATCTACAAGAAAAAAAGGAAATCAAAGATCAATATCAAGAATTCAAGTGAATCAAGTGTATGAAACTCATCAAAGTTCATCCAAGTTAAGAAATTTTGAGAGAAGTGAACTAGGGTTTTGGTGCAAGAAGAGTAATACCACTCAAGGCTTGTTCCTACAACATCTAAGGTAAGTTTTATGGTATTTACATGTTACTTAGGGTATGGAAGAGTTGGAACACTTGGATTATAGAAAGATATAGGAAAGGGGTCATGAAAGTGTGAATAGTAGCATTGTTGAGTAAAGGTTTGAATTGAGCCATGATCATTGATAACTTGTGATTATAAAAATGTTATGAATGAAATTTAGACCATGGAATAAGTATTATATATGAGAAAACGCGATAATGAGCCATAACCATAATTGTGGAGAAATTGAAGAGAATTGGTGGATTGTGGTAAATGTATACAATTGATGATTGTTATCTGCAATATTGTGAAGGTTGTTGTAAACGTTTGGGAGCTGATATAGAACATGGGAAAAGTAGTATAAACAAGGAAACGCTGCCCAATTTCCTCTAGCGTTAGTAAGTCCGTTCTTATAATTGTTAGTTAATGTCGATGCGAATTCTCTCTTGAAGGTCGAAAAGTGATATTGAAGGAGAACAAGTGAACGATAGCTTAGTTAAACGTCAAATGTATGTGAGGGTAGTCCTTTTCTTTCTAATGGCATGAATCCTATATTATCTGTTCGTTCCTCGTCATGAATTCCTACATTCCGGAAAGGTAAAAGTCTATATTCATAAATAGTTTTATAAGATAAGAGATATGTTATGAGTCCAATAATGATGATGGTGAGTTAAAGTATAGAGATTCTACAATGTATGATATGATGATCCTATAATGTTAATGATGTTATTATTGCTTACACTCACCTTATATGCTAATTCCTTCAAGGTGAGGCAGAATGTCAATGATTGCTCCATAATGAAATCGGGGGATCACGACCTTACGTCACCCCGATAAAGTATAGTTGTTCTCGAGCCTTATGCATGTACTATGATAAACCTATTATGATAAGTATAGTATGATGAGCATGTTATTTTGAGTACATGTTGATGATATTACACCGCGCCTATATGGCTAGGCAGTCACCGCTAAGGCGGGCAGCGTATACACCATGGCCAGATGGCATGGGCAGACACCACTAGTGGGCGGCATGAGATGATACCCCGGACGCAGGCTAATGATATGATTATCACACCGATTCGATATGGACGGGCAGCTTATACATTATTACACCGTACCTATATGGACGGGCAACTTATACATTTATGCGTATATGATATGATGATGAGCATGAGTAAGATAGTATGATTTATTTCCTTTATAATTGACAGTCAGATACAGATGTTCCTTGTTGCTATTTCCTTTATCTCATTGTTTATGCCTCTCATACTCAGTACAATGTTTTTACTGACGTCCGTTTTCTTTGGACGCTGTGTTCATGCCCACAGGTAGACATGGAGGTGAGCTTGATCCAGATTCGTAGTAGCTGTCAGCTGACTCGAGAAGCACTCCTTCGTTCCAGAGGTGCTTATGATGATTCTTTTGCGTATATTCATGTATATGTATTTTGGGCATGACGGGGTCTTGTCCCGTCCTTATGTCTAGCACTCCAATAGAGGCTCGTAGATATGCAGTGTGGGTTATATGGTCTCACGAGATGCTATTATGTATATATATTATTTTGATGGCCGAGAGGCATATGTATATGAAAGTATTTATGATTTCAAATAAAAGATAATTTTCTTATGAGTTGAGTATAAAATTGATAAAAGAGCATTAAATGAGTATGATGAGTAATAGAACGAGCGGTGCTTGGTGGTTAGCTCCGAGTACCCGTCGCGGCCCTAGTCGGGTCGTGACACTTTCAACCACTCAATATCCTTAATAACATGAATTGAACATAAAACTAACCTGTGATGATGTAGAAATAGACTTTGGATGACAATACTTCACTTGGAGAAAAACCACACTTCAATACAAAGAACTTCTTGATTTCCACAAACCCTAGAGGGCATCCTTGCACTTGATTCTTCTAGTTTTGGTATTTGATCTTTGATTTACCTAGGATTTATGATAGAGAAGTGTAGAGAATGTTCTAGAGCCTTCAAGACTTGGAGAGAAAATGAATTCTGAAAATTAAGAGCGTGGCTCGTCTATTTATAGCTGGAACCAGAAAATTCCAGAGAGGCGGTTCGACGAGTTGGTTGATGGGTCGTTGACTCACTCCTACAAATTCCTGATCACAGAAATGCAGGGACGGTACACATCGACGGTCTGTCGACCGTGACTGGTGCTTTCAGACTTTTCTTGATTCAGTTCTGATTTCGCCAATTTGATCCATTCAACTTATAGTCCTGTAAATTACCAGGAATACCTACTGGTACACTTGTACACGAGGTAAGACACTCTCTGCCTTAACTTTCCCAAACGAGCTCTCCTCTCTCTCCTCAAGTGTCTTTGGAATCTTAATTAAAATCATTAAGTATCCCTTCTTACTTGTAGGGACACCATAAAAACCATAGCTTGCGTTTGTCTACCCAGGACACAACGACATGGATTTTTCCGAGGTGTAACAAAAACATCACTATCCCATTTAACTATATCACCCCCCTGGTATCCTTCTTCACTCCCAACATGCCAAATGAATCCTTCCCGAGACACAAGGAACTAGATCACTATGCGGAGATGGAAAGGATTTGGAGGGTTGAACAGGACAAGCAAGAGGAAAACATAGAGAAGAAGATGGAGGAGTTGTTGGAAAAGTCCAACAGGTCCATAAGGAAGGCGACAGGCCTAAGGTATGACGACCTGTGCATGCACCCGGATTTAGACCTGCCAGAAGGGTTTAAAATACCGAAGTTCAAAATGTTTAACGGGACAGGGAACCCCAAAGCGCATCTCCGTTCATATTGCGACCAATTGGTAAGAGTAAAGAAGAACGAACCCCTGATCATGCGATTGTTCAGTCGTAGCTTGACCGGTGAAGCTACAGAATGGTTCGCCACGTAGAACATGTGCCAGTGGCTCCGCTGGGAAGACATGGCAGAATCCTTCATGGAAAGGTTTTGGTTCAATATCGAGACCGTGCCAGACCACTACTACCTTGAGAAGGTCAAGAAAAAATCAACGGAAAATTATAGAGAATTCGCCAGCAGGTGGAGGGCCGAAGCAGCCCGCGTGCAGCCACCCATGAATGAGGGAGAGCTCGTCTCCGTATTTATCAGGTCACAGGAGCCATATTTCTATGATAGGATGTTGTCAATAGTTGGAAAGCCATTCTCTGAATTGGTGAAAATGGGAGAGGCCATAGAAGATGGATTCAAATCTGGGAAGGTGACGTGGAAAGCGTATCCCACATTTCCAAACAAAGTCCAAAGGGACCCTCGCCTTCCCACCAAGCCCCACCCCTTCTGAATTACTCTACCCCTCCGTACAACTCAGCACCCGTATATTACACACAACCAGCGTTTACCACCACTGTGCCAGCATACACGGCTCCACCCAGTGTCCATGTATCTGTCCCTATTTACCAACCACTACCATAACAAACATACCAACCTCCACCCTAGCAAAACTATCGTCCACCGCAAAATAACCCCCCGCAAGCCTACCAAGCCAGAACTACCAAAATCAGCCACCATCCACTACATATAATGCGCCACGTCCAGCTTTCTAGAAAAGACCCGTGAGGAAATTCATGACGCTCCTTGAACCAAGGGCTAGACTGTAAGGAAAGGTTGCTGGTCGCAGGGCTAATTCAGAAAGCCCCGCCAAAATTAGCACAGCCCGAGAGTCGATTCTACAGGGCCGATCAAACTTGTGCCTACCACTCGGGAGGGGTCGGGCACAACACAGAGGATTGCATAAATCTAAAACACAAAATCCAGGAGCTGGTCGATAAAAAGGAAATCGTTTTGGAAACTACCGCCCCTAATGTGAACAAGACCCCATTGCCAAATTATGGAAACGGCGGGGTCCACATGATAGAAAGGGGCGAAGATTGGGAAACTTGTGGAACGTAGTTTCCCGCAATCACCTAGCCTCTGGAACAGACAGTGGCTTCCCTCACACTCCAAGAACGTCCCAAATTCAAGGTCTTGATCCCCAGTCCGAGAGTTCCCAAAGCCGTGTTCAGAACTTTGATCCCAGCACCTGTGGGGGCCCAGGTAGCACAAGAGATTGTACCGGACCCTAAAAAGACGGCGACTGTGAAGACTGCAATGAGCCAAGGCATGATTCATTCGGGGAGATACTACACTCCTGAAGAATTGGCCCAAAACGCCACAAGGAAGGAGAATACTCAGTAAAAGGTAATAACCGATGGAGAGGCTAAAGATTTCCTGCGACGCATGCAACCCAAAGATTATTCCATTGTCGAACATTTGAAGAAGACATCAGTGTAAATATCGGTATTGTCACTATTGGCTAGCTCACCATCTCACAGGCCCTCATGAAGGTATTAGATGATGCACACGTGCCAGCGGGAACGAGTAGTGAGGATTTAGCCGGGCTAGTGGCCCATATCATTGGAGAGCACAAAATCTGTTTCTCTAAGGAGGAACTGCCCGTTGAAGGGACATCTAACAACAAAGCCCTCCATATCACCCTGGAGTGCCGTGACAAGGCCGTAGGAAGGGTACTCGTGGATAACAGGCCAGCCTCAACATCTGCCCCGTAACCACCCTGACACAACTTGGTTACGACGTGGGAAAGATCTGCCAGAGCGCGAAAAACGTCAGGGGATCGACGAATCATTAATTGACTCTTTAGGAGAAGTCGACCTACAGATCCGGGTTGGGCCTGCCTCCTTCACAGCAGAGTTCCAAGTCATAGCCATCACTGCCAACTACAACATGCTCTTAAGAAGGCCCTGGATCCACTTCGCCGGTGCGGTACCGTAGAGTCTGCACCAGGCCATAAAATTCAAGTGGCAAGGACAGGAAATTGTAGTGGCAGCTGAGAGGGATATTCAGAAGCCTCCTTACCACACCATTCTGTGATTGAAGAGAATCCTCATCTCTCCAACTTTCATATAGTGGAATATGTTAGAGCCACCCATACAGAAGAAGAGGTCGGTAAGCCCATGCCGGCAGTCTATAGAATGATTACCTCTACCCTGCTGAGAAACAATTTTGAGTTGGGAAAAGCTCTCGGAAGGGACCTCGAAGGGATAACAGAACCCTGCCGATCCCGAAAGAAAACTACCATTTTGGTCTAGGGTATACCCCTAACGCAGATGAGCTCACAAGGGAAATCAAGAGAGAGCCCAGAACACGGAAACTACCTCGTCCAATCCTGTGTCTGTACCAGTCATTCCCCAGGAAAATGTCATTGCTGAATAAAGAAGAAGCTAATGGGAGTCTCAAATCACTGTTTCAAGCAGAGGGATGTTGCGCGATCTCCGAAGAAAGTCAAGAAATGCCCAGCATACGTAGCTTGAGGCCAGAGGAACACCTGAACAATTGGACCTCTGCCCCCTATTGGCTCCTCGGTAGAGAGATGGACTTTTCTTGAAGTAAAATCTTTTGCTAAAAAACGGCGACGTCGGTCGAAGCCCGAACGATCGCCCCTTTTCCCAAAAATGTTATTTTTGCGGTGTTTAAAAATAGGAATGGTCCGATGTTGTTCCAAACCAGGACTGCGGTTGTAATCAGTGGCCTATTGAATTAATGAAAGCCTCGTAAATCACTGCCTTTTTACCGACTAACAATAACTGCTTTTCTTGCTAACTAAATAATAACAATCGATAATAAGCCTAACATACTTCACTTCATTTTTTCAGTAATAATCATAATAAAATGACCAAAAATGTCATGACATGTCACGAAACGAGCGAAGAAGGTGACCAATAGGAGTACGAAGAGTACGATGAATCGATAATGATGCCAGAAGGGCTGGTGGAAGAGTTGGAAGAATTGGAAGAAAAGAAGAAGCCAAATATGGACGAAACTGAGGTAATCGACCTCAGTGACGGAGAAGATGTCAAGAAGACACGAATCAGCGCTCACTTAGGAGCCCTGCAAAAGGAAGACCTCATAGCTTTGCTAAAAGAATATGTGGACGTCTTCGCTTGGTCGTACGCAGATATGCCAGGGCTGAGCATTGAGATATGGCCCACATATTGACCATCAAGGAGCGATTTGCCCCAATCAAACAAAGAACGAGAACGTTCAAAAGGATAAAAGACGAGGTGAAAAAGCAGATCGAGCCAGGAATAGTGAAAGTAACATCCTACCCCACTTGGGTGGCCAACATAGTGCCAGTGCCCAAGAAGGACGAAAAGTCATACGAATCGATTTGGGGAAAAAGCCAAACCAATTCAAATGCGAAAAAATAAAGGATACGAAGAAAAGGGGATAAGAAAAGAGGATAAATACTTGACCCGAATGGGGGAATCCTATAGACAAATCTAGGTATATGAAACCTAAACCCTTCTAATTTGAATTCAACAACCCAAAAGAACCAAAGCAATATGAATTCAAGGCAAGATATTCGGATGAAATCCACAAACGAACAATCTTCATGAAATCATTGGAAATAAACGGTTCAAAGACCAATAATGGAATCCACCATTAATTCTACTAAACTAAGCTAAACCCTAGCTAAACAAACTATGATAATCCTATCATCACTCATATATTCATCATCCAAAATCTAAAAACTAAGTAATGAAATGAAAGATAATCTATATATACAAGCTAAGTAAAGAAGACTAATAGGCAATTACAATGCTACCCTTAATGAAGTAAGGGCCTTGTTTGGCTAGTCTTCTCAGTGTAGTCTTCAATTCAAGAATTGGCCTTCAATGGCCAAACACGCCCCTCCTTGCATAGATGGCCCTCTAATCAACCTTGCGTGCATGGCCTTCTTGCAAGCATAACATTCTTCGCACAAATACCAACTCCCGACCTTGTCCAAGTTTGTACATGTAGCCAATTTGCATAAATGTCCTTATTTGCACGTTTGGCCACTTTATGCATTTGGTCCCGTTTCTAGTAGCTTCTTCTTCAAGCCTCACCCAAGCCACCTCCCACACATCATAGGCCTCATTATGGGGCTTGTATGGGCCTCCAAAGGCCTTCAACGCTATCCTTATCATCCATGTCGCTTGTAGAGCTTGAAGTTCCATATCTTGGCCTTGGATGTAAGTCTTGAAATGAGGTGTGCCAAGTAGGATCGTATCAAAAAGATCCGAATCTATGTGGACTATCGAGATCTCAGCCGGGCTAGTCCGAAGGATAACTTCCCTCTCCCGAACATCCACATCCTGATAGATAACTGCGCCAAGCATGAGCTACAATCGTTTGTAGATTATTTCGCTGGATACCACCAAATACTCATGAGTAAGGAAGATGCTAAAAAGATAGCCTTCATCACCCTTTGGGGAGTCTATCATTACAAGGTAATGCCGTTTGACCTCAAAAACACCGGTACCACATACATGAGGGCTATGACTACCTTATTTCATGATATGATGCATCGAGAGATCAAAGTCTATGTGGACGATGTCATCATAAAGTCAAAGGAAATCTCGGAGCACACCGCACACTTGTGCAAGTTCTTCGACAGGCTTTGCAGATTCAACCTGAAGCTAAACCCTGCTAAGTGTGCATTTGGTGTACTCGCCGAAAAATTATTGGGATTCATAGTTAGCCGCAGGGGCATTGAATTGGATCCTACCAAAATTAAAGCGATTCAGGAATTACCGTCGCCCAAAATGAAGAAGGAGGTCATGAGTTTCTTGGGGAGGTTGAACTACATTGGGCGGTTCATAGCCCAATCCACCGTGATAATAGAACCAATCCTTAAATTTCTTAAGAAAGACGCTCCCATGTACTGGACGGAGGAATGCCAAGAGGCATTTGACAAAATCAAGAGATATCTCTCCAATCCCCCCCCCCCCCTTCTGGTGCTGTTCAAGCAAGGGAGTCATCTCTTATTGTACCTGTCAGTATCAGAGAACGCTTTCGGTTGTATGCTGGCCCAGCATAACGAAAAAGGCAAAAAGGAACATGCCATCTACTATCTGAGCAATAAGTTTACATCCTCCGAGGCGCAGTACACATTCGTAGAAAAAACCTGTTGCGCTCTAACTTACATCGCTCAGAAGCTAAGACACTACTTATCGGTATTCACCACCAACCTCGTATCCCGAATGGATACTTTAAGATACATTTTTAGGCAACCAATGCCCGTGGGAAAGTTGGCTAAATGGAAGATGCTGCTAAGTGAATTTGACATCATATACATAGCACAAAAGGCGATCAAAGGACAAGCCATGGCCGTCCTGCAGGCAGAAAGCCCTGTCGACGATGAGCTTGAGCCTTTGCGGACTTTCTTTCCAGATGAATACAAGGCATGTAGGTTGTTCTTTGATGGGGCGGTCAATTACAAAGGATCAGGCATCGGAGCGGTGTTGATATCAAAAATAGGACAACACTATCCGATGGTCGCGAAGCTCAAATTTAGGTGTACTAACAACATGGCAGAGTACGACACATGTGTCCTCGGCCTTAGAATGGCGTTGGATATGAACATATTAGAATTATTGGTAATCGGAGACTCCGATTTACTCATAAATCAGGTGAAAGGGAGTTGGGCGACCAAAAACGATAAGATACTCCCACACGTGAATTTGGTACAGAGACTATGTGGGAGATTTAAGAACATCAACTTCAGGCATGCCCCGAGAGCCTAAAATGAGTTTGCAGACGTGCTAGCTATGATAGCCTCCATGATCTAGCACCTCGAAGGCACTCACATCGACCCTTTGGAGATCACAATAAGGGAAGAACAGGCTCACTGCGCCCACGTCGAGGCCGAGCCGGATGGCCAACCGTGGTACGCCGACATCAAGGCATACTTAGAGAAAAGAGAATACCTCCCAGAAAGTTTAGCAAATCAGAAAACGACCGTCAGAAGGCTGGCCAATGATTTTTTCCTGAATAAAGAAGTGTTGTACAAAAAGACACCCGAAATCAGTTTACTCAGGTGCGTGGATGCCGAAGAAGTCACAAAATTGCTGAAGGAGGTGCACGCAGGGGCATGCAGTCCTCACATGAACGAATTCGTCCTTGCAAAGAAAATCCTAAGGATAGGGTACTACTGGATGACCATGGAGCATAGCTCGCACAAATTCGTGCAGAGATGCCATTAATGCTAGATACACGGGGATTTAATCAGGTTCCTCCTACCAAATTACATGCGATGAGCTCACCGTGGCCCTTCGTAGCGTGGGGGATGGACGTCATAGGACCCATCAAGCCCCCGGCCTCCAACAGACACCACTTTATTTTATTCGCCATTGACTAATTTACCAAATGGGTGGAAGCCACTTCCTACAAGTCAGTGACCAAAAACGTCGTGGCCGACTTTGTCAGGACCAATCTGATATGCTGCTTTGGTGTACCGGAATCCATCATCATGGACAATGGTGCCAATTTAAATAGTCTTTTGATGAAGGACGTTTGGGAACAATTCAAGATAACGCACAGAAACTATACTGCCTACCAACCACAGATGAATGGAGCCGTAGAGGCTCCTAACAAGAACATCAATAGAATCTAGAGAAAGATGATCGACAACTATCGGGATTGGCACGAACAACTGCCTTATGCTTTGTTGGGGTACCGAACGACGACCCGCACTTCCATCGGGACAACTCCATACCTCCTTATCTATGGTACAGAAGCGGTCATACCCGCAGAAGTCGAGATCCCTTCGCTCCGGATCATCCAAGAGTCGAAGCTGCAAAATGCGGAATGGGTTAAAACTCATTATGAACGACTGGCTATGATAGAGGAGAAGAGAATAGTGGCAATATGCCATGGGCAGCTATACAGGCAAAGAATGTCTCGAGCCTTCAACAAACGGGTCAGAGCTCGACTCTTCCAGATCGGACAACTCGTGCTCAAGCGAGTCTTCCCCCCACCAAGAAGAATATAAGGGAAAATTCGCGCCGAACTGGCAAGGGCCATACATGGTTAGTAAAGTACTCTCGGAAGGGGCCATAGTCCTAGCCGAGATGGACGGACAAGAGTGGCCCAAGGATATCATTGCAGATGCGCTCAAGAGATACTACGTTTAGGATTCCATTTATGTGTAATCGCATTGTTATTTCCTTGTAAACATACCTTTTGCTTGTACCCATGCTAGAATAGGAGAAAAGCAAATTATCTACGTAATGAACTACACAATGACCTGACTTTCCTGCAGTGAGATACGTATGCAGTCCATATTGGGCCCGGTCGCTTTGTTAGAAAAAACCAAAATCAATTACTTTCTCCCGAACTATGTTCAACCTAAATTCCTGCTGCGATAGGATACGTAGGCGCTTTCGAGCTCGGATGTTATAAAAGAAAAACCCAAAAACCATTAAGAAAACCCCAGAGGCAATGAAACAAAATGGAAGCGGCAAAATTAAGCCGCGAGGATCAACCAGTGTCAACCCCACACTGGGGCAGAATTTTTGCGAGGATGTCAAAAATTCCTATCGAGAACAATCAACAAGGAGATAGTAAAATAAGACCCTACACTGGTGAGAAACAACAAGAGCTGCTCGAGGCAAGACGAACTTAGACAAAACTTTCGAGAAAGGTCTAGGGTTCTTCCATCAAGATCAAGAATCAACAGTCATACCTCCCGGGGGATCCGGAAGACAGCGCTCATAGTCACATGTCATGACAAAGATTTAAAATATATATATATATATATATATAATGACGAACTTGTAAATAGAACAATGCGCTTTGCTAATTTATACTACGGATTTCAAGAACATGTATACCCTTGCTAGTATAAGTGCGCTCCAAAACCATCTCTAGGAACACTGAGGCCAAGGGGGTTCAGAAGAACATCCGAAGAAGCTGTCAGAAGGTAGAGCGATGACACTAATCGGCCATTTAGGAAACTCACAATTTTTCTATGGATGCAAGTCTTAACAAGAAAACAAAGAATCTGCGGAGGCCAAATTCGGCAAGAATAACTCGTCGGATCATCTGGTACATTGCAAGACAAATGGACAAAATAAATACGTCCGACCAGGAGATGGATCGCATGAGGAAAGAATGAGAAACATATTTGACCAAGCGGCTCAGCAAATAAAGGAAAGGCTCACTCGATTTGAAGGAAGTAGCTAGCCAAAAGAGTCGTGAGAGGGACAAATAACAGAGGCCATGATGACCAAATGGTCCCGAGAGGGATAAACGACAAAGGAATGAATGGTAAAGACATATCAGGGCGAGAGGTTCATACAAAGAATGAACGACAAAGACATATTTGACCACAAGGGTCATACAAAGAACGAACGACAAAGACCTATCTGACCACAAGGGCACAAAGAGCGGATGACATACATATCAAGCCAAAGGGGTCGCAACGAATGAGCATAAAGAAATATTTGATTAAAAGGGTCATGAAAAAAATAAAAGGGCATATCCTACCACGAGGGTCGCAGCCCACACTACGGACGAGAGAAAGATTATCCAGCCGCAAGGGCCATATCCTTTAATTCCTTTCAATTCTTTCATTCTTTAAATTACTTTCAAATTCCTTACTTTCCTGTCGCCGAGAGGGCCATTTGTACATTTATTTTCTATTGCCGAGAGGACCATTGCACGTTTATTTTCTGCTGTCGAGAGGGCCATTGCACATTTATTTTCTGTTGCTGAGAGGCCATGCCGAGAGGGCCACTGCACGTTTATTTCCTGCTGCTGAGAGGGCCATTGCACGTTTATTTTCTGCTGTCGAGAGGCCATTTCACGTTTATTTTCTGCCGTTTAGAGGGTCATTGCACATTTATTTTCTGCTATCCAGAGGGCAATTAATGCATTCATGCATACTGTTGAGAGGGCCATTCATTAATTCATAGTACTGAGAGGGTCGTTCATTTTTTCATTCATACTGCAGAGAGGGTCATTCATTAATTCATTCATACTGCTGAGAGGGCCATTCATTAATTTCATTACATACTACCATCACATGTTTGCTTTTGCTGTAGAGAGGATCATTCGTGAAAATATCACGAAGACATCTCTGATATGTTTAGATTTCGAAAGCAGGTGCACAATCTCCAAGAGAGAGCCAACGTGGAACTTTTCTTACGCGGCCGACCAATAAAGGGTGCCCATGAGAGTCAAGCTCTCCGGCCAGGATTTGGAGGACCTCACTCCCAGACTCAGCTAAGTTTGTCTGCTTTTGGTTTCTTTTACTAAAAATCGCGACCGGTCGAGTACACACCGGGAAGTCCGAAGATATTCTCGCATAAGGGATATGATTTTCTCCAGCGAGTCGAACTACATGTGACCTGATCCCCTAAGACCAAGGATATGTAGGCAAACTCAAGACTAGAGAGTCGGTCAACCTCCCACAAGTCTCTGAGAAAACCTCACAACACCCATGATCTCAGGACCTTTTAGCTATGCACATGAAATCTTTAGTACAGTCGAACTACAAGTGGCCTGAATTCTCGTATAACCCGAGATATGTAGGAAATCCAGAAGCCAGGGTCCGGCCACACATGTGTGAATTGCTTGAAATTTGACGGTAAGATGAGTTGGGTCCGTCAAAAATTAGGGTTAGTCAAATTTCATTGCCCAGGGTGGTCCCGACATACCCGAACACCGAAGGGGCAATTGTTGACACCAAATATTTAACCTCCCGAGATCTATTTTAACTGCTCGGAGTCCTTGGATAATAAATAAAATCAGTTGTGCACCCCAAAGGGGTCTAGGTAATTTTTGTGATATTACTTGGGACAATATTTCCCCCTTTTGAGTTGATAAAGAAACATCTGAGGTATTTTAAATTTTGTGGAAATTAATTTTTGAAGAAAATTTTAGTGTAATTAATCGAAGGGGTGAGAAAACCCTTTTTGGATAATTATTCTTTTAGTTCATTAAATCAGGCAAATTAGATTAATGAGCAATGGTTTGATTCTGATAAACAAAAGGTGTGCTCTTTCTTTTGAATTTTAGTGTGATAAAAAACAAGAGTCTCTCCCCATGTTTTTTTTTTTGGTTCAGTTTAGAAATGTTAGGGATGATTAGTTTGTTCCCACCTATTGTGTCCCTATGAAAATGCTTGTTCCTAGTATTTGCATTTGGATTTGATGTCAAAGGTCTCTGAAACATGAACCTAGTCCTCATGAACTAGCTAGTTTGCTACTGCTTGATGTGTGCTTCTGAGAGGCTTGTTCCCAGCATTTACCACTAACTTTAACTACCAGAAGCCTTTAGACCTAGACCACTGAGTCTGTTAAGTAAGAAGGTGTGACAGGATTGAATGTTTGTAAGTCTTCCTAAGGCCTCTGGTGTTGTCACTGGATGTTTAGGGTGAGGACATTAGGATGGGGGAAAGGGTTTTACAAGAGGAAAAGGTGAGCCTGGGCATGAACTGGAGGTAGTGACCAATGGAGCCCAGGATCACTTTTTGCTGAAAGGAGACTCGGGAAAAGGAGATGGGGAGGTGATAACCCCATCCTATCTTGTTTCCCTTTCAGGGGCCTGAAAATCTTACTTCCATTTTTCTTGGACCTTCCTCTCATGATCCTGGGACTCACAAAGGCTTCGGGTAGGGGAGAATAGTCTAATCATGTCAAAAAGGGAAGGAAAGATGTACCTAGAATCAAATCAACTACTGCAAAATGTTTACCCAGGCTGAGTGCTATGTTATCCTTATTTTGCTCTTTTCTGTCTTAAAGTCCTTTGGTCTGCAGGGTCTGTAGGCTCCTGAGCTTTGTTTTGTTTGGAATTGTTCTGAAGTATTGTTTGAATCCCCACTTATTCATGACTGTGTGTGTTGCTTCTTTGCTGGTATCTTGTCTTGGCCTCTCCCATGGCATAGAGTTAGAACCAAGCTGTTATGAGTTATTTGAATGTCCCCAACTTTGTGTCTTAGAGCCTGTTTGGATGGGCTTAAAATAAGCAGCTTATAAGTTGAAAACAACTTATAAGCCAAAAAAAAAAAACATTGGGGTAGGCTAACTTTTTTTTTTGGCTTATAAGCTGCTTTCAGCTTATAAGCTGCTTTAGATAAGCTAAGCCAACCGGGCCCAATTATTTTTTTGGGCTTATTTTATGCACAAAATGACTTTAAGTTAGCCAGCCAAACACGCAAAAAAGCTAAAAACAGCTTATAAGCAACTTATAAGCCAATCCAAACGGGTTCTTATTCACCCTCTACCTATGTGACATTTCCATTAACACTTTCCTATTTTACATCTGTGGAGTGAAACCTTTCTTTGCAATCATGCTTTGATTTTTTCTTGGCTGCTGCATCTGTGTATGTGATTCCTGGCCCCAGCACTTACATCTATTTCTGCCTTCTAGCTTCCCTTGTGGCCTTGCCTCTGTCCTCCTTCATCTCTCGTGTCATGAGCTACCTACCCACACCACCCTGTGCTATTGTTTTCCTGTGTGTTTGCAAGACATTCCTGTTTCCTTTTAACTTGTCTCTTCTTGTGTGCTTCTCTCTTCTTCTTTTTCTCCTTTGGTTGAAACACCTTGTGTGCTTGCTTATGTGTAATGACATAACCTCCAAGGTATTCCATTTTTCTCAACATTGTTGCCTACATTTGATCATGTACACCTTCCTCCATTTTAATATGCCTGCTGGACATGGCAGCCTAAGTTTAGTCTTGTTGGGCTTTAGTTGGTTGAGATTACTGATCCCCTGCTGGACGTGAGATGCTTATATAAACATTTTGAGGTTAGATGTCATCTGGCTAGGCTGTTTGGGCCTATACAAGTATTTTTATTTTGTATTTGCCCTTTGGTAACTGCTTGCTTCCTTTCCTTGTGTCTCTGTTTACAACTGCTGGTGCTGCTTGCCTTTGACCCTTTCAAAAGAAGTTGTATTTGATTGGTCAAATGTCATTTTATGATATCCAGTTTCTCTAGGAAGATTGTTTTAGTGTATATACTTGTATAGTGTCCATGACTGTTCATTGAAACTACAAGCACATTACTTGTATGTCCATAGTATTTTGGTTCTGTGCTCTCTTTGTCCAATCCCAATAAGGCCCAAATAAATTTAAGGCCAAGAGTGGTAATTCGGGGTTGTCTCAATCTCCCGGTTCTAGCCATGCCTAGGGTTCCTCGAAACCCCTTGAAACTTGTGCGACTTCGGATACACGGGATCCAGACCTAGTCCCCATGCCATGCCTAAGTCTTGGGATAACTTGAGCTTTGTTGGAGTAGGCAAAGGGGTAAGTATGGACCAATTGTGGGCTTCCTTATATATATGTATATGTGTGCATGCTTTATATCATACATGTGTGTGTATTCATAATTATGGTTATTTACCTTAGTGATAAGTTCAGCGATTATAAACTAACCGGTGTTTTCTTTCTTTCCCCCCTCTTCCTCCTATCACACGACCACTCGAGTCACAAATTCATGAAACCACCCCCTTGGGCCTAAGGCCCATTTAGGGATACTACTTGAAAATAGAGTCCTGGAAGACAAAGGGAGGATAGCAAGACGCGCAGAAGGCCCAGCCATGGGTGAAAATGGCCAACTAGGGGCTTGGTACACCCCTAGTCTAACTTGGTATCTTTACATTTGGTTAATTTATTTCCAATTTGATATACTTGTAAAGATGTGTATTCAAACTCATATTATAGTGGAAAATCCTGTTGATTGGAATTAGATGTCTTAGGACAACGGTTCTTATGTCGTTTAGTCGACTTTAGGTCCCCGTGCACATTTTTCAAAAACACCACGGACTTGAATATAACGTTTTATAATGACTAAGTATGCAAATGGGACAACACAAAAAACTGGTTTTTTTAAGTACAAATTAAGGATAAAGTTTTTACCTAAACCCGAAACAAGGATATCTGATTTAAACAAAGAATTTCAAGAAACAAAGTTTCTAACTCAGTCAAATGCGAGCTGGCTTTTCTTTTAAATCAAATCAGTACTTTTGGATAAAATAGACTCATCCTAGGAAGTTGACTTCTAAATGTTTACAAACTTTCTTTTGCATAAATGGAAATGTTCTCTTTTTCTACAAAAAACACACCAAACAGATTTGGATAAAAGCAGATTTTCAAGTTACAACATTTATTTTTTGAAAGAGTTTAAAACAAATAAAAGGATTTTTACTTATGATGTTGTTTTGGCTCAGAGTGGGCCTAACTTAATGCATATTTTCAGGCGAGATGCACTCGTTCAAATATAAAATGTCTTTATAAATGATTAAAGAACCTACACGTAATATAAAGTTTCGGATAAGACTGAAACGTGCCAATACGAGTCAACCCGAACCCCGGTGTATGAGTGTAAAATAAAATAACTTATAAACAACATTTACTTCATAACTTGCACTTATTCCTTATACAAAAAGGGAAACTATTTATACTGGGATAATATAAATTCGAAATTACGATACTTCTATAAATAAAGGGGATATATTCTTCCAAAATACATGATATGAATGCCAGTTCTTTTTAAGTGAAAATAAACACGAAATAAGCAGTTTAAGCAAATACTCATACACTGGAATTCGAAGGTCAACTGTATAGTATGGATCCTTAATACTGGGGTGCATAACACCTTCCCCAGGGTATCATTAGAACCCTTACCTAGAACTCTGGATTATGAAGGCTTTTTCACTGCATTTGAATAAACCCTTCAAAATTGATATTCCTAATTTCCTAAAAATTAGGTGGCGACTCTTTTTCAAAACAAGTCTGAAAGAGCGTCAGGGAGTTCGTAGTAGCCTTTTTGCGCCCTAAACCCGCGCGAAAAAGGGAACCGTTACAGCATTGGAGGGGGCGCGGAAGCGGGTGACGGGCAGTTAGATTCATTAAATGTGTGTTAAAAGCCTTAAGTTCTTCATTCAATACCACTCCGAAAATAGAGCTATTGGGAGAATTTCAAGGCATTTCTTGGGGGAAAATCATTGTGGTAAGTCCTTCCATCTTCATTGCTATTCCATATTACATTAATCACCTTAGGAATCTATTAATCATGCTAGTTTCATTAAGAGCTTGAGGATTAAAAGAGGGTTCAGTGGGTTCTTCATTCTAGACTTTTAAATCTTGATTTATTGATTGGATTAGCTTCATTAAGCATGGAATTGATGATTAGAAACCATTATTTCATGATTCCTTCCTAACTAGAGGCTAATTTATGGAATTGGAAGTTAGGGTTCATACCCAAATTTGGGGTTTTAGCCATGAATCTGAATTTAAGTGATTTGTTAGTTCTTCTAGCTTATAATTGATGGGAATTGGTTACCTAGAGCATTAATTTCATGTTGAGATCTATAGATTCCTAATTTCATCTCTTTAGTTCATAAACCCTATTCCATAGGTTGGGATTTGGGTCTTGAATACTAGTAAGGGTTGAATGATGTTTCTTCTTTATTCTAATTTCATATTTCGAATATGATTAGACTTCCATTATCTCGAGGCTCAAAGGAAGGGAAAAACTAAGGTTTGACTAGTGGAGACTTTTCTGCTCGGCTCTCCAGGAAGGTTATGGTTTACCTTATGGTGAGACTTCGATTGGCAAAGTGTATGTTTAGAGGATATTTTTCAAGAATGCATGTAAACGTTCGGGTATGAAGTTGGGTTGGATATTGTCTTAGGTTGGGCCTTGCTGTGTGATTGGGAGGGGGGCTAGCCACCCCGTTGCGTTGTTTACTTATCTTGTTTGTGCATTCGGATAATTCAAGATAATTGCGGGAAGTTAAGGACAAGGTTATATTTTAATTTTCTTTAGCACACAAGTTGCTTATGAAAATTTTGATGTGGAAATATTAAGAAAGGCTAGGGGCAAAAAGGGAAATTCGCAAGATGGCTCATAGAAAATATGGAGGAAGGCTAAGGGCAAACTTGGAATTTGGAAAATAAATTTTCATGAACTACAAAAAAAAGGAAAAAAAAGTGGGCTTGAAACAAAAGGGCCAAAGTGGCCGTCCAAATGAGTATGGGCCAAGGCCCATATGGAAGATAAATAAATATAACCCAAAAGATGACAAGTTGCCATAATTTTCATCTTCTTTCCTTAGAAAAATCAAGAAACTTGGAGAAGACCCAAGTAGAAGGCCATTCGGCCAAGCTTGGTTGGACAAGAATCTTGGAAAAAAAATTCTCAAAAATTATTTTCTACTAATTGGAAGGTCCCTAGCAAGGTGAAGTGGTCATTGGAGCAAGTAGAAAATTTATTCTTGCAAGCTACAAATTCTAGTCAAGTGAGAAGTTAAAGGAAAAAGGTAAGATTAATCATCTTTTATATGTTATGGATGGTTGTGTATGTTGTAGTATGTAGAAATGGGTGAAATTCATGAAAATATGGATTATGTGTTGTGGCCGTGTGGTTGTGGTATGGTATGGAAAAGAATGAATCAATTTTTCTTAAGTATTTTGGTTGTTGTTGTAATGGAATCTATGATGGAAATGGAAGTTTAATGATTCTAGTGAAGTTGTAAGTGTTGGAGAGTTGTTTTAGAAGATAATGTGATTTTAATGTCACTTTTTGTATTTATGGAAGGTAATGTTGTTAATGTGTGAATTGTTAGTATAATTCATGAATTTGAAAGGAAGAAATGTGTTGTTATTGTTCTTGTTGAATTTGGAAGGTTTCGGATGGAATGGCATATTGGTTGGATTATTGTGAATATTATGCGGATTGTTTGAAGTGTTCTTGAACACTGTTTGAATGGTTTTGGATTAGTACTTGAATGTGTGAGCAAATATGAATTGAATATAAGTGAAACGCCGTTGAAGTTTGTAGAAAGAAGTTGCTAATGCTAGTATGCTTTTTGAATCGATTGTGGATATTGTTAGAATAATTGTTGGTATTGTTGTTGATATTTTGGCCGAGTTAAATTCTCGGATTTGTTGTTGTATTCTTGGCCGAGTTGAATTCTCGGGGATGGTGTATTTACAGGGGAAATGCTGCCGAAATTTCTGTAAATAAAGTGTTGGTTTAGAATTGGACTTTTAAGTGTTATGGCTAATGTTTGGTATATATGAATATTGTTGTAGATCTTGCGAAGCCAAAGACTTAAGTTCGGATTAGCATAGAAAGCAGGCAAGGTATGTAAGGCTTACCCTTTCTTTCTTTTGGCATGATCTTTGTGAAACGAACATGCGATATGTATATGATTTCAAAGAAACTCCCATTCTTAGAGCCACTAGGATGACTAACGTTCTTGACTTCCATAAGCTATTTCATATGGTTTTGATGCGTATACTTGATGTCCGAATATCTGTGTAATATGTTTCCGAATGGCATTCGAAAGATAATTGATATGACTAAAGTTTTGAATTTCAAGTGATAGCACGTTTGATTATTCCCTCGAGTCTTTGATACATTTGATATGTACATATGGTTCCAAAAGCTATATTTGATTTGATCCATAATGATATCCGGAAGGTTCGTGATACGATTGTTGCTTTGATTTTTCAAAAATAGTTTCTGAAACACTCGTAGAAGGTTCTGTACTTCAAACGCTCATAACTTTCTTATACTAAGTCGGATTGACCCGAAACTTGTTCCGAGCCTTCAAGTGTCGGTAAGTATACTTGTCCATCGAGCCTTGATTTATATGCATATAGTTTCTCACTACTCTGCTCGTGCACGCCTCAATATGTCTATTCACCGAGTCCCGGGTTGGGTATGTTATCGTGCGCACTCCACTGCATTGTTCACCGAGTCCCTCAATAGAGGGCCGGGTACGGTATATGTATATGATGATATGATGAGATGATGATATGCTATGGTGGCCAGGAGGGCATATGATGATTTGATTCACCGAGTCCCTCACTAGAGGGCCGGGTACGGTATGTATATATGTATATGCATGATGATATGATGGCATACTGATATGATGATATGACTTCACTCACCGAGTCCCTCACTAGAGGGTCGGGTACGGTATATATATGATATATGATGTTGACATCATGACTCTATTCATCGAGTCCCTCACTAGAAGGCCGGGTACGGTATATGTATACATGTATTCATGATGACATAATGATATGATTTTAGTCACCGAGTCCCATAATGGGCCGGGTACGGTATGTGATATGAGAATGTTTGATTCTGTTTCGTACTGCACAGGTACAGTGGTTTCTTTGCTATGATACTTGACTCCTAGACTCTCTGTTTCAGTTATGATCTTTCCAGTTGTATTCCATGCCTTACATACTCAGTACATATTCCGTACTGACCCCCTCTTCTTCGGGGGCTGCGTTTCATGCCCGCAGGTACAGATGCGCACGTGAGTGGTCCGTCAGCTTAGGACATCCATTCTGCTGTGTTGAAGTGCTCCCTCGTTCCGGAGCCCATACTTTTGGTACAGATCTTTCTGTTGTACATGTTTATGTATGTATGACTATTTAGGGGTACGGCGGGGCCCTGTCCCGTCATATGATTCTGTTGTGTTCGTTAGAGGCCTGTAGACATGTATGTGGGTCATGGGTCGATGTGGTTCGGATATGTGTGTGTGGCTTGCGTCTAAGCGATTCCGTTTGCTATGACAGCCTTAACGGCTTGTATGTATGTATACGTATATATATGTTTTGGACGATATGTTCTATGACAGCCTTGGTGGCTTCTGTATGATAAGTATGCTATATGCGACCGTTTCAGCTGACATCTGTTCTAAGTATCTGTATAAATTAATATATGTTGGATATGGATAAGTCAGTGATATGTCGATTCGGTAAGTAAGTGTGTATGGGTGTCCAGCTCGGGCACTAGTCACGGCCCACGGGGTTGGGTCGTGACATACAATGCAATGCAATAATGTGTGAATGATGAATGCAATGCATATACACCGTACACAGGTACTCTGATGATGGAACATCATATCTCGGTAGCACAACACATGGAGGACCCGCGAAGTCCATCTACAACTCATTCCGATAATAACCTCAGCGACGAGCACTCTCTCAATCCCGACAAAAGACCTCGGGCATCAATCACTCATTCATTCCTGGCAAGAGACCTCGGGCAACGTACACTTATTCCGCTCCAGTAAATGACTTTGAATCACAGACTCTCATCTCTCTTTTACGCTCTCCGGTAAAGACCTCGGAGGCTACACTCTCTCACTTATCATCATCAGTACCATAACCATGCAATATCAATCTATCATGGAAATGAGTATGAATAAGATGCAATGTAATATCAACAACCAATTCAATCCGAAATAGTACCACACATGGCACACAAGTAATATCAATAATAAGGCTACACAATAAGCCACAATGGAATGACAATTCTCATCTCAATATCAATCAAGTAAAGTACCGCAATATCATAGCCATGATATATCACTAATCACCAATATTTGATGTCTCAATGTGGCAACGAGCTAATAAGTAAATAGAAAATACGGGATATAACATCCTCCCCCCTTTAGAACATTCGTCCTCGAATATTGAACTGGCCTCATGGTGCATTATAATACTTCGGGGAGGTCTCCTCTATAATTGTTACATACGATCATTTAACATATTTGCTTTAAAAGCTTAGACTGCCTGTGGTGTAGAAAACAATTAGGGATACTTCCTCTTCATTTCTTCTTTTCTCGTTCCTTGCTACCTTGCTAATGGGCAATTACCCTGCTCATATATGACATATTCTTTGTGTTTATCTGTCACGACCCAACCCCGTGGGCCATGACCGGTGCCCGAGCTGGACACCCATACACACCTACTTACCAAATCGACATAGCCATATCTTGTTCATATCCAACATATATTAATTTATACAGATATTAATCTGAAGTGGTCGCATATAACATACATATCATACAGAAGCCGCTAAGGCTGTCGTGAAACATATCATCCGAAGCATATACATAATAATATATACATACAAGCCGTTGAGGCTGTCATAGCAAATAGGATCGCTTATACGCAAACCACAGACATAACCGAACAATAGCGACCCGTGACCCACATATATGTCTACAGGCCTCTAACAAACATAACAGAATCATATGACGGGACAGGGCCCCGCCGTACCCCTGAATGTACACATACATATACATAACGGAAGAGTCTGTACCAAAATATGGGCTCCAGAACAAGGGAGCACTCCAAGGCAGCAGAACAAATAGCCTAAGCTGTCGGGTCACTCACATGAACGTCTGTACCTGCGGGCATGAAACGCAGCCCCCGAAGAAGAGGGGGTCAGTACGGAATATGTACTGAGTATGTAAGGCATGAAATACAGCTGGAAAGATCATAACTGAAATAGAGATTTCGGAAGTCAAGAATCATAATAAGAAACCACTGTACCTGTGTAGTACGGAACAAAATCAAACATTTCCATATCACATACCGTACCCGGCCCATTATGGGACTCAGTGAATGAAATCATGTCATTATGTCATCATGAATACATGTATACATATACCGTACCCGGCCCTCTAGTGAGGGACTCGGTGAATAAAATCATATCATCATACTTTCATATCAACATGCATACATATACATATACATATATATACCGTACCTGGCCCTCTAGTGAGGGACTCGGTGAGTGAATCATACCGTACCCGACCCGTTAAGGGACTCGGTAAATAGAATCGTGCATGTGAACATCATATATCATATACAACCGTACTCGGCCCTCTAGTGAGGGGCTCGGTGAATCAAATCATCATATGCCCTCCTGGCCACCATAACACATCATCATCATCATCATATCACATCATCATATGCATATACCGTACCCGGCTCTCTAATGAGGGACTCGGTGAATAATGCAAAGGAGTGCGCACGATAACATACCCGGCCCGGGACTCGGTGAATAGACATATTGAGCTTGCACGAACAGAGTAGTGAGAAACCATATGCACACAAATCAAGACTCGATAGGTAAGTACATAAGCCGACACTTGAGGTTCGTAAACACGTTTCCAGTCAATCGAAGTTCGTATGAAAAAGTTATGGACGTTTTAGTACAGAACTTTCTTCAAACGTTTCAGAAACCATTTTTGGAAGATCAAAGCAACACTCATTTTAAGTACCTTTCGAATATCGTTATGGATCAAATCAATATGTCGACATCATATATCATATATACATATAACAGATTCATGCATGCATACTCATAGATTCATAGAACATCAAAAAGTGTATTGCTGCGGAACGTGCAGCCCGATCCATACAATATATATTGCTGTGGAACGTGCAGCCCGATCCAGAATATAATATGTATTACTGCCGAGGAACGTTCGGCCCGATCCAAGACTGTATGCAGAAGTTAGAAACATTAATACTTACAGAACCATTTTAAGGACACAAACCCTTATACTTGGCTCATTATCCGATTATGCATTAATCTCAACCATACTAAGTATACTCATGTCAACAGGCCAATAAGAATCGTAGACAACTCGGAAACGTATCGAATAGAACTTTGGAAATCGTGGATACATATCAAAGTCATATGAATCAGCTTACGGAAATAAAAAACGTTAGCCATCCTAGTGGCTCTAAGAATAGGAACTTCTTTGCAATCATACATATACGTCATTTGTTCATTCCATACAGATCATGCCAAAAGAAAGAAAGGTAAGCCTTACATACCTTGCCCGCTTTCCTTAGCTAATCCAACTTAGGTCTTGGCCTTCCCAAAATCTATAACAATGTTATTGAATGACAAACATTAGCTATAGATATCCAAGAATCTCATCCTTAACTAACACTTTGTCTACAGAAATTTCGGCAGCATTTCCCCTGTAAATACTACCATCCCCGAGAATCCAACTCGGCTATAGCATCAACAACAAATCCGAGAATTTAACTCGGCCAAAATATCAACAACAATACCAACAATTATTCTAACATTATCCACAATCAATTCAAAACACATTCCGACGTTACCAACTTCTTTATACAAACTTTGACGACTTTCCATTTACGTTCAATTCATAATTGCTTACATATTCAAGTCCAAATCCGCAACCATTTAAACAATGTTCAAAAATACTTCAACCAATCCGCACAACATTCACAATAATCCAACTAATATGCCATTCCACCCGAAACTTCCCAAATGCAATAACAACAACAACAACACATTTTCTCCTTTCAAATTCATGAATCATTCTAACAATTCACACATTAACAACATTACCTTCCATAAATACAAAAAGTGACATTACAATCACATTAGCTTCTAAAACAACTCTCCAACACTTACAACTTCAACTAAAATCATTAAACTTTCATTTCGATCATAGATGCCATTACAACAACAACCAAAATACTTAAGAAAAATTGTTTCATTCTTTTCCATACTATACCACAACCACACGGCCACCACACATAGTCCATATTTTCATGAATTTCACTCATTTCTATACACTACAACATACATAACCATATATAACATATAAAAAGAGGATTGATTCTTACCTTTCTCCCTTAGCTTCCTTCCTTGGCTAGAGTTTGTAGCTTGCTAGAATAAATGTTTTTCTTGCTCCAATAATTACTTCACCTTGCTAAGGACCTTCCAATTAGTAGGAAAATAATTTTTGAACAATTTTTCTCAAGGTTCTTCTTCCACAAGGCTTGGCCGAATGGCCTCTTATCTTTTTCCTCTTCTCCAATTTTCTTGAATCTTCTTATGTGGAGGATAAAATGATAATGGACCACCCTTTTTATTCAATTGTATTAAGTCTCCGTATGGGCCTTGGCCCATTATTTGTTGGGACGGCCAAATGGCTCCTTAAGTTTCCAAGCCCACTTTTTTTTTGTCTTGCAATTCATGAAAAATAATTTTCCAAATTTGTCCTTAGCCTTCCTCCATATTTCTATGAGCCATCTTGTGAAATTCCCTTTTTACCCCTATCCTTTCTTAATATTTCCACATCAAAATTTTTATTAAGCAACTTGTGTGCCAAACGAAAATAAAAAATATAGGCTTGCTCTTAACCTCCCGCAATCATCTTAAATTATCCGAATGTACAAAATGCGGGATATAACATTATCTTTTTGGTACCCCTTTCGGGCTTTCCCTCTTAATTTCGCATTCTAAGTGTTTGTCCAAGCACGACTTTGTCGCTAATGAGCATAATGGTTATGTTCTTTCCCAAGGCCGGTTATATCAGTATCCAAAACGTATGTACATGATATTGTTTTGCCATTTCTCATCCTTCGCAGTCCAACTATACTCATAACAACTTATGATTCGAGCTCAGTTAATTTCTTAATTCGCAACATCTTTGGGTTCTTGGCACAACGTTTTCCTCGTTTCCTTTCCTCACATTCCTCGATGCCAGTACACTTGTCTGTAACTTCCTTGGATTGGTGATCTCTCCATCAACTGTTATTCCTTGTTAGCTCTCCGACGTGGACTCCTTATATTTAGGCATAACTTCATGTTAAGTATTCTTACAATCCCATAGTGCATACCTTCATGTTTAGTATGACTAATGGTCCATGATCTAGTGTCTAATATCCGGTGGCCTCTTTTATCTCCTATTCATATGAACAGCGTGCTTCCTTTCTTCAAGAAGTTATCAACTACCAACCGTTGTTACTTTATTATATCAGTCGTTATCCGAGGCATCGTTTGGATTTAGCTTGTATACTTTTCTTACTCTCTTTATTACCCTTTTGGACACACCTTTACATATCTAGGTATTACGCAATTTCCGCTCAGTACGGGGAATTAAAACCATGATCAAGGATTACCGTGGCTCGTGTCAACATAAAACATCCTCTCCACGTGTCTTCCATATTTCCTCCCTATACCTATCTCATAATACACTCATCGTCAATTTATTTCTATGTCCTTTCGTAACCTTTACGATATGCCAACATACCCTGAACTCTGGTCCCGAGTTAATAAGTCTCCTTTTCTGGGACTTGCATTGTCATAGTTCAATTTAGGTCTAGTATGTTCTCCCCCCATTTATTAAGAGGGTCTATATATGCCTATGCCCTTTAAGTAACCATCGCTCTCTACGATCTTCTTACAATTGAAGCTCCTCCATCGCGGAGTCTGTCATGTCTATCTCCTTGTTAACTACGTTCTCGTATTTAGTTAGAATACTTATAAGGGCATCCATTTCCAACACTTACTTTTTCCATTTTGACTCACCTTTGTCCTTTATATCAAACAGTGTCATTAACCTTTTGGTGTATATCCGTTTCCAACCACTCTCTTTTTCCTTCAATTAAGCCATCAGTATCCTTAATCTCTTTCTTGGGGAGTAGCTTTCTTCTCTTATTGTTTGTAGCATCGGCTCTGAAGTTCGTAAGATATGACTTTTATACGCGCGAATCGGTTCCATTCTTAAGTCACCCTTCAGAAAGGCTTCTCTATGTTCAAATCAACTATACCAACATGGCTACGTAATTATCCTTTTGTAATCATATCCTTCCACAATAGAGGATTCAACCAAGTTGTCTTTTCCTTCATACTCGTTCCTTATCCTTCATTTTGTTTTCTCGACAATTGAATTCCTCGGTCTTCACATGAATCCTTATTCCATGTCATAAGTTTTCTTATCAATTACACCAACTCACTATCCTTGTCCCTTCCTTGGCAAGTAATCGATTTGTTATCACCAACTTATTAAAGTATCCTCCGTACTCTCATATGTTTGTCCTATTTTCACCGTTAACCTCCCTCAGATTTGTTCCTCTTTTGTCCTATACTATCACATTCTAGTTCTTTTACAGACCTGTCCTTCAAATTTCTACGCAAATGGTTTCATGCTTTGCCCGCCGGCTCTTTTGGAGGCTTTGCTCAACCATGTTCCTTACCTTTCACTTTTTCCGACATTTTGATCCCCTTATCTTCCATTTGCTCACGCTCTTTCCTTTCCAAGTATCGTTGTATTGGAATTTTCCAATCGTAACCTGTAGTGAAATTAATATCAGTTTATCTCATAACATCTGTACCATACCCTTCGCTTTGTCTCTTGAATTCCGTCCAGTTAATGTCTTCCATACATTGCAACACTGGTTCCTAGGGTCCGCCTATCAATAGATATAGTCATAAATGGGATGTCCTATGCATACATATACATTTACTACCATTTCTTTTACAAAACATTTCCAAACGCTTATTCAAACTTACTTTGATTCCAGAGCTGCGTTGCGCTTTCTCCCTCTTCACCGGCCTATTCTACCTTGGCCTACCCGACCTCTTTAAGGTTTCTAACCACTCCGCATATTCCAATTTCCTTTAGGTTACCCCAATTTCACATTTGTCTCTTATATCTACATTTGTGGAAATTTTAGTACACTTCCCAGGGGGTCACCCATCCCAAAATTGCTCTGGCCCTAGCACGCTTAACCTCGAAACTTTAATGCATTTCGATGCGTTAATGCTAATATAATTGCATCCACTACCCCGCACGACCTTTATCACGTAATCTAAGGCAAATCGGGGTCTTAACAACTTCCAAAAGGTCCTCGTAGCGGGTCCCACTCCGATCTAGAGAGGATCCTTTTACTTTTCTGACCATACAATTACCGTGTTGCCCTTTTGACTCCTCAATATTCACTTCCGTCTGTACATATGGTTACCTTTCATCCGGGGTTTCTAAATTCTCACTGGTGGCGGAGACGTCTCAGTCACCGTTACTTATAACCACTGGGCCATCGGCCCCCTTTTGATTTCCATTTGCCGTCATTACATGATACTTCTACAGAAGTTACACATACATAGAAAGTTCCAAGAAACTCATATACCTGTAGTCGATCAGTCTCGGGTCTGATCTGGGGAGCTGCCATGTGAAGTGTGCTCCTCATCATCGTCTGTCTGCCATCCGATCGTCTGACTCCCGTCATTGCTCGCATCTGAATCGGAGGAGTATAGATAACCAGGCAATTCCCGGTTTACTGACGGCCAGGATAAGGGACTGGAGTAGTCCGTAACACTCACCGGGGAGGCCTGTCTAACATAGTGCTCCACCATAGGAGCAACTGGCATGGCCCCAGAAATCTCCTCCTCCGGTGTCCCAGAAGAATACTCTGATGGATCTGTATCATAACTATCCTCCTCCTTAGAGGTAAGAAACTCTAGAGGAATCGTCGCCGGATCCTCCGAGGGATCTGTATCGTAACTGCCCTCCGTGGGATCCTCTGCTCTGGGGGTCAAAAACTCTGGAGGAATTGTTGCTGGGTCCTCCGAAGGATCAGTCTCAATCGAATAACTGAGGCTCCTCTTACTTAGTCCTGGAGATATCCTAGGGGCCTTCTTATCACCCCCACTATCTGAAGTTGTCCTCTTCATCTTTCGTCAATCTACAATCACCTGCAGGAAGAGGATCAGAAACAATTTCCCAAAATACTGACGCTATCGCTCTTTTTGGAGCCTCGCTGTAAACACAGCAATTCGTTGGAAGGGAACCATCCTAATAAATACAGCTCAATCGCACGATCTAAGAGCGAAGAAAAAGTAACATCCTAAATGTCCTGTGGCCTCCTATTTATAGATGTGGTGCACGATACACCGATAAAGAAGACTCTACTAGACATGACCTGTAGACATTCCGAGGACAAACCGCTCTGATACCACTTTTGTCACGAACCAACCCCGTGGGCCGTGACTAGTGCCCGAGTTGGATACCCATACACACTTACTTACCGAATCGACATATCACTGACTTATCCATATCCAACATATATTAATTTATACAGATACTTAGAACAGATGTCATCTGAAACGGTCGCATATAGCATACTTATCATACATAAGCCACCAAGGCTGTCGTAGAACATATCGTCTAAAACATATATATACGTATACATACATACAAGCCGTTAAGGCTGTCATAGCAAACGGAATCGCTTAGACGCAAGCCACACACACATATCCGAACCACATCGACCCATGACCCACATACATGTCTACAGGCCTCTAACGAACACAACAGAATCATATGACGAGACAGGGCCCCGCCGTACCCCTAAATAGTCATACATACATAAACATGTACAACAGAAAGATCTGTACCAAAAGTATGGGCTCCGGAACGAGGGAGCACTTCAACACAGCAGAATGGATGTCCTAAGCTGACGGACCACTCACGTGCGCGTCTGTATCTGCGGGCATGAAACGCAGCCCCCGAAGAAGAGGGGGTCAGTACGGAATATGTACTGAGTATGTAAGGCATGGAATACAACTGGAAAGATCATAACTGAAACAGAGAGTCTAGGAGTCAAGTATCATAGCAAACAAACCACTGTACCCGTGCAGTACGAAACAGAATCAAACATTCTCATATCACATACAGTACCCGGCCCATTATGGGACTCGGTGACTGAAATCATATCATTATGTCATCATGAATACATGTATACATATACCGTACCCGGCCCTCTAGTGAGGGACTCGGTGAATAGAGTCATGCATGTCAACATCATATATCATATATATACCGTACCCGGCCCTCTAGTGAGGGACTCGGTGAGTGAAGTCATATCATCATATCAGTATGCCATCATATTATCATGCATATACATATATACATACCGTACCCGGCCCTCTAGTGAGGGACTCGGTGAATCAAATCATCATATGCCCTCCTGGCCACCATAGCATATCATCATCTCATCATATCATCATATACATGTACCGTACCCGGCCCTCTATTGAGGGACTCGGTGAACAATGCAGTGGAGTGCGCACGATAACATACCCGGCCCGGGAATCGGTGAATAGACATATTGAGGCGTGCACGAGCAGAGTAGTGAGAAACTATATGCATATAAATCAAGGCTCAATGGACAAGTATACTTACCGACACCCGAAGGCTCGGAACAAGTTTTGGGTCAATCCGACTTAGTATAAGAAAGTTATGCGTGTTTGAAGTACAGAACCTTCTACGAGTGTTTCAGAAACAATTTTTGGAAAATCAAAGCAACAATCGTATCAAGAACCTCCCGGATATCGTTATGGATCAAATCAAATATAGCTTTTGGAACCATATGTACATATCAAATGTATCAAAGACTCGAGGGAATAATCAAACGTGCTATCACTTGAAATTCAAAACTTTAGTCATATCAATTATCTTTCGAATGCCATTCGGAAACATATTACACAGATCTTTGGACATCAAGGATACGCATCAAAACCATATGAAATAGCTTATGGAAGTCAAGAACATTAGCCATCCTAGTGGCTCTAAGAATGGGAGTTTCTTTGAAATCATATACATATCGCCTGTTCGTTTCACAAAGATCATGCCAAAAGAAAGAAAGGGTAAGCCTTACATACCTTGCCTGCTTTCTATGCTAATCCGAACTTAAGTCTTTGGCTTCGCAAGATCTACAACAATATTCATATATACCAAACATTAGCCATAACACTTAAGAGTCCAATTCTAAACCAACACTTTATTTACAGAAATTTCGGCAGCATTTCCCCTGTAAATACACCATCCCCGAGAATTCAACTCGACCAAGAATACAACAACAAATCCGAGAATTTAACTCGGCCAAAATATCAACAACAATACCAACAATTATTCTAACAATATCCACAATCGATTCAAAACGCATACTAGCTTTAGCAACTTCTTTCTACAAACTTCAACGGCGTTTCACTTATATTCAATTCATATTTGCTCACACATTCAAGTACTAATCCGAAACCATTCAAACAGTGTTCAAGAACGCTTCAAACAATCCGCATAATATTTACAATAATCCAAGCAATATGCCATTCCATCCGAAACCTTCCAAATTCAACAAGAACAATAACAACACATTTCTTCCTTTCAAATTCATGAATTATACTAACAATTCACACATTAACAACATTACCTTCCATAAATACAAAAACTGACATTAAAATCACATTAGCTTCTAAAACAACTCTCCAACACTTACAACTTAACTAGAATCATTAAACTTTCATTTCCATCATAGATTCCATTACAACAACAACCAAAATACTTAAGAAAAATTGATTCATTCTTTTCCATACAATACCACAACCACACGGCCACAACACATAATCCATATTTTCATGAATTTCACCCATTTCTACATACTAGAACATACACAACCATCCATAACATATAAAAGATGATTAATTCTTACCTTTTTCCTTTAACTTCTCACTTGACTAGAATTTGTAGCTTGCAAGAATAAATGTTCTACTTGCTCCAATGACCACTTCACCTTGCTAGGGACCTTCCAATTAGTAGAAAATAATTTTTGAGAAATTTTTTTCCAAGGTTCTTGTCCAACCAAGCTTGGCCGAATGGCCTTCTACTTGGGTCTTCTCCAAGTTTCTTGATTTTTCTAAGGAAAGAAGATGAAAATTATGGCAACTTGTCATCTTTTGGGTTATATTTATTTATCTTCCATATGGGCCTTGGCCCATAATCATTTGGACGGCCACTTTGGCCCTTTTGTTTCAAGCCCACTTTTTTTTTCCTTTTTTTTTTTGTAGTTCATGAAAATTTATTTTCCAAATTCCAAGTTTGCCCTTAGCCTTCCTCCATATTTTCTATGAGCCATCTTGCAAATTTCTCTTTTTGCCCCTAGCCTTTCTTAATATTTTCACATCAAAATTTTCATAAGCAACTTGTGTGCTAAACAAAATTAAAATATAACCTTGTCCTTAACTTCCCGCAATTATCTTGAATTATCCGAATGCACAAAAATACGGGATATAACATTGTACCTCTTTATTTTCTGTGAAATGGTTGTGATATAATTGTGATATACTGGTTCGGAATGGTTATACTGAGACTTGGCACAATTGGGTTTAGATGCTATAACAAAGGTGTTGACTTGTTGTGATATGATTATGATATGCTGGTTCGGATTGGTTATACTGAGACTTTGCACAGTTGGGTTTAGATGTTATAATAAAGGTGTTGACTTGTTGTGATATGATTGTGATATACTGGTCCGGATTGGTTATACTAAGACTTGGCACAGTTGGGTTTAGATGCTATAACATAGGTGATGACTTGTACTATGATTATGGATTTGTGATTGACTTGTACCTTGTCGTTTTACGTGTTTATCTTGCTTTGTTGTCTTTATATACGTTAACTAGTCTTAGTCGACCTATGATACCTACCAGTACTTGTTGTTTGTACTGACTTGCACTTGCTGCATTCTTTTATGAATGCAGAGTACTAGGTTGGATCTACTTCTACCCCTCGTGGCTGATTATCGAGGTTGCTGTCGAGTCTATTCAGGGTGAGCATGAGGACATTCACTGCCCGAAGACTCTTTTTACTATTTATATCTTGTTTCCATTCGAGACATATTTTGAGATCTTATGTACTATTATCACTTCTTCAGATACTGGAGTTGGATTCCATTTACTTCCGCATTTCTTTATATTATTATCATGAGACTTACGTTATTCTATCTTCTTCCGCTTCATTTATGTTTTGTGATTGTTGGGATAAGGGGTTCGCCTATTGAGGTGGGAAAGGTAGGAGCCCATACGACTTAGTGAAAATGGGTCGAGACAGAATTAGGTTGCAGAGTTTGTAACTTAATTTGTAGTTGGCTCACAGTTGTAGTGGAGTTTGAGGTAAATCCTACAGGTCCATAGGTTGTGCTTTTTATCTCCCTTGTGAGTTGGGTGGTTTCCACGTAAAATACTGTGTCCTTTACCTTCCTGTTTGTTTTTATTCGGCAAACACGTTCATAGAACAGGTTAGGTAATGTGTTCTGTACATAGGCGAGAAGTACATATACTTGGGTACAAACACCTAGGTCGTGCAAAGCTAACAAATGGTATCAGAGCGAGTTCTTCTCAAAGGGTTAACACCTTGAAGAAGAGCAAGATGAATGTTGCACCTCCTACAGGACATTCAGAGGATCAATCCACCAGAAGGCCACTATTAGTCAATGGAAAATACTACCAATAGCGGAAGGCTTGAATGGAAGATCATCTGCAAGCAGAAGATTATGAGTTATGGGACAAGGTGATCGAAGGACCTAAATATCCCATGAAGAAGGCTGAAGATGGTACTGAAGTAAGAAAAGAAAAGGTTGAATACATTGAAAGCGACTACAGGATTCTTGAAAAGAATGCAAAGGCAAAGAACGCTTTAATATGTTGTCTTGGTCCTGATGAATATAACATAATCTCTAGATGTACAAAGGCAAGTAGATCTGGGACGCATTGAAGACGGCTCATGAAGGAACCAGCCAAGCAAGGAAGTTTAGGAAGCTATCCTCTCTACTGACTATGAAAACTTCAGGATGAAACCAACAGAGAAAATGGCAGAGATGTTCACTCAATACACCTCTATTGTGAATGAACTGACCTCACTTGGAAAGGTCATCTCCATTGTGGATTCGGTAGACAAGATCCTGAGAATCCTTCCAAGAGATTTCAAGATAAAGATTACAACAATCAGGGAAGCAAAAAACATAGAGGATATGTCTCTAGATAAACTAGTGGGAAACCTAAAGACATACGAGACAGACATGGAGAATGCAAGAACTGAAGAAGCAAGCTCAAGAAGGTATTTAGCTCTTAAAACGACAAACATAGAAGAAGAAGAGGACATGGCCCTGATTACAAGAAATTTTTGAAAATTCCTCAGAAGGGAAAATCAGAAGGGCAAAAATTCTTAAAGAGGCAGGAGCATCGATAGAGGACAGGCAGGTAGATGTTTCAAGTGTGATAAAACTGCCCACGTGATCAAAGATTGCTCACAATGGGAAATAAAATGGAAGAAGAGAAGGGCAGAGAAGGAGAAAGAAGAAGCAAGCAAGAACAAGGAGATAACCAAGGCTATGGTTGTAGCATGGGGCTCTGATGATGACTCAGAAGACGAGGCTGACCACACTGTACTCATGGCTGGTGACCACTAAGAATCAGACATGGAAGAGGACATCAAGGTAAGAACATATAGGCTCAAGGACAAATTGGATATGCTGTCAAAAGAAAAAAAATATCCTTGATGGAAGACCTGATTGATGAATGTGATGAGATGAGCACAAGAAAAGGTGAATCACTCATTGAAGTTAAAAGCCTGGAGGACCAACTACTGAATAGTAAAAAAAGCAGAGAAGGAAAATCAGCTACTGAAAGAACAAGTTGCTCAACTTTTTTCATCCATTTTAGGTCTTCAATATGAAGTTATAAAGCTGACACTCAGATCAAGAAAGCATGAGGAAAATGATGAGCAACTAGAGGCGGAGTCTGAATTGAAAAGGGTAAGAAGAGAGTTGTACTAGAAAAAGCAAAATCCAAAGGTATTAGCTCAAAACTGCTTAAAACAGAGCATAAACTTGAAAGAGAAAATCGATGGACATATGCCTCTCAACTACTGGCAAATCTCCCAAGTCAAACGCACAACAAAACCACAAGATTGGGATTTGATATGACGGCCGAACATAAAGTGTCAGAAGAGGTATTGTACACTTTGTGTGGAAAGATGGGGCACTACAGAATTGAATGCCCAGTGAACATGAGCTATAAGATGAAGAACCTAAAGATTGCAAAGAAGAACACCAAGTCAGTTAAGAAGAGAGCTACAGGTGTTGGAAATAGGTTTATGTAGACACTGCTCGAAGGGAGAAAGAGGGAATTGATCCATCCCATGATTGAAGGAAAGGGACCCAAGCTTGCATGGGTGCCCAAAACCAACCCTTAACTGTTTTGCAGGAACGAGGAGCAGAAGAGCAAGCTATGATGAGATACGAATAGTGCTTGCTCATGATATGAAGAGAGAAAACATTGATAATTCTGCTCATTCTAAAAATAGAAGGAAGAAGATACTGCAAAAAGAAAGTTATCCAAAAAAGAAGGCAATTAGACAGGGGGAAATCGCATGAAACAGGTTCAGGAACATATTCCTCATATTAAAAGAAGACGGTCAAACAGGAACAGGTGTTGTACACTCTAGAGATGAAACACTAAAATTCAGGAAGTAAAACCAGAGGACACATTCATGGCAAAAGAAAAACATGTGATTGTCACGACCCAGCCCCGTGGGCCGTGACTAGTGTCCTATTTGGACACCCAAACTGACTTACGTACCAAATCGACATATCAAAGATTTATTCAGACTTAACATACTTTATTTCAAACAGATACTAAGAACAAATGTCATCTTAAGCGGTTTCCCATACAGAAATATCATATCAAATCCGGTAGGCTGGCGGAATACACATCGCCCAGATTTACAAACATATACAAACATATGGGCCGTTTTGGCCATAACAGCAATCGGGACCACTTAAGGCACAGATCACAAACAGAAACGAACAAACATGACCCATGACCCACACATATGACTACAGGCCTCTACAAAAGATAACAGAAACATATGACGGGATAGGGCCCCGCCGTACCCAAACAGCCATACATATACAGAACGTGTATAACAGAAGATATGTACCAAAATATGAGCTCCGGATCAAAAGGAGTACTCCAAGTGGCAGAATATGTGTCCTATACTGGAGGATCACCAAAACGAATGTCTGTACCTGCGGGCATGAAACGCAGCCCCCGAAGAAAGGAGGTCAGTACGAAATATGTACTGAGTATGTAAAGCATGAGGTACAGTAATCCAAATCAGAACTGAAATAAAGAGTATGGAAAGCGGTTACAGAACCAGTATATCAAACCTGTTTTAAAAACATAAGTAATGCAAATAAAAATCATGCATAAGGCTCAGGAACGTGGTCGCCACTCCGACGCTAGCGCCACAACACATCATACTCCAGAAGGTTTCAAATCTCCGTACAATCCCCGAACATATCATATCACAACATCAAAACATATCATATGCCATATCACATCATAACGCCGTATATAAGCGGTACCCGGCCCTATGACGAGGAACTCGGGAACCGTAACACATCATACTGCCGAATATACATGTTGCGCACGATCACAAAACCGGCCCGGGATCCGGCGAACGATATCATAGTAGTAGGCACGAGCAGAGTAGTGCGGAAACCATATGCATAATAAAAAAATAAAAAAAATTCAAAACTCGATGAACAAATATATTTACTACATCCGACGGCTCAGAAATCAGTTTCGGGTCAATCAGAGTTAGTATACGAAAGTTACAAACTTTTGAAGTATAGAACTTTCTAAAAGCATTTCAGAAACTCTTTTCGGAATTTCAAGTGACATTCATATTAGGGGAACTTTCAACCATTACTATGGAGCAAATCAAATGGAGCCTTTAAGATCATATATATGTATCAAAATATATGTATCCAAAACTTTAGCCATATCAAATGTTTTTCGGACATCTTTACGGATCACATAATCATACTAGGAAACTTGCGGATACCATTATGGATCAAATCAAATGGGGACTTTAAGACCATATTTTCATGTCGAAATATTCATCAAAGGCCTTAGTCTTCTCGTTTTTCTTTCTTTCGAACAACATTCGGAACATAACAAATAGATCTTTGAACATCATAAAATATATATCTAGCCATATGGAATAGCTTATGGAAGTCAAAGATGTTAGCCATCCTAGTGGCTCTAAGAATAGGATTTTCTTTAGGAGCATACTTATACGTTATTTGTTCATTCCAAAAAGGTCATGCCAAAAGAAAGAAAGGTAGGCGTTACATACCTCAATCGCTCGCTAACCAAATCCCGACTCAAGTCTCGGGATCTCCAATATCTACAATAATATTATCAAATACCAAATATTAGCTACAAGTACTTAGAAATCCTATTCTAACTGGTACTTGTCTACAGAAATTTTGGCAGCATTTCCCCTATATATTCGCCTATCCGAATTTCCAATTGCTCTCCTGTTGACACAGAAATACCAACAATAACATATGGACACAACCATATCTTCAATTCTTTTATTTCAACAAGAACAACAACATATCAAAACAGCCCCCAACTATAACATAATAATGCCCGAAATTCTAACGAACACTTACAATACACCAAGCAGCCCATATGCACTTCTTATACCTTATTTCATGCAATCGTTTCAGCAAATTTCAGGGAAATACAACAGCAGCCACACGACACCACATCATCTATTCATATGCAACTAAACCACATTATAATCTCTATAATCCTTACAACAACCCACAACAATTTTAACTCCAACTCTAACCTTTAAATTCCTTCATTCTCATCACATAATCTATGATTAAAAAAACCAAAATATCAATTCAAATCAGTCCGTCAATTTCAATTAAAACAGCCCCTAATCCATAAATCTCAACAAAACAACAAACGAGTTTATAATGTTGTTTTCTCCGTTCTAATTCGTTAAAACTCTAAATAAACACTTTAATAACATAAAATGAATCTTATAAATACCTTAGCAGCAGCTCAACCACGAAAATTCCATTCCCCAAGACCAATATTTAGCTCAAATTGAAGGCAACGCAACGTACAACGCTTTTCTCTTCATGAGCTTCGGGATTCGGGGCTCGGATTTTGATCAAAATGGCTTCCTTAGCCTAGGAGATCTCTCTCTCTCTCTCTAATGTTTTTGGAGGATCTTAGCTGAAAATGATCAGCCCTCAAATGAATTTGCTATATATATTAACGTTAATGGGCCTCATGGGCCGAAACATTAGTGTTTGGGTCGGGTCCAAACTTGCTGCCCTGCCAGCCCAGATTTCATCGTCCATATGTCCTTATCCAAATATCATTTTGACGAACGGTTTGTTGCGTTGGAAACTAGACTCGAAGAACTTAATTTTAGGCTTTTGAAACACCTTAAAACTCCTCATATACTAGGAGATATGCCTCCAACAATATGGGCTAAAAATCTGGTCCGAGATTTTTCTGAAGTTGTTCGGATTCATTTCGTTCCGATTCGTTTAACTTCTAATCCTCTTCCGACCCTCATGTAACCTCTTATACATACATATACATACTCATATACATACATAACAATCCATACACATCTCGAAGGGTCCGGAGAATCACAATAACCTTAAACGTAACTAGAAAACTTACGAAGCTTCGACGAAACTCCAATCGCAAAATATATTCATATCTTTTATCCATCTTCTATATCATTACTAATAATCTAAAATACTTTAAAAGGGCACTCACATTACCTCATATACGCTCATAACGCGATTTCAAATCCTTTAGGTTACGATGTCACCTCGGGATACTTAAGGCAACCATATATATATAACGATATTTTTACTAACTCGATTAACTTTCCTTGAACTTTCTTAACTCATTCTTTCTTGTCTTAATTAAAATAGCACGGACTCTTACGGGGTGTAACAGTGATCAAGTGCATATATGCTACAATAAAGAAGGGTTCCCACCGGGCTTATAAAAGGAAGATTATGCCAGCATTGGGAATGATTACAGCTGCACATGTATCCCTCAAAATTGGCTAGAAAGGTTGTCACATACTGTATGGTCTAAAGCGTAATTATAATATTTCACTCAGTCTAGTACATTAAGTTGTACATCCTACACAAGGTAGTTTCATGATCTTGTTAAGTCCAAACATGATGACTGTCACAAAAGCAGGCCTCAAATCAAAGATTGCAAATATGCTTCAGGAATGTTTCCTTTCCCTGTAGTCAATTATACACTTAGATCGTGGAACATATTAGACAACTAGTTTTACCTACCCTAGTCATGTCTATCCGTCTTTATTGTGCATAGAAAAGAGAAAAAAGGTAGCAATGATGATAAGTCTTGAAAAAACCACAACATTAAAATCCTACTCTTCCCAAAAAGACTATTTGACTACCTCCTCATCACTACATAAACCAATATAGACGCATCCTCATCTCACAAATTTCATCTCATCTCTCTCTCACACATCAGAGTCATATCAAAAAAAAATTTGCCTGATTCACTCACAAACTCTGATCAGTCTCCCACCTCTTCACACTCTCTTGATCCCTCTAACCATTGCCTCTGTCGTAGGTTTAACTCTTTCTGCTTGAAAATGTATTGGAGACACTTGTGATCTATATAAATATCAACATGAACGCCATACAAATAGTGTCTCCACATCTTTAGTGCATGGATAACCGTAGTCAATTCGAGGTCATGAGTTGGATAATTCTTCTCATGTTTCCACAACTGCCGGGAAGCATAGGCAATGATTTTACCGTGCTGCATCAACACATAGCCTAGCCCAACACTAGAGGCATCACAATACACAACATAACCATCTGGCCCTTCTGGGAATGTCAGGACTGGGGCTGAAGTTAATTTATCCTTCAATTCTTGGAAACTACATTCACAAGCATCAGTCCATTGAAATTTTGTTGATTCCTGAGATTAGCTTTGTCAATGGTGATGAAATAGAGGAAAACCCTTCCACAAATCTTCTAGAGTAACCTACTAATCCCAGAAAGCTACGAACTTCTGTGGGCGTTGTAGGCCTTGGCAAAGTCATCTGTTACTCCTTGGAAATTGTCTGTTAACGTACAGTGAATAGACTAACGAAGGGCACGACGTATAAAATGTCTTGATAAGTAAGAAAAAGCATTTGATGATCTTAATCGAAATTTTAAAGACATTCGAGGTGAGGGAAGAAGGTTGCCAAGGAAAGCAAGGGATATGTTGTGTGTCGGGAAAGAATTACCAGTGGCAAGTTAAAGATGGATTAATGATGTTTTGGAGAAGAGTGATAATGTTCCTTAGATTGGTATTGAGGTATTAAACAAGTGTAAATAAGGTTTCATAAGTATTGGAGATCAAACGAGTCAACGAGAACGAACTTCAGAAAACTGGGCATTATACGGCCAAGCATACTGGCCGTATAAAACATACGGACCGTATGTCCAACCGTATGTTCTACCCAGAATGAGGGTCTTCACTGGACCAAACATACGGTCCATACATACGGTCAGTATAAAATGTACGGACCATATGTTGGTCCGTATGTTCGTGTCGGGTCAGATTTTAAAACGAAATAAGGACCCTCTCTCTCATTTAATTAATTTCATTTCTCCTCTCCACACCTCAAGAACACTCTAGAATCCTCTCCACTCTTCGCACACAATAACCCAAGAGAAATCTATGATCAACTTCATCAAACCCACAAAATCAAGAGTTTGAAACATATCAAAGTTCATCCAAACCAAGAAATTTCAATAAGAGTGGACTAGGGTTTTGGTTCAAGAAGAGAATTTCCACTCAAGGCTTATTCTTCCATTATCTAAGGTGAGTTTTATGATCATTCCATGTTGTTTAAGGTATTGTAAAGTTGAAACACTTGGATTGTAGAAGGATATGGAAAATGGGTCATGAATGTAAGAATAGTGTCATTGTTGAATAGTAGTTTGGAATGAATTATGAATATTGATATGTTGTGATTATAGGTATGCTATAAGTGACATTTAGAACATGGGATAATTATTATATGTGAGAAAACATGATAGCGAACTATGACCACGATTACGGAGGAATCGAAGTGAAATTGTGAAATGTGGATAATGTAGATGAATGATGATTTTTGTGTATAATATTGTGAATGTTGTGATGGATGTTGGGAGTTGATCTGAAAAATGAGGAAATTTGTATAAACAAAGGAAATGCTGCCCAATTTTCTCTAGCAACAGTAACACGTTCATATAATCGATTAACTAATGTTGATGCGAATCCTCTTGAAGGTAGAAACGCGAGCATCGAAGGAGAGCGACCAAGCGATAAAAGAGTTAAATGAAAGAGGTAGGTAAGGTTAATCCTTTCCTTCTAAGGCATGAATCTTCTTAATTTTCCACAATCTTCCTAAATGACGGAATTTATTAGTCCATGACTATAAAAAGCTACTTACGCACATGATAGAGAAAGGAGATATGATATGAGTATGTTAATGATGATGATGAATTTAAGTATGAAGAATCCTAGAGTAATATAAGATGTCCATGAAGCTAATGATCCTAAGTATAGTTCCATTGATGATTTTCCTTGTGTACACTCACCTTAAAATGCTAGTCCCTCCAAGATGAGATATGACGATTATGATTACTCCATAACTTAATCGAGGGTTCACGACCTTATGTCACCCCGACATAGCCATGGTTACCTTCAAGTTTTAATGTAGGATTAATGATAAATGTATGATGATGTTAAGTTATGATAAGATCATGATATGCCTATGATATGTATGATAATGATGAGTTTATGTGGGCTATATGACGATACGATTCCACCGCGCCTAGTTGGCCGGGCATGTCACCGCGAAGGCAGACTGCGTACGATTCCACCGTGCCTAAATGGCTGGGCATGTCACCGCTAAGGCGGGCTTCTATGTTTACACTGAGCCTAGAGGGCCGGGCATGATCACTACTAGTTGGCGGCATATGATGGTTACCCGAACGCTGGTTAACGATGATGAGTTATATGATACGATGTATGCGCTATGATGACACATGTACTATGATATATATATATATATATATGTATGATACACATATGAAAGGTATCCACTCTTAAAGGTTATGCAGGTAATGTCTTCATCTTATGACTTATGAGTCTCTATTATGTTCATTTCATTCATGCCTTATATACTCAGTACAATGTTCGTACTGACGTCTGTTTTCTCTAGATGTTGTGTTCATGCCCACAGGTAGACAGGGAGGCGATCCAGACTCGTAGGAGTTATCAACAGATTTCCAGGAGCACTCCATTATTCAGGAGGTGCTATTTGGTTTATTCTTTTGTGTACATATATGCATATTGGGCACGACGGGGTCCTGTCCCGTCCATATGTCTAGTACTATGGTAGAGGCTCGTAGATACGCATGTGTGGGTAATATGGTCTCATGAGGTTACTATTGTATATGTATTATTATTTTGATAGCCGAAGGGCTTACGTATATAAAAGTAAATATGTTTCCAAATGAAAAATGGTTTTCCTACGATTTGGGTATAAAATCAATAAATGTGCGTTTAATGAGTATGATAGGTAATAGAATGAGTGGTGCTCAGTGGTTAGCCCCGGGTACCCGTCATGGCCCCTAATCGGGTTGTGACAAAAGTGGTATCAGAGCAGTTCAGTCCTAGGAAGTGTCTACGAGCCGTGTCTAGTAGAGTCTTGTTTATGGTGTGTTGCGCGCCACACTAAGAAACAGGAGGCTACAGGACATTTAGGAAAAATGACCATCTTTCATCTTAAGAGATCGTGCGATAGAGCTGTGTTATAAGATTCTCTCCTCTTAATAGTGTGCTATGATTTCAGAAATGCCGCCAAAGGGAAAAGCTACAGCCGCCCAGAAGGGCAAGACTACGATGAAAAGGCGGGTAGAAAGAGAGCAGCCAATTAATGTAGACGAGGGCGAGTCACATAATGAGGCTCCATCTAATACCTCCTCCACCCCTCCCAATGTAGAAGAACAAGGAGGAGCTTCAGCTCCAGTTCCTCCACCGGCTACTTCGGGTCAACAAGTGACTGAGGCAATTCATTTATTGATGCAGTTAGTTGCCGCCCAGGCACAGCGGCAGAATGCAGGTCCAAGTGATCGGGCAGCTAGTACCAGAGCCCGTGATTTCATGAGTTTGAATCCTCCGGAGTTTTTCGAGTCAAAGCCGAATGAAGACCGCAAAGTTTTATTGATGAAATGTTGAGGATGTTGAAGATTATTCATGCCTCCGAAACTGAATCTGTGGAGTTGGCCTCTTATAGACTCCGAGATGTGGCGGTATTATGGTACAATAATTGGATGTCATCAAAAGAAGAAAATGTGCATCCTCCCGTTTGGCAAGAATTTGTAGATGCTTTCATCCGCCACTATTTGCCACCCGAGGTCCGCCGAGCTAGAGCGGATAGGTTCTTGAATCTAAAGCAAGGAAATATGAATGCCCGGGAGTATAACCTTCAGTTTAATTCATTGGCTAGATATGCCCCGACTATGGTGGCCGATATGGGGGATAGAGTGCACAGGTTTGTGAGTGGCTTAGGGCCACATTTATTCAAGGATTGTTTGACGGCTTCGTTGCAAGATGGGATGGATATTTCCCTTATTCAAGCCCATGCCCCGAATTTAGAAGGACAACAATATCCACAAAGGGGTGATCCTGATACTGATAGAAGGCAAAGCAAGAGGGCCAGATCTATGGGGGCAGGTAGTGATTACAGAGGGGGATCGAGGCAGACATATCCCAGATATTCAGGCCAGTCGGCGACTAGTGCGCCTCCACGATTTGCAGATAGGAGATTTGATCGCTCAATTCCTTCAGGACAGAGTTAGAGTTCGAGATCTTCGGGTTCTCAGTTTGGGGGCGATCATAGTCAGAGGAGACCACCAGTGCCGCGATGTAGTCAGTGCGGTAAGTTACATTCGGGGCTATGTCGTCAGGGCACAGATGCTTGCTATGTTTTTGGACAGACTGGGCACTTGATGCGGGATTGTCCCTCGAGGTATGGTAGAGGTGGGGTTCAGCCCACAAGATCAGCGGCTGATTCTTCTTCAGTGCGCCCGGTAGGGCAGACTCCCAAATTTCAGCAGGTCGAGGTAGAGGCAGAGGGGGAGCATCTACTTCAGGTGCCACTCAGCCCCGTATGTATGCTTTAGCAGGACGACAGGATCTTGAGTCCTCTCCGGATGTAGTTACAGGTACATTATCCGTATTTTCCCATGATGTGTATGCATTGATAGATCCGGGTTCTACCCTATCTTATATTACCCCGTATGTTACTAATCGTATTGGGGTGAAACTTGAGCCAATTAAATCTTTTAAGGTATCTACTCCGGTTAGAGATCCCGTGATAGCTAGACAAGCATATAAAAATTGTGTAATTGTGATGTGCGACTGCCAGACTAAAGCTGATTTAGTTGAACTGGAAATGTTAGATTTCGATGTGATTATTGGTATGGATTGGTTGGCCTCATGTTATGCTAATGTTGACTGCCTAATGAAAGTAGTTCGATTTCAATTTCCAGGAGAGCCCGTGTTTGAATGGAAGGGTAATACAGCCTCTCCAAAAGGTAGGTTTATTTCCTACCTTCAAGCAAGGAAGATGATAGCTAAGGGCTATATTTATCACTTAGTCCAAGTTCATGACACCGAAGCAAAATCGCCAACTTTTCAATCCGTTTCGGTAGTGAATGAATTCCCGGATGTATTTCCAGAAGAACTTCCAGGCCTTCTTCCGGAAAGAGAGATTGATTTCGCTATTGATGTGTTACCGGACACCAAGCCTATTTCTATTCCTCCTTACCGAATGGCTTTGGCAGAATTGAAAGAATTAAAGGCACAATTGGAAGATTTGCTTGAGAAGGGGTTTATTAGACCCAGTTCATCACCGTGGGGAGCACCAGTCCTATTCGTGAGAAAGAAAGATAGTTCCATACGGATGTGCATTGATAATAGACAGTTGAATAAGGTGACGATCAAGAACAAATATCCTCTTCCAAGGATTGATCATTTATTTTATCAACTACAGGGTGCCAAGTGGTTTTCCAAAATAGACTTGAGATCAGGTTATCACCAAGTGAGGGTTAAAGAAGAAGATATTCCCAAGACAGCTTTCAGAACGAGATATGGCCATTATGAATTCCGGGTGATGTCGTTTGGGTTAACCAATGCTCCGGCAGTGTTGATGAATTTGATGAATAATGTATTTAGGACTCTCTTAGATTTGTTCGTAATAGTATTCATTGACGACATTCTGGTATACTCTCGCACAGAATCAGAACATGCAGATCATTTACGTATTGTTCTTGGAATTCTTCAAACCCGAGAATTGTATGCAAAATTTTCAAAGTGTGAGTTTTGGCTGAATTTTGTGACATTTCTGGGTCATGTTATTTCAGATGATGGCATCCGAGTTGATACTCAGAAGATTAAAGCTGTGAAGACTTGGCCAAGGCCTACGACGCCTACAGAGGTCCGTAGTTTTCTGGGATTGGCAGGGTACTATAGAAGGTTCGTAGAGGGATTTTCCTCTATTTCAGCCCCATTGACGAAGCTAACCCAGAAGTCAGCTAAGTTTTAGTGGAATGATGCTTGTGAACGTAGCTTCCAAGAGTTGAAGGACAGATTAACTTCAGCTCCGGTCTTAACACTCCTAGAAGGGCCAGATGGCTATGTTGTATATTGTGATGCTTCCGGCGTTGGGTTAGGATGCGTATTGATGCAGCACGGTAAAGTCATTGCTTATGCTTCGAGGCAGCTGCGGAAACATGAAAAGAACTAGCCAACTCATGATCTCGAATTGGCTGCAGTTATTCATACATTAAAAATGTGGAGACATTACTTGTATGGTGTGCATGTTGATATTTATAAAGATCACAAGAGTCTTCAATACATTTTCAAATAGAAGGAGTTGAATCTGCGGCAGAGGCGGTGGTTAGAATTATTGAAAGATTATGATGTGAGCATTTTATACCACCCCGGAAAGGCAAATGTAGTAGCTGATGCACTTAGCCGCCGATCAATGGGCAACCTATGTGAAGTTCCTCCGAAAAAGAAAGAGATGATTCATGAGCTCCACCAGCTAGCTAATCTTGGAGTACGTGTGATTGATTCGGGTAGTGCAGGGATTGGTATTAATGATCCCACAGTTTCGTCCCTGAATATGGAAGTAAAAGAACGTCAATATGAAGATTCTCAATTAAGCCATTATAGAGATACCTTTCATGGAAAGGTTCTGTGGATGGGATTCTTAGATACCGAGGCAGGCTATGTGTTCCGAATGTTGCAAAATTGCGCCGTCGGATTTTAGAAGAAGCTCATTATCCTCAGTATTCTATTCACCCAGGTGCAACAAAGATGTATCATGGTCTCAAGTTGATATATTGACGGGATGGCATGAAGAGAGACATAGCAGAATTTGTAGCTCAATGTCCAAATTGCCAGTAGGTGAAAATCGAACATCAAAAGCCAGGAGGATTATTGCAGGCTATGGAAATCCCTACTTGGAAATGAGAAGTGATTAATATGGATTTTATTTTTGGATTACCTGGTTCCCGAAGCAAGTATGATTCCATATGGGTGATCGTGGATAGATTGACGAAGGCAGCTTATTTTCTTCCAGTCAAAACCACATAGTCGGCACAAGATTATGCAAGGTTGTATCTCAAAGAAATTGTGTGACTCCATGGTATTCCGATATCCATTATCACGGATAGAGGAGCGCAATTTACAGCCAAGTACTGGAAATCCTTCCAAGAAGGTCTAGGTACTCAAGTTAAGCTTAGTATGACATTTCATCCGCAGACTGGTGGGCAAGCCGAACGTACTATTCAGACATTGGAAGATATGCTACGAGCATGTGTACTAGATTTCGGTGGTAGTTGGGATGACCACTTACCTCTAACCGAGTTTGCATACAGCAATAGCTATCATTCCAGTATCCAAATGGCTCCGTATGAAGCTTTATATGGAAGGAAGTGTCGATCCCCAATTGGATGGTTTGAAACAGGAGAAGTATATCTAATAGGCCCTGAGCTAATTCAACAAGCAGTAGAAAAAGTCAAGGTGATCCGAGATCGATTACTGACAACCCAAAGTCGCCAAAAATCTTATGCGGACAACCGCCGGCGAGACTTAGAATTTCAAGTTGATGATTAGGTATTTTTGAAGGTGTCGCCAATGAAAGGGGTAATTAGATTTGGCAAGAAAGGGAAATTAAGTCCTCGATACATTAGACCCTATAAGATTATCCGCAAGGTGGGTCAAGTAGCTTATGAATTGGACTTGCCTCCATAACTTGAATCAGTCCATCGAGTATTCCATGTTTCCATGCTCCGCAAATGTGTGGGAGATCCTACGAGGATTGTTCCAATAGATGATGTTCAAGTGACAGAAAAGCTAGCCTATGAAGAAGTGCCCATTGCCATATTAGACAGGCAAGTACGGAGACTTCGAAATAAGGAAGTAGCTTCAGTTAAAGTCTTGTGGCGAAATAACAACCGAGAAGAAATGACTTGGGAGGTGGAAGAGAAAATGAAATCCACATACCTGCACTTGTTTCAGCCCCCAGAAGAGATCCACGATGAAACATCAGGATTATGAGGTATGTATACTTTATTTTTATGCATATGGGTCGTGTGTGGCCAACTTATATTACTATTGTATTGTGGCCATGTAAGGCAATGTTATTGTGGGCTGTTGTGATAAGATGGTAGTGCCATATTACAGGGGAAACTCTGGCAAAATATTCGTAGAATTTCCGAGTGTTTAACATTCGAGGACGAATGTTCCAAAAGGGGGGAAGAATGTTACACCTTGGAAATTTCCCGTTAACGTACAATGAATAGACTAACGAAGGGAACGACGTATACAATGTCTTGATAAGTAAGAAATAGCATTTGATGATCCTACTCGAAATTTAAAAGACATTCGAGGTGAGGGAAGAATGTTGCCAAGAAAATCAAGGGATATGTTGTGTGTCGGGTAAGAATTACCAGTGGCAAGTTCAATGTTATACCCCGCATTTTCAGAGCCTGAGCGTGACACGTGCTTCCTCAAACATTGACAATCACGTTGTTACTACATAATTTAAACTCACGTTGATAGTATTATATTTCGTATTTTTTGTACGTCGGATTATTCGTAAGCAGAGGTGGGGCCCACACATAGATATTTTTTAGGAACACATGACAAGTTATATGAATCACATATGTGAAGTCAAACACAACTCAAGAAGGACCCTTGAGCCAAATCAAAGTGGAAGTCCTCCAAACAAATATTTTTAAGTAACGTTTTCGGGTGATCTGACTTCGAGGGGAAAAACGGTATTATAAGTTTGGAATTTGGAAACATACCAAGAAATAGAAGTTGTAGATAATTGAATTATATTTCCAACCATAGGTCGTGGGTCCACAGGAGACTTTGGGATAAGGAGATATGGTCGTTTTAAGGAAGAAAGGTCAGTGGGTTAGGCCCAATCCGGGCCCAACCGGGTTAGGCCCATGACCCATGTTTATTTAAGTGATATATCAGCCTCTTCTCCTCATTTTTCAGGACACAACACTCAGAAAATTCTGGAGAAAAAGAGAGAAGAGAGCTTAGAGAGAAAAGATCAATTTTGACCAAAATCTGAGCCCCGAATCCCGAAGCCCGTGAAGAGAAAAGTGTTCTACGTTGCGTTGCCTCCAATTTGAGCTAAAACTCAACCAAAAATAAGGGGGTGGACGTGGTGGCTGCACATTTGAGGTAAGATTAAGGTTCCTTTTCATTGCTAATAAGTTTATTTAGAGTTCTACCGAACTAGAACGGAGAAAATAGTGTGATAAATTCGTTTGTTGGCGTTGTGAATTATGGAATGAGATTTGAAGAGAATTTTGAATGAAAATAAATGTATTCAACTTGTAGAATGTGGAGGATGTCGTTATTGATGTTGTTAGTATTAATTTCGACTCCCTTACGGAAATAAAATTATAAAATAGTTATATCGCAAATTTGGTTGGTTGAGGAATTTAGAAAATAATGTGTGGGCTGTTTTATGGCATACGTTGGTATTGGAAATATTATGATTAATGTTGGTATTGTTGTTGTTGTTGTTGGTTGCTGAATTGAGAATTCGGGCTAGGCATATAAACAAGGGAGATGCTGCCCGATTTTCGGCAGAATATAAAATAGTATGATTTGAAATATGGTACAAATGTGCGATGAAAAGGCTAAAATTAGCATAAATTCCTTTTAAATGTAGACTTACAAGCTTGGATGAATAAGCGTAGCTTATAAGCGGTCGAACAGGTATGTAAGGCTTACCCTTCTTTCTTTTGGCATGTCCTAGAGCTAAGTAAGGTATGACCTGACACGCGCCTTGGGGTAACTCTATTCTTTGATTCAGAGCTCGGTTATGATGCTTATTCTCTTTTGTCATGAGCATGTTTCGTATGGTTGAGTCTATTGTATGATTAATAAATAAATAAGCTACTTCATATGGTTTTGATATGTATCCATCATTCCGAAGCTCTGTTTGATATGTTTCCGAGGTTGTCTATGATTCTGATTCACTTCTGATATAAGTATGTCTGATATGATCGAGCTTATTATATGATTGAATAATGAGATAAGCATAAAGAATTGTGTTTCTAAAAGAGTTCTGTAAGTTTTAATGTCCCTAACTTTCGTAAAAGATCTCGGATTTGCTTTGAAATGTTCGTAAAAGTTCTGTGGTAAAAATGTCCGTAACTTTCACGTACATATGGTTCCAAAAGTTATATTTGATTTGATCCATAACGATATCCGAAAGGTACTTGATATGGTTGTTGCTTTGATTTTCCAAAAACGGCTTCTGAAACGTTCATAGAAGGTTCTGTACTTCAAACGCTCATAACTTTCTTATACTAAATCGGATTGATCCGAAACCTGTTTCTGAGCCTTCAGGTGTCGGTAAGTGTACTTGTCCATCGAGTCTCAGAATTGATTTATATGCATATAGTTTCTCACTACTCTGCTCGTGCATGTGTCATTGCCTCCTGCACCGAGTCTCGGACCGGTATGTATCGTGCGTATGGTTCGCCGAGTCCCTTGCTTGAGGGTCGGGTTCCATATATATATTCCGGAGTATGATGTATCCGATTCCGGGGTACCGTGTATATATGTCCAGTCCCCGGGTACCGTGTATATGTTACGAAGTATGATGTGTCTGGTTCCCCGGAGTATGATATGTCCCGGGTACCGTGTATATGCTATGATGTGTTATGTTCGGAGATGTTCGGAGATATGAAATCTTCTGGAGTATGATGTGTTATGACGCCAGAGACAGAAGTGGCGACCATGTTCCTGTGCCCTATGCATGACTTTGATATGCATCATTTGTGTTTCAAAAAGTAAGCATTCTGATATTTTGGATAAGCTACTTACCCTCTGTATTTCTTCTGATATATGAAGTCGGCAATAATATAATATATATGGATCGGGCTGCACGTTCCGCAGCAATATAATATATATATGGATCGGGCTGCACGTTCCGCAGCAATATAATATATTTATGGATCGGGCCGAACGTTCCTCGGCAGTATATATTATATTTATGGATCGGGCCGAACGTTCCTCGGCAGTATATATTATATTTATGGACCGGGACGAACGTTCCTCGGCAGTATATATTATATTTATGGATCGGGCCGAACGTTCCTCGGCAGTATATATTATATTTATGGATCGGGCCGAACGTTCCTCGGCAGTATATGTTATATATATATGGATCGGGCCGTACGTTCCTCGGCACTATTATATTACATATGGATCGGGCTGTACGTTCCACAGCACTATCAGTTATATGTATATCTGTATATGATGATATGTAGGTGATGACATATGATGTCGGTACGCACAGTCTGTGTTTGGAAAGTAAGCATTTTGGCACTCTGGATGATTTACTTACTTGCTGTACTCCTTCTGACATATGACTTCGGCATATACGATTTGCGTTTGGAAAATAAGCATGTTGGTACTCTGAATGATGTACTTACCTTTGTACTGCTTGTTTTGATTATGGTTCCGTTTTCTGTATTCTCTGCCTTACATGCTCAGTACATTTTCCGTACTGACCCCTCTTTCTTCGGGGGCTGCGTTTCATGCCGCGCAGGTACACCCAGATGAGTTGAAGCTATTATAGAAGATGTTCCAGCGGAGTTGGCAAGCTCCACTTGCTCCTGGAGTGCTGCCGAGTCAGAGTGTGTGTGCTATGATGTCTAATTAATGTTAGAGACTTTGCAGACAGAGTTGTGGGTATAGAATGTCAGTTTTGTAAGCGGCTCCATCAGCCGATGTGTCATTTTGTGTTATGTGATAAATTCCATATGATTACAGATTTTGTTGATTTAAGAACAAAGAAAAAGAATATTTCTGAAAGCCTACTATGTATTTCATGTTTACTTGATTTAAAGGTTCAAAGAGGTTATGTGTGTATTAAGAGTCAGAGGGTTCGCTCGGCTCTAAGTAAGGGTCGGGTGCCCATCACACCCTAGCGGGATTAGGGTGTGACATTAAAGATGGCTTAATGATGTTTTGGAGAAGAGTGATAATGTTCCTTAGATTGGTATTGAGGTGTTAAACAAGTGTCAAGAAGGTTTCATAAGGATTGGAGATCAAACGAGTCAACGAGAACGAACTTCGGAAAACTGGGCATTATACGGCCAAGCATACTGGCTGTATAAAACATACGAACCGTTTGTCCAACCGTATGTTCTACCCAGAATGAGGGTCTTCACTGGACCAAACATAAGGTCCAGACATACGGTCAGTATAAAATGTACGGACCGTATGTTGGTCCTTATGTTCGTGTCAGGTAAGATTGTAAAACGATATAAGGACCCTCTCTCTCATTTAATTCATTTCATTTCTCCTCTCCACACCTCAAGAACACTCTAGAATCCTCTCCACTCCTCGTACACAATAACCCAAGAGAAATCTATGATTAACTTCATCAAACCCGCAAAATCAAGAGTGTGAAACATATCAAAGTTCATCCAAACCAAGAAATTCCAATAAGAGTGAACTAGGGTTTTGGTTCAAGAAGAGAATTCCCACTCAAGGCTTATTCTTCCATTATCTAAGGTGAGTTTTATGATCATTCCATGTTATTTAAGGTATTGTAAAGTTCAAACACTTGGATTGTAGAAGGATATGAAAAATGGGTCATGAATGTAAGAATAGTGTCATTGTTGAATAGTAGTTTGGAGTGAATTATGAATATTGATATGTTGTGATTTTAGGTATGCTATAAGTGACATTTAAAACATGGGATAAGTATTATATGTGAGAAAACATGATAGCGAACTATGACCACAATTATGGAGGAATCGGAGTGAAATTGTGAAATGTGGATAATGTAGATGAATGATGATTTTTGTGTATAATATTGTGAATGTTGTGATGGATATTGGGAGTTGATCTGAAAAATGAGGAAAGTTGTATAAACAAAGGAAATTCTACCCAATTTTCTCTAGCAATAGTAACACGTTCATATAATCGATTAACTAATGTTGATGCGAATCCTTTTGAAGGCAGAAACGCGAGCATCGAAGGAGAGCGACCAAGCGATAAAACTATTAAATGAAAGATGTAGGCAAGGCTAATCCTTTCCTTATAAGGCATGAATCTTCTTAATTTTCCACAATATTCCTAAATGATGGAAATTACGAGTCCATGACTATAAAAAGCTACTTACGCACATGATAGAGAAAGGAGATACAATATGAGTATGTTAATGATGATGATGAATTTAAGTATGAAGAATCCTAGAGTAATTTAAGATATCCGTGAAGCTAATAATCCTAAGTATAGTTCCATTGATGATTTTCCTTGTGTACACTCACCTTAAAATGCTAGTCCCTCCAAGGTGAGATATGACGATTATGATTACTCCATAACGTAGTCGGGGGTTCACGACCTTATGTTACCCCGACATAGCCATGGTTACCTTCAAGTTTTAATGTAGGATTAATGATGAATGTATGATGATGTTAAGTTATGATAAGGTCATGATATGTATGATAATGATGAGTTTATGTGTGCTATATGACGATACGATTCCACCGCGCCTAGTTGGCCGGGCATGTCACCGCGAAGACGGGCTGCGTATGATTCCATCGTGGCTAAATGGCCGGGCATGTCTCCGCTAAGGCGGGTTGCTATGTTTACACTGAGTCTAGAAGGCTGGGCATGATCACCACTAGTGGGCGGAATATGATGGTTACCCGGACGTAGGTTAACGATGACGAGTTATATGATACGGTGTATGCACTATGATGATACATGTACTATGATATATATATATATACATATTCCGCCCATCATATATATATATATATATATATACATATGTATATATATATACACACACACACACACACACACACACACACATATATATATATATATATATATATATATATATATGTGTGTGTGTGTGTGTGTGTGTGTGTGTGTATATATATATATATATATATGTGTGTGTGTGTGTGTGTGTGTGTGTGTATATATATGTATATATGTATATATATATATATGTGTGTGTGTGTATATATATGTGTGTGTGTGTGTGTATGTATATGTATGTATGATACACGTATGAAAGGTATCCACTCTTAAAGGTTATGCAGGTTATGTCTTTATCTTATGACTTATGAGTCTCTATTATGTTCATTTCATTCACGCCTTATATACTCAATACAATGTTCATACTGACGTCTGTTTTCTTTGGACGCTGTGTTCATGCCCACAGGTAGACAGGGAGGCGATCCAGACTTGTAGGAGTTATCAGCAGATTTGTAGGAGCACTCCATTATTCTGGAGGTACTATTTGGTTTATTCTTTTGTGTACATATACACATATTGGGCACGACGGGGTCCTGTCCCGTCCATATGTCTAGTACTCTAGTAGAGGCTTATAGATACGCATGTGTGGGTAATATGGTTTCACGAGGCTACTATTGTACATGTATTATTATTTTGATAGCCAAAGGGCTTATGTATATAAAAGTAATTATGTTTCCAAATGAAAAATGGTTTTCCTACGATTTGGGTATAAAATCAATGAATGTGTGTTTAATGAGTATGATAAGTAATAGAATGAGTGGTGCTCGGTGGTTAGCCTCGGGTACTCGTCATGGCCCCTAGTCGGATCGTGACATCTTCACAACCTTAATCTTTTGAACATCTACTCGAATGCCATCAGCTGAGATAATATGGCCTAGAAAAGTCACATAATTTAGCCAAAACTCGCATTTCGAAAATTTAGCATACAACTCACGAGTCCAAAGAATCCCAAGGATAATACGCAAATGGTCTGCATGCTCTGTTTCTGACCGAGAATATACCAAGATGTCATCGATGAACACGATCACAAACAGATCTAGAAAGGTCCTGAATACGTTATTCATCAGATTCATAAATAATGCCAGAGCATTAGTCAACCCAAATGACATTACTCGGAATTCATAGTGACCGTATCTCATTCTAAAAGTTGTTTTGGGAATGTCCTCTTCTCTAACTCTTACTTAGTGATACCCCGATCTTAGATCAATTTGGGAAAACCATTTGGCACCCTGTAGTTGGTCAAACGAATCATCAATCCTTGGAAGCGAATATTTATTATTTATCGTCACCTTGTTCAGCTACCTATAGTCAATGCACATCCGTAGGGAACCATCTTTCTTTCTCACAAATAGGACAGGTGCTCCCCACGGTGATGAACTGGGCCTAATGAATCCCTTCTCGAGCAAATCTTTAGTTGTGCCTTTAGCTCTTTCAACTCTGCAGGAGCCATTCGATAAGGAGGAATAGAGATTGGTTTAATATCCGGTAACATATCAATAGCAAAGTCAATCCCTCTTTCCAGAGGAAGGCCTGGAAGTTTATTGGGAAATACATCCGGATATTCATTCACTACCGGGACGGATTGAAAGGTCGGTGGCTTTGCTTCGGTGTCAGGAACTCAGACTAGATGATAAATATAGCCTTCAGCTATCATTTTCCTCGCCTTGAGGTAGGAAATAAATCGACCTCTTGGAGACGTTGTATTACCTTTCCATTCAAGCAGTGGTTCTCCTGTAAATTGGAATCGGACTATTTTTGTTCTGCAATCCACACTAGCATAACAAGAAGCCAACCAATCCATGCCCATAATCACATCAAAATCTAACATTTCCAGCTCAATCAAATCAACTTTAGTCTGACGATCACATACCACAATCATATAATTTTTATACACTCGTCTAGCTACTACGGGATCACCAACCGGAGTAGATACCTCAAAAGGTTTAATTGGCTCGGGTCTCACCCCAATGCGGCTAGCAATATAAGGAGTAATATAGGACAACGTAGAACCCGAATTAATCAATGCATAAACGTCATGAGAGAATATGGATAGTATACCTGTAAACACATCCGGGGAGGACTCAAGATCCTGACGTCCGACTAAAGCATAAATACGGGGTTGGACGCCACCTGAACTGGATACTCCTCCTCTGCCCCTACCGCGACCTATCGGAGTCTAGGAATTCTGCCTTACAGGGCGCACAGATGAAGAAGAACCGGCTACTAAGCCTGTCGGCCGAACCCCACCTCTATCGTAACTTGAGGGACAGTCGCGCATCATGTGCCCAGTCTATCCACAAACATAACAAGCATCTGAGCCTTGGCGACACAGGCCTGAATGTAACTTTCTGCACTGACTACATCGTGGAACCGGTGGTCTCCTCTGGTTAGGATCACCTCCAAACTGGGAACCTGAGACCCTCAAACTTTGACTCGGACAAGAGTAAATGGGGCAATCAAACCTCCTACCTGGGAACTAAGGAGATGCACTAGTCATGGACTGGCTCGAATACCTGGAATATTGTTGCTGACCCCCTCTATACTCACTACCAGCGGATCTGGCCTTCTTTCTCTGCCCTCTATCAATATTGCGCTCACCCCTTTGAGGATGTTACTACTCTTCTAAGTTCTGGGCATGTGCCTAAACACAGAAAATATCCATCCCCTCTTGCAATGAAGCTGTCAAGCAATACTTGAACAAATGTCGCCCTAAGCCACACACAAATCTGTGTACTCTATCTCCCATATCAGCTACCATAGTGGGAGCATATCTAGCCAATGAGTTAAAGTGAAGGCTATACTCCCGGGCACTCATATTCCCTTGCTTCAATTTTAAGAATTTATCAGCTCTGGACTGACGAACCTCGGGTGGCAAATAGTGACGGATCAAAGCATCTATGAATTCTTGTCAAACTGGGGGAGGTGCATTTTCCTTCCTTGAATATATCCAGTTATTATACCAAAGAACCGCCATATCCCCGAGTCTATAAGATGCCAACTCCATGGATTCAGTATCGGAGGCCTAGATGATTCTCAACGTTCTCAGCATCTCATCAATAAAACCTTGCGAGTCTTCATCGGGCTTTGACCCGAAAAATTCTGGGGGATTTAAACTCATGAAATCACGGGCTTTAGCACTAGTCGCCCTCTCATCTGGACCTGTACTCTGCCGCTGAGCCTGAGCGGCAACTAGCTATGGCAATAGCTGAATAGCTTTGGTCATTTGTTGACCCGAAGCACCCGGTGGTGGAACTGGAGGCATAGGAGCCGAAGCTGAAGCCCCCTCTTGTTCTTCTAGAATAGGCGGAGTGTGAGAGGTATTAGATGGAGCCTCATTATGAGATTCACCTTCTTCTATATTTGTAGGTGGCTCCCTTTCCATCCGCCTTTCTGTCGTAGCCTTACCCTTCTGGGCCGCTGTGGCTTTTCTCTTTACCGGCATCGTTGAAATCATAACGGACAATTAGGGTGGAGAAATCTTATAACATGGCTCTATGGCACAATCTAACAAGAAGAAGAATGGTCATTTTCCTAAATGCCCCGCAGCCTCCTGTTTATAAGTGTGGCGCGCTTCATACCCATAAACAAGACTCTACTAGACACGGCTCGTAGACACACCCTAGGACGGAACTGCTCTGATACCACTTTTGTCACGACCCAACTTGGGGGTCATGACGGGTACCCGGAGCTGACTACTGAGCACCACTCATTATGCTAGGCATCATACCCGACCTGAAGATACACAATCTCGGAGGCAACACGTACATATATATATATATATGCCCTCATGGCTACAAAAATGATATACAAAATATACATTGACATATCCATTAGACATTAACTACCCACACATCTATATCTACGAGCCTCTGCTAGAATACTGTGACATAAGGACGGGCGGGACAAGACCCCGTCGTGCACAAATATATACACAAAAGAATATGACCATAAGTAGCACCTTCGGAGTAGTGGAGTGCTCCTGTGAATCCACTGATAAGCTCCTACGGGTCTGCGTCGTCTCCCTGTCTACCTGTGGCCATGAACACAACATCCAAAAAGAAAAGAACGTCAGTACGAAAAGTGTACTGAGTATGTAAGGCATGGATAGTAATAGCATAATAAAGAAACAATGAAACATGAAGTGAAGATATAACCTACTTAACTTTTAAAGGAAAACACATGTATGCATATCAAATATACCATCATCGTTAACCCGCGTCCGGGTAACTATCACACGCCGCCCACTAGTGGTGTCATGCCCGACCCTCTAGCCAAGGTGTAATCATAAGCCGCCCACCTTAGCGGTGTCATGCCGGGCCCTCTAGGCTCGGTGTAATCATAAGCCGCCCGCCTTAGCCCGGCCTTCTAGGCTCGGTGTAATCTCATTACCATACACTTATCATAAAGCATGCATAAGAACTCAAAGAAAAATTGTTACTCTATCGGGGTGACGTAAGGTCGAGGACCCCCGATTCCATTATGGAGTAGTCATGATCATCATGCCTCACCTTGAAGGAACTAGCATTATAATGTGAGTTTAGCAAAAATGAATAGCATCAAGGAATCGTTAGCTTCACAAGAACTACCATAACCTAAGCTTTGGTACCTCTAGGCTTAGACTCATCATCATCATTATCATATTCGTAACATATCTCTTATCTTTTTATCATAAGAAGCTCTTATTAGTCATAGACTCATAGTTTCCGAAATATAAGGGAGTCATGGAAAGATAAGATAGTCATATTGCAAGGATCATACCTTAGGAGAAAGAAGGGACTAGCCTTACATACCTTGATGTCTATCTAACTTTATCAATTAAGTGCTTTCCTCCAATGTTCACGATTCTACATTCAAGAGAATTTGTACTAAGATTAGATGATCGGAACCATACTTAAGCTTAAGCTAAAGCTAACGAAAATTGGGCAGCATCTCCTTTGTTTCTACAACTTTAACCATATAATATAACAACTCCCAAACATCAACAACACACCCACAATATCATAATCAATAAACTTTGCTAAGTTGGCCGTTATTCAATTCTTACAATTCCCTCTCAAAGTCATCAATAACCGTGGTTATAACCCAACGCCATATTCATCCCCTTATAATGCTTCTCCAACATTCTTAATATTATTTATAACAACATTATACTCATAACATGTCAAGAATCATGATTCATGTCAAACTACTATTCAAGAATACCATTATCTCACAATTGAGCTTCATATTCTACTTTCTTCCATAATCTAAGTCTTTCAACCGTTCAATGTTCTTAACAACATGAAATGATCATAAAAATCACCTTTTATTGTGTGGGAATGGGTTTTGGATGGAGTTGCCTCACTTGGAGAAAACCCTAACTTCAATTCAAAGAGATTTCTTGACTCCAAGCAACCCTAGAGAGCTTCTTCACACTTGATTTCCTTGAATTTATGAAGTTGATCTTTGATTTGTCTTAAATTTATGTTAATGAAATATGTAGAACCTTCTAGAGGTCTTGAGAGAAGTGGAGAAGTGAGAAGAATGAAAAATTAGAAATGGGAACATGTATTTATACTTGGAAATTATTCAGCCCGTCGGGACTTATACGACCCTTATACGGTCTGTATAATCTTATACTGTCCGTATAAGTGATTGTATTTCACCATCAGGGAAATCATCTTTTCTGTTGAGTTGTACGGACCCTTATACAGACCGTATAAGTGGTCGTATAACTCCACTTTTCTGAAATTATCTCCGTCGTTTCATTTGATCTCCAATCCTTATGGAACCTTCTTAGAACTTCATTAACAACTTAAGGAGCGTTATAACTTTTCCTGAAGACATCATTAGATCAACATTAGCTTGGTACTTGCGACCCCTTTCAAAACACGACTTATACTTAACATTCTTCAATGAACTTTCTTTCTCTTGCTTCAAACGTCTTTGGAATCTTAATTAGAACCGTTAAGTAACCTTTCTTACTTGTAGGGACATCATGTACTTCTTACCCTGCGTTAGTCTATCTACCATATGAAGGCATGAATATTTTTGAGGTGTAACAATAAGGAGGTTCTGGAAAATATGGATGGAATCATAACATAGGAAGCATGCCCTTGAAAGAAAGAAACTAGCCTTAACTTACCTTTTGTCTTCTTAATGAATAAACATTCTCCTTCCAAGCTCGCGACTCTACATTCAAGAGGATTCGTACAAAGGTTAGGTCATTGAAAGCATGATTAAGTTTAAGCTAAAGCAACTAAGGGCTAATGGAATTTGGGCAGCAGTTCCTTTGTTTCATTGACTCTCTCCATATAATAGACAACTCCCAAACATCAATAGAAACATCCATGTTATCATAGTCAAGAGGCTTCTTTCAAGTTAAGCATTGTCCAATCCTTAAAACTCTTTTTTAAGGTCATTCATAACAATAGCTACAACACAACACCATATTCACTTACATGCAATACTTCTTCAACATCATTAGTACCCTCTCAACAAGATTATACTCGTAGCATATTAAGAATCATGACTCAAGTTAATTTACTACTCAAAAGTATCATTAAATCCATATTTGAGCTTCATCTTCTACTTTCTTCCCTCATCCAAGTTATTCAACAACCAAATACTCTTAATAACATGAAATAGATGTAAAACTCACCTTTTATTGTATAAGGATGAACTTTGGGTTAATATATTCACTTGAATGAAACCCCAACTTCAATGCCAAAGGAAATCTTGAATTCCACAAACCCTAGTGAGTCTTCCCATACTTTATTCTTGCTATTTAATCTTTGATTTCTCTTAGGTTTTGGTTAATATGATAGGGGGAAGGTTCTAGAGCTTTCAAGACTTGGGGAAAATGTCGGAAATGAAAAATAAGAGCAAGGGTCATCTACATATAAAAAGGGAAAAAAGTTACCCGACCCGATTATACGGCCACTTATACGGTCCGTATAATTTTATGCGATCCATCTAAATGGTCGTATAATCCTACCATGGGATAAACCTTCTCTGGAATGGTTATATAGACCATTATAAGGACCGTATAAGTTGTCGTACAATCCATTTCTTTCCACTACAAGAAAAAGGCTTATTAGCGACCAAGAATTAGCGACAAGTTGAAAATCTGGTCCATAGAAATATACCTATAAGGACTAAGATTTTTCCTGGTGCTTATTGTTCGATTTTAAGCGAAGAGATTAAATCTGGTCGCTGAAGTGATGGATGTCTAGTCCCTAATTCTTGAAATTGAGCGACAAAAGGCCCACTCCTACTTTAGCTGTAAAAAATAAAGAAATATAAAGACATACTAAAACTATTAAATTAAAACGCTGCACTCTCAAAATATGTTCTCTTTATTAGAAGTCATAAAACCCTAAATCCCCAAATCTCATAATCTTGCACAGAAATATGTCCCATTTGTGGTATAGATTTGAAAACTCATCATTAGCAGCCCGATCCATGCCGGGTTTTTTCGGCAATCGAAACCTTACTCGGCGCCTTCTCATCGTTGGGTGCTCATCATCACAAGTTGAGCTTAAACTCTGGAGGGTTAACGATTTGTTGCTCTGAATCGAAATACTATTACTAAAATTCATCCTCTTGTCAAATGTGGGGTCTCAGAGCTCCACAACCTTCGAGTATTTTAGTGAGTTTCTTCTCCAACCTTTTACTTTCCAAAATTTCACTACAACATGCAACACTGAGTTTTTCTTGGTTTCAATTTTTTTATTTGATTGTATGTTGAAATACCCAGGGTTTTTTATTGTTAGGTTTTTCTTAAAAAAAAACAAAAAAAAAATTCAGTCTGACTTTTGCAGACTTTGTGTTTAATTCTGTTGTAATTGGCGATTTACTATTCTCGTATCCTACTGAATTATACTCTTAGTTAATGTTGAAAGATTGGTACAAATTATCCCCTCCGGTGCTAAAGTTGGAAGTTTTCCTACTTCTAAATGACCACACAATTTATAAATGAAGATTAGTTATTTTCTTAATCTCTTGTGAAGGTAAGACCACAAACTCAAAATGGTCTTAAATTCAAGAATAATGAGTTCTTGCTGAAATAGTTTTTGGTGATATGGTTTGTTAAGTACGAGAAGTAGTGTTTTTTGTTTTTAGTATGGAACTTTTTTGTACTCCTGAATTCATGATACTAGTTGTGTAATTTTACTAAAAGAATCCTATTTGTACCAAGTATATTTGGATTTTTTAAATTAAACCATTGTGTCATCCACACATGCTTTCAACTCCCGTGGTCATGGAGTTTAGCATAGACCCCTACTTTTTTATTGAGTAGAGAAAAATATTGCACAAGGAGGGTGACATATAACCAAAACCTCCAAGCATAAAACAAAATATTGGGTACATGAAAAGAACCTAAGGAGATCCAAATGGTCTCTACTTATACTCGATAGCCATACAACAATAATTAAATAAAGTCAGTCTCCCCCAAAACAGGATGAAGGACTGAGACACGGGGAGAACAGTTCTAGAGAGGGCCAAGAAATCAGGCTTTGTTCACTAATAAACTTAAGTAGATGACTAATGAACAAAATCTCGCATACACGTAAAAGTATTTTTTATAACCTTATGTCGTAGGGTTGGACCTTGAGTCTTGTCCACCCTGCAGTGGCCAAGAGCTTCCCTCGAGAGATAACCAGGATTAAATATCATCCTATCATAGACGATATGACTCCACTTGGATTAAACATCGGCAGCTTCACTGTAGCAATTTTGAAATCTAAGAAGTTGGTGATGCTAAGGAGCAGAATATCGTTAATGTAGTCTTCAAGGTGCCATGGGGGCTTATCATACCATGAAGCATATCGATCACCAACAAGAATCACTCTGTCATAGCCAATTTCATAAAACCGTTTTAGACCAATTAATGTCGCTGATGCTTCAGTCATATTATTGGTAACAATTCCAAGCCATCTTGCAGCATAGTTAGAATTAGAACTTCTCTGTAGGTTTGTTTTGGTATTTTTTGAGTTTTATTTTGATAAAGTTGGAGATTTATGACTTCTTATGTGGCTATAAGTGCAGCCATTTGGCGTCCATGATTTTAAGGCTCCTATTTTTAATTCATCTAGAACACTTTTGTTGAACTTTTTACTATTGGTGACAATTTACTTCTCATAAGCAAAGGTTAATACCCTTTGCTAAAATAAGAAATTTACCGTGAAAGAACTCGAACAAAAATGAATTGATACCGGTCGAATTTTCTTTTTGAAGAATTGCTATTAGCTCAAAAATGTGATGTCCAGCTTCCAACATCACCCAATTCAGGAGAAAGACCTTTAATTTGAAACAGATAAAGTTAGTAAAAATTTACTCCAAACATTAACTTGTTTTGTTTATATGAGTGTGTGGTAGTATATAGCTAACCCAATATTTCAGCAAATTATACTTTTTGTTACTGTGCATTGTGTTGGTTCTACTTTCTAGCTGTGCATTGTGCTGATTGATAACAATTTTCAAGATAGATTTCATAGTCATGCCATGTTTATTGTCAAAGCATAGGAAGCAATGAAGAGAAAGAATAAGGATAGAGGAGCTGCCATTTAATTCTTCTCTGAGTTTCCTTCAATTTATCCTACCTTTTCTAACTTTTTTGAATGCTATGGGGTGGTAAATTGAATATTAATGTTTCTCCTTATTCTTAGCTTTAGTTTATTCCCAGTAACATGAACATTGTACATATTATTGCATATTATATACGCAGCTTTTGTTATAAAAATGTTAAAGGGTGATAAGAGAAAAGGTACCTATAGTTTTGATAACCATAGTTTACTCTTCTTTTTGCTCTTGAAGTAAAAAAAAAAAAAAATTATTTCTGTTCAGCAAATCTTAAATTAATGTAATAACCAATTACTATAACACTAGTTTCAGAAAGATATATCATTATTAAGTCTGAGTTGTTTATTATTCAACCACACACATTCAGTTTGACTAATAGCAGGAATGAAAATGGAATACTTCACATTCCCCTTGATCAATACCAGGAACGAAAATGGAATAGTTTTTGTTATTAAATATACCAAACTATGTATTTTCCTTGTGATTCTGTTTATTGTTTCATTAGTTTTAGTTTCTATGTGATGTCCAGCTTCCAACATCACCCAATTCAGGATAATGACCTTTAATTTGAAACAGATAAAGTTAGTAAAAATTTACTCCAAACATTAACTTGTTTTGTTTATATGTGTGTGTGGTAGTATATAGCTAACCCAATATTTCAGCAAATTATACTTTTTGTTACTGTGCATTGTGTTGGTTCTACTTTCTAGCTGTGCATTGTGCTGATTGATAACAATTTTCAAGATAGATTTCATAGTCATGCCATGTTTATTGTCAAAGCATAGGAAGCAATGAAGAGAAAGAATAAGGATAGAGGAGCTGCCATTTAATTCTTCTCTGAGTTTCCTTCAATTTATCCTACCTTTTCTAACTTTTTTGAATGCTATGGGGTGGTAAATTGAATATTAATGTTTCTCCTTATTCTTAGCTTTAGTTTATTCCCAGTAACATGACCATTGTACATATTATTGGATATTATATACGCAGCTTTTGTTATAAAAATGTTAAAGGGTGATAAGAGAAAAGGTACCTATAGTTTTGATAACCATAGTTTACTCTTCTTTTTGCTCTTGAAGTAAAAAAAAAAAATTATTTCTGTTCAGCAAATCTTAAATTAATGTAATAACCAATTACTATAACACTAGTTTCAGAAAGATATATCATTATTAAGTCTAAGTTGTTTATTATTCAACCACACACATTCAGTTTGACTAATAGCAGGAATGAAAATGGAATACTTCACATTCCGCTTGATCAATACCAGGAACGAAAATGGAATAGTTTTTGTTATTAAATATGCCAAATTATGTATTTTCCTTGTGATTCTGTTTATTGTTTCATTAGTTTTAGTTTCTCAACATTCTCAGCTTCATGCAACGGAACACACTCAACTTCTTGCGGCTCAATACACATAGCTCCTTGCGGTTTTCCCCTTATATTTCAGGTAAATTATTTGTCATAAAGGGAAGTTTTATGCATTTTAATTATATTGTTAATTGAATTTCTAAAACATTCAGTTTCACATAATGACTTTATTCCTTCATTGCATTTGTGTTGCTCCATACCTCTGCGAGGATAGATCTTGTATTGGGTTATAGAAAAGAAGTTTTGTGCAACAGGAAGTATGAATTCTTGCGAGCTCACAACCACAAGCCGATATTGGTTTGACTCTATTGGTCTCATAAAACTAGACGAATCTAAATAATGTAGCTATCACCTCTCGGCTACAGCTCATTAATTAGTGATCTGTTATCTCCCTCATTTCATTGTCTGTCACACCCCAACCTTACTAGGGTGTGATGGGCACCCGACCCCATATTGGGAGCCGAGCGAACCCGCTGACTCTTATTACATACTTAACTTCTTTAAACTCTTACATCAATAAGAAGTGGAAAACATAGTAAAGCTTTCAGAATTTTTTTCTTTTCTTTGTACTCAATTCAAACAAAATCTGTGGCCATGTGGGATCTGTAACATAAAATATAAAGACACATCGGCTGGTGAAGCCGCTTTCAAGACTGACAAACTACACCCACGACTCTGTCTGCAAAGTCTCTAACTTCGAACAAGACATCATAGCATAATACTCTGACCCGGCAACTCTCCAGGGGCAATTGGAGCTTGCCAATTTCTCTGGAACATCTTCTATAATGGCTTCTACTCATCTGGGTGTACCTGCGCGGCATGAAACGCAGCCCCCGAAGAAAGGGGGTCAGTACGAGCAATATACTGAGTATGTAAGGCATGAATAGTAACATAGTAAGAGATGTAATTATGAATAATAACAGAATGGAAATATAGAGCATATCATGAGGTAAAGAGTAACCTGTACATCTGAGTGCCTCTTAGAGCGGATGCCATGCATGCTTAGCTTTTTTTGAAAAATATTTCTTGTTCATATACATAGAAAATAGAACATATCATAGCGCCGAACAACATCGGCTCCCCCCCACATATGTCCTGCGTCCGGGCATATTAACCGATGTGGGATTTGCCTGAACCAAGTGGGATTTGCCTAAACCAATGTGGGATTTGCCTGAACCAAGTGGGATTTGCCTAAACCAAAGTGGGATTTGCCTAAGGCAAGCCTTATACTCACCCCCCACTCTGGGACTCAGTGTTCTTGCTGAGGTTTGCCCCACCATTGGGTTTGCTCTACCATTGGGTTTGCCCCACCACCGGCTCCGATACCAACTGATCAGGTGGTTACGCGTATATAACGCTCTGGCCCTTTCCCATATTCCCCATATACATATACATATATCATATAAGCAGCATGCAGGAGAGCCCAAAGAAAGTCATGTATCTATCGGAGTGACGTAAGGTCGGTAACCTCCGATTATATTATGGAATAATCATCGTGGCCTTATCTCACCTTGAAGAAACAATTATTATAAGGTGAGACTATCAACGAATAACAACGTTAAGTGAACATAGAGTAAGATCATAACCACGTTTCGAGTCAATCCGAGTTAGTATAAGAAAGTTATGGACATTGCCCCTTGCGAAAAAAACCTTTAAACATAAAATCATTTTCATCATAGCCATCGTAGACATATTTTCATCCTTGACATCATCATTGTCATTGTAAAACATATCCATCGTTGTTGCCATAAGAGCTTACAAAATCATAACCCTCTATCTTGGAAAAATATGGACACTTTGGAAAACATTTACGGGTTATCGGGAAAAGAAATCATGCCTTGAAATCATAAACGTCTAACTTTTGGAAATAAGGAAGATATGGAAACATTTATGAAGCCATAACATCGGAATCATGCCTTTGAAAGAAAGGGACGAGCCTTAACATACCTGCTTCACGTCCTATTAGCTACGCTTAATTGTCCAAGCTCGCTATCGCTAGTCTACATTCAAGAAGATTGACGCAATCATTAGATTCATCACCATATACTTGTCTTAATCTTTCAAGTAAATTCACTTATGATCTGCCGAAATTTCGGCAGCTTCTCCCCTGTACATACACCATCCCCGAGAATCTAACTCGGCCCAAATCATCAATCAACAATCCGAGAATTCAACTTGGCCAAACTATCAACAACAATATCATCAATCATACCAACAACATCAACAATCAATTCAAGACGCATTCTAACATTAACGACCTTTGTCATACAATTCAACGACATTTCATTTATATTCAATTCAATTCACATAATATTCAAAACGACTCAGTCAACATACTACTTCACCCGAAACCTTCCAATTCCAACAAGAACAATAACAACCTATTTCCTTCTTTCAAATTCAATCACAACAACCCAACTTACAATCATCCAAACAAATGTCTCACTTCCAAATTCATGAATTCCACCAACATTTTACATTAACAACTTCATTCATACAAATATAAGAATTCATGCTAGTGTCACATTAACTTTCACAACGACACCACAACGATTACAACTTCATTTCAAGCCATTAAATCCTCATTTTACATCATGGAATCTACAACACAACAATCAAACTACTAAATAAAATCAATTCATTTGTTCTACACAATGCAACTATATTCGGCCGACACCCCAACATACCAAATTCATGATTTTCATCCATTTCTACATGCTACAACACTCACAAATCATCCATAAAACATGGGAAGGGAGATTGAATACATACCTTCTTCACTTAACTCCTTCATTCGGCTAAGCTTATGAATTGCCCAAATGAATGCTTTGCTTGTTCCAACAACTACTCCATGTTAATAAGGGCCTTCCATTTAGTAGAAAAGCTAGAAGAAATGATTTTTCTTGATCAATTTCCATGGCCTCAATTTTTTGAGGCATGGCCGAACCTACTATATTTCTCTTTTTTTTTTCTTTTTCTTTCCAAGTTACATGTCTTGCTATGTAAGCCTTGTCCATATTTATAATTACGCCCAACAAATAGAAGAGTGAACATATGTCCCTTCTCTATTTTTCTTGAAGTTTCTTAAAAATAATCAAATATGCCAACTTGTCTTGCTCGGTAAGCTTAGTCCATATATATTTATAATTAGCCCCCATTTAATAAAATGGCATGTGCCACACGGCCAACATGGCCCCTCCAAGAACCTTCCCGAATATTTTGTGAAATTCCCATTTTGCCCCTAGCCTTCCGTAATATTACCATGGGCCATTTTGTGAATTTCCCTTTTTGCCCTTAGCCTCTCTCAATATTTCCATGCTAATAATATTCATAAATAATATCCATAACCAACTTGTTCATTAGAATAATTTTGGAAAATGGCATTGCCCTTAACTTACCACGACTACCTTGAAATTTCCGAGCGTACAAAATACGGGATATAACATCCTCCCCCCCTTTAGAACATTCGTCCTCGAATGTTCAACTGATCTTATGGGGTGTCATAATACTTCGGGAGGGTCTCTTTTATAGTTGTTCTTCTCTTTATGCCCATTCCTTATCTTTCACCCTATTTTCCTTATACTCGAACTCCTCGGCCTTTCCATGAGTGCTCATTCCACGTCATGGTTTTCCTTTTCTGGTACTTGAAAATATTGTGATTCCCTTTTTGGCCTAATATAATATGGTCTCCCCCCTTTAAGGGGCTCTTTATATGCCAAGAGTCCTTTAGTGAAGTCTTCGTTTATACCTTATTCCTCGTCTTTCTTTCCAACTCCGTGCATATCATATCGAAACTTCTTATCCTAAGTTTTCCTTTTACTTTCTGCCTATGTCATCATTTTATCCACATTTCCATACCCTTCCATCCACTATTCGTCCCTTCACTTGCTTAGTTCACTTGCTCGTAATTCTTCTTTAACTGCGCGTTTGTGTCGTAGCTGTGCGTCCATATTTCTCAAGCGTTCCGCTACTTTTGTTCCTAGCACAGAATCCTTACAATTCTTCACTCTCCCTATCCTTGTTCGTCGAACCTTTAACTATATCAATATAGCTACACATCTATTCTTTTATATATCCTTCACCTTAACATCATCGCAAGGCCTAAGCATTCTTTCTCTTACTTCACATCCCCCTATCCTAGTCACTATTCCTTTAGCCCCACTTATTGAAATCGGTTCTCGAACCTCACACCTTCCTCTTTTGTTCTATATTACCCTACTTTATCCTTTTCGCGTGCCTACCTTTGAATCTTTTACTCGTGCCTTGCCGGTAGTTTCTCTTGAGGGCTTCACTCACTGAGGTTTCTTACCTTTTACCCTTTTTCTGACATTTTGATCTCCTTGCCTTCCATTTACTCACTCACTTTCTTTTCCAAATATTGGTGTATTAGGATTTTCCAACCTTATCCTGTAGTGAAAATGACATCAATTTACCTTGTAACACTTGTATCATTTATTTCTGTTGTCACTTGAACTTCGGTACCCTTACTCTATTGCTGCCTTCCTTACCGTAGCGCCGGTTGCTGGGACACACATGTCCACCAATACAATCATATGTGGAATATCCTACGCATTCGTACATATGTACGTATAGTTACTATTACTTGCCCACAAAATACTTCCAAACGCTATTCAAGCCTATCCTAATTCCAGAGCTGTGACACACTTTCTTTCTCTTCACCGGTCTAGTCTGCCTCGTCCTACGCGTCCTCTTATGGTCTCCAACCATTCCGTATACTCTAGTTTCCCTTTGGCTACTCTAGCTTCTCACTTGTCTCTTATGTCTAAATCTATAGGACTTTTAGTTCACTTCCCAGGGGGTCACCCATCCTAAAATTTCTCTCACCCCAGCACGCTTAACCCCGAAACTTCGATGGAATCCAGTGCCCTAAATGCTGATATAATCGGGTCCACTTCCTCACATGACCTCCATCATATAATCTGGAGCATGTCGAAGTCTTACAGATTCTGAGACATTCTCGTAACACGTCTTTCCCTTTAGAACTACTAATTTACCCTTTTCGATCCTCAATATTTACCTTTCACTTATGTGCATAACTACCTTTCGTCCTAGATTCCTAGATTCCTGATGGTAACAAGTATACCTTCGTCGCCGTTACTTGTAAGTACTCGGGTATCAGTCTATTCGGATTCCCACTCACCATTCTTGTATAACAATCTATAGCAAAACTGATTGTCGACTTTCTCTAAATCCTCCAACAGACCTTGCTCCTACTAAACCTCGAATATTATCCATTTTAATCCTCTGGACTGCTGATCGTTTTTCTCACACTTATCTTTCACGCCATCCCACTTATTGTCTGTTTACGATATTTCCTTCCCACGTTTGTTCCTGTTAGGCATACCCAACAATTTTGGCAGAATCTCCTTCACCATTCTTACTATTCAAAATCTGTACGTAGCAAATATCGACAATACCTCACAGAACATACGGCTATATGACACATTCCAGCAATCCAGTGCTTCCAGTTTTCAGATGACAGAACAAATTTATCAAGACTTCTATAACTTTCCATATCATCCTTTACCTTCTCCGTCGTATGTAAGGCTTATATAAAGACTCTCATTTCCTATGACTTGGCTCTATCGCACGATCTAAGACAGAAAGAAGGTCAACAATCCCTAGATGCCCCGCAGCCTCCTGTTTATAAATGTGGCCGGCTTCACACCCATAAACAGGACTCTACTGGACACGACTTTGCAGACAACCCCTAGGACAAACCTGCTCTGATACCACTTTGTCACACCCCAACCTTACTAGGGTGTGATGGGCACCCGACCCCATATTCGAAGCCGAGCGAACCCGCTGACTCTTATTACATACTTAACCCCTTTAAACTCTTACATCAATAAGAAGTGAAAAACATAGTAAAGCTTTCAGAATTTTTTTCTTTTCTTTGTACTCAATTCAAACAAAATCTGTGGCCATGTGGGATCTGTAACATAAAATATAAAGACACATCGGCTGGTGAAGCCGCTTTCAAGACTGACAAACTACACCCACGACTCTAACTTCGAACAAGACATCATAGCATAATACTCTGACCCGGCAATTCTCCAGGGGCAATTGGAGCTTGCCAATTTCTCTGGACATCTTCTATAATGGCTTCTACTCATCTGGGTGTACTTGTGCGGCATGAAACGCAGCCCCCGAAGAAAGGGGGTCAGTACGAGCAATGTACTGAGTATGTAAGGCATGAATAGTAACATAGTAAGGGATGTAATTATGAATAATAACAGAATGGAAATATAGAGCATATCATGAGGTAAAGAGTAACCTGTACATCTGAGTGCCTCTTAGGGCGGATGCCATGCCTTAGCTTTCTTTGAAAAACATTTCTTGTTCATATACATAGAAAATAGAACATATCATAGCGCCGAACAACGTCGGCTCCCCCCCACATATGTCCTGCGTCCGGGCATATTAACCGATGTGGGATTTGCCTGAACTAATGTGGGATTTGCCTAAGGCAAGCCTTATACTCACCCCCCACTCTGGGACTCAGCGTTCTTGCTGAGGTTTGCCCCACCATTGGGTTTGCCCCACCACCGGCTCCGATACCAACTGATCAGGTGGTTACGCGTATATAACGCTCTGGCCCTTTCCCATATTCCCCATATACAAATACATATATCATATAAGCAGCATGCAGGAGAGCCCAAAGAAAGTCATGTATCTATCGGAGTGACGTAAGGTCGGTAGCCTCCGATTATATTATGGAATAATCATCGTGACCTTATCTCACCTTGAAGGAACAATTATTATAAGGTGAGACTATCAACGAATAACAACGTTAAGTGAACATAGAGTAAGATCATAACCACGTTTCGAGTCAATCCGAGATAGTATAAGAAAGTTATGGACATTGCCCCTTGCAAAAAAAACCTTTAAACATAAAATCATTTTCATCATAGCCATCGTAGACATATTCTCATCCTTGACATCATCATTGTCATTGTAAAACATATCCATCGTTGTTGCCATAAGAGCTTACAAAATCATAAACCTCTATCTTGGAAAAATATGGACACTTTGGAAAACATATACGGGTTATCGGGAAAAGAAATCATGCCTTGAAATCATAAACGTCTAATTTTTGGAAATAAGGAAGATATGGAAACATTTATGAAGCCATAACATCAGAATCATGCATTTGAAAGAAAGGGACGAGCCTTAACATACCTGCTCCACGTCCTATTAACTACGCTTAATTGTCCAAGCTCGCTATCGCTAGTCTACATTCAAGAAGATTGACGCAATCATTAGATTCATCACCATATACTTGTCTTAATCTTTCAAGTAAATTCACTTATGATCTGCCGAAATTTCGGCAGCATCTCCCCTGTACATACACCATCCCCGAGAATCTAACTCGGCCCAAATCATCAATCAACAATCCGAGAATTCTACTCGGCAAAACTATCAACAACAATATCATCAATCATACCAACAACATCAACAATCAATTCAAGTCGCATTCTAACATTAACGACCTTTGTCATACAATTCAACGACATTTCATTTATATTCAATTCAATTCACATAATATTCAAAACGACTCAATCAACATACTACTTCACCCGAAACCTTCCAATTCCAACAAGAACAGTAACAACCTATTTCCTTCTTTCAAATTCAATCACAACAACCCAACTTACAATCTTCCAAACAAATGTCTCACTTCCAAATTCATGAATTCCACCAACATTTTACATTAACAACTTCATTCATACAAATATAAGAATTCATGCTAGTGTCACATTAACTTTCACAACGACACCACAACGATTACAACTTCATTTCAAGCCATTAAATCCTCATTTTACATCATGGAATCTACAACACAACAATCAAACTACTAAATAAAATCAATTCATTTGTTCTACACAATGCAACTATATTCAGCCGACACCCCAACATACCAAATTCATGATTTTCATCCATTTCTACATGCTACAACACTCACAAATCATCCATAAAACATGGGAAGGGAGATTGAATACATACCTTCTTCACTTAACTCCTTCATTCGGCTAAGCTTATGAATTGCCCAAATGAATGCTTTTCTTGTTCCAACAACTACTCCATGTTAATAAGGGCCTTCCATTTAGTAGAAAATCTAGAAGAAATGATTTTTCTTGATCAATTTCCACGGCCACAATTTTTTGAGCCATGGCCGAACCTACTATATTTCTCTCTTTTTTTTTTCTTTCCAAGTTACATGTCTTGCTATGTAAGCCTTGTCCATATTTATAATTACTCCCAACAAATAGAAGAGTGGACACATGTCCCTTCTCTATTTTTCTTGAAGTTTCTTAAAAATAATCAAATATGCCAACTTGTCTTGCTAGGTAAGCTTAGTCCATATATATTTATAATTAGCCCCCATTTAATAAAATGGCATGTGCCACACGGCCAATTTTGGAAAATGGTATTGCCCTTAACTTACCACGACTACCTTGAAATTTCCGAGCGTACAAAATACGGGATATAACATTGTCATTGTAGTAAATATCGGTAGTGTCTTAGCTGCCTTCAATCCAGTGCATGAAAAGTAGCTACATGCTTGGGATGTTAAGTATTTTGCTCAAGGATTATGTAAACAATATGCTATGCCTTATATATCATGGCTATGCTACCAATGAGATGTTAATTCTTTTTTTTTTTGTGGTCAAGTCTTTTATCTTTACCTTATTATCTATTTGTCCATTAAAATTGGATGGAAAAGATCATGTGTTGAGGACCGTATTTATGGTCCATAAGTACTTTCAGGGACTTGATTATTCCTGATTTTGGTTTAGGAGTTGTTCTAGGATCAGTTTTTATCTAGGACCAGTTTTGTGTCCTAAATGATTTTTTAGATCTAGTACAACTTGGTCCTTAAAAGTCTATAGCCAGGAAAACACATTACCATCTTCATGTAGGGACTATAAATATGGTCGTTGCAGTCGTTTTGGGGACCAGATTTAAGCCAGTCGCAAAAGAGTTTTAGGGACCAGTTAAAGTATCTCATCGTAGTTGACTTTTAGCGGCGGAGCCTATAGCGATGGGTGGCGACCAGATTTTTTTCGTCTCTATTGACCTTTAAGGACCAGAAACCCACTTTTTAGGACCAGATTTCTCGTCCTTAAAGGCCATTTTTCTTGTAGTGTTCTGAACTTGCTCTCATTGATTCATTTGACTTCCAATCCTTGTGGAACCTTCTTGGCACTTATATAACACTTCATTAACCATCTAAGGAGCCCTATAGATCCTTCTTAAGACATTTCTAAATAAACATTAGCTCGATTGATGTGAAATCTTCCCAAACACAACTTACATTTCACTTCCTTCGACGAATTTACTTCCACCGAGTCATGCGAATTCAAAATCTTGTAGTATGCACATAAAGCTATCAAATACACCCCTTATCTTCATAAGGACTTCGTGTTTACCTTAACCTTGCGTTAGTCTATTTACAGCGCAACAACTCAAAATTCCCAAGACGTAACACCTTAGTACAACTTTCCACCTTCAGACAGATGGCTAGTCTGAGTGGACGATTCAGGTCCTAGAAGATACGCTCCAAGCTTGTGTGATTGATTTCGCTGGTCATTGGGACTAGTTCTTACCATAGGCAGAGTTTGCGTATAATAATAGTTACCACTCGAGCATTGATATAGCTCCGTTTGAGGCTCTTTATGAGAGGAGATATAGATATCCTATTGGGTGGTTTGATGCGTTTGAGGTAAGGCCATGGGGTACTCACTGACCTTTTGAGAGAGTCCTTACAATAAGTCTAGGTGATTAAGGAAAAGCTCTTGGCGGCTAAGAGTAGACAAAAAGAATAGGCAGATCGAAAGGTCCGAGCTCTTGAACTCATGGTTGGAGAACAGGTTTTGTTAAAAGTATCACCCATGAAGGGTGTGATGAGGTTTGGGAAGAAAGGTATGCTTAGTCCTAGATTCGTTGGTCCGTTTGAGATTCTTAGTCGTATGGGCGATGTAGCCTATGAGTTGGCTTAGCCTCCAGGGTTCTCAGGTGTTCATTCGGTTTTTCATGTCTCCATATTGAAGAGATATCATAGTGATGGTTCATTTATCATTCATTGGGATTCCTTCTTGTTCGATGAGAATTTTTCTTATGAGGAAGAGCCTACTGCTATTCTAGATAGGGAGGTTCGTAGGCTGAGGTCGAAAGAGATAGCGTCCGTGAAAGTTCAGTGGAAGAATTGTCCAGTTGAGGAAGCTACTTGGGAGACTGAATTCGATAAGTATACCCAAATTTTTTTCGAATCAGGTACCTTTTCCCTTGTTTCCCTTCCTTGTCCATTTAGGGACGAACGGTTTAATTGGTATCTGATGTTATGACCCGCTAGGTCGTTATGGGGGCTTTGATCATTTGACCCTTGCTAGTACCTTCCTGATAATAGAAATGAGCTTAATGAGAAATCAAAAAATTAGGAGACTAAAATCTAAAAATTATGTTTGTTATTATTGTGCATTGTCTGAAACTCGTCTTCATTTTTGTTAGGGGGTGACATAGTAATTTAGACATTCGTTGGGAACTCCGAGGCCACAGGTGAGTCCGTAGCATGTTTTTATATATATGTGCATGTTTGGTTTGCGTTTGTGGGGCCTCGAATTGGTGTTGGGATTTTGGGTGAAAACTAGAGTTCATTGGTCAACATAGGTAGCTGCTGCGGTGGTAGTGCTGCAGTAGCGAGTCCGCCGCCGTGGGGCTCCGATATTAAATGAGTTCCACCATAGCGGGACCATTCCAACTATAGCAGGACCGCCGTAGCAAAGGTCGACGGGAGGCAGAAACAGTGTTTTATATTTCATATTCCGAACCCTTTCCCCACATAACACAAAAAACAGTTCCCAAGAACATTAAGGCGATTTTTCTAAGGCTAGGGCACCATTCTTCATCAAGGTACGTCTCAAACTTTATCTTCATTCATTCCATTGTCATTCTTAAGTTCCTATATGAATTAAGGGTCCTCTAATGGTGAATGAAAGATTAGAACCCTAGAAGTAGTAAACCCTTGAATAATGAATGGGTATTGATTTTATTGTTGTTTAATCACCTAGAAGTGTAGATTATCACTTCCTAGGTTGAGAACTTGATCGTTAATGGTGGGAATTGTTGATTGAGACTTAGGGTTCAAATAAAAATTTAAGCTTTAGCCTAAAAATGGATTGAAAAGGGATGAATGGATTAGAAAACCCATGAATTGATAGAGCATGATGGTTGGGTTCTCTTTCCCAAGTTATTATTTTGTTGAGTAGATAATTCAATACCCACTTAGCGTTATGATTTCCATACTTTGAACGTTGAACGTTCCAAAGCTTTCCGAAAAAGGAAGGTTTTTGTAGAATAATTGCATTGTTCCAGTTCGGCTTTGAGGTAGGTTACAATTTACTTGAGTTAGACTTTGGTTAGTTGATTGTATATGTAATGAAGTTGATAGGAGAAAATATGATTTGGTTGGTATGAACTCTGATTATGTGGGCTTCTTGCAATTTCTTCAATTACCAAAACATTGAGATGGAAGTGTTGTGTTTTAAAAAAGGAGTCAATATATACTCTTCTTGTTGATTGAAATAAGTGCATATTCATGATGTGTTGAGTGAATTTATCTTAGTCTTGTTATGACTTGTGGCATGGTGCCTTGTATTCATTGATATTGATATTATTGACTATCATGTTCCATATTGACTGTTGGACTGGAAATGTGTTGAGATTTATGTTGCGATAAGATATAGAGATATAAATAAGCATATAAAGGCACATTTGACAGGGGGTGAGGATGTGGCCTAGTTATGGGCTCGTGATCCGAAGTCAGTTCCGGAGAGAGTGGTACATGGACACCATGAGTCCCCTTCAGGTTATGACTATTTGGGGAAAACAATACCATTTAGCATGTGTGTACACGGTCAAGATACTTTTAGTATTTTATTGCATTGAAATTTGACTCATGTTACTTCTGTTATTTGCTGATGACTGAACTTATATCCACTCGGTGATTGATTGATAGTTGGATTTATCTTATCCCTGTATTGGCTGATTTATGTTGGTGACATTATTTGGTTATATGTTGTTGTGCCTATCTACCTATATTATTGATTTTATTAAATATGCATGATACTAATATTTGTCGGCCTATGATATCTACCGGTACATAGTGTTTGTACTGATACTACCTAGCTGCACTTTTTATTTGAGTGCAGATTGTGTTCCAGAGACATCTTCCAGACCTCACCTCTAGTGTGAGGCCAGTTCCCGATCAAATCCAAGGGTGAGCTCCTATCCATGCCATGCCGCCTGAAGATCTCTCTTGTTGATGTCTATTTTCATTCCAGACATTGTTTGCGTTTATAGATGTCACGACCCAAACTAAAGGGCCACGACGGGCACCTGACCGTACTAGTCAAGTACCATCTGACATACATCTGTGATGACAACATAAACATAGGTGGGCCGATTGGGCCATCATATAACTCTCAACAAACTCATAAGAAACATGTATGTATCAACTGTTCTGAAAGACTCATCTGTGAAAATATTGAACATATTGTTTGAGCCGGTAAGGCTAGCATAACCAACTGGGATGACCTATGAAATCTCAAGTCTGGACATCATCTGACTGTATATAACTGTCTACATGCCTCTACTGGATAACATAACACAACGTGGCTGGGACAAGGCCCCGCCATAGCCATACGTATGTGCGTACATATCTATATATACGTAAGACCATCCTGACTCCTGGCATTTTCGGAACAAATGGAGTGCACCAACTTCATCCGCTGAGCTGACATCCTAATAGATGGATCACCAACTTCTGTCTGCAGACCTGCGGGCATGAAACGCAAACCCCCAAGCAATAGGGGAGTCAATATGAATATTGTACTGAGTATGTAAGACATGAAAATAGCATATACACAAGAATCATAAAAAGAATCTATGACATGAGAGTCAATCTATAAATCTGAATGTATCTGTATAACTGTATATCTGAAGTGGCTGTATAACTCTATATAACTGAAAGTGCCTCTGAGGGCGTATAATATGCATGCTTCCTTTCAAAAATCATATACATATAACATAACTGTTGGTACTGAGGAACGTACAGCCCGATCCATAAATGTCAGTGTTGCGGAACGTGCAGCCCGATCCATATATCATACCATCTTGCGTTCGGGGTATCATCATAATCTATCCACTGCAGTGGTGTGCACATCTACGTGCCTGCCCGGCCGACTATAGCGCGGCGCGGTGTGAGAAAATAACTGTCCATATATATATATATATATAAATGCATGAAGGACTTATAAAGATAACATCTGAGCCTTTCGAAGTGACATGGAGTCGGTAACCTCTGATTATCACTATGGATCTAATATCATCGACATCTCTTACCTCTACTGGATCAATGATCATGAAGTCAATTCAAAGAATCGTAAGCATGAAACAATATCATTATCAAGAGTCCAAAGAAACATAAGCTTTCTAGCTTTCTAAGAATGGAATCGTTATGGATAACGCTCGTTTGTTCATTCGTTCATTCTCATATGATTCATGCCAAAAAGAATAAAAGGGATAGCCTTAACAAAGCTGGATAATCTCCTTCTCAATCCACAACAAAGCTTACCATATTCCTCTTGTGTCTACAACAAGTGAAATGATATCGTCATCAACAAACAGTGTCGCAACTATTCTACTTTGCTAATCTTATAACCTACGGAAAATCGGGCAGCACCTCCCCTATTTATACTACATCCCAAAGACCACTAAGGGTCATCAAACAGCCCAACAACAACAATACAATTCAATATAAGCTTTCCGATTACTTCAACAACCATATTGAGCAGCAAGCTCGACTTACGATTACAAAATAAAATTCGAATCCCATTTCTTTTCCATGAATCAGTCTACAAAATTTATAACATCACACTTATGCTTTCCATATTTTTTTCAGCCGAAACCATCATAAAAACAACCTTCAAAACGGCCCACACACCTAACATTTCAATCTTCACTTTCAATCCCTAGTTTTTGATATTTCTTCTATCAATCCATTTGATAAACATGTATAATGAATAAAAACAGAAACTATATCATAATCATGTTATATTCCATAATTTTCACCCATCACAAATCATATTCATCACATCAAAATAGCCCAACGAAACAGTAGCCATATCTTAGGCTATTTCAATGCTATCTTGTAGTATTTTGCTATAAACAATCTCACCAACATGGAATTAAGCTTAAGCACAACCAAAGGGATGTTAAAATTACCTTATACAGTAAATACCATTTGAAATCTGCTACTGATTCAACTTCTAATCACCCTTAAACACAACACAACCCTATAGAGGTGTTCTTCCTCACCAAGGTTAACTTTTGAGGTTGAATTTGGATATAATCACTTGAATTTTCTCTTGGGACTTCATGAATCTGTTTAAGAGGGTTTGAGGGGTGTGGATACGAAGTTTGGCCTTCAAATGATAAAAAATGAGCCTTATAGCTCTTTTAAAACGTTATAAGGTCGGCCACCGCCTCAATTGGGGCCCCAAACTAGCTGCTTGCTCAGTCTCGCAAAAACGTGAATATCTCTCTATTCCAACGTCATATGGACGAACGGTTTAATGCATTAGAAACTAGACTCGTAGAACGTAAATTTGATAGGTGGATCACCCCGTAACTCCAAGTATATTGGGAGAAAAGCTCGGTGACATTAGACCCAAATTTCAGCAAAATTTATGAAAGTAACTTGCGATACGTTTCGCCAACTTTTATTTTGCAACTTGCTTGACTTCAAAACTTAAGATACGAATGTTATATGATTCAAGTACCTCAAAACATGACCTCTTTAGTATATTAAGCACTCCTAGTTTGACCCCGAAGTGCAGGTTATAACATTCTCAAACTTGTCGACTTTCTACGAAACTTATTCTTTCCGATTCATTTGGCGTCCAACCTTCCCAACACTTATCAAACTTGATTATAAACTCTCATATACATAGGATGATCATGTAGAATCTCTTATGACCTCGACGAAATTTTTCTTTCTCAATTTACGTCGAGTAACTCATGACGAAACTCAACGTATAAAAGTACGAGGTGTAAAATAGACAACTATCTATTGTTTAGACAGTAGTATTTTTTAGTCCTTGTACGATGACTTTCGGGTCTTTGGGGTTGTAATTGTTAGATTTCCGCACTTCTATTTATTGTTGCCATGATTAGATAGTTTTATGATTTACTTCTGGTTATCGATTTATAATTGTTTTAAATGGTTTGATAATTGGTTAAAAGGGATGGTTCACCCACTAGGAGATTTAGTGTGGGTGTCACTCACAGCTATTTGGGTCGTGACAAAGTTAGTATCAGAGTCCTAGGTTCGTGGACCTTGTTATACAAGGACATGAAGGTAGAGTCTTGCGGATTGCTACAGAGACATCTGTACTTATCTTCGAGAGGCTACGGGACACTAGGAAAATTCAATTTGATTCTTTCTTTCATGCTACTAGATTCCAATTGGTATCTGGATGATTCAAATTGGTATTTGACTTTCTTTCTATTCTCTCACAGATGGTGAGGACTCGTGCGGCAGTAGCATCAAATGAGGTACTCGCACCGGCTGCTGGGGTCGTAGCTCATGGTGGAGGATAGGTCACTGGGACCGTAGTTCATAGTGGAGGCCAGGCCAGGGGCCGTGGCAGTGGTAGAGGCAGGGGAGCAGCAGTACCAGCCAGGGGCGAGGCTTCTGCTGCTGGTCAGGATCGCACTGAGTCCCCTGAGCCACAGGTAGTTCCAAATGAGGCAGCAGAGTTTGCAGCAGCACTAGCTCAGCCAGATATCATAGCTCCTCCAGTGTTGTCAGACATCATTATTTAAGTGTTGAACCTGCTGAACGGTTTGATAGAGGCATGTGTGTTACTAGCCGTTCCAGGTGCTCAGGGGGCCAAGATGGATGATCCGGCTCCGGGCGGAGTTCATGCTCTGGGTTACAGTATGTTGCAGTTGTGGCTCCTCGTTTGGATGAGGATCCAAGACTTGGGGCATTTCCTAGAATAGTGGGAGGTCTGGTGATGACCGGGGATGAGAATGATTTATTTTGGAGGTTCCCTAAGATGAAGCCTCCATAATTCTTTGGCACTGTGGTTGAGGATGCTTATGAGTTCATTATGGACTGTCATGAGAGGCTCTATAAAATGGGGGCAGTGGATAAGTATGGTGTAGAGTTTGTGACCTTCCAACTCTTATGTGATGCCAAGTTACGGTGGATGGCTTTTGTGGAGTGCAAGCCAGCGGGATCGCCCTAGTTGGCATGGACTCAGTTTTACCAAGTGTTCTTAGACAAGTATGTTTCTCGTACCTTGAGAGACTGGAGGCGTGATGAGTTCATTAATATTGAGCAGGGTAATCTTTCTGTGGCTGTATATGAGGCTCGGTTCCATTTGTTGTGTCGTTATGCCCTCTAACTTATGCCTACTGAGGAGGAGAGAGTTAGGAGATTTGTGAAAGGGTTGAATTCTGCTCTTCAGTTGTCAGCTATTCATCTTACAACATAAGGTGCTTCTTTTCAGGAAGTGGTGGATCATATTAGGACCGTCGAGGGTGTTAGGCAGGATGGTTACAATAAGTACGCGAAGAAGGAGGTCCAAAAAGGTGGTAGTTTCAGTGGGTTTTTCTCTAAGGACCGGAGTTCCCAGGTCTATTTGGGATGTCGTGTTCAGTCAGCCATGCAGGCTTCAGTTGGAGGCCCATTAGGGGCCAGTCAGCACTAGTCCAGTCAGCCAGGGTTTACAGGCCAGAACTCCAGATTATGGTGGTTATTCGGCTACGTCAGTCTCTGTTCAGCGTCTGACGCTAGACCAAAGATGCTTCAAGTGTGGTGAGATGGGGCATTTCAAGAGAAATTGTCCCTAACTTCGGCAAAGTGGCCAGGGTACTCAGTTTTAAGCTCCTAGAGCTCTATATCAGGTAGAGGGGGAGGATCTTATGGTGGAAACTGTGCTCAGATTGGGCGTGGCGGTCACACAGCTGGTAGGGGTGGCACCCGACCTAACAGAGGAGGGTTTCAGTCTGGTAGAGGTGGACATTAGCCCGACAGGGGCAGAGCTCAGACAGGGCAGGTTGATCGCAATGGTTCACAGGCTACTGTTGGACGAGTTCACTGTTATGCTTTTCCTGGCCGGTCGGATGCAGAGGGCTCTGATTCCGTCATCACAGGTAACATCTAAGTCTGTCACCGGATGGCTTTTGTATTGTTTGACCCGGGTTCTATATTTTCTTATGTGTCTACATATTTCTCTATGGGTCTTGATATGGTCTATGATTTGCTTGATGCCCCTATACATATATCTACTCCAGTTGGTAACTCTGTGGTTGTAGATAGAGTTTTTCGATCTTGTACTGTCACACTTATGGGGTATGACACCTGGGTTGATTTAGTGATTCTAGACATGGTAGATTTTGATGTAATCCTGTGTATGAGTTGGTTCCTTATCATGCATTTCTGGACTGTCATGTCAAGATAGTCACCATAGCTATGCCCGGGGTGCCTAGACTTGAGTGGAAAGGTAGCCTTAGTCCCTCCCCGAAGAAAATTATTTTCTTTGTTCGTGCAAAAACGCTAGTTGACAGAGGGTTCTTGGCTTATTTGGCGCACATTCGTGATACTAGTGTTGACGGTCAATCTCTTGAGTCAGTTCCGGTGGTACGTGGGTTTGCAGAGGTATTTCCCACAGACTTTCCAGGCATGCCACCAGATCATGATATTGAATTTTTGCATTGACTTAGAGCTAGGGACCCACTCTATTTCTAATCCGCCATATTGGATGATGCCCGCTGAGTTGAGAGAATTCAAAAAGCAGCTTCAGTATCTTCTTAGTAAGGGTTTTATCCGTCTGAGTGTCTCCCAGTAGGGTGCTCCTGTGCTTTTCGTGAAAAAGAAAGATGGGATATGCGGATATGCATTGATTACCGACAATTGAATAAAGTCACCATCCGAAATAAATACCCCATCCCTCGTATTGATGATTTACTTGATCAGCTTCAGGGGGCTTCGGTGTTTTCGAAAATCAATTTGAGATCAGGTTATCATTAGTTGAACATTCGGGCAGAGAATATTCCTAAGAAAGCTTTTCGGACTATATATGGGCATTATGAATTTCTTGTTATGTCTTTTGGGCTTACTAATACCCCAACTGCTTTTATGGATTTGATGAATAGCATTTTTAAGCCATACTTAGACTCTTTTGTGATAGTGTTTATTGATGACATTCTAGTTTATTCGAAGAGTAAAGAAGATCATGAAAGACACTTGAGGGTTGTTCTTGGGTTGCTGAGAGACAAGGAGTTGTATGCCAAGTTCTCTAAGTGTGAGTTTTGGTTTGTGTCTATGTCCTTCTTGGGGCATATGGTTTCGAAAGAAGGGATTATGGTTGATCCTAAGAAGATTAAGGTAGTGAGAGATTGGGCTAGGCCTACATCAGTGATAGTGATTCGCAGCTTTGTAGGGTTAGCCGGTTACTACCGTCGATTCGTGAAGGGGTTAGCTTCTATTTCTTCGCATTTGACCCGGTTGACTCAGAAAAAGGTACCTTTTTAGTGGTCTGATTAGTGTGAGGAGAGTTTCCAAAAGATAAAGACTTTATTGACTACGGCTCCTATTTTATCTTTGCCCGTGGAGGGCAAGGACATTGTCATTTATTGTAATGCTTCTCATTCTGGTTTGGGTACTTTTTTGATACAGGAAAAGAAGGTGATTGCTTATGCTTCGAGACAACTGATGGTACATGAAAAGAACTATCCTACTCATGACTTGGAGTTAGCAGCTGTGGTTTTTTCGTTGAAGATTTGGAGGCACTATCTCTATGGTGCCCGTTGCGAGGTATTTACTGATCATTGCAGTCTTCAGTATGTGTTTACTCAGAGGGAACTTAATTCCAGGCAGTGGAGATAGATGGAGTTGCTTAAGGATTACGATATCACTATCTTGTATCATCCTAGAAAGGCAAGCATTGTAGCAGATGCGTTGAGCAGGAAATCAGTTAGTATGGGTAGTTTGGCCTGTTTGATTGCATCAGAGCATCCGTTGGATAGGGAGGTTCAGACTCTAGCTAACAATTTCATGAGACTTGATGTGTCTGATTTGAGCAGAGTGTTGGCTAGTGTTGAAGCAAGATCATCGTTTCTGGAGCAGATTAAGGCAAGGCAATTCAAGGACGCGAGCTTGTGCAAGATTCGTGACAAGGTTTTGAGTGGTGAGGCCAACAGAGCCATGATTGATGATGAGGGCGTTCTAAGGATCAAGGGGCATGTCTGTGTCCCTCGTGTTGATGACTTGATTAGGACGATTTTAAAAAAGGCTCACAATTCTAGATATTCTATTTATCCAGGTTCAACCAAGATGTATCGGGATTTGAGGCAACATTATTAGTGGGCTAGGATGAAGCGTGATATTGTTGAGTTTATTTCACAGTGCTTAAATTATCAGCAAGTTAAATGTTACACCTCGAAAATTTCGCCGTACTTGTATGATGAGTGGAATGATGAAAAATTGAGGGAATGATGAAAAATTGAGGGAATGATGTTTTATTAAGTCGGGAATGGCTAATTAAGAATTTTTGGAAATAAGAAAGTCGCGGAAATTTTTTCAGCACAGTGGTCGTATATGGCACTATACGACCCGTAAAGTGATTTACGGACCGTATAGTGCAGTCGTCCTCCAGCTTGTCAAAAATCTCAACTTTCTGTGAATGTTGAATATGGTTAAATACGACCCAGTTTACGGCCCGTAAACTGGTTTACGGACCGTAAACCAGGTCGTAAACTACCATGTCCATCAGCCAAAACTTTCTGTCTTTGAAATGGTTAAACACGACTTGGAGGCCCGTAAACTGGTTTACGGACCGTAAACCTCAGTCGTAAATCGCCATAATCCCCAGCCAAACTTTCTGTTTTTGGAATGCTTAAAAACGACCACAGTGGACGGACCGTAAATCAAAATACGGTCCGTATATGGTGGTTTACGACCACTGTTCACCCCGACAAGAATTCATTAAAGATCAGATTTTGTGATTTTAAAAAGGGACTTAGGCTTCATATTACTTCATTATTCACCCAACAACTCAAGAGACCTCTAGAACATTCCAAATAATTCCTCCACAAGAATTCAAGAGAATTAAAGGGAATATCAAGACCAACAACACTAATTTCATGGAATCAAGTGTAAGAACACATCAAAGGATCTTCTAAGTCAAGAAATTTCCAAGAAGGTGGAACTAGGGTTTTGGCTAATTGAAGTATTTCAACTTAAGGATTGTTCAACCATCATCCAAGGTAAGTTTCATGATTATTCCATGTTGTTTGAAGTATTGGAAAGCTTAGACACTTGAAATGTAAAAGAACGTAGAAATGGGTCATTATTGAGTGAATAGTGACATAAATGAATGATAGTGGAATTGAACTATGAATATCGAAGTGTTGTGAATACAAATACGTTATAAATGATGTTCTTATCATGAAACAAGCATTAAATGCATGAAAACGCAAGGATGAGCTAGAGTAGAAATAAAGGAAAATTGGAGGAAAATAGTGGATTTTGCCAAATGTACGTAAATGACGATTGTCGATCATGATATTGCGAATAATATTATGAATATTGGGAGTTGATATAGAACGTGAGAAAAGTAGTATGAGCGAAGGAAGCGTTGTCCGACTTCTCCTAGAATTAGCGACACGTTCTTATAGTCAGTTACTAATGTTGATACGAATTCTCTTATGAAGGTAACGACATGATGTCGACGGAGAACAAGTGAGCAATATCTTAGCTAAGCGACTAAGGTATGTGAGGCTAGTCCTTATTTCTAATGGCATGAATATGTTAGTTTGAATCCCTATTCCTTTCATGAGTTCTTACATTCTAAGAAGTTAAAAGCTTATACTTATGAATGTATATATGAGATGAGTTATACGATATGATGACACTAGAATGCTGATGATGTTATTCCTTGCCTACACTCACCTTATGTACTAGTCCTTTCAAGGTGGGGCGGAATGTCCATGATGGTTTCATAATGTAATCGGGGGATCACGACCTTACGTTACCCCGATAGAGTAAAGTTGATCATGAGTCTTATATACGCATTAAGGTAAGATAAGTATTTTATGATAAGCATATTACTATGAGCATGTCATGAGCATTTCACACCGGGCCTAGTTGGCCGGGCAGACACCGCTTCGGCGGGCGGCGATATGGATACACCACGACCTACGGGCGTGGGCAGACACCACTAGTGGGCGGCATGAGATGGTACCCCAGACGCGGGAGGCCTGGACGCGGGCTAATATTATTGATTATCACACCGTTCCGACATGGACTGGCAGCTTGCACATGATGCATACATGTTATGATGATGAGTATGAGTAAGATAGCATACAGTTGGCTGATGACTGAACTTATATCCACTCGGTGATTGGTTGATAGCTGGATTTATCTTATCCCTGTATTGGCTGATATCTGTTGGTGACATTATTTGGTTATGTGTTGTTGTGCCTATCTACCTATCTTATTGATTTTATGAAATATGCATGATACTAATCTTAGTCGGCTTATGATATCTACAGGTACATAGTGTTTGTACTGATACTACCTTGCTGCACTATTTATTTGAGTGCAGATTGTGTTCTAGAGACATCTTCCAGACCTCATCTCTAGTGTGAGGCCAGTTCCCGATCAGATCCAAGGGTGAGCTCCTATCCATGCCATGCCGCCTGAAGATCTCTCTTTGTTGATGTCTATTTTCATTGACGATATTGTTTACGTTTGTAGACAGTTCTCTATTCTTTAGATTGGTATGTTTTAGAGTCCTTGTCCGATGACTTTCGGATCTTTGGGGTTGTAATAGTTAGATTTCCACACTTTTATTTATTGATGGCATGACAAGATAGTTTTATGATTTAATTCTGGTTATCGATTTATAATTGTTTTAAATGGTTTGATAATTGGGTAAGGGGATGGTTCACCTACTAGGAGATTTAGTGTGGGTGCCACTCACAGCTGTTTAGGTCATGACATGGAGTGCATTCAGAGATTGACGTAAGGAACCAGTAATATTGTTGAAATGAAGAGAAGTTAATTTAGTATGGTACATTTGTGTATGTTATGGTTCACATTTTCGCGGGCAGGGTTAGCGCTCGGAAAAAGCTTCTTCGAAGTCGTTGGTGCTCTTTCAGACATTGTTTTAAAAGAGTCTCCACCTAAATTTTAGGAAATTAGGAAAACCAGTTTTGAATGGTTTATTCATACACCGTGAAAAATCCTTCTTAATCCAAAGTTCTAGATAAGGTTTCTGGTGAGGTGTTAGACACCCTAGTATTAAGGATCCATACTATACGATTGACCTTCGAATTCCAATGTGTGAGTATTCACATGAACTGTTTATTTGGTGTTTATTTCCCGAAAAAAGTCTGTCATTTTTTTGCACATCATTTTTTTGAAAAGAATAGTATAAACAATTAGTGAAAAAAAAATGACATACTTTTTTATATATCCAACTAACTTTTGGTCTTTGAATTTTATCTTTAAAACCCAATTTTTTTATAACCTAAGAAAACGACATTTTTGACATTGGGCTTTGGCCCAAACTTATGTTCTTTTCTGAAAAAATGGTTAAGATCTGTTGGGTTTTCGACCCAAGTCTTATTTCTTTTTTACTTACTGGGCTCAGCCCAAAACATGTTTTCTCTTATCTCTTTTCTGAAAAAATGTGTTAAGTTGGGCCGAAGGGCCTTGGCCCTCAAAAACTCAGTCTTTCATTTGAATTAATCTCGGAAAACATGTGTTTTGATACAAATACACTACACGCGCATAAATTTAGAAATTGTCTGCTTCCTGATATTTTGGTCCAAAAGAAAGTGTTATATCCCGTATTTTTGAACGTCAGATTATTTGCTGAGGTGGGACCCACACATCGAGATTTTTTTTTGGGACATCTAAAAAAAATTCATATGAATCACATATGAGAAGTTAAACACGACTCAAGAAGGACCCTTGGGCCAAATCAAAGTGGAAGTCCTCCAAACGAATATTTTTAAGAAAACGTTTTCGGGTGATCTGACTTCAAGGGGCAAAAACGGTATTATAAGTTTGGAATTTGGAAACGTACCAAGAACTAGAAGTTGTAGATAATTGAATTAGCTTTCCAACCATAGGTCGTGGGTCCCCAGGTGACGTCGGTACAAGGAGATATGAACGTTTTAAGGTCGAAAGGTCAGTGGGATAGGCCCAACTCGGGACCAAACCGAGTTGGCCCAAAAAAATCAAAAAAATAATAAGGCCCAAATTTGTGAGGCCCAACCGGCCATGGTTATGGCCCAAGCCCATATTACATAAAATTTGGTCAATAAATAAGATGACTAAGTCATCTTTATCACACAACCTCTAGAATATTCAAGAAGTTGAAGAACAAGAAAGAGAAGGAGAAAAGTTGAAGGCCATTTCGGCCAAGATCAAATTTCCTAGGAAAAATTGATAAAAATTCTTCAAAAATTATTTTCTACCAAGTAAAGGGTGATTAACAAGGTGGAGTTGTTGTTGGAGCAAGAAAAATTCAAAATCATACAAATTGTCAAGTTGTAGTCAAGTGAGAAGTTGAAGAAGAAAGGTGAGTTTTGATCTTGTTTTATGTGTTATATATGGTTTATATGTGTTGTAGTATGCTAAAATGGATGAAATTCATGAAGGAGAGAAATATAGTACATGGCCGTGTGTATGTATATATGTGTAGGAGTCATGCTTCAATTATTTTAATTAGTGTTTGGTTGTTATTGTTGTGAATGATATGTGGAAAATGGAAGTTGAATGAATTTTGAGAAGTTGTAGTGTGTATGTTGGTGTTGGCCGTGTGGTTATGGTGAAAAAAATGGAAGAGAATGAGTCAATTTTATTTAGTATGATGTTGTTGGAATATAGATTATGAGGTTGTTATTGTTTTCATTAAAGTTAGAAAGTTTTTGGAAGAAGTAGTAAGTTGATTGAATATGGAAGTTGTTAGTATTGTTGTTGTTGGAATTGTGGTTGATATTTTGGCCGGGTTTGAATTCCCGGGATTGTTGTTGATTGAAATTAGCCAAGTTGAACTTGGTGGGATGGAGTATTTATAGGGGAAGTGCTGCCGAAATTTCGGTAGCCAAATGTTTCCTTAAGAATTCAACTCTAAGTACCCTAATAAGAGTTTTGGTAAACATGACCAATTTGCAGATTTTGACGAGATTGCGACGTGAATTTGGAATAGCAAAAGGAGCGGAAAGAGGTATGTAAGGCTTCACTCTTCTTTCTATGGCATGTCTTAGATGTAATAAGTCGGGTACGAGCCTCGGGGACAACCCTAGCCCCTGGAATCCGCACCTAAAGTTTTCCACTTTTTGTTCAATAGAATTGAACTAGAAAGTGTGCAAATGATGGAAAGACCTCTTAAACCCTTAGAACTTGCATAAGTGGGACCCGATTACCCTAGGACCCTCACAAGTAATGACATGACACGTAATATATGTAAATCATATACGTCACCCCATCCGGCCCGAGGTGGGCCCGCTACTCTCGGATTTTTCCTTACAGTCTTGCTTGACTTACTTAAAGTGAATCCAAAGGGAACTTTTATCCCGATTTCGATACCAAATGATAAATACTATGACTTCTCTAGCGAGGGAACTTCCATGACGATAATGATAACAATGATGTTGGATAAGAGAATATGCCTATGATACGTACTACCGGAACGACTCTATGACTAAGATGACTAAGCTAAGTATCTTATGTAAACATGAAAATGATAAACTAATTTTTGAATCTTATTTATATTTCCTAGCTATGACTTTATTTTCTAAAAGATTTCAAAGTCTATGAACTGTCATTTATGATGCCCCGATTTCATTCTACGTTTACTTTAATATTATTCCCCGTTGGTAGTCTCACCTTAAAATACTCGTTCCTTCAAGGTGAGACAAAGTGATCACGAGTATTCTATAATATAATTGGAGGTCACCGACCTTACGTCACTCCGATGACTACATGATTCTTCTTTGGGCTTTCCTGCGTGCCTATGAGACATATGTATATAGGATACGTAAATGCATATAAGACATGTAAATGTATGTAAGATATGTGTATATATTTTTTTAAAACATGCACATGACGAAAGAGCTAGAGCGCTATAGACGCTGATTTACCTACACGACACACGTATATGTATATGATAAAAGAGCTAGAGCGCTATAGACGCTGATATATGTACATGATATATGCATGTGTATACGGGGAAAATGGAGGTAAGGGCAGAGCGTTATGAACGCATATCCACCTGATCAGTTGGTATTACATGATATGATATCGTCCCGGACGCGGGATGTGTATATTTATGGTTAAATGGATCGGCTGCCGACGCCTCGGCAATATGAGATGTCCTATTTTATATGTATATGTATATGAACAAGGAAAGATTCTTAAAGGAAAGCTAAGTACGCATAGCACCTGCTAAGGGTATATATATATACAGGTTATGTTTCTATCCCAGGACATGTGTTGTAACTCTCTTATGTCATTATACATGATTCATATTTTCTGTATATTACTATTCATGCCTTACATACTCGGTACACTATTCGTACTGACGTCCCTTCTTGTGGACGCTGCGTTTCATGCCGCGCAGGTCAGCAGACAGGCGGATTTGATACTTAGAAGCTCTACCAGCAGTGTTGACAGTGCTCCAGTTATTCCGGAGCCTCACTTCCTTGGTACTATTTTGTGTATATATATTCGGGCATGGCAGTACTCAGCCCTTTCTATGTATAAGTGTACTACGTCTAGAGGCTCGTAGACAGTTATGTACAGTCAGTTAAGTACAATTAGATATATGGTGTTTTGGCATGTTAATGTTGATGTATAAGTGATAACGAAGTTTATTAGTCTATGTTCAGAATGACGCCGCTAATGTTAATGTTCAAAAACAAAATGGCTCTGTTTACATGGCTTGCTAAGAGGTAAAGGTAAAACGATATACAAGGGGTGCTCGGTACAAGTATCGGGTACTCGTCACGGCCCCTAGACGGGTCGTGACAGAAAGAACTCATTTCTGGTATTTTAAAAGCATATTATCTACTCGTATTTTTGAAACCCATTTACTCTGCCTGGACTAAAAAAGAGCTTTTGAAAACTGAATTTTACAACAAGGGGAAAAACATTTTTCTAGTTTTAAAAATATCAAGCCTGGTTTTCTTTGCTTAGGAAAAAGGATAAAAAATTATATTTTTGGTAAAATGAGACCAATCCTTTTTATTCCTTTACTGTTTTTAGCCATTTTTATTCTTTCAAAACGTTTGTATTAATCCGGGTTTTGAAAAAAATCATGTTGGGGGGCCTAAGTTCGAACGAAACGGCATATGTACCGTTCACCTAAGATGCCTAGTCCAAACATAAATGATACCAATAACAATGTGAGTTTTTGTTTTACAATTATACAAATACAACACTTTAATCAATTAAAGGAACTAGCATAATGAAATTTAAGGAAAAAAGAGGGATATGTTAGGGGTGTACCAAACCCCCTAATAGACCATTTTTACCCACGGTTGGGCCTTCATGCCATTTGCACCCATGACTGGACCTTCAATAATATTAGTTTCCCTTTTCTTTCTTTGGACTTAACAGTTTTGAAAGAAAATTTCCTATTGGGCCTTTGGCCCAACAGGCTGGTTGGACTTTGGCCTGAATGGCCATGCAGTAGGAAAGGGGAGAAAAAGGAAAAGGAATTGAATTAGTCTATGTTTGATGAACCTATTACTAGCACAATTATACGCATATATACACATATATTCAATTTGATTACAAGTGCACAACTAAAGGACTTGATCATACATTATTGGCTTTACTGAAAACTCCAACTCATACCATACCAAAGGGAAATTGTTGTCACCACCCTTATTCCCAGCACCGGACAAGTTCCAAGGGGTTTCACGAACCCCAAGCATGGCTGGATATCGGGGAGTGGCTAGACTTATCCCCCAAACCACCTCAAACTCTCAAAACCCAGTGTTGCCATAGTGTACAATCAGAGCCCCAAAGTTATGCAGAAGCATCACCACATAAGAAGTAGTTTAAATGCAAACAACATTAAAAGTAAACTTCAAAGTCATGACAGAGAGACTGAGGCAGATACGATAATGCAATGATGTACATAAAAATAACATAATAGCTTGAAGACTTAGTCAAATAGGCGAAACAAAACAAGCCATCCTCTTTTACTCATATATACATGCTACCTATAACTGGCCTATTTTCTTATATACACATAGTATACATATGATATACACATGTGATGTGTATACCATGTGTATATTCCTCTTCTTTTTCATTAATCTATACATATTTTGTGTATATCCACACTCTATGTGTTTAAATTTTAGCCTCAAGATCATTTTATTCACTTAATTAATCCTTGTCCCTTAAAACAGTGTCCAAATATATAAACCAAAGCTGATTCAAGTCTAATTTAATTCCTATACTTCTCAACTAAATGATTCACTAATTTCCCATATTAACAGACCACATGGTAGTAAGTGAGAGCTGCTTAAATGTAATAATAGAAACACAGTAGGGAGATACAGATAAAGAGAAAAGATCCTATAATTTAGGATCACCAGGACAAGGTTAGAATACCAAGAAGTCTGAAACTTAGGACAACATTAACTGAATGAGACTGTGCAGTTCATATTCTCAGGAGAAAACACAGAAATGAACCTTTATCTTAATCAAACAGAAGTAAGAGCACATTCACAACAAAATTTCATGTAATTTTCCACTTGAAATAAAAGGAGAGAGGACCGGCTATGTATGTCATCAAGTCTCTCAGCAAAAGGAATGTCATGAAGTTTAACACAATTCTTAGCAACTTAGGATTTTAACTCCTAACAGGACACTTATTATCAACACTCAACAGCCTTAAACTAATCCATTTTCCTTAGAAAAAGAAAGCAGAATCAACCTATTGAAGTAACCAGTTTCCTGTTTTAACCTCCTATGTTCCCTTTAGACATTTAAACAGGCTAACTTTCCCACCCCTTTCTATTTCTATCCTTCCGTGAAATGGTGAGATTCAAGGAAGTCAAATGTACCCTTATGACAGGAATGCCCCCCATGATCCATAGGCTGTGTCATGACACCCATCATTTGGAGGGTAGGTAGTATGAGTCAAGCTAGGCTTGACTCTTCCCTGCCCCCTCTTCGAGATGTCTTGAAAAGACCACCCTAGGATAAGTGGTTCAAACTGCTTTTAAGAGTACTCACAATATCCCCAAATAACAACATCAAACCAATTTTAGCTTGACACTATTCATTTTTAGAACACAAACACAGTATTCAATTATTTCATCCCCATAGTTTTAGACAGGATAGGATTTCAAACATACCAACAAAATAGGATCAAATCTTACTAGACAGAGTACAACTTTACTATTTCAATCCCACTTTACACTAAGGCACATTAAATTCTAATGCAACAGTTCAAGTTCAAGAATGAGGGTTCTCACCAATCCTTTGTTAACTATATGCCTTTTTCCCAAATTCAAATACATCTAGTACACAACACAGACAGGTCCACACATAAATTTATCACACATGTTTGTAAACATATTCATCATAAAGAAAATAGAAAAGCAAGTAGGCTAGACTCTGAGAACATAGATCTAGGCCCTGGTGAATAGCTTACCCCCTAAACTTAGTTGATAGAAATTTTTAATCCCTTTAATTATGACAAAAATGTGACAGACTCTTACCCTTTGTTTTAACTTAGTTTTAAACAACATGAAATCTTAAGGATCCCCTCAAGGCATGACAAACTGTCCTTAAACTGAATTTCATCTAAACACCTAGTTGATCACATATGTTAACAACTTTTAATCAACTCAGTCGAGGGTCCCAACTATGCAAAACTATTTTGAATTCCGTTTTAGACATTAACAATTTGAGAAGGTTTGAACATTTGATCACTTTAAAGCTTAAGTTCAGACTGAACACCAACCTTTAGACTCAAACAACTCCCTTTCACCAATTGACTAATCATCTTCAATAGTCAAGAGCACATTAGTACTCAATTATCTTTTTTAATCCCCTTAGACTTCTTTAAAAGAAAAAAACTCAAACATGAATTAGATATGAAAAAAAAAAGGGTCTGATAACATGAATGACAAGACTGAACTCTGTTCAAATAATAATAAAAAAAAAAGGACACAATCATCCTAGTGGTATCTAGGTATTCTGATTCATTTTAGATGATTTTTACAACTTCATGGACCTACATTAGCTTCTAATAAACCATTTAGGAGCCTGTTACCAGATAAATGGACCTTAATCCCAACCTCTTCTATATCATGTTCTAGGGTGTTGTTGTTTCAAATTACCTTTAATGTATAACATATAACTATTCAAAGTTATTTTAGGCCAATCCAAATACATTCAAACAGATTCATATAAACTCAGACCCACTCAGATGTAAACAGGCCCTTCTTGACCTTACTCTAATGCCTTAAACATATCAAAGACTCATATAAGTTTTCCTAGATTCCTTAAACCTTACCTTAGTTTAACCATGATCCTTTATTTTTATCCTAATTATAATTCATGCTTTCTAATTGACATAGACAAAGCATACAGGCCTATGCAAGCAAATTGAAGAATCAAGCTTAACATGGTCTCATCCAAGAAAAAGGCAACTGCCTTAAATGATTTAAAATAGATCATCATAGTACTTTAGCATTCTATTACAGTCAAATAGGATCAGCACTGATTTAAAGGTTCACTAAATTACTATTATGACTCATGTAATCATATTCTTGTCATATTTAAGGTTTGAATAGCCAAACAGGAAATTTCAATCATCTATAGAACACGCAACAAGCTGCTCATCCATATCTATAGCACAACATCTACACATTATCTAAAACTCATATATTCAGTCTATCCAACAACTATTTACTAATGTTAAACATATACTTTGAAAATAAGGGAAGTAATTTACACATCCAAACAAGCTAATAAACCTTAAACATTACCCAAGCAGCACATTGTCACTTAGTTGAACCAAAAAGTAATCCAACAACAAACTAACACCAAACAGGTTACTATCACATAAACCAACTACTAAACAATAACAAAATAATTAAACATACGATGTGGCACAAACCTTTTTTTCTCTAGAATTAACCTTTGTAAGCCTTTACACAGCTCAGATTATCTTGAATCAATAACGAATGGCCAAATCTGAGTCTTGCTTGACTCGATCTGACCAATTCTTGTTCAACCAATGATATTCAAGCAAGGTACAACAATAAAGCACACAAATCACAGAATAATAACAGAAAATAAAGCAAAGAGACGATTCATTACCGTGTTTGGATTATATTTTTTATGAAATCGAGTGAAACATTAAGTGTTTCACTACAATAGACAGGCAAAAGTTGTGCTTCTCTGCTAAACTCTGTATTTTTGCCATTTTTGGCGGAGAGAGGAGAGAGAACAATGAGGCGGCGTTAGGGTTTTATGCGGAAGATGAGAGAGAGAGAGAGAGAGAGAGAGAGAGAGAGAGAGAGAGAGAGAGAGAGAGAGAGGACTTTAAGGGTCGTTTGGTGTGAAATGAAAATGCAAAGGGGTGTATCCCCCTTATCAGATTGTGAGACTAGGCTGGACTCGGTCCAGGTTTTAAAAAATTAAAAGGGCCTGCCTCTTGGTATACATATATATGTATACCTAGTGTATACATGTATATGTATACCTGTATACATATATATGTGTATCTAATATTAGACAAATATTAAAATTGATGATATTTTAATTGTAGACAAAATCAGGACATAATTTTCCTATTAAAATAATTAAAAATTGGCCAATTGTGTTAATGGGCTAAAGATTGCAAATATGACCTTAATTGATTCTGATCCAACTAATTATTTCAATTATGGCCAAATTTGGCCCTAATTGATTTTAATCTAGCTGGTTATTTCAATTATGGCCATATTTGGCCTAATTAGCAGGTTTAAAAATTAAATTGCATTAATGACCTTAATTAATTTAAGCCAATGAATTTGGTTATTTCAATTAAGGCCATTAAGAGGCTAATTTCACAAAAATGACCCCAATTTCCTTAAACCATGAATTGGTCAATTTAATTGTGGCCATAACAAAAATAATAATTTAAACATCAATTTGCTATAAGGACCACTTAATTGACTAATTAAAACATTTATAGATAATTATATATAAATTTTGACAAATTCCACAATTATGTAAAATTAAAGATTAAAGGGTGAATTTTAATTATTTAAATCACTCAAACTCCATGGACTAAAGGGAATAAAGTATTTGCTAATTTTGATTTTTGACAACTTAATTTTTAAATAATGATTATTTGTTTAAAACAAAATGCCCTTTTTCTTTGATTAAATCTAACAAGCATCTCATAAATGTCCTCAAAGTATCAACTAACTTCTTAATAACTTTGTGGTGTGATGAAAAAACCTTTCATCAATTTAAAGGAGTAAAAATATTGGTCTGAACAATTTACAAAAAATCATTTAAACCCTTTAAGGTGCATAGCTCATTTTATTTACTTTCCAAGGACTCTGAGTCATTAAAGTAAATTACGGGCGGTCAAAAATTAGGTGTCAATAGTATATTAATATCGGGTTGGTGGACTCATATGCCAAGATAGAAGAAGGTTTCTTCAGTTAAAGTATTTTTTGCAAGAATACCTGTGCGAAGCTATATGAGGACGTTAGTAGGAAACTGTGTACAATAATGAAGGACCGCTCTATAGATTATGGACTAGTATAATGGTGGTTCAGGATAGTACATCGGTGATAAGTATTTTTGTTAGAATAGTCAAAGTTTTATTGATATTTTCGGGTGGAAAGGCTTCGTGAAGGATTTTTCATATGAAGCGGTCAATTTAGATAAGTAACCAAATTTGAGATTCGAGTGAGACAAGGAAAAATTTTGGCTGTTCGAGTTGTGGATTACTACTATCTCCAAGATTGGCTCAGCTATTTTACAAGATTTATGATATTTCGGTATATTCTCGAGTGGGTTTGAGAGATTTTCAGTTGATAGCGGTGAATTCAAGTGTGAACGGAATATGGAGATTGAAGGATTAAGATAATGTCATGTTTCAAATCAGAAGAAGTAAGGTACATCTTCAGAAAAGGAAAGGATTTGGATTCGAAGCAATGAGATTTACTTGAGTCAAGTATGAATTATGGTGGTGTTATCTTGCATCATTCAGATAGAGTGTAATTGTTAAGTATGCTTGAAGAAGGAGGTCTATGGAATTTGATTAAGTGCTAAAGCGACGTGCCATGGGAATTTGCGATTGGTGACTATAAGGTGCAAATTTCAGACGACTGGCGTGATAAGACTAATGGGAAAGCGACTTGCATTGTGCGAAAGGTGGATAATTTCATAGCGTTCTATAATGAATGTGCTAGTGTTGATTAATGAGAGGAAATCTTGAAATATCTTCAATTGAAATTTAAAGTCATATTTTCGAGGTGAGAGGTGTTCGTGATAGTAGATTATGTGGAAGTGTTGCTGGCTAGATAGCATGGTTGAGTATTTCAGATAGGAATGATTTGGGAGAAACTTGCATTCTAAGGCACATGGATTGCAAGAGATTGGTACTTTTGGATTTGCTAAAGGAGTAAAAAGGTATTTCAATTAGAAATTCAATGGTTGTGAAGTGGGAGTACGAGGCTGCAGGCTTTGCATCGAGGCATTCAAAGTGGTAAAAGAATTCAGCGAAAGCAAAAGAAGGAGAATTCGATGTGTGTGATTTATGAGGATTATTTGGCTAGTGTGAACTAAGAAACAAGAGGAATTAAGTTATAAGGTATAGTTCCTTGGTACTAAGTTGATGAGTTGATTGAAATTTTAGTTGTTGAAGTCGGAAATGACAGTACAAGGTTGAGTGTTCACAAGCAAAGGATTAGAATCGGTCACCACAAATACAAGAATTATTATTCATATTGTAAAGATTCAGAATCATTTTGGTGACTATTGGTGATATTCAGTGAATTGTGCATCTTACACCTGGTCAGAATTAATCATGTAATGTCGGGTGGCTTGTGGATATATTACTAGGAAGATTTATGGTAATATGGTAACACATTTTGGAAGATTTGATAGCTTTTCGGTTCAGAATGGAGGTATGACAGTGTTATCAATCCTTATTGGAGTTTGCAAGGAGATTTGATAATATTTTGTTGATGGCAGCTATTCGGATAGTTATAATGGTTTGCGCAGATACTGGGTGATGTATTGAGGAGGTACAAATGGATATGGGAAGTCTTTGGGGTGATTAGTTAATTTTTTTACAGATTTGACACGACAGGGTAATCATGAGGGTGATGCACATTGTATGGTTTTTTAAGATATAGGAATAATTGGACAATGAGGGTTAGCTCAATAACTTCAGCTCGATGAAACAAAACTAACGGATTTGGAATTAGCGCAATCGACCTTGGATAAAATCAATTTTTGATGGAAAGGCTTGGAATTGGCTTAGAACGAGCACAAGTTCTCTTCGGGTGAAAGGGAGTCATAACTTAGACTTGTGGTATGGTACAACATGTTTTAAATGAATTCTTGGTGCTAAAGACGACTCTAGAAGGCGAGGAAAAAAGATAAATAGAATCAGGGTATTTGACCGGTACAAGCTTGGTAATGGATTGTGGCTACAACTAAAGAATTGAGGTTTTGATGATGGAAATTGTGGAATCAATCAATTATGTTCAGAGGGTGGTTGTAATCAAAATCAGGGAAGTCGAGTGGAGTCCGTGCAAATATATGAAGATCAGTTATGGAATAAACTTTTGGTATGGGAAAAATGGAGATTTAAGTTTTTGAGCTAAGTTAAAGTAAATTTTGACTGATAAAGTGAACAAGCTTTGTTATCAGCGTGATTATTTCCTGTGGATGCTTGGATGAGGTTTATAACGGAGATTCTTTGGTTTCTCGACAACTTTGATACTTTTCTTTACCGTTCGAGGACGAACATGTGTTTAAGTAGTAGATGATGTAACGACCCGATTGGTCATTTTGAGCTTTTACGCTTGTTTCTCCTGAAATAACCTTTCCCGTAGTTTCATCTTGGTATTTATGACTTGCGAGGATGGGTGTCGCAGTTCCCAAGGAGATCGGGTGAGTTCTGGTTCAGTTTTAGCCAAATTGAAAGTCCTTAGGTTAAGAAAATGGGGAAGTTTGACGACAGTCAACATCAAGGTAAATGCGCCATTTTCGAAGTCTCGTTGAGTCCATTAGGTCCGGATTGTGATTTTTCACTTAGTTGGACTATTGGTTCTAGTCCCGAGGCATTTGGACGCAATTTGGATCGTTTGTTGAAAACCTAGTACTTTGAAGAAAGACCTTGGTCAACATCAGGTCAAGATGACCTCTTCTGGGAATTTTAAGTACGCGAGCAGGTTTGTAGCGTGTATTATGATTGAAATGCATATATGGTTTATTATGACCTCTTGTGATTGTTGACTTGATTTACATTCATCACTCCATATCTCCTCTAAACTATGAAAAGGACATGTATACATCATATTGACTTGATATTATACATTTGCATGGTGTACACATATCCATTCATATTTTCATGATATTATTGACATTTAGTTGATGAAATACGAGAAAGGGGCCTGGGAGGCTGGGTATTGGATATGGTTCATGGAGGGAATGATGATGATATTACAGCTAAACGGCTATGACCCGATGTGATTTGGTATTCCGGGTGGGTATATAGACCTCATGAGTCCCCCATGAGTCACGTAAAACGTACTACAGGAGTGTGTGTATACCGATGCATATGACTATTGCATTGCTGTCACTACCCAATTTAAAAAGCCATGAAGGCACCAACTCCCTCGAGTCAGTAAGCCATCACAACCTAATTATAAGCAAAAGAAAGAGAGAATAGAGCGGAATAAACATACAAGTCAATTTTTAAGTCTTAAAGCCTTATAATTATAAAAGTGCGGAATGATAAGTACAACCAACCCCGAATCTTGTGTCACTTGTACAAGAACTACTAAATATTAATACAGGTCTGAATAGTACTCAAATACTTTCTTGAATGAAAAGACAGGAAAAATAAGAGAGAGAGAGAGAGGAAAATATGGTCCTACGGATCATCATGAAGCTCACCCCGAACTCTCCGAATGGCCTACTCAACGAGCAACCGCGTGGTATCGAGGTCTGCTAGTACTGGGCACATAATCTGCACACAAAAGAGTGCAGCAAGTGTGGCGTGAGTACAAAGAACAATAGGTGCTCAGCAGCATCATCGAGCGACCCTAAGTGAAGATTGTAATCCAGAAGTCCAACAAGTTTCCAAGTAAACAATTAAGGCAAATTAGGAAATCAACTCAACAAGTCACAACCAAGAATCAATAAGATAATATGATATGCAATGATGTGAAATACAATGCAAGGCCTATATACATCTCCCAGTACACACACGTTGGAACATTAATGAATTATGATCATGGGGGACCTACGAGGTCAATATACCAACCTTACATTTATGGATCTCCCTGATCACATCGGTTCACAGCCATTTTAGGCTTCCAGTCACAATACTTGGTCCTTAGGCCCAAATTACCTGTCATATAGCCAATCTGGCGCAAAAGCCATCATCACTCCATCCAAAATCGTTTCCATCGGACCTTTCCCAAGTATCCTCAAAATGCACATGAGATACTATAATAAGTAAGAATATGACATGCAACACAATAAGCATCAAGCTAGGCAATAAAGACTCAATCTTTAGCTCTTTTCCACTTTTAAACGAGTGTTTAGGAATGATGAGAGCACATAATCACAATGAGCTAGGCAATATGCATAGAAGCAGTAAATAAGGGACCTCATATCCCAATCACAGACACAATCAATCTATGCTATCAGCTAATGCCCAAAGTATGACATTGAGACCGGACTATACAATGAAAATTTACGCAAATACCCTTACCATGACACTGGTATCCGATACAAAGGCTCATCACGTCACAAGTAACGGGACCCCTTTTATTACCCCCGTCGTCCCCTTTTATTACTCCAATTATAACCAACCATGACGCTTAAGTTAAGGCACATAGTCTGAACATGCCTGATAGAAGTCCAACCATCACAACGCCTTGCCCTTTCGTAGACCCTCCGAACGATCCCAATCTGTTCATCCATGAATTAGACGTAAGAATACAAGTCAATCGATACCCATATCACCCTATAAAATATTTGGGCCTAGAAAGTCAACCCAAAACCCTGTTCTAAACCTCGAAGGTCAAAACTGTAATTGCGTAGGAAAATCAGGTTCAATAACGTCAAATTATTAATTTAGAAAGTCATACGAATCCAAAGATACCTATATTAGCATACTTTAAATATGAACCCAAAAAGTCACCCAAAATAGGATTCCGAGCCTCGAAAGGAAAAAAGTGAAATTTAACTCAAAATTAATTTACTGATGATTTATAGAGTCTATATCTCAAAATTAATCAAATCTATCCACAAATTCATGCTCAATTGAATAATTTCTTATTTCAAGCCTAGGGTTCAAAACCCCCCAATTTTCTACTCCCAAATCATGAATCCTAGCATGAAAACCCTTACTAATCCTTCAAATAATCATAAAAGGAAGGTTAGAATTTTTCCCAACAAAGGAATCATGCAAAATCCCCCAAAATCACCTTAAACCGAGCTCCTAAATATCAAATATATGAATGAGGAGTCAAATCAAAAAATGGGGATTTAATATCGGTCCAGATGGTGATACTTCTTCGCGAACGTGAGGCTTCCTCGCGAACGCGGCCACCAACCTAGCCCAAGCCTACGCGAACGTGACTAGGCATCTCGAACGCGATGGGTCAGTCGACCTGGCCCAGATCATTTTCCTTATTCGCGAACCCGAGCCCTTGCTCGCCAACGCGATCCTCCGTAGAAGGAAACCAGAAAACTGAAACCAAAAAATCTGGTTTTCGCTCTTTAAACAATTCGAGACTCATCTGGAACCTCCCAGATACAAACCAAATATGCATCTTAGCTATAAAATACACTATGAACTCACTCGCGCACTCTTTATTTCCAAAAGAGGTCATCTTGACTCTGTCAACCCCAAACGCCTTAAAACTATATTCACAACCAAATGACTAAAATACCCCTCGAGTCTCTCAGGAACCGAACCAAGTACTCAACCAAGTCATTATCGACATTCCAGACCTATTGGAACCGACCAAATCACCAAAAAGACCTATTTACCCCCAATGCTGACTTTGGTCAACCAAACACTAAAGAATTTCAAAATTTTCCATTTTCTTACTCAAAACACATATGAATGCCTCGGGAATCGTACCACCCATCCCCAAAAGTCAAATATACCCTAATGACGCTAGGGAAGGGTCAACAGGGTAAAATAGTCAAATTAGCCAAAACAACCTAATGGCTCGTTACATCATCCATTACTAAACACATGTTCATCCTCGAACATGAAAATGAAGAGTAATTCCTGAATCGCCAAAAATCTAGGGATATCTAATCTGCATATCTGACTCGGTCTCCCAAGTAGCCTGCTCAACCGAACGAATCCTCCACTGAACATTTACTGAAGCAATCTCTTTAACTTCTAGATCTGTTTATACAAAATAACAACTAGCTCCTCCTCGAAAGTCAAATTCTGATCAAGTAACACCGAATCCCATGAGAACCATCCGAATGATACTTCTTCAGCATAGAAATATGAAACACGGGGTGAACACCCAACAAACCAGATGGCAGAGCAAATTATAGGCTACGTCACCAATATGCTGAACGATCTCAAATGGACCAACGTATTTAGGGCTCAACTTGCCCATCTTCCCAAACCATATCACACCCTTCATGGGTGAAACCTTCAGCAGAATATGCTCACCCACCATGAACTATAGGTCACAAACCTTCCGGTCCGCATAAATCTTCTGCCTACTCTGAGCTGTAAGAAGTCTCTCCTGAATCAACTTGACCTTATCTAAGGAATCACGAAGCAAGTGTGTACACCAAGGCCTCACCTCAAATGCGTCCAACCAACCAACGAGAGAAAGACACCTCCTATCATCTAATGCCTCAAATGTTGCCATCTCAATGATCGAATGGTAACTGTTGTTGTACGCAAACTCCCCCAAAGACAAGAACTGATCTTAATTGTCTCACCCCTTTTTTAAAAAAAATAATAAATTATTAGTTTATATTTATTAAAAGGGTTTTTCCACGTTATGTCACGTTTTGAAAAGGGATTATTTATTTATTCAGAGTCTCCACTTGGAATTGAGTTTTGGTGTTTAAGGTTATTGAATCCCTAATCAAAAGGAAGTTGATTGTAGCATCCCCTTTCGGAGGATACCACTTACGAAACAAAAGCTAATTTAATACTTACAACATTTAGAAGAAATTTATGCCAAAAGATATTCACAAAATATTTAATAGCGGAAATAGGCCCATGCGAAAAAAGGGTTGAAAGTGCGACATTTTTTTCCCATTATACCCTCCGATTTTATTTTAGATGAAATACAATATTAGAGTATCAATTTAAAATGGTAATTCCCTTCTCAAATAGTCAGCACATTTAAGAAACTTCGTTTTTAAATTATATTTTCAAATCAACACCAGTGCAGGTCCATAAGATACACGAAACTCAAACTTGCGATTATCACAGAAACTAATATCTTCCTTTGTACATAATTACAAGGCAAAATGTAAACCCAGTACATGCCATGAATTGGGTTGAAAGCACACCCTAATATAGCAAAACTAGTCACCAAGTTCAAGTTACAAGCATATGGTCTTGTGTCCAACAAGCCTCCAAATTTTCATACGTAAGTGTTACATGTGGATCATGTACAAGTCCCCAAAATTTTACAAGACCTAGATGCATATGCAAATGTGATCTTCACTAAGGCTCCCAAAAAGTTTACTCCAAATGGCCATCTTCAAATCTCTTCCCGTACATTACCTACAATAGAAAACAACTATCGCTAAGCATAAAGCTTAGTGGTGTATAAACTTTGGGCTTGGAGCCATTAGATTCTCCAATTCCCTTATCTATCGTAGGTAGCTCAATGAGATAAAAATAAATCAAGTAACCAAGTATATCGAAAGTATCAAATACCAAACCTTCAAGAAAGCTTATAATTCAATTAAAGAGAGTTTGTCAAATAACCAATTTCGCTCAATATGTACATCATGCCATCACACCAAGCACAATCAATATTAAGATGGGCCGAAACCCCAAATCAAGAAGGGTCGTCACCCAATAATCAAGAGAATCAAGAGCCATGTTGAAAGTAGCTTTCCACTCATACTCGAAAATGGACGAAAATCCATCATAAAGACGAAATGTAAATCCAAAGTCAAGATGGGCAAGATCTGAATCAAGAGGCATGCCGATATCGGTGACAAAGTCACCGTAACAAGAAGGACAAAGTCCCAACAAGAATGCAAAATGATCAAGCATTTCGTACAAGTGGGCGATTTAGCGAAAGTTTTGCAAAACTTGAGATAATAACCATACAATGATATAAGATGAAGAGTAAGGAAACAACCCAGAAAGATACTTCAAAACTTCCAGAAAATAAAGATATTCCAATTTCAAGTTTATACACAAACCTTGGCGTTTTACCACACAACAAGTTCTACCACAACTCGAGGAGTTCAAAACGCCTACTCCACAGACCAACCAAAGTCCACTTTGTCAAACAATTCCTCTTAGCTTGTACAAGAGCACATATACCTTAAATACACAATCAAATATCTACTTAAGTTCAATGGTTTCAGCACGTCGAAACTAAACATGAAATCAGTGAAAATCACCCTAAACTATCAAAACAGGTATTCTGGACAGTACTACTGTCTTGTATTGTCACTCAGTTTCAAAGGGGTACATGGCAAAAATAGACTTTGTGGCCTTAATGAAAGTTGTAGATATATGTCTTAGGGTTTCAGAGAAATTTAAATAACTCCTATAGTAGTTCTTTTACTACAAGATATGCTCAAAATACTAACAATAGCACATGTAGGGTTTGCAAAACAGAAATTTGGGCTGCACCTGTCCTGTACTTCATCACCCCTTTTCAAGTAAATACAATCAAAACTGGGTTTTGGAGCCTGAACGAAAGTTGTAGGGCTATGAAATATCTTTCTAGAACATCTTGAATCACTTAAAACTAAGCTTTATACAAGGAGTTATGCTAAAAACACTAACAACAGTCCAGTTCAAAAACGGGTTTGTAACTTACCTCAATCGTGTGGAGTTGTTTGGGGCTCAACCAAAGCAAGTCTTGATGATTGACTTAGAGGATGAATATTATGAGAGGAGAGAGGTTTTGGTGTTTCATTTCCTTGTAGAAAAACGAAATTGGGGGTGGTGGAGAGGATAAGAGCCAAAAGGGTATATATCTTACTTGGGATAAGGATGAAAAAAAAAGGGGGGGGGGGGGGGGGGGGGGGGGGGAGGGCTGCCCACTTTTATATATATCTAATCCATTTAATAAATTACTATGATAATCATAGTAGGAGTAGTTTATATAACTACACCATAACATTTCAAACAAGTTTCAAATATCGTCAAGTTCACATTCAGGATGTGCGAAGTAAAATATACCCATACTATCAAGATATGGTCAATCAAAAATTCAAGAGTTAGCTTAAAAAAAAATCGGCTGCTACATTGACTCTTTAATTATTGGTCTGCGAAAACAAAAATCCAGATAAGGAATTCTATTGACTAGGGGAAGGTGTGAGGCACCCCTTGTCACGACTCATTTCACGGGTCATGATGGCACCTACACTATCCTCCCATTATGCGAACCATCCCCAAATCATTTACTCCTTTAAAGCAAGTGCGGAATTTAAATACCTTGGATACAGTAGATAATAGTTAAGTAATACATAAACAGATGCATAAGAATAACCTTAACCATTAAATTTCCAAAACCTAGTCTTAACTTGTACAAATGCTTCTAAAAGGAATACATATATTGAAAATGAAATACAGACTCAACACTGAAATATATATTGTCTATAGAAAAGAAATAGACAGGTAACATACGAAGAGACTCCGGGCTGCAGGTCCGGCTAGCAGCTCACCCAAACATCTTTGATGATAGCCTCACTACAAAAAATTAGGTAATTTGTGGAGGTTAAAAGTTGCAATTTATGGAGGTTTTAACCTCCGCTATTTGTTAGGAAATAGCGGAGGTCTTTAACGTCCTCCAATTGCACTTTCAACCTCCGCAAATTATTTTTTGTAGTGCCTCGGGATTAGTAACGAGGTTTTGTACGCGAACCTGAATCAAACTCTGCACTCCACGAGGAGTGCAACAAAAGTAGCATGAGCACAACACTAGTACTCGTGGGCATCATAGGCTGATAACGATTAGATAACACATATAAATAGTAAGAAATAAACAAGTAGAGCAGATAAACAGTCAAGTACAGTCACAAACCATTCTCTCAGGTAGAAAGTCCAAAGTAGTAATAATCACCATGCATCTCTATATCCTCCGGTCATAGCCTAGGTGAAAGCTTCTAATCCACAAGTCCACCAAGTTTCTAAGCATTCAGTTAACAAGATAGGCAACAACTCAAGTAAATCACCAAGAAAGAACTCGATGAGATAATGTGCTATGCAATGATATGAAGTACAATACAAATGGGATGCAAATGTAATGCAATTACTATGCAATGCCCCCCAGGCCTCCTCTTCGAACTGTACACACATGCTAAGGGAAACTGCGAAGTCCATGTACCCTCGTTCCAGCAAATGACCTCAGATACGAGCACCCTCACGCTCTGATAAAGACCTCAGATACGAGCACCTTCTCGCTCTGATAAAGACCTCAGATACGAGCACCCTCTCGCTCTGATAAAGACCTCAGATACGAGCACCTTCTCGCTCTGATAAAGACCTCAAATCACGAGCACTCCCTCGCTCTGGTAAAGACCCCGAATCACGAGCATTCTCTCTCCTTTATGCTCTACGGCAAAGACCTTAGGGGCTTGATTCTCTCACTTACCATCATTTCGAATCAAAATCATATCAAATCACATATGAAATATGGGATGTACGCCATGCATGGAATCAATCATCAATATCACAATCTCTTAGAATCAGAAGACATATGCCATGGATACGAATCACAACTCAAATCTTTAATGTTATCCTTCCTTTATGATGAGGTAACTGATATATAACAACACATGTCATAGAATCAAATAATGCATGCCGAGAATACTGATCACAATTCAAGTCATTACTTTCAGCCTTTCCTTGCCATGGGATAAGTGAGAATCAAACGACAAAACAAATCTATCAACTAGTACTAGTATTAACAAACATGGCGACAAGCCCACATAACAACATCCATACCAAACCAGTAGATTTATCACCACCACCATGCCCGAAGGCCTATCATGCTTTCCCCGTCAATAACTGCCATCTATATACCATTCTCTAATCGGAGTCTAACAAAGGTAATCCGTAAACACGAACTATCCAATTTGAGCTTTCCCCTTCCGAATCGCGTCAAAACGATCAAAATCTATCAAGTAATTATTTTACATTAGATTACGAATCTAAGGACACCCATGTTGCCATATTACTAGATCAAATCAAAAAACAACCTTAAAAGGTGACCCCGAACCCACGAGTGCAAAATGGGAAATTGATTGGAAAATTAGTTTACTCATAGTCTAGGAAGTCAAAATACCAAGTTTCATAGGAATCTAATCCCAAAAGAGCATTAATTTCATCAATAATTTAAAAAAAAACAAATATCGGAGAAACCCTCTATTTTTATATCAAGATTTTTGAGTCAAAAGGGAGATTCAAGCTTAGGAACTAGTTACCCATTGGTTAAATGCTTAGAATATAAGGAGATTACTCAACGCAAACCACATTAGATTGAAGAAGGTTCAAAAATCATATTAGGGTTCATAACCCAAATCCCCTAACTAAACACATGATTTCTAACATAGATTTCTGAATTTAATGATGATATAAACATAAAACGAAGGTAGGACACTTACCCCAAGGAAAAATCTCAAAATATTCCACAAAATCGCCCTACCAAGCTCTCTAGGTCTTCTATTTGTGAATGAAATGAACTAAGCACAAATTGGGGAATAAAAAGGTTTTTCTGATTCAGCGATACCGTACCTGCGGATAATTCCTTACTGGTGCGGGCTTGCATCTGTAAATACATGGCCGCAGATGCCGCCGAACTCATACTTCCCATTGGCGCAGGTGCGATGAAGGGCCACAGTTGTGGCCTCCCCAGACCCCCAAATTCTCTCACGTGTTGACCAAAATCCCATAGAGGCGGACCCGCAGGTGTGGTCCCACAACCGCAGATGCAGCACACCAGAAACCAGAAAATACTAGTTTTTCACCCACTTCATCCCGAAACCCAAAACTCATCCAAGACCTCCCCAATACAAACCAAACATGCATCCCTCTAAAAACATGCTACAAACTCACCCGCACACTTGGAATTCCCAAAAGAGGTCATCTTGACGCGGTCAACCCCAAACGCCCAAAACTAGAATTCCAACCAAAAGCCCAAAATACCTCTGAGTCCCTCGGGAACCAAACAAACCACTCAGCCAAGTTATAATCGACCTTTCGGACCTAATGGAGCCAATGAAAATCCCAAAAAGACTCATTTACCCAAAAGTCAACTATTGGTCAACACTTTTTTACTTATTCAACTTAGAAACTTCTAAAATCCTGAAAACCAACCTCGACTGCCTGATTGCCTCGGGAACCGCTCCACTTATCCCCGTAAGTCACAAACACAGACAAGAGACTACGGGAAGGGTACTTTAGGGAAAAATAGTAAAATGATCTAAACGACCAAACGGGTCATTACATCAGATACTAATTAAACGATCGTTCATTCTCGAACGATAAGGGAAGTACGAAAACCAACGAGTGACCAAGGAATTATAACTTCATGAAACCTCCACAGTAAAAAAATAAGCCGATAGCACTGCTTATTCATCTTATCAATGACAACTTCCTTTAACATAGCTTAAAGACCCAAATTTCCATATTTTTCCACTCTCAAAATTTCTTTCACAACTGATCCCCAAATATAAGAACTGCCTCCACTTGAATTTTCTGATTTGATATAACCACACCTCTATTCGCAATCGATTAATTCCACAATTGTCACTCTAATCGCCACAATCCTTTAGCTGTCACCATAACCCATAGCCCAACCTATACCAATAAAATATTCTGATTCATACCTTCCGAGGTTGTTCGTCGACCCAAGTTTCCTTAGAACACCTAGACACATGCCAGAAGCCCAAATCAGGACTTCCTTTCGTCAGGAAAGAATCCTTGCTTATATGAGAAAACTCTAAGCAATCCCTCAAAACTGATCTTATCCAACGGCGATTACGCTAATCCCAATTCCGTTAGTCCCATTTCATTGAGTTGAAGCTACTTGGTTAACGCCCATCGTCCCATTCCTAAAAAATCTTCGACAAAATACCATGCGCATCACCCTAAAGACTTCCCATAACCATTTTCTCCTTCTCAAATCATCACCAAGTATCGGCGTAAACCATTATAACTGTCTCAAATAGCTGCCCTCGATAAAATATTATCAAGTCCACTCGCAAACCTCAATAAAGCTCGGTAAACCCATCATACCTCGATTCTGAACTGAATCCATCGAATACTTGAAAGTTGTTTACTAGAATAACCATAAGACCTCTTGGTAATATAAACGTATTCCCCTAGCTCTAATCAAACAATTCTGACTAGAAATAAATGTACAACTGCCTGAAAATCACCAATGGTCACCCGAACTGACACCAAGCCTTCGCGAAACCAATCATAGTCATTTCATACATCCGCTGTGACTTATTATAATCTCTTTTCTCATGAATAATCAATCATATGCAGTCACCTCAACTCCAAAGGCTGAATTCTATCGAAGTCATCAACTTAGTACCGAAGAACCATGTTTTATGATTGCAATCTTCATGTTTCTCAACTTTCACCCGATACTCAAATCTGACTGAACCCATGAACTCTAAATATATCAAATTCTCCTCGTGCTTCCTCTTAACTCGATCACAACTCTGAACATTTCAACGCAAAACCTACGGCCTCAGTTAATACACCTTTAACCATAGAATCTCCAATTGTAACACCTTGATATGCCTTTAACAATTTCGAAAGTATCAAATCTTCAGTCCTTGTACAAAACCTCGCAGAACTACTCCCAAGTCTTTAATATCCGAAATACTCCCCCATGCTACCTACTTAGCAACACTTACAACATAATCCACTAACAAGAATCCAGTCTCACCTCAAAAATATAACTCTAACTTTCAAATTATAAAGATTCCCAAGATTCCTTCTTAAAGCGTACTTAGCAATCACACCCCATGTGAAAGATGCAAACAACACCACCAAATCCACCTGACCCAGTAATCCCGTTGCTTCTAAACCGAATCTTTCCCTTTTCTCGAAATGTACTTTATTCTCTACGATTCTCTATCGACTATACCTTATCTTAATTCTTCAATTCCTCTATTCCATTTAAATCACATTCACTGTCACCGACCAACCATCACTCAATCCCACTTAAAGGTATACAACAAAACCACAAGCCCCGTAAAATGGTTGAACCGATCTTGGAGACAGTAGTATGCCATACTTTTCAAACAACCGAGAGTGTCCCTTGCCTCACTCGAACTTCAAACTGAGAAGCACTCTAAATCCGGCACATCCTATGTACCAACCCTTGTGTAGCCACCCCACTAGAAAATACTGACCAACTCTGGTTCCTCCAACACAAATCAATCATCATCGATGGAATCCCCCAAAACACCACTGAACTGATCCATAATCCATAAGGCGGTCCTTAATTACCATACACCCAATCCTACTAACGTCCTCATGTAACTCCACCGAAGTACCCTTGCTAAAGTCCCTTAACTCGATTTCTGAAATGTCCTTCACCACTTGAATTAGTTCAAAACCATCATTGACCTACCACTTCAAATGTTCTTATTTATCGACCCTCACCCAAGGGTCCTTAAAAATGCTTTCCCTAAAAAAACCACCTCTAGCCTTAATTGACAAACCAGAACAGCTCTAATAAATTGAGCGATTAACCCTCTCCTTCAATCAACTCCACTGAGTAATAACACCATAATCGCAGGGACTAGCCGAGTCTTACACCACGGATACAAAGTCTATACCCCTTCTCCAAGATTATATGCAACACTCGATAACTCATTGAGTACTAAAACTTCACACTTTCCTATCACTATAGTCTTTTTTATTAGTCAACCACTGGGCCCCATTAGCCTATGACATAACCGAACATAAGAACTCATTAATGATCCTTTACATCCCCTCTACATTAAATAACCACAACATAATTCTCAAATCAACAAGTTTTCGATTTCAGACGATCCCCTTTTTATCACTACGCTCGAATTGCCAAAAGACCATACGAACACACCCTTTACTGAAGAATCACAACCGTCTATCCCCTTAAGATGCACTCATTACAAGTATCATTGCCACCTGGCCTAGAACAGATAGACATATCCTGATGGAATTCATAAACCACTAGTTCTTACTCCACCACCTACAATTTTTTCATGGCGAAGCCCAACTTAACTTTTCATAACCCTATACAATGTCCACCCTCATACATCTTGCAACCTTATCCTAACGTGCGTGTCAGATACCGATTGTTCCCTTCATACAGAGGGGATTGATCTATCCAAATTCTCTTCCTTACGCCTCCATCCCGTAGGACAAGGAAGTACTCTTACTAATATACCCTACGAAATCTTACTCCCACACACCTTACCACAAAATTCGTCTTTCATGTCCTTATCCTCAAATTTTCTTCATTGCCTTAACACGGTCATGATTCCCTTGTGAAATCCAACAATCTTTCCTGAATTTACACTTGTCTCCAGAATCGACATCCATACTTTTCCATTGTTGAACTATTGACTTGACATTGATACACTAATGCCACAAACTATTATGCTAAACTTTGACAACGATGAAACTTTCCCCAAACCAATCACACCTCGAGCAAATCATTCTTGTAAGCTATAATTTCACTCCCTCGACTTCCGATCAAACCATCGAAGAAATGGCAATCACGCAGTCCTCTGCATCATCATTCCACCTTCCCAATAACGAACTGAAGAGTCTCGAACTTAGCTGAAAACTGAACTTGGTCAAGCGTACATACCATAGTAACATATCTCGTACCATACCACACAACATCATATCAAGCCACTCGCGTGCGAATTCAAGAACGTGTTCCCGCATAAGTGAGAGAATAAGACGAGGAAGTTCAGATACTAATTTCAATCGATGAAATACCAATTTGAATGAACTAACACAAAAGGAATGAAAGAATGGAAATTTCCTAAATGTACTATAGCCTCTCTAGGATGGGTACGGACGTCTACATACCATTCCGCAAGACTCTACTAGACATTGATCTTATACTTGTGAGACTAGAGAACCTAAATCTTTGATATGAAGTAGCCACAACCCATTTCACGGGTCACGATGACACCTATACTATCCGCCGGTAGGCGAAATATCACGCCCCAAGACTGGAGAGGCGTGGCCAGCACCGGGAGCCTCACTAGGCCCGAGCATACCAATCTGTAGCTCATATAACCTGTGTCCCAATGAATACCTTAGGCCAAAGAAGCAGTTCTATAAGCGTGGTATCATAACTTAGGCCGATAAGGCCATTCACTAACATATTTGTGAACAACAATCACCTCAACCAAAGCGGGATCATCCCGTCTTGTAGAACATAAGTATCGCTATGCGGGCCGACAAGGCCACCATGTAAGTCTACAAAGAGAAGAAGCCAAAAGGAAATATATACAAGGGACGACAAGATTTCCATACTAACAATACTGGACATACAGGATACGTCTACAAGCCTCTAAAGAGTAGCGACTGTACAATGGTCGGGACAGGGCCCCGACCTACCCATCATCTGTATATACATAAAATGCTGGACTTGGGAACTCCAAATGACATGGATCTTTCCACACTAGCAGGTACTCGACAATCTACTGAGACGGTCCCTCTAGCTGCCTATCTGAACCTACGAGCATGAACACAACATCCCCGGTGAAGGGATGTCAGTACGAAATAATGTACCGAGTATGTAAGGCGACTAAACTGATATAAAACTAAAGTATAACATAAACTGAATATAAACTGAAGAACCAATAAAGCATCCGACTGTACTTAACTTCCTCTGATGTCTAATAGCTAATAACATGAGATAAAACTACTTAACCTTATATAAGGCATCTAAACATGCATAATTAGCCCCGAAGGCAAGTCCATCGCCTCGAAGGCACTCAATATATCCCCGAAGGCAATCTGTATATATATATATATATATATAGCCTCGAAGGCAAGCGTGCATCTGTATAGCCCTGAAGGCAACTGTATAGTCAATAGCCTTGAAGGCAACATGTGAATAGATAGCCATGTAGGCAAGTGCATACATCTATAAATTCTACAAGCACTCTTTCTATGTACAAACTACATAAGCAATAATGCTAAACTGAAATAAACTCCCGACAAGGGAAACTACTACGAAGCTATCATGAACCATATAGGGATGAAATTTTTATGGAGGCACTTCTTTGTGCTCTAATTCCGGACTCGCTCGATTAAAGATTCATGCGAAAACAAAGAAAGGGCATAGCCTTCACATACCTTGATTCGATCTTTGAATGACCACAATGAGTGAATCCTTCAAATATACGTTTAACCTATTTAAGACAACTAATATCAACATAGCCAACAACCCAACAACATAATACAACTATACCAATACTATCGTCAAGCAATCAAAGAGAAATGAGCTCCCGAAGCTATATACAATGCTGTACTCCACACCAGACCTCCCTTTAACAACTAACAAGCTCTATACGAGCTACCAAACCCCCACCGATCTCCATATCACAAGACAAGAACCCATAATCAATTTATACAAATTTTATGACTTCAACTCACGGCTTCCGATCACTGTCATGTGAGTTCTTAAAACAAATACATACCTTGGATGCTCATATGAGCTCGTACATGATAAATCGTACTAGGGTTGCCTTCTTAAAAGCTTCCCATCATCTTACTTCACTACAAAGAATTCTTCGACTTAATATGATCCGGGGGAAACCGATGCTAGAGTTATGGAATCATATATATATATATATAAATGTAGTAGGATGATATAGTAGAATTCTAGTAAGCTAATGGCCACAGTACCGTTATTAGCCCAAAATATGAAGAGGCGGTGCTGATGTCTACAATATGTATCCAGCATACCTGTGGTAACGTGGGTGAAGTACAACCCCACCTTTATGATACATATGCAATATAATATACTACATATGCTAACATAATAATGTAGGAAATCAAGTATATATTAGGCCAAAACATCAGAAACGTGCCCTACTAGTTAAGCCATAAAATATGGCATGCATTATTTCCATTAAAGATTATAGAACCTAGTAATATAGGTCATCCTTCATGTTACTGGAATGTTTCTTCTAATGAAAAAAACACTAAACCTTCTACCTAGCCACAAAAAGACAATGGTAATAAAGGTAGGTATTCTATTAACTCATATAATAATTGATCTAGGTGGTGAATAGATAAGCATGAGACATAAATAATATAAAATGTTACGCTTTATATTGCAAAAACCATACTAATTCCAACTCATTGGTAAAATAACACTCATAACTACTTATTGACACCTATGTAATTTTATCTTTTTCAATCTTATATCAAGAGTACAGGTTTTTGTACTATTAATTCTCATAAATTCCAATTTTTCAATCTTATATCAAGAGTACAGGTTTTTGTACTATTAATTCTCATAAATTAATGGTAAAAGATAACTTTCTTTTCTTGTGAGAAAATAATTTCTACTTTTATAAATAAGAAAAACCATTTATAAAATTCCTCATATCATGTGTATAACTTAAAGCATATCTGAAAATAGTAATAATAGTAACTACTCGAAATCATACTGATCAAATCTTTACTAAAAAGGGTTTTAATTAAAAGAAAATATATATACCATATCAAAATAATATCTACCGGTATCAAGGTTGTCAAACTTACAGGGTCTTACAATAACACTGTCATAAACCCTCTATAATCTCATGAATGACCTTAATCCCTTCAAGCTCATATGAATTTTTTACGACACATCCCAACGTATGAAAATACGAAATGTAACATCATTCCCCCCTTAGAAACATTCGTCTTCAAATGTTAAACTTCTAGAGGTCTACATAAATTACGACAAAGACTCCCCCGTAACTGTACTACTACCAACCTGCCACACGGCCAAGAAAACCATACATATACCTCGTAGGGCCATAATCACACAAAAACAAACTTTCGGGCCTTCATGGGGCTAATAACTGTTAAATGTTGCCTCGTGGGCTAAAACATACTTCTACTTTAAAGTCACGTCTTAATCTCTTCTTTATTTGCGAGTCTACCAACCTTTTTTCTAGATAATAACGTCTACTGGTCTTAAGCCTAGTAATCGGACTCCTAACTATTTATCTTCAGACAACTTTCTTACGAATTTTGTTTCTCCAACTTTCCAAATTCCACCAAGCTATTCATAAGTTCACGACTACGGGTGTAGCTATAATATTGGTTTGTCCGAAAGGGAAAGATATCAAGGTCCTAATTTCTTAATAACTTAGGTCATTTATTTTCCTTCTACTTTCGGGTTCCTTATTTTCTTTTAACCTATTTTAGGCTTTCCTCGACAACCCAGGAATAGTATTAACACATCCCTATGTTACCCGCACCAAATGGTGTGATAGGGGATAAGGTAGATCCAAGATTTAATAAAACATATACACTATGAGAAAAAACAATCACCGTACTTGTTCCCTCGTCTGGCATATACTCTAGGTCCTGGTAATCTGCCAAGATGTAAATGCGGTTTTGGCCACCGCTCGAACTGGACTCCCCCTCTACCTCAACCTCGTCCAGTAAAAGGCTGGGATCCACATCCTGGAGGATGTACCGAAGAAGATGACCGTGCTACTGACCTAGTCGGCTGAGCCATGCCACCCTGCCTGTTCATCGGGTAGTCCCTCATCATATGCCCCTCACGACCGTATGTATAACAGGCGGTCAAACCAAGTTTTCACCTCCCATAATGCCCTTTTTCGTAAGTACCACATCGTAGTGGAACTGATCTCATCTGACCTGAGCCCGACTGTTGATGAGACTCAGATGCTTGTAAACTCTCGCCAGGTCCTAATGGAATATGTTGTTTTGACCTATAACTCTAGGACTAAGGTAGTGGTGGCCTAGGTGGCCAACCATGATAGCGTCGCCTGAAGCCACCCTGAGCATCTCTCTGATCACTAATGGACCTCACTGTCTTATGTTGCTCCCTTTCTATCTTCCCTGTAACCCGCTGCTGGCGTCTACGATCCTCCAGATTCTGTGCAAACGCCTAAATCTGGGAGATATCCATGTTATCATTCAGTATGGTTGTAGACCAAGCCTCAACATGATTTGGATGTAGCCCTGCTATAAACATGTGAATCCTAGCCCTCGTTGCGTCAACCAGAAATGAAGCATATCTGGTCAAGGAATCAAACTGAAGGCAATACTCACGGACACTCGAACTACCCTGCTGATCCACCCGAGCCTTTCGTATCTCCAACGGCAGATAGTTGTCTAAGAGAGCCTCTGAGAACTCAGGCCAATCTGTTAGAGGTGTGTCAGGTCCTCTGGATCTCTCCCATCCCTCATACCATAGGACAACTATATCTCGTAACCTGAAGGTTGCTAACTCTACTGTCTGTGAAGCATACATCTCCTAGAAGATATGGTGAAGCTGATTAATAAAATTATATGGGTCCTCATCCTGCCTAGTCCCCGTGTGCCTTAGAGGGTCTAGAGCCAGAAAATCACGAACCCTCAAAATACCGGGCCCCTATGAAGGTCCTGCAGTAGCTGATGCTCTTGGCTTCCTCTGGGTGGCCACTATCTATGTTAGCAACTGCACCACACTCCTGATATCCTAATCAGAAGGCACATGAGGGGGTACTGAAGGTGCTGCCTGTTATATCCCGCATTTTGTACATTCAGATATTTTAAGATAATTATGAGAAGTCAAGGGCAAGGCTATATTTTGATCTCGTTTAACACACAAGTTGTTTATGAAATTTTTTGAAGTGGAAATATTAAGAAAGGCGGGGTAAAAAGGAAAATTCGCAAGAGGGCTCATGGAAATATTGAGGAAGGCTAAGGGCAAATTTGGAATTAGGAAAATATTTTTTTTTCATGAATTACAAGAAAAAAAAATGGTAGTCTTGAAGCAAATGGGCCATGTGGCCGCCCCAAGTTGGTGTGGGCCAAGGCCCACATGGAGGCCCAATATATGCTCATAAAAGATGACAAAGTAGTCATATTTTCATCTTATCACTTAGAACATTGAAGAAACTTGGAGAAGAAAACATAAGGGGCCATTCGGCCAAGCCAAGCAAAAATTGAGCCCTTGAAAACTTTGATCAAAAATTATTTACTTCTAGCATTCCTACTAATTTGAAGGTCCTCTTTAACGTGGGATAATTGTTGGAGCAAGTAGACCACTCTTTGTTGCAAGATCATAACCCTAGCCAAGTGAGAAGTTAAGGGAAAAAGGTAAGATTTAATCTTCTTTTCATATGTTATGGATGGTTGTGTATGTTGTAGTATGTAGAAATGGGTGAAATTCATGAAAATATGGATGTATGTTGTGGCCGTGTATATGTGTGTTGTGTAGGAATGATGAATCAATTATTTTATCTAGTGTTTTGGTTGTTGTTGTTGGGGATTCTATGTTGATAATTAAAGTTTGATGATTCTAGTTGAAGTTGTAAGTGTTGGAGAGTTGTTTGAGAAGCTAATGTGAATTTTAAGCCATTTCTTGTATTTATGGAAAGTAATGTTGCTAGCGTGTGAATTGTTGGTGTAGTTCATGAACTTGAAGGAAGGAAATGTGTTATTATTGTTCTTGTTGCATTTGGAAGGTTTCGGGTGGAGTGGCATATTGGTTAGATTATTTTGAATATTGTGCGGATTGTTTGAAGTGTTCTTGAATATTGTTTGAATGGTTTCGGATTAGTACTTGAATATGTGAGCAATTATGAATTGAACATAAATGAAACGCTGTCGAAGTTTGTAGAAAGAAGTTGCTAACGTTGGAATGCGTTTTGAATTGATTGTTGATATTGTTAGAATGACTGTTGGTATTTGTTGTTGATGATTTGGCCGAGTTGGATTCTCGGGGTTAGTTGTATTTACAGGGGAAATGCTGCCGAAATTTCTGCAAGTAAAGTGTTGGTTGAAGATTGAACTTCTAAGTATCTATAGCTAATGTTTGGTATACACTAATATTGTTGTAGATCTTGCGAAGCCAAAGACTTAAGTTCGGATTAGCGTAGGAAGCGGGCAAGGTATGTAAGGCTTACCCTTTCTTTCTTTTGGCATGTCCTAGAGCTAAGTAAGCTATGATACGTATCTTGGGGTAACTCTATTCTTGATTCCGAGCTTGTTAATGATTCTTATTCACTTCTTGATGTGAGTATGCTTAGTATAGTCGAGATTATCATATGATTGAATAACGAGCAAAGCATAAAGAGTTCTTGTTTTTTTTTAAAGAGTTCTATAAGTATTAATGTCCCTAACTTTCGTAGACAGTCTCAGATTGCTTTAAAAAGTTCGTAGAGGTTTCTATAATGAATAACGTTCCTAACTTTCATATGCTAACTCGGATTGTTTTGGAAACGTAGCGTAACGATATCCATAATGAATCCATTCCTAGATGTAGGATATCCTGAGTTCCTTGACCTCTTAAGCCCGAAGGGGCATTCTCAAGTTGTGTGACTTCATAATGCTGTCTAAATCCCGAAGGGGACATTCATAAGGTCTTTCTCTTACCTATGCATTTTACATTTAAATTTGTGAGTCTCGAAGGAGACAAATGAAAAGGGTTTGATTTCATACATGACATCCATAATAGTTTTTTTTTTAGATGATTTCATGACGCGACTGAGCGTGCTATATAACATATGGCCTCGGCTTAAGTCCGAGTGTGCTATGGCCTCAACTTATCTCTGAGTGTGCTATGGCCTCAGCTTATGTCTGAGCATGCTATATAACATATGACCTTAGTTTCTATTATGCCAATTGAATTGTACATATGGTTTCACTAATAATTTCGAGAAAAATCAGTTTTATACTAAAGGAAACATAAAGTTAGACTTTCAAAACCACTCCGAAGGGGGTGCGAGATTTTACTATTTAGATTTTTAAAACCACTCCGAAGGGGGTGCAAGATTTTACTATTTAGATTTTTAAAACCACTCCGAAGGGGGTGCGAGATTTTACTATTTCGTTTCATTTACGAATTAGGTTTACACCCCATAGCATCATTTCTTTGTATTGATATTCATGGATTAAGTTGTGTTGACACCATCATTATTATTATGCCGGAAGCAGCATGCCCGAAGGGGCCATCATTATTATTATGTCGGAAGCGGCATGCCCGAAGGGGCCATCATTATTATTATGTCGGAACCGGCATGCCCGAAGGGGCCATCATTATTATTATGCCGGAAGCGGCATGCCCGAAGGGGCCATCATTATTATTATGCCGAAAGCGGCATGCCCGAATGGGCCATCATTATTATTATGCCGGAACCGGCATGCCCGAAGGGGCCATCATTATTACTAAGCCGGAAGCGGCAGCCCGAAGGGGCCATCATCATTATTATGCCGGAAGCGGCCGTCCGAAGGGACTATTGTGACACTAAATTTATATTGGGTATTCTAGAATTTGCATATGCTATATTTATATTGTGCATGCTAGAATTTGGGTAAAGGCCACATGACTTGGTTCAGAATGCTGTTTCAGGTTACTTACAGTTTGATTTCTAAACTTGTTTACTGCTGCACCTTCCTTGTGCTATGATTCAGTAATGCTTTACATATTCAGTACATATTCCGTACTGACCCCCTCTCTTCGGGGGCTGCGTTTCATGCCGCGCAGGTGCATACAGATGAGTAGAGGATATTGCTAGAAGATGTTCCAGCTGAATTAGTGAGCTCCATTTTATTCCGGAGTGTTGCCGAGTCAGAGTACTTACGTTATGGTATCTCGTCTATATTAGAGACTTTGCAGACAGCGTCCTGTGGTACGTTTGTCGAGATGTCGACAGAGTGATGTCAGTTGAACCATTTGTGTACGTTAAAAGAGCATGTATTTTAGATGATTTCAATTGGGTTAAAGTACTTATTTGATTGAAGTTTACATGATCGTTATAAGGATAATGATCTCTATGTGAAAAGTTTCATGTTTTTAATTTTTTTTTAAATGACAGGTTTTGATAGAGCGAATGTTTAAGGGTTCGCTCGACTCTGATGAGAGTCGGGTGCCCGTCATGCCCTATCAAGATTAGGGTGTGACACTGCCTCCCTCGAAAACTCTTCAGGTGGAGGAGGAGTCGGTGATGGCTGAGAAGGTAGCTCACCCTAGGCCTCGGACTGGGACCCATCTACTGGGGGTACCCTGCTGGTCCCCTCACCCACTACTACATTACCTCTCTAACTAGCAGTAGTCTCCCTAGTCACCGACATCTCTGTATATAAACACCAATTCATAAGTTTAACTCAAACTTTCTACGACTCAACTCTACAACACGATTTAGATCTGAAAGTAGGTTAACCGATATCACTATGCGAGCCAAAAAAGTCACCCTGTAAGTCTACAAACCGTAAAAGCCAAAAAGAAAAATATATATACAAGGGCTGACAAGGCTGCAATACTGATAATAATGGACATACAAAATATGTCTACAAGCCTCTAAAGAGTAGCGACTGTACTATAGTTGAGACAAGCCCCGACCTACCCATCATATGTATACACACAAAACACTGGACTTGGAAACTCCGAATGACATGGATCTTACCAAACTAGCTGGTACTCGACAATCTACAGAGGCAGTCCCTCCAGCTTCCTATCTGAAACTGCAGGTATGAATATAACATCCCCGGCAAAGGGACGTCAGTATAAAATAATGTATTGTCACGACCCAACCGGAGGGCCATGAGGGGTACCCGGAGCTAACCTACCGAGCACCACTCAACATACTTTCATAATCATAACTAGGTGAGCCACATGGCTAACTCTTAATCATCATGAACTAAAAAGACACAAGTTCCATGGAATATATATGCTTTTATACAACATCATTAACTATGCTCGTATATACACAAGCCGACAGGGCTATAAAAATGATATACAAAATATGAGCCAACAACACGGAGGGATATCTAGCTATACACATCTGTCTACAAGACTCTACGAGGAGTATGTGATATCGTAAAGACGGGATAGGACCCTGCCATGCCCATGTATATACTACTATGCAATCACCAACGAAGTAGCCTAAAGGTCTGGTCTGTCTCCCTGTCTACCTGTGGGCATGAACACAGTGTCACAGACAAAAGGACGTCAGTACGAACAATGTACTGAGTATGTAAGGCATGAATAGTAACATGATGAAAGCATGAAGATATCATAAGATAAAGAGAGCAATTTATACCTCGTAACGCTTCTTAAGACGAATGTCATGCAAACTTAACCTTTCTCTAGAGAAAACATTTCATACATATACATATATTATACCATACCTGACTATGTAGGTTCAGTGTCATCCATACCCAGCCATAGCAAGGCTCGGTGTTGTCCGTACCCAACTGCAGTGGTGCGCGCGCAATAGATATCTTTCCCTGCCATATAAGCTTGGTGTCACAATCATAACTATATACATATATGACATACATGAGTATCCAAAGGAATATTACAATTCTATCGGGGTGACATGGAGTCGGTAAGCCCCCGAGTTCTATTATGGAATCACTATCATAATCATCATCATTATCATCATCACTAGAAAGAGCTTTTATCAATATTATCTTAAGAATCTTGGTAGTCACGAGCTTCTAGCATTCTCTAGGAAGTAGAGCATTATGAACATCATAGATGGATTCACGACGAGGAAATCATGCCTTTAGAAAAAGGGTTAGCATTGAGATAACTTTATGTCTTCTTGTTTACTTAACGTTCTCCTCCAAAGTCCAAAAAATCTACATTCAAGAGGATTTATACTAAGGTTATGTCTTGAAAACACTCTTAAGTTCAAACTAGTATAATTAACGAGTTAACGAAATTTGGGCAGCACTTCCCCTATTTCATCGACTTTCACCATATTACAAAACATCTCCCAAACAACAATAACAGCATCCACAATATCATAATCAAGAATTTATATTCATTTTAGTCTCAAATATTTCCAAAAGCCCTTTTCAAGTTCAGCTCATAGTCGTCTTTTTTCACTTCAACACTTTATGATTCTCCTCTTTAATATTTTCCTTCCCTAGAGTTACTATACCTTTACATTAACTCAATAATGTAATAATAGGAATAATATACCTTATAATAGAGGATATTCACCTTAGTAAACTTCCTCCATGATCAGGTTCATCACATCTTTGGAGAGAAGCAAGAACCACCATCTTCCATGGATTAGCTTTGGGGTTTTGATGTTGATCTTCTCTCTTGATGATATGGAAAGGTTTGGAGTGTTATGGAACCTTCAAGAACTCTCAATAACTCTTTAGAAGTGTGGGGAAATAAGGGTGGAAGGTTGATATAAAAATGGGATCTTTTGGGATTTAAAAAGGTGTCAAATTCGCCCCCCCTCCCCCCCCCCCCCCCCCCCCGGCACCAATTTGCGGTGGAGTTGCGGCTCAGCATATTGGATGTGCGGACGAAAATCCCCTCCTATACTTAGGGAGGAGGTTGGGAAGTGATTCCAGCCCTTTTGGTGAGTTTACGTCCTGTTTTCTGCATAGTAAACTTAGTTTACGACAGCAAACTGGTCCACAAACTCCGATTTTCGACGAAAAGTTTTCTTTTCGATTCGTTTGACCTCCAATTCTTATGGAACCTTCTTGGCACTTATACAAAACTTCATTAACCATATAATGGGACCGATAGCTCCCTCTCAAGGTAATTCTAAGCAATGTATAACTCAAATGATACGAAATCTTCCCAAAACATGACTCAAATTCCAATTCCTTCAACGAACTTACTTCCGCCAATTCATGTGACTCCAAAACCTTAAGGTACACACTTAAAGTTATCAAATACTCTCCTTAACCTTATAAGGGCTTCATTTCCACTTTAGGCTTGTGTTAGCCTTCTCATAATGTAATGACACGAAATTTCCAAGATGTAACATGTATCGAGTATATAAGGTGACTGAAACTGATACTGAACTGAAGTGTAACATAAACTGAATATAAACTGAAGAGACAATAAAGAATCCAGCTGTACTTACCTACCTCTAAAGTCTAAAATCTAATAACCTGATATCAAACTACTTAGCCTCGTATAAGGCATCTAAACATGCATAATTAGCCCGAAGGCACTCAATATATCCCTAAATGCAATCTGTATTTACATATAGCTCCGAAAGCAAGCGCGCACCTGTATAGCCCGAAGGAACCTATATAGTCTAAACCCCGAAGACAACATGTGAATAGATAGCCCCGTGGGCAAGTGTATACTTCTATAAACTCTACAAGCAACCTTGATATGTACTAACTACATAAGCAATAATGCTAAACTGAAAATAAACTCTCACCAAGTGAAACTACTACAAAGCAATCTTGAACCTTATAGGGATGAGATCTTTATCGAGGCACTTCTTTGTGCTCTTATTCAGGACTCACTTGATTGAGGATTTATGCCAAAACAAAGCAAGGGAATTGCCTTCACATACCTCGATTCGATCTTCGAATGACCACAACTAGTCAATCCTTCAAATATGCGTTTAACATATTTAAGATAACTATTATCAGCATAGCCAATGGCCCAACAACATACTACAAATATACCAACACTATCGTCAAGCAATAAAAGAGCATAGAGCTCCCGAAGCTATATACAAAGGTGTAGTCCACACCCGACCTCCTTTTAACAACTAACAAGCTCTATACGAGCTACCTGTCACACCCCGAACCTAGGCCTAGACGTAACACAGCAGCCGGTGACTGATTACATGTGACCGAGCGAACTAACTGGCTGACTAAATCAACATGTGGTATCATAACATACTGAATGCAAAAAATAAACTAACACATAATGACATACTGAACGTCTGAATGATACATAATCAAAGTGCGAAAATGCTAATACAAGTCTAAAGCATAACTGTAGCCAACATAGCTTAACTTAAAAAGCCTGCGACTCTGTCTAACTGTTACTCTAGTCTATGAAGCCTCTAATGAAGTACTGAAAATATTGACTGTCTGTAAATACTGTAAATACTATAAATAAATGATAAGGCCCCGAAAGATTTGGGGCTCACCAATTAGCTAATACTAGATATCCTAGCAAGTAGATGCATCATCCTGTAAATTGCTATCTTCATCGCGAGATGCAAGACCTGAGAAAAAAGGGACGTCAGTACAGTTGAATTGCACTGCTATGTAAAGCAACTGAAGGAAAGAACTGTAAGTGGGGTGCTCGGGCAAAGGACAACCAAAATAAATAAACATGTAATAAGTGCTAAAACTAAAACTGAACATATCCCTGTTCTGAATGAGAAACCACCTGTTTATTGATAAGTCATGGATTTTAGGATTTTTACATTCTCTACTTATGCTTTTTCAGGAGTCTTTTCAATTATTTTTCTGTATTTCTATTAGGTTGTTGTGTGTTTTCAGGTTTTGTGAGTCAAGGGGACAAAAGGGACAAAATGGCATAAAAAGAAGGAAAAAAGTTGAATTTGCGATCAGTATGCGGCACCGCAAGTGCGAGTTGCGGCCACATACTAAAGACAAAGAATTTTTAGAGAGGTTGTCAAAATGCAGCAGTATGCGACGCGTATGCGGGACCACAAAATTAGTTCTGCGGTCGCATACTCCACCTCGGAACAACCAGTGAGTGGAGCAAAATGCACAAGTTTTTGAAGAACATGCGGCACCGCAAACTCTACTTGTGGCCGCATGATGAAATTCCACCAATGGAGGACGCGGCCAGTATGCGGTCGTATAGTCGTATTGCGACCGCATATTCGGTCTGCAAAGTGTCATTTAATGCCAAACATGTATTTTTTGTCTCCCTTCTATAAATACTAGTTCTAGGTTTTTGTGAAGATTCATTGAATATTCCTGAGACAAAGTTTATTGTGCCTTTTAACATAGAGAGCATTGAATAGTGGTTGTTAGGGCTACAAATAAGATTCTTTCACTTTTTGTCATCTTCTTCCATTAATCATCGTAAGCTTTATGAATATTCTCTTTACTCTTGTTTTGTATTTAATGAAGATGCGTAGCTAAAACATTTAGCTAAGGTTGTGGGACCAAATGTGTTAGTTATGTGATTGGGTTTCATATTCAAACTCTATTTTATATGTTAAAGATGTTTTCTATTAACTCTTCAAGCTTTAATGTCTTTTAATGGTTGCAAACATAATTTTGCCAAAATACTTACACTTTGCTTGGAAAAGAGAGTGTAAGTTAGGAAAAGAGTTAATAGCAATGATTTGGGGTTTATACTCATCTAACAGCTTGAGCTAGGAATAGGAAAGCTATTTGAGACTAAATGGGTGCTCTCATGTGCAATATTCTAAGGCTTGGAAAAGTTTAGTGATGAAATTTACTAATTTGGTTGGAAGACTTATTGTAAGAATTAAGTAACCCATGGTTTATTACATCTACGCATATAAATAAGTTGATTTGATACCCCAAGCACATTACTTTCCATTGGAACTGCAACCTTAGTCCCTTTTACCAATAGTTACATTTTATAACAACAGATCTTAGAATTAATGATCAAACTCAAATCCAATCATTATTATATTCCCCTTCCCCTTGAAATATAGACTAATAGTTGAGCGTTACACTTAGCAAGTACATTTCTTCATTGTATTCTTTGTGGTATTCGACCCCAACCTACCCCAACCTTGTTTGGTTCAATAGTTGACAACAACCGCTTACTCCTAATATTAAAGGTGTATTTTGGGCGTATCAAATTTTGGCGCTGTTGTCGGGGAATACGGTCTAGAAAATTACCTATTAGTTTAAAACTCTACTTTTAGTCTTTATTTATCTTCTTACTTTCGGTTGTTGTTGTTTGTGTTGATCAAGTGCAATGACGGATGAACACCCCGATGATGAAATGATGGAGGAGCCGGGGAATGCAGCCGCTATTCGCCCACTTGCAGTCAAAGGATATGTGAGTTTCCATGTGAACAATACTTTGTTGCACCTGCTCAATACTAAGAGCTTATTCGGGGGTCTACCAGTGGATGACCCAAAATAGGCACCATAATAACTTTCTTAGGGTGTGCACTACTAATGTGCATCCAAATGTCACCGCCGAAATGGTCAGGTTGAGGCACTTCATGTTCTATCTCACGGGTGAAGCCACTGCATGGTTGGATGATCTTCCGACTGGTTCCATTACTACTTGGGCAGAATTGACCGAAGTGTTCCTTAAGAAGTTCTTCCCTCCTTCTTGGATGCTACAACTCCATAGAAAAATCATCAACTTTCGTTAACTTTCGGTTGAGGCTCTATACGAGGCTTGGAATCATTTTAAAAAGAAAGTTAAGAGTTGTCCAAAGCACGGGCTGCCTGATAGTGTTCTTCTTCAAACGTTCTATCGGTCACTTGATTCGGTCAACAAATCAGTGGCGAATAATATTACGGGTGGGTCCGTGATGGAAAATGCTTTTGCGGTGATGAGTGTTGTCCTAGATAAATTGACTGAGACCAATGAAGCTTGGCACACTAGGGAGCCGAAAGTAGTGGAAGGAGGTCCTTCCAAAGTAGTATTGTCTCGGGAGGCAATCAAGAAGAAAGAAGAGAGAGATGAGAGCATGGCAAAGTTGGTTACTCAAATGGATCTTGTCACGACCCAAAACGATGAGCCGCGACGAGTGCCTGATCTCTAGTGACTAAACACTCTTATACTCATATCTGGGTAACACTGCATAATAAGGGCCCACAAGCAACTCAATCTGGACTAAACCGACTCATGAAAGGATAATATCAAGAAATGTGCATATGTACATATATGCTGAAGATAACAATGCAAGCCGACTAGGCTGCCACATGACCTGTACACAAAAGAATAGGAGCCGACAAGGCTACATCACATGTCATCTAAGTACAACTGTCTACAGACCTCTACTAGAATATAAAGCTGTAGAAAGGACAGGACAGGGCCCCGACATACCCATATGCATATATACACATCTCCAAAAGAAGGCATATCAAAATAGTCCGCAGCACCGGATCAAGTGGAGCGCACTAACCACTGCTGGATTGGAGTCCTACTGAGCTAAACTGCCTATCTGTCTCCCTGAACCTGTGAGTATGAACGCAGCCCCCCAAGTAATAGGGGAGTCAGTACGTAAAATGTACTGAGTATGTATGGCATAAGACTAACATATACATAAGAATGATAAAATGAATATTTAACTCATAAGCCAACTGACTGTCTGAATGCATCTGTATAACTGAAAATATCTCTGCGGTGTAGAATATGCATGCTATCTTTAAAAATAATATACATCTATACATATAGTAAACTGCTGACCATACAGGTACGGTGTGAAGAGTATACTGCCCGGCCATATAGGCACGGTGTTATCATCATCATCTCGCGTCCGCGACGGTATTATAAGTTGCCCACTGCAGTGGTGTGTATGCCTGGCCATATAGGAGCGGTGTTATACTGCCTGACCATAAATAGGTGTGGTGTTATACTGCCCAGCCATGTAGGCGCGGTGTGAGAAAATAGCTGTACATATATATATATATATATATATATATATATATATATATATATAATGCATGAAAGACTCGGAAAAGAATACTCTGAACTACTCTGAGCAACATAAGATCTCTAGAAGCCACAGATATAAAACATAAGAGGCCAAGGATACGCTAAATCCTGTACCATCTAGGAGTAGAGTCTTTGGAATTCACTTGCTTACTATGTTCGTTCATAAGATAAGGATCATGCCAAAGAGAATAAAAGGACAGCCTTAACATACCTTGAAGCGTATCTAACCGTCCACAGTCTACTTCTCGAACTCGTAAGTCTACAATTAAGATAACATATTCCACAATTAGACTATTTGCATCATCCACTATCCAATTCTGCTACGAACGGAACTTAACAAATTTCGGACAGCATCTCCTTTGTAAACTTAACAATCCCTCAATTTCAATTTAACCCAAACATCAACAACAACATCAACAATAACTATAAAAACACCTACATACCAAAATATAATCAAATCTATACCAAATCATCCCTCAAAATAACCCTTAACCTAACTTTACGCTTATTCAACTTCCCACTCCTTAACTATATTCCCTTTACTTAAAACAACTAAAATTCTTGATAACTAACTCAAACACAAAGGTAGGAATCATATACATACCTTGAATCAAACTCCAACTCTAATTCCCAAGCTCATCAATCTTCAAAGACACCCTAGGAATAACCTTTTTCTTCACTAGCTCGGGTTTTACGGGCTCGGATCTTACCAAATCTCCACTAATATGATAGAAAATATAGAGAGAAACATATTCTAGGGCTTTCTCTGATTTGGGTGTCAAAATAATGAAATTAAATGTGAGGGTCAAATATATATAGATAAAACTAGAAAGTTCCAGTGATGCGGGTCGACGGTGGGTCGAGGGCTCGTCGACGTGTCGAGAGCTCATCGACCTGCCACTTGAAACTTCAGAGGCTGCGGAGCAGGGACGGTGCACCACGATGGCTCATCGACATATCGACGGCCCGTTGATGGTGAATTGTTTCTGCAGACTCCCCTGAGTCCGTTCCAACTCTCATCGATTCGATTCGTTTAACTTTTAATCCTGTCGTTTTGCAAGAAACATATACTTATACTTTCGTACACACGAGGTAAGGCATTCAATGTCTCAAGAACTCAGGTGCGGTTCTCCAAACTAAGGGTATAGACCACTCATAAGCCAAAGACTTCCTTGCGATGAATACGAGAGGTATAACATTCCCCCCCCCCCCTAGAAACATTCGTCCTCGAATGTTCATACGGATCATGGGTTATAAAATTTTTGGTAGGGTCTCCCCTATAAATGTACCAATCCAACCTGTACACAGCAACCCAAAATAATGCCACACAGGGCCACATGCTAATATATACAACACCGGCCTCGCACGACCAATCACAATAACTATAAATGAAATCAATACCTGGGGAAGGTGAGGCCTCAAACTGAGCCTCCTGAGATGACGGAAACAAATACGGATACTTAGCCTTCATTTCTTCTTCCGCTTCCCAAATCATTTCTTTAACATTATTATTTCTCCACAGAACTTTAACGGAAGCCACATCCTTGGTCCACAATTGAGGAACTTGTCTATCCAATATAGTCACTAGGGTTTCCTCATATAATAACTGCTCAGTCACCTAGATATCATCTATCGGTACAACCCTTGAAGGATCTCCTATGCACTTACAGGGCATGGACACATGAAATACCGGATGCACAGACTCTAACTCAGAAGGTAGTTCCAACTCATATGCTACCTTACCCACTGTACGAATGATTCTATATGGCCCAATGTATCGAGGGCTTAACTTAACCTTCTTGAAAAATCTCATAACTCCCTTCATAGGCAAAATTTTCAGGAAAAACCCAATCGCCTACCTCAAACTCTAACTTGCGCCGCCGGTTATCTGCATAGGATTTCTGCCGACTCTACGCCGCTAGTAGCTTTTCTTGAATCGCTTTCACTTTGTCAACCGCTTGCTGTATCAAGTCTGGGCCTACTAACTAATTTTCTCCCACATCAAACCATCCTACAGGCGATCTACATCTCTGCCCATACAAAGCCTCATAAGGAGCCATCTAAATACTAGAAGGGTAACTGTTATTGTATGCAAACTCGATAAGAGGAAAATGATCATCCCAGCTATCTCAGAAGTCAATTACACAAGCTCTCAACATGTCCTCAAGTGTTTGTATAGTATGCTCCGCATGTCCATCTGTCTGCGGATAAAATGCAATACTAAGACTCACCTGAGTCCCCAATTCATTTTGAAAAGATCTCCAAAAGTTAGTTGTGAACTGCGCTCCTCTATCTGAAATAATGGTTGTAGGAACACCATGAAGTCATACAATCTCTCTAAGGTAGAGTTTCGCATAATCTTCAGTTGAATAAGTGGTTCTGACAGGCAGAAAGTGGGCTGACTTTGTAAGCCTATCAACTATGACCCATATTGAATCATACTTCCGCTGAGTATAGGGCAAGTAATGAAATCCATAGTGATTACCTCTCATTTCCATGTCAAAATCTCCATAGCCTGTAATAAACCTCCGAGCTTCTGGTGCTCTATCTTGACTTGCTGACAATTTGGACACTGGGTGACCAAGTTTGCTATATCCCTTTTCATACCTTCCCACCAATAAACTTTCTTGAGATCATGATACATTTTTGTTGTGCCCGGATGAATAGAATAGCGAGAATAATGTGTTTCTCCTATAACCTGCTGACGAAGTCCTGCAACATCAGGACCGCACAACCTACCTCGATACCTGAGTACTCCATTTCCTGTGATCACGAAAGGTGTCTTTTCTTTCTGAGTTGTTGTATCACGGTAATGGACTAGAACAGTATCTTCGTATTGACGTTCCTTTATCTCCGCTACCAAAGATGATATCACTGTATCTTGGACCGTAATTCCTGCATCACCTGAATCTAACAGCCGAACTCCATGGCTGGCTAGTGGGCGAACTTCACGAGCTATCTCTCTTTTCTCCGGCTGCACATATGACAGGCTACCCATTGATTTACGACTAAGGGCATCAGCTACCATATTAGCCTTTCCAGGATGGTACAAAATATCGACGTAATAATCTTTCAGCAGCTCTAGCCATCGCCTTTGACATAAATTCAAATCCTTCGGCTTAAAGATATACTGGAGACTCTTGTGATCAGTATAAATATCAACATGAACACCGTATAGGTAGTGTCTCCACATTTTCAAGGCATGGATCACCACCACTAACTCAAGATCATTAGTTGGATAATTCTTCTCGTGCTTCTTCAGCTGTCTGGAGGCATAAGCAACAACCTTACCGTGCTGCCTTAATACACAGACCAAACCAATTCTCGAGGCATCATAATATATAACATAACCATATGTTCCCTCTGGAAGAGTCAAGACGGGTGCTGAGGTCAACTTGTCTTTTAGTATCTGAAAACTCCGCTCACATGCATCCGTCCACTGGAACTTAGCTGATTTCTAAGTCAACTTGGTCAATGGGGCTGAAAGAGAAGAAAATCCTTCCACAAACCTTCTATAATATCCCGTTAAGCCCAAGAAACTACGTATCTCCGTTGGTGTCGTGGGCTTTGGACAATTCTTCACGGCTTTAATCTTTTGAGTATCTACTCTAATGCCTTTATCTGAAATAATATGACCAAGAAAAGCCTAAGAGTTCAACCAGAATTCACATTTGGAAAAATTCGCATATAATTCCCTATCTCGAAGAACTTTAAGCACTGCACGTAGATGATCTGCATGTTCAGCCTCTGACGAAGAATAAACCAATCATCTATAAACACGATCACAAATAGATCTAGGAAGGGTCTGAATACATGATTCATCAAGTCCATGAATACAACTGGATCATTAGTTATGCCGAATGACAAAGCACGAAACTCATAGTGCCCATATCTAGTCTGGAATGCCGTCTTCGGAATGTCTTCCTCTTTCACCCTAACCTGATGATACCCTAATCTCAAGTCTATCTTCGAGAAATATTTAGCACCCTGCAGCTGATCAAATAAATCATTAATCCTCAGAAGCGGATACTTATTCTTTATAGTCACTTTATTCAATTGCCGATAATTAATACACATTCGCAAAAAGCCATCCTTCTTTCTCACAAATAATACTGGCGTTCCCCATAGCGATGTACTGGCCTAATAAAGCCCTTCTTGAGTAAATCCCTTAATTTCTCCTTCAATTCTTTCAACTCCATAGGTGCCATTCTATAAGGAGAAATAGATATTGGCTGAGTATCTGCAATAGATCAATAGTAAAATCAATCTCCCGTTCTGGCGGAATGCCTGGAAGCTTATCTGGAAACACCTCCGAAAATTCATTAACTACAGGGACAAACTGAAGGGTCGATGACTCTTCTTGCATATCCTGGACCCAAACTAGGTGATAAATATACCGTTTGCTGATCATCTTTCTTTCCTTAAGGTAGGAAATAAACCTACCCATCGGCGAAGCAGCATTACCCTTCCACTCTAGGACTGGCTCGTCTGGAAACTAGAATTGAACTATCTTTGTTCTTCAATCGACATTAGCATAGCAGGAAGCCAACCAATACATGCCCATAATAATATCAAAATCAATCATGTCTAACTCAATCAAATATGCTAGGTTATGACAATTACAAATTATCACTACACAGCCTTGATATACTCATCTAGCTATAACATGGTCACCAACTGGCGTAGACACCTCAAACGGTTTGATCGATTCAAGTTATATCCCAAACTTGCCAGCAACAAATGGAGTAACATATGATAAGGTGGAACCTGGATCAATCAGTGTGTATACATTATAAGAGGAGACTGATAATATACCTGTAACAACATCAGGAAGCGTCTCACGATCCTGTCTACCACCTAATGCACAACTGCGGTGCTAAGGACCGCTCGAACCAGATGCTCCGCTCCTCCCTCAACCACGTCCTACTGGTATCTGAGAACCTTGCCCTGAAGGGCGTACTAATGAAGAAGAACCAGCTACAGACCTTGTAGGCTGAACAATGCCTGCACCCCCTCTCAATGGACACTTCATCATCACATGACCTGGCCGACCACAAGCAGAAGAAGCATCTAATCCCTATCGACACTGTCCAAAGTGTAATCTACCACACTGGGTACACTGTGGTACCGGTGGTCTCATCTGTCCTGACTCAGGTCTACGCTGAGAACCTGATGCTCTAGAACTCTGGCCAGCTCCGGAGTAAGAAGACCGATCAAATCTAGGGCTTGGAAACCGTGGAGGCACACTCCCTGCTGAATGAAATAGATATCGAGAATGTTGTAGTCTCTGTCCTCCCCTAAACTTACCAGCAATATGTTTAGATCTGGCCCTCTTACTATGGCCCCGGTCACGCTCACGCTCTGTCCTCTACTGACGCTTACGATCTTCCAGACTCTGTGCATATGCCTGTATATGGGAAATAGCCATACCCGGCTGTAATGCAGCTGTCGTACACTCATCTATCAAATGTGGCCCTAGACCAACCACAAAACTATGAACTTGATCTTCCATCTCAGCCACCATAGCTGGGGCATATCTAGCCAATGAATCGAAGTATACACTGTACTCCTGAACACTCATGCTCCCCTGCTCAATACGCAAAAACCTATCTGCTTGAGCCCGTCGAACTTCTAGTGGTAAATAATGAGTAATAAAAGCATATGGAAACTCTCGGGAAAAGGCTGGAGGGGTATTCTCTCCCCTAGATAGCTCCCATGCCTGATACCACTGCACTGCAACATCACGGAGCCTATAAGAAGCCAACTCCACTGACTCGACCTCATTGGTGTGCATAACCCTCCAAGTCCTCTGCATACTATCAATAAACTCACGAGGGTCCATATTTTTCTTTAACACAGAGAACTCTAGAGGATCTAACCTAAGAAAAGTTTTAACCCTCGCACTACCAGCTGATCAACACCAATTCCCTGTCGCTGAGCCTGAGCGGCTACCAATCTAGTCAATAACTGCATAGCATCTCACATGTCCTGGCCCGGTGCATCTGGCTAAGGAACTGGGGGCACGGGGGAAGGTGCTGGAGACAGGGTATGCAAAGTCTGAGATGGGCTCTCACTCTGGGACTCGCCCCGAGCCTTGGTAGCTCGCTGAGCACGGATAGTGGCCTCACCAGTCACTCCTTTGCCCTTCTGGGCAGCTGTAGCTTTCTTGCGAGGCATCGCTGAAATCAGAACAAATTATTAGAAAGCGAACTCTTAACATATGGCTCTATCGCACGATCTAAGAGAGAAAGAATGACAATTACCTAAATGTCCTGTAGCCTTCTTCTTATAAGAGTAACATATACATAAGAATCATAAAAGGAATCTGTAACTCATATGCCAACTGACTGTCCGAATGCATCTGTACAACTGAAAATACCTCTGCGCTGTAGAATATGCATGCTTTCTTAAAAAATCATATACATCTATACATATAGTAAACTGCCTAATCATACAGGTACGGTGTGAATAGTATATTGCTCGGCCATATAGGCCCGGCGTTATCATCCTCATCCTGCGTACGGGCATCCCGTGTCCGGGATGGTATTATAAGCTGCCCACTGCAGTGGTGTGTCTGCCCGGCCATATAGGCACGATGTTATACTGCCCGGCAATATATATATATATATATATATAAATGCATGAAAGACTCAAAAAAGAATATTTTGAACTACTCTGAGCAACATAAGATCTCTGGAAGCCACAGATGTAAAACATAAAAGGCCATGGATACGCTAAATCCTATACCTTCTAGGATTAAAGTCTTTGGAACTCACTTGCTTACTTTGTTCGTTCATAAGATAAGGATCATGCCAAAGAGAATAGAAAGGATAGCCTTAACATACCTTGAAGCGTATCTAACCGTCCAACGTCTACCTCTCGAACTCGTAAGTCTACAATTAAGATAACATACGCCACAATTAGAAAATTTGCATCATCTACTATCCAATTCTACTACGAATGGAACTTAATGAATTTCGGACAGCATCTCCTTTGTAAACTTAACAATCCCTCAATTTCAATTGAACCCAAACATAAAAAACAACATCAACAATAACAATATCAACACCTACACACCAAAATCAAATCAAATCTATACCAAATCATCCCTCAAAATAACCCTTAACCCTAACTTTACCCTTATTCAATTTCCCACTCCTTAACTATATTCCCTTTACTTAAAACCACTAAAATTCTTGATAACTAACTCAAACGCAAATGTAGGAATCATACACATACCTTGAATCAAACTCCAACTCCAATTCCCACGTTCATCAATCTTCAAAGTCACCCTAGGAATAACTTTTTCTTCACTAGCTTGGGTTTTACGGGCTCGGAAAATTGTAGAGAGGAAATATTCTAGGGCTTCTCTGATTTGGGAGTCAAAAATAATGAAATAAAACGTGAGGGCCAAATATATATAGATAAAACTAGAAAGTTCCAGCAATGCTGGTCGACGGTGGGTCGATGGCTCATCGACGTGCTCCGTCGACCTGCCACTTGAAACTTCAGAGGGGGTGGAGCAGGGACGGTGCACCATGACAGCTCGTTGACATGTCGATGGTGACTTATTTCTGCAGACTCCCCTGAGTCCGTTCCAACACGCGTCGATTCTATTCGTTTAAGTTTTTATCATGTTGTTTTGCAAGAAACATATACTTATACTTTGATACACACGAGGTAAGCCATTCAAGATCTCAAGAACTCTGCTGCGGATCTCCATACTAAGGGAATAGACCACTCATAAGCCAAAGACTTCCTTGCGACGAAAACAAGAGGTGTAACAGATTTTCTCGTGAAATATGTGTTGGGTGGAGGCTCTAAGCGGGTTAATGCGAAAGGATCTTGTGAAGGGATCCTCTAGATGAGCAATGCTTCCAAGTATGTGAAGAGAAGGACAACTTTATGAACAATCAAGCGGGGTGGGGGGGTTCCTGACCTAACTACCAAGGTCCTAATGAAGGATCTTAGCGGCAAGGTCAAGGGAATCAAGGTTGGAACAAAGATCATGGGAATTCTCATTAGTGGGACAACAATTAAAGTGGTTACAACAACAATCAAGGTGGTTATAACAACAATTATAACAACCCCTGAAGCTCAAATCCTTATGTCCCACCCAAGGGGAACCAAAATTATTTCAAGCCAACCATTCACTAGTAACCCCGCTAATTCTAAAATGGAGGATATGCTATCAAGAGTTTTGAAAAATGTGGAGTCAACCAATTCCTTTTGTCAAGAAATGGGGCAAGTGGTGACTTCTCATTCCACTTCCATTAAACAAATTGAGTCACAACTAAGCCAAATCTCGACTCAACTTAATCAAAGGCAAAAGGGTACGCTCCCTAGTGACACGATTGTAAATCCGGCAAATGATTAACACAAATGCTATGCAATTCCTACTAGCAGTGGGGAAACAATTCGGCAAGAAGAGTTGGTGATGAAAAAAGGGTTGGTTGATGAAGCAAAAATTGTTGAAGAGCCAAGGGTCATTGAAGAAGAAGTAAAGATGAAAAAGAAGAAGACTACTATCAAGGAGCCTATTGTTATTGAACACATCCCCAAAAGTGATGAAGTGTCGGAAGGCGAGAAAGTGGTTGATGAGGTTACTAAAGCTTTGAAGCCTACTCCTAAACCTCCTCCTCTATTTCCTCAAAGATTGGCTAAGAAAGCGGATGATGGCAATTTTCTCAAGTTCATAGAGAAATTGAAACAACTTTCAATCAATATCCCATTAGTGGAGGCACTTGAGCAAATGCTCGGGTATGCGAAATTCATGAAAGATATTGTAACCAAGAGGAGGCATTCTAGTTTTGAAACAATGGGGGTTACACATCATTGTAGATCTATTGTGACAAAAGCTTTGGCTCATAAGAAAGAAGGCTCGGGAACTTTCACCATTCCTTGCACAATTGGGAGTTACAAATTTGCAAAGGCCTTATGTGATCTTTGAGCAAGCATCAACTTTATGCCACTTGCTATTTTTAACAAGTTGGATTTTGGCACTCCCTGACCCATAACTATGAGGTTGCTAATGGAGGACAGAACCATAAAGAAACTAGTGGGTATTCTTTATGATGTGCTTGTGAGAGTTGACCAATTCATATTTCCAGTTGGCTTTGTGATTTTAGATTGTGAAGTTGATTTCGAAGTGCCCATAATCTTGGGAAGACCTTTCTTAGCTACAGGGCGTGCTCTTGTAGATGTGGAGAGGGTGAATTAAAATTTAGAATGAATGATGAAGAGATCACTTTCCATATTTGTAAATCGATGAAACAACCGGTGGACATGAGTGTCGTGTCGGTTATTGATACAATTGATGAAGCTATGGCGACAACCATTGAGCATGAACATGTGGGTGATATGTTGGCGGTTATTTTAATGAACTATTAGGGGGAAAATGAAGAAGAATTCTAGAAAACGGCTAATGCATTGGTGGGGTTGGGTACATATAAACACAATCCGAAAAAGCTTGATCTTGATCTAGAAACCATGAGAAGCCACCCGCAAGGCCCTCTATCATTGAGCCTCCCACCTTGGAACTCAACCCTCTTCCTTCACATTTGAGGTATGAATTCGTTGGACCAAAAAACACTTTGCCCATGATAATTTCTACCCGGTTGATGGATGAGCAAAGAGAGTGACTAATAGTGACTTGACAAAGTACAAAAAGGCAATTGGGTGGTGTATTACGGATATTCAAGGAATTCCTCTTGGAATTTGCACCCATAAAATCCAACTTGATGAAGATTGTGAACCGAGTGTTGAGCATTAAAGGATGTTGAATCCTCCTATGTAAGAAGTGGTTAAAGCAGAAATCATCAAGTGGATAGAATTCGGTGTTTTGTACCCAATAGGGGATAGCCTATGGGCTAGTCTGGTTTAATGTATACCCAAAAAGGTGGGATCACCGTTGTGCCCAATGAGAAAAATGAATTGATTCCAATTCGGACGGTTACCGGTAGTAGAGTTTGCACGGACTATAGAAAATTGAATCAGTGGACAAAGAGGAATGATTTCCCAATGCCTTTCATGTATCAAATGCTTGATAGGCTTGCGGGAAGAGATTTATATTTCTTCTTGGATGGCTACTCGGGGTACAACCAAATCACTATTCTCCCAGAAGATCAAGAGAAAACCAGATTCACTTGTCCAAACCAAATTCACTTGTCCCTACGGGACTTTTTCTTTCAAGAGAATGCCCTTTGGGTTGTGCAAGGCTCCCACAACTTTCCAACGTTGCATGATGTCCATCTTCTCCGACATATTGAAATCTTCATGGATGACCTTTTCGTAGTGGGGCACTCCTTTGATGATTGCTTGGGGAATCTAGCCCAAGTATTAAAAAGATGTGAAGAAACAAACAAACTTGGTGCTCAATTGGGAAAAATACCACTTCATGGTAAGGGAAGAAATAGTCTTGGGGCACAAAATTTTGGAGAAGGGGCTGGAGGTTGATCAAGCAAAAATTGAAGTTATCGTTAAGCTTCCTCCCCTATCTCCGTCAAAAGGTGTTTGAAGCTTCCTTGGGCATGCCGGGTTTTATCGAAGGTTCATAAAAGATTTTTCAAAGGTGCCAAATCCTCTTTGCAAGTTATTGGAGAAAGAAGCAAAATTCATATTTGATTATGCTTGCCTAAAGGCTTTTAATTGTTTGAAAGAGAGACTCACATCGGCTCCCATCATTATCACTCCGGATTGGTCTAAGCCCTTTGAGCTCATGTGTGATGTGAGTGGGTTTGCAATGGGGCCCGTTCTTGGACAAAAATGTGAAAAGATCTTTCATCGGATTTACTATGCAAGCAAGACTCTCAATGGTGCCCAATTGAACAATACGGTCACCGAACAAAAGTTGCTTGCCATTGTCTTTGCTTTTGAGAAATTTCGTGCTTAAATTTTGGGCACCCATGTGGTTGTTCACATCGATCATGCGGCTCTATGTTACCTCATGACAAAGAAAGATGCAAAGTCAAGGTTGATACGTTGGGTCCTTCTCTTGCAAGAATTTGACTTTGAAGTCAAGGATAGAAAAGGGTGTGAAAATCAAGTGGCAGACCATTTGTCTCGTCTTGAAGAAGGTGGGAGGCCGGCGGATGGTCTTGAAATCAATGAGTCATTCTCGGATAAGCAAGTGATGGCGGGGTCATACGATATGATTCCATGGTATGCCGACTATTCCAATTATCATACTAATGACATCATGCCGGAGGATTTGAATTTCCACCAAAGGAAATAGTTCTTGAGTGATGTTTGAAAATTCTATTGGGATGAGCCATATCTATTCCAGGTTTGTGCTGACAACATCATAAGAAGGTGCATACCCAAAGTGGAAATGATGCCCATCATTGAGGCTTGTCACTCATCACCCGTGGGGGGTCACCATAGTAGCTCAAGGAAGTGACAAAAGTTCTCCAAAGTGGTTTCTATTGGCCCACTATCCACCAAGATGCCCATGATTTTGTGAAAGCTTGTGACCAATGTCAAAGGCAAGGGGGCATTTCAAGAAGGCACAAGTTGCCAATGACACCGATTCTTGAGGTGGAATTGTTTGATGTATGGGGGATTAATTTCATGGGTCCATTTTTGAGCTCCTACAACAACAAATACATCCCAGTGGTGGTTGATTACGTGTAAAAATGGGTTGAAGCCGTAGCACTTCCAAATAACGAAGAAAGAAGTGTCACCGCCTTTTTGAAAAAGAACATCTTTTCAAGGTTTGGTACCCCAAGGGCAATAATTAGTGATGGGTGCTCTCATTTTTGCAACCATTTGTTCAAGGCTCTTCTTGAAAAATATGGATTCAAGTACAAAGTTTCCACCCGTTATCATCCCCAAACAAGTGGGCAAGTCGATGTATCAAATCGGGAGATCAAGAGCATCCTAGCCATTACAGTGAATGCTAATCGGGCCGATTGGTCAAGAAAATTGGATGATGCACTATGGGCCTATCGGACGGCTTACAAGACACCAATAGGTATATCTCCTAACCAATTGGTGTTTGGGAAAGCTTGTCATCTCCCAGTAGAGCTTGAGCATAAGGCATTGTGGGCCTTGAATAATTTGAATCTAGGTTGGGGTGATGCCTCAAACTTGAGGATGGATCAACTTAATGAGCTGGATGAATTTTGTTTTAGAGCATATGTTAGTTCCTTACTCTACAAAGCCCGCTTGAAGCACTACCATGATAAGAAGATCTTGAAGAGAGAGTTCACTCTGTGGATCGTGTGTTGTTGTTTAATTCAAGACTCTAGTTGTTTCCCGAAAAATTGAAATCAAAGTGGTCTGGCCCTTTTGAAGTCACCCAAGTGTTCCCACATAGAGTAATTGAGCATATGTGCCTAAGTAGTAATTGAATCAAGGTGAATGGGCAAAGGGTGAAGCGTTACTTGGGCTCTCCCAATGAAGCAAAGATAATTGAGGCCATCTTCCTCAATGAGCCATGAATAGGGTAACACCGTCGTGCCGCGACGTCAAATCAAGTGCTTCTTGGGAGGCAACCCAAGTTTTTAATTTTGCAAAAAAAAAAATCTTAACCTTTGTGAAGTGTGTAGGATGCAACATTCCAAGGAAATGGAGTTGAAACACCTAAGACTTGAGGAGATTGAAAGAAAAATGAAAATTCCAAAATTGGATAAAGTTACAGCCCACATTCAGTTTCAAGATAAAATCTCGCTCAAACCGACCCTTTAAGAGCACAAACCCCTTCCCAAATGTCACAACTTGTGCTCCAATTGGTTTTGAAACTTCTCTAGTGCACACGCAACTTCATGCCTCTAATTTTCAAGGTATGTAATATGGCTCCTCAATTTTATTGTCAAATCTTGTTTTACTAAGCATGATGAGCTCATATAACGTATTCGTAGAACTTTATCGGTATGTTTATGCTTGAAATAAGCCTTCTATCTATCTGAAATCGTGTGTTGGGGGATTGTTTGATTTTCATGTGTAATACTTTGAATTGTGGGCTGTTAAGTGCTTAATTTCCATGTGGGATGGGTGTAATCATCGTTTGGGGGGAAGATTTGGGTGTTCTTTGCGTAAAAGTGAAAAGAGGGAAAATAGGTTTGAAATTGGAGAGGACGATGGAGATGCGACCGCATATTAAGTTTGCGGAGTCGCATCTCCATCACATTCTGTGCTTATGGTTGCAGTGATTAGGGTGAAACCCCAGAGCATGCGATCGAGATGCGGCACCGCATCTTCTAGATGCGGTCGCATCTTGCTCCGCATACTCAAAGCCAGAAATTGGCAGTGAGGTCTGCTTTTTGTGCTAGTTTGCGGGTCCGTAAACTGCGTACGTGGCCCCATTCTTTAAAATGCGGTGCCACATACTCTCTTTGCGACCGGAAACACCCCAATTCACCCAAATTTTTTTCCAATTTCCTTGGTATCATTGATAGTTTATTGCTTTCATTTACCTAAAACCAACAAAAATATTTTTTATTTTTCTTTGGCCTAATGGGTGTTGATTGCACAGTATGACTCGTGGCAAGTCAATTGCTCAGAAGAACCCAGCAGACATCAGCTGTAGGTCTGGGATGAAAAGAAGGCGGCCATCCGAGGCCTCAAGACAGGAAAGATCAACCTCAGCTGAGGGTCCATCCACCGCACCTTCTGAACTTCAGCCTATCACCCCGGTCTCGGGCACTTCTTCTGCTGCTACCCAATTACTGAAACAACAACTGAAGGGACGAATTAGATATGAAGAGGGACTCCGGTTCAAAGACCCAGGGGTTAAGGAGCGGTATGCCAACAAACGCACCTTCAACCTTGAGAAGCAAATCAGTTTGAAGGGTCTGCCTGAGAATTTCCCACGGATCATGGAACAACTACGAACAAGGAACTGGATGATCTTCACCGAATCACCCGGGACCTTCGTACCACAAATTGTCAGAGAGGTCTATTGTCATGAGCCAACCGTAGGGCCATGACGGGAACCCAGAGCTAACCTACTGAGCACCTCTTAACATGCTTCTCATTATCATTCTAGGTGGACCATGAAAGATACTTATGAATATTACAATCTATAAGGGCATGAATCCAGAAATATAATAGCTCATCTATATGATCATATATATATATATATACAAGCCGACAAGGCCTGCCAAAAATGTACAAAAATATGAACCGGTAAGGTATGGAACATCTAACTATATACATATGTCTACGAGCCTCTACATGGAGTGCAAGGATTCGTAAACACGGGACAGGACCCCGCCATACCCATATGTGCACCAAAAGAATAGTACCATAGGATGTAGCTCCGAAACAAATGGAGCGCCCCTGTACAATAGCTGATGAAGCTCCTAGGGATCCGATCTGTCTCCATGCCTACCTGCAGGCATGAACGCAGCATCCACAAACATAAAGGATGTCAGTACGGATAATGTACTAAGTATGTAAGGCATGAATAACAACATAATAAAGATGTGGGAAGTAACATGAGAAAGAGAGATAACCTGTAAATCTGGATGCCTTTTAAGGCGAATGTCATGCATACTTAGCTTTAAAAAAAAACATCTTATACATACATATATATAGTATACTGCCCGGGCATATAGGCACGGTGTAATCATCATATCATTATCATCCCGCATCTGGGATGATATCATAAGCTGCCCGCTGCAGTGGTGTGCACATCTACGTGCCTACCCAGCCGACTATAGTGCGGCGCGGTGTGAGAAAATACATACATATATATAAAGCATGCATGAGAGCCCAATTAAAAGTTATAACTCTATCGGAGTGACGTAAGGTCAGTAACCTCCAATTATCATTATGGAATCATCATTATCGTTGTATCTCACCTTGAAAGAACAATTACCATAAGGTGAGATCAATAACAATAAATAAAATCAATAATCATGTAGCAAGTTCAATAACATCATGAGAACATCAAGAACTTTAGGCTTTGATATCTTTAGAAATGGAATCATCATCACCATGGGGAACTTTTGTCAACAATGTTGTAGGAACCTTGAGAATTATGAGTTTCTAGAATTTCTAGGAAATAGGACATTATGGATATCATGTGTGGGTTCACAATAAGGGAATCATCCCTTTAGAAAGGAAGGGTTAGCCTTAACATACCTTGTCTCCTCAGTATACGGATCGCACGAGTCCTCGTATGCTCTATCAATGATTATATACAGTAAACGAAGTATCTGTATCAACGATGGGTTCATAACTTATAAGAGAACTCATTTAGACATTTTGTCGAACATTTTATGTGCATAAGATTCACGTAGTTTGTTTCATTCAATCCTATACATATTTCGGTACCATCAATCCTTCACTAGTTCTTTTGCATCTCCACAACTCACTTACCAATCCAACGACTTCATATTATAACTTTATTGCACAAACCAGCCCAACAACCTCACAACCATACAAGGTCTAGAACAATTCATAACTCAACATAGCTAAGAACAAGTTCTAGCACCCCTTAAACGTTACTTTCACAATTTATCCTTCCCATAAGTTGTATAAATGCCAAATAATACTATAAACATGAAAATGGAGTGATAATGTTACCTTCAATCACAAGGATCACTTTAAATTTGGAATTTCCTCACCTCCAAGAAGTCTTCAAATTCAACACCACAAGAGGAAGAACAATCTAATGATGATCATGGACTTCTTTATGTTAGAATCGTTTGGTTTGCCCTTGATTTTGATCTTAGTCATAAGAGGACTTGTTGAGAGAGTTTAGAAGTTTCCAGGTCCAAAAATGGTGAAATAATGATTTAGGGTCGAAGTGGGTCTATTTATAGTAGTCTAGAAAATTCTGGACCGACACAACATGCAGGGAGGTTTGCGGCGTCGCATAGCGCCCTTTAAGAGCCGCATGTTGTGTCGCAGACCTTGCAACATCACCAAATGTTTTTGTCACATTATGCTGCACAACTGTGTCTCTCAATTGCGCCATAATGTGACACTTTATCGAACTTTCGCTGAAACTTAACTCCGATTATCCGACCCTTCAAGAGTTGTGAAGGGTCATCACTGGAGAGATTATACGGTCACTTATATGGACCGTATAAAAGTATACGGACCGTATAAGTGTCCGTATAATCTATACGGGCAGCTTTAGTTCCCTTCTACAAATAAAAGACCCAAGTTCTTATTTCTTATTTCTCATTTCCTCCACAAATCTTGAGACCTCTAGAATATTCCATACACCATATTAACACATATCCAAGAGAAATCAAAGATTTAACACCAAGAATTAGTAGAAACAAGTGTATGGGTGCTCACTAGGGTTTTTGGAAGTCAAGGTTTCCTTTGGAATTGAAGTTGGGGTTTTCCTCAAGTGAAGTATCTTCATCCAAAGATCATTCCTACATAATCAAAGGTGAGTTTTACATATACTCCATATTATTAAAAGTATTGAGTGGTTGAATGACTTGGATTAGAGAAGAAACTAGAATATGAGCTCAAAATATGGAAATGATGGTATTTTCAGTAGTAAGTTAATTTGAGTCATGATTCTTAGTATGAGATGAGTATAATGTTGTTATGAATGATGCTAATGTCGTTGAGGAAGTATTACGTGAAGAATGAATATGGTGTTGTACCGTGGTCATGGTTATGGATGACTTTGAAAGTGAATGTCACACCCCTACGAGGAGTATGACGGGCTCCAACCCGTAGGCCGGGAACCACCTGACTTATCCGTTACTTTGAACATTATAAACCATAATTCAAAGAACACCTGCATGCAGAAAAGGCCTAACGTAGAAATATCCGATCATTCAGCATATATGTACATATGCGGACCGACAAGGTCGCCATAACATAACGTATATAATTAAGTCGGCAAGGCTAACAGTAAAGTATCAAGAGCTCAAAATAAGGCCAACAAGGCCACCAATATATTATACAATAATATGAACCGGTGGAGCTATAAAACATTTAACTGTACACATACGCCTATGAGCCTCTACATAGAGTAAAAATGATCATAAGGACAATACCAAGTAGGCTGTAGCTCCGAAGTGAGTAGATTGCTCCTGAGAATCCGCTGATAGAACACCTACGAGTCTGATCCATCTCCCTGCCTACCTGCGGGCATGAGCACAGTGTCCACAAGAAGGGACATCAGTACGAATAATGTACTGAGTATGTAAGGCATGAATAACAACAGAATATAGAAATGAAAGGTAACATGGAATAAGAGAGATAACATGTACATCTGGATACCTCATAAGGCGGGTGTCATGCATGCTTAGCCTTTAAAAAAAATTCATACATATATATAGTACCATGCCCGACCATTAAGGCTCGGTGTCATATTTATATATATATTATATAGTAACATGCCCGGCCACTAAGGCTCAGTGTTATCATCATTAGCCCGCGTCCGGGCCTCCCGCGTCTGGGCAATATTATAACATGGCAACTGCAGTGATGTGCACAATAAGTGCCGTTCCCGGCCGACTATAGGGCGGCTCGGTGTGAGAAAATACATATATATATATATATATATATATATATAAAGCATGCATGAGAGCCAAATAAAAGCTACGGCTCTATCGGAGTGACGTAAGGTCGGTAACCTCCGATTTATATTATGGAGCAATCATCATCGCTATATCTCACCTTGAAGGAACAATTATTATAAGGTGAGATCAACAAAAATGAATAAAATCGAGATAATCATGAAATAAGCTCAATAATCTCATAATAGCATTAAAATCATAAGCTTTGGAAATTTCTACAATTGAGATCATCATCATTATGTTCATCATAGAAAACATCTCATCTTTAGTATCATAAGAAGCTTTTAAGAATCATGAACTTCTATCTTTTGGAAATAAGAAGGTTATGGAAACATATATGGAATCATAACATAGAAATCATGCCTTTTGAAGAAAATTATAAGATGAGATCAACATCCACAATATAATTAAAAAATCTTGAAACCAGCTCAGTAATCTCATAAGGACATTAAAACCATAACTTTGGAATCTCCAGAAATTGGATTATCGTAATCCTCATCATGGTCCTTATAGAAAACATTCGTCTTTAGCATCATAAGGATTTTGAAAATCATGAATTGCTAGTATTTTCGAAAATAAAGTATTATGGAAGGCGTGTATGCGTTCATAGGAAAAGAATCATGCCTTTAAAAGAAAGAGGAATAGCCTTAACATACCTGGAAGATAATTTCTCGACTTCCAACTTACTTCCTGTCTTGTAATTAACTTAAGATCATTCATAGCCTTGTAATATACATATACCACCATTCATACTATTGTTAGGCTCATCTTCATATGCTCGTCTTAAACCCTTAATTTAAATCCATTTAGAATATGCCGAAATTCGGGCAGCATCTCCCCAATTTATATGCCTAGCCCGAAATAATATCAACAACCAATCAACAACAACAATAATAGTAACGTCATCAAAACCATTATCCATACTAATATATTTCCTAAAACATCCCACACGATGTTTTCCAAATTTCTCAACTAACCAACTTGTAATGCGACTATTTAATAATATTATCTCAGTAAATAAATCTAAATCAATTTTAATAAGGGAAGATTCATACCTTGTCCTCGCTAGAGCAACAATATCTTCAATATTCACCTTGAATACAAGCCAACTTCAACGCAAAACGAAACTATAAGCGCGATTACACGTTGTCCGCACCTCGATTAATACTCCGTAACTTGAAATCTCTCAAAATCCTCACTTTTATGTTATATGTAAGCTCTCATCTATGCTGAATTTTTTGGGGAATTATTATGACAAAAAATATGGGTTCTAACCCTTATATAGTGTGCCAAAATCGGTGGCACTGTAGCAGCACTGTAGCAGCACGCCCTGCTCTGCCCGCCTAACTTGTAACGTCCATAATTCTCTACTCCGACGTCGTATCGATTAGTGGTTTGTTGGTTGGAAACTATACTCAAGAAACTTCATTTTAGGCTTTTTGAAACACCTTAAAACTCCTAATATACCTGGAGATATACCCCTCCAAAATATTGTCCTTAATTTTGCCAATTTTTTCCAAATTTTCGACAAACTTATTTTCTTTGATTTGCTTGGTCCCGGAATCTTCCAAAACTCCCCTACATGATATTTATCATTTATTATACGTGATAATGGTCATGTTCTTGTGTGTCAAAGTTATTATTCCCGATTACGACTTACGAGATGGTAATTCATCCTTTACTTCATTGTTACGTACTTCCCATTGCCTGTACCTTCCAAAACTTCATGGGATGTCTCTAATACTCCATTACTACGGTGAAGTAGGTGGCATGCTCATGCTCTGAAAGTGTGGGTGTAACATTCTCCCACCCCCCCCCCCCCTCCCCAAAAAAACATTCATCCTCGAATGTTGAGGTAGAGTTCGCTCTGAGGTAGATGTCAATGTTCTTACCTGTATTTGTCGGTATTTACTTTACTTACTTGCAGTCTTACTTGCTCATTTAAAACTGAACTTATCCGAATTACTTAGTTTATCCTTTTTCTTTTGTAGCCGAAATTTTTGCTGGTACTCATAGTCGTCCCTTTCCTTATTATCTGTCTGTCTACTAACTCTTTACGCTTTATCGTGCTCATTATCTCTTCAGCCTTCGTTGTTTACATTCTTCTATGCTCTTTTATCCAGTACTTACCACATACTTTTATCCAATTTTGATCTTATCTTCTTTTTATTCAGAAATTCTCGTTCTCTTCGATCTCCACGTATCTTTCTTCCGTCTTACAGATGTCCCAGACCTTTGTCTTCTTGGAGTTTACTTGTTCTTATTCTTCATCCCTTAAAGATGACCTCAATACTGGTCATATTTTAGCATCCTTTGCTTTCTATAGCAGTCGAATTAATCTTCCTGGTACTTTATCTTTCAACTGTTTAACACCGAAATGTCTCGCTTAATTTATTTTTCCTTCAATTGGACTCTGGCACTTGGCTAACTAACGGTAATTCTTGTACTTACATAAAAAACATCTCAAATATTTTCTTTAATGATTCCTTTCCTTCAATTTACTCTTAAAGTTTCTGATCCTTAGCTCGGCTAATAAATTAGGGGTGAATTCAGAAGTTTGTCGAAGAATAACCAAGATTCCTAGTCATGCAACAAATTTGAATCTTTTCATTCTTTCCGTTGTCTGTAACTTTCATTGATGCCTTTTCCAATAATAGCCATCATGTTGCTTGTTCCACGAGGTTTCATTGTCTCCCGATTGTTCTAATCAAATGCGATATCCTTTGATCATTTCCTTTTGGGTTCTCCTTCTACTTTTAACCTTTGCCCGACTCTCACTTAATAAGTCTTTCCCCTAGTTGACGCACTTATCTGTCATTTTGGTTTATCAATCAAGCGGATCTCTTAATTCCTTAAATGTACATCTCTTTTATTTATATCCTTGAATCCTTTTCTTGTGATCTTATCTGCGTCTACTTCTATGACTACACCTTTCGTTGCCTTAGTCCCTCCTATTTCGCAGCCCTCTATTTTTCTGCTAGTGGACAACTTTCTTATTCGGCTGTGGCACTTTTCCTTGCTTGCTTCTCTAGTGCTACTTTAGATTATCCCTCTTAGTACTAATCGATTTTGCATACATATCATCTCATCTCCTTTTTAATTCTTTGGTCGGACTCCTTAATTCCTTGCATTGTCATCATAGTTCCACCTATGGTAGTGCCTAGATAGCTTGCAATAGCATTTCCTTGCTAATGCCTTATTATTCTCATTAATTACTTTACTTCAGATTACTCATCCACTGCGTCAAAAATACCATAGCCAAGGGATTTATATTCAAATGGGACTCAACTCAACCCATACAACAACCTCAGCACCATCCCTTATACACTTGTATCCATCATTTTCTTATCATCATTGTTATCCCTCATAACAAGATTATACTTACAACATACTAATGATCATATCTCCAGCTAATCTACTATTCAAAATATCTTCAAATCCATGGTTGAATCTTTCCTTCAATTTCCTCTCCTCAAATTTTAACATATTTACAAAATGACTCATAAGCATGAGACTAAAATAAAATCTTACTTAATCACAACTTCCTTTCAATAAGAGTATGCTTCCCTTTTTAAGCCCTTGGCTCTCCTATACCAGCGGCTAATTGACACTTAACTAGCTTTCATTCTTCTTCAAATATTTATTGTCGTCCCCATACCATTTTACTAGCCATTTCATCAGGACAATTATTTATATGGTCCTATGACATACGCTCTCGCAATTTAGTATAAACGGTGACTTATGATTTCACGACACAGGAGGTATTTCTAGTCTCAGGCAGTACTGCTATCATGCTATCCATAGGCATACTGTCTTTCTTTCTTTTGACGATCATTGAAATTCCTATAAATATTCCTCTTTTAAAACTCTCATCTCTTCCAGCGCTACGATTTCTCTTTAGTAATCCCTTCTGTCCCTGATACTTATCCTTGGTCACTTGTAGGCCTTCTCACTTCTTCTGTTACCTATTTGGGGTACGTTTGCTGCATATTTAATTGTAGCCAAAAATTTCTGGTACGAACGATTCGAATCATAGCCTGGAACACAACGTATTTCATTGACAAAACTTATTCCCTTTGATTTGCTAAACCTTCATTATCTTGTCATGCCTCCTTTCCCATGTCTGTCTCATAATAGACTTGCATTTAGTCCATTTCCACTTTTCTTTAGCACATCCTTGCTATATTAGTTCATCTCGAATTTCGACTCCTTCAAGCTAGTACATTTTCTTCTTCTGTACTTGGGAATATTCTAATTCATCTAAGAATGTTCTCGTATACCAGTAAAATTCAAGTATTGATCGTCTTTAGTAGTCATTTGGCCGACCCTAGCGATCCTTCAACTCCTCTAGTCCATATAATGCTGGAGTTACTTTCATCGCATGATTTGACTTATTTCTCTTTTTCTAACTGGATTCTTGTATCAGGTGAAATGTCCACACATATTGGACACAACTCAAAGCACTTCCTCCTTCATGCCTAATAGTCCCCTAGGTTAATGAATCAATGGTGACATCGGAATTCGTTAGGCTCCTTATAGAATGCCCAACTATACCATGCTCCTTCAGCCGCAATTTTCCTTCATTGCTACCCTTTCACCAGTACCCTTGAGATTCCTCTTACTCTTGGTTCTCAATTTCGATTTGGGTTTATACCATACCAGTAAAAGTCGATACTCTCTCTCATTCATTCTCACGATTCGTCCTTTCCTTAATTTAGCTCATAGTGTCCCATAATTTCTCTTCACTAATTGTTTGTATCATAATCATGCATCATAATCCTTCTAATGTCCCGCCGATTCTCGTTCTCATCATGAAATTTTAGTAAAATAAACCCTTTTCTTTCTTCCTTCATTCATTTCTTATTTCCCTTTACGATACCATAGCTTGCTCGTATGTATGTCTATTCCTCATATATTCGTCCTGTTTTCTTTGTAATCATATCTCTATTCCAAGTCCACTGTCTTATGCCATCACTGTCTACCTTTGGCCAACCTTACTAATTTAGTAAGCTTCCTCTTATCGTCGCCAATCACATAACTTCCTTTAATCAATTTATAACCGCACTTTCTCGTACTTCTGTCCTCAACGTCCTTCTTGATCGCCTTTGCTCTTAAAGTGCTCTTTTCCATTTACTACTTAATAATATCTACCTGGAAGTTTGCGGAACCTTTCACTATGAGTACAAACCCCTCTTGATCTCGTATATGTATATATACTTCTAGGGTGAAACTTTCCCGTACTCATTAACTTCATTTTCCATATCAATATTTTTTTTTAAAACTGATAATTTGAATATCAATATCTCTTTGTTATCACTTACTAACCAATCTAATCTATTAATCGTAATATTGTATTTGAGTTCCTAATGTCAACTTTCTTTATGTTTCCAATAGGTCTCAATCCTCCGAAATCTCGGATGCAACTCATTCCAGTTTCTTAACTACTAATCATTTTTCCCTCCAAGGTTCCTCCTTTAAAATAAATTAAGATCATTCTAAAACCTCTCTGTGAAAGCGTCTCATAGTTGTCCCTTCAATCATGACTTACCAAATGGCTCATGGTCACATTTTATCTTTACTCTTTCTCTATAGACATGCAAACAATTCAATTTGCAAAAATTTCGGCAGAGTTTCCTCTATAATTCTTACTACCTCATTCCTACACACAGCCTAAAAACACACATCTGATGCCCCACAGAGCAATCACAAATGCCCATAATATCTTGCTCAAGTTCTTATATCAACGTCTATCCATATAAATAAAACAGGAAACATACCTTTCGAATGAACAACTTCAATTCTCAGCAATTACCTCGTGGCGGTTATTAGGTACATCATATCCTATGATTTAGCTCTATGGCACGATCTAAGATGAGAAATAAAGGTCAATGGTTCTTAAATGCCCTGCAACCTCTTGTTTATAAGTTTGGCGTGTTTCACACCCATAAACAAGACTCTACTGGACACGGCTCGTAGACATTTCCTAGGACGAACTGCTCTGATACCAATTTGTCACACCCCTACGAGGAGTATGACGGGCTCCGATCCGTAGGCCGGGAACCATCTGACTTATCTGATGCTTTGAACATTATAAACCATAACTCAAAGAACACCTGCACGCAAAAAAGGACCAACATAGGAATATCAGATCATTCAGCACATATGTACATATGCGGACCGACAAGGTCGCCACAACATAACGTATATCATAAAGCCGTCAAGGCTAACAGTAAAGTATCAAGAGCTCTAAATAAGGCCGACAAGGCCACCAATATATTAAACAATAATATGAACCGGTGGAGCTATAAAACATCTAACTGTACACACACGTCAACGAGCCTCTACATAGAGTACAAATGATCATAAGGACAATACCAAGTAGACTGCAGCTCCGAAGTGAGTGGAGTGCTCCTGAATCCGCTGATAGAACACCTACGGGTCTGATCAGTCTCCCTGCCTACCTGCGGGCATGAGCGTAGTGTCCACAAGAAGGGACATCAGTATGAATAATGTACTGAGTATGTAAGGCATGAATAACAACAGAATATAGATATGAAAGGTAACATGGAATAAGAGAGATAACTTCTACATCTGGATGCCTCATAAAGCGGGTGTCATGCATGCTTAGCCTTTAAAAAAAAACGCTTTCATACATATATATAGTACCATGCCCGGCCATTAAGGCTCGGTGTCATATTTATATAAATAGCCGAGGCTATATCATAACATGCCCACTGCAGTGGTGTGCACAATAGGTGTCGTACCTGGCCAACTATAACACGGCTCGGTGTGAGAAAATACATACATATATATATATATATATATATATATATATATATATATATATATATATATATATATATATATATATATATCATGCATGAGAGCCAAATAAAAGCTACGGCTCTATCGGAGTGACGTAAGATCGGTAACCTCCGATTTATGGAGCAATCATAATCGCTATATCTCACCTTGAAGGAACAATTATTATAAGGTGAGATCGACAACAATGAATAAAATCGAGATAATCATGAAATAAGCTCAATAATATCATAATAGCATTAAAATCATAAGCTTTGGAAATTTCTAGAATTAAGATCGTCATCATTATGTTCATCATAGAAAACATCTCATCTTTAGTATCATAAGAAGATTTTAAGAATCATGAACTTCTAACTTTTGGAAATAAGAAGGTTATGGAGTTATAACATATAAATCATGCCTTTTGAAAAAAATCATAAGATGAGATCAACATCCACAAATATAATATAAAATCTTGAAACCAGCTCAGCAATCTCTTAAGGACATTAAAACCATAACTTTGGAATCTCCAGAAATGGGATCATCATAATCCTCATCATGGTCTTTATAGAAAACATTCATCTTTAGCATCATAAGGATTTTGATAATCATGAATTGCTAGTATTTTTGGGAATAAGGTATTATGGAAGGCGTGCCTCAACATACCTGAAAGATAATTTCTCGACTTCCAACTTACTTCCTGTCTTGCAATTCACTCAAGATCATTCGTAGCCTGTTAATCTACATATGCAACCATTCATACTATTGTTAGGCTCTTCTTCAGACGCTCATCTTAAACCCCTAATTTAAATCCATTTAGAATATGCCAAAATTCGGGCAGCATCTCCCCTGTTTATATGCCTAGCCCGAAATCATAATATCAACAACCAATCAACAACAACAATACCAACATCATCAACACCATTACGCATACCAATATATTTCCTAAAACATCCCACATGATGTTTTCCGAATTTCTCATCTAACTAACTTGTAATACAACTATTTAATAATTTTATCTCCGTAAATAAATCTAAATCAATTTTAATAAGGGAATATTCAGACCTTGTCCTCGCTAGAGCAACAATATCTTCAATATTAACCTTGAATCCAATCCAACTTCAACGCAAAACGAAACTATAAGCGCGACTACACGTTGTCCGCACCTCGATTAATACTCCGTAACTTGAAATCTCTCAGAATCCTCACTTTTATGTTATATGTAAGCTCTCATCTATGCTGAATTTTTTGGGGAATTATTATGACAAAAGATATGGGTTTTAACCCTTATATAGTGTGTCAAAATCGGTGGCACTGTAGCAGCACGCCCTGCTCTGCCCGCCTAATTTGTAACGTCCATAATTCTCTACTGTAGCAGCACGCCCTGCTCTGCCCGCCTAACTTGTAACGTCCATAATTCTCTATTCTGACATCGTATCGATGAGCGGTTTGTTGCTTTGGAAACTAGACTCAACGAACTTTATTTTAGACTTTTGAAACACCTTAAAACTCCTAATATACCTGGAGATATACCCCTCCAAAATTGACCTAAAATTATGTCCTTAATTCTGCCAACTTTTTCCAAATTTTTGACAAACTTATTTTCTTTGATTTGATTGGTCCCGGAATCTTCCAAAACTCCCCCTACATGATATTTATCATTTATTATACTTGATAATGGTCATGTTCTTTTGTTTCAAGGTTGTCCTTCCTAGTTATGACTTACGAGATCGTAATTCATCTTTCACTTCATTGTTATGTACTTCCCATGGCTTGTACCTTCCAAAACTTCATGGGACGTCTCCGATATTCCATTACTACGATGAAGTACGCGGCATGCTCATGCTCTGAAAGTGCGGGGTGTAACAGTGAATTTGAGAAGTGAATAATGTTTAACTTGAGAAACCTGTTGATTATGATATTATGGGTGTTACTATTGCTATTTGGGAGTTCTTTACTATATGGAGAAAGTTGTCGAAACAAAGGAAATGCTACCCAATTTTCATTAGCTCTTAGTCGCTTTAGATTAGACTTAAGCATGATTCAAATAATCTAATGTACTACGAATTCTCTTGAATGTAGAGTTGTGAGCTGGGAAGGAGAACACTTAGTCATTAAGGAGATGTAAAGGTATGTAAGGCTAGTTTATTTCTTTTTTAAAGGCATGACTCTTATATTGCTATCTTCTCTATATTTCCATGACCTTCTTACATCCCAAAAGCTGAAAGTTCATGATTCTTAAGAGCTTCTTATGAGATAGAGATGAGATATGTTCTATGATAATGATGATGATAATGATGCTATTTTAGAGATTTCAAAGCCTATGAGATGATGCTATCATGAGCTAGATAATCCTATCTTTATGATTTCATTGATGTTATTTCTTGTTGTTGTCTCACCTAATGATATTAGTTCCTTCAAGGTGAGAAATAGCGATGATGATTATTCCATAATATAATCAGAGGTTACCGACCTTACGTCACTCCGATAGAGTTATAGCTTTTGCTTGAGCTCTCATGCATGCTTGATGTTGTTTATATAATGATACCCCGTGCCTAATTAGCCGGGCAGACACTACTACACCGGGTGTAGTGGGCTGCTATGATGATACACCGTGCCTAGTTGGTCCGGCAGTCACCACTAGTAGGCGGCATAATGATGGTTACCCCGGACGTGGGAGGCCCGGACGCGGGCTAATGATAATCACACCGTACCTATATGTTCGGGCAGCTTATATATATATATATATATATATATGCATATATGATATGATGTCATTTAATATACAAGCTAGCATGCATGATTCTGCCTTAAGAGGCAATCAGTTGCAGGTTATCCCTTCACTTTATGTCCTCTCATTTCTTTATTATGTTTGATATGCATGCCTTACATACTCAGTGTATTGTTCGTACTGACGTCTTTTTCTTTTATGGACGTTGTGTTCATGCCTACAGGTAGATAGGGGGACGGACCGGATTCCTAGGAGCTTTCTTAGCAGAGATACAGGAGCCCTCAACTACTCCGGAGTTTTCACTTCTTGGTATATTCTTTTGTGTACATATTTGGGGCATGGCGGGGTCCTGTCCCGAGCTTTTGATTTCAGTACTCTAGTTAGAGGCTCATAGATACATATGTGTGGGTAGGAGATGTTAGGTGATCTCTTAGTGTATATGTGCATGTATATCTTGAGGTGTAATTGAAGATCATTTCATAGTAAGCTTGTGTTGAGAATGGTGTATGGTCAGGTTGAGTTGATGATAAGTCTGAAAGGTAGTGCTCAGTGGACTAGCCCTGGGTATCCGTCATGGCCCTCTAGTTGGGTCGTGACAGAAGTGGTATCAGAGCAGTTCTGTCCTAGGGTGTGTCTACAAGCCATGTCCAGTAGAGTCTTGTTTATGGGTGTGAAGCGCGCCACACTTATTGAGTTCTTGGTATATGTTTGAACTTGGCTTCTTGGAAACGATCTGCCAATCTCTACACAAGTCCGATGTATGGTATGATCTTTTCATTTTTGGTGGCCCACTCTTCTCGAACTTGGTGGATTAGCAAATCTGAGTCACCAATTACCTGAAGATCTTTCACATCCATGTTAAGGGCTAAACGTAGACCCAAGACACAGGCTTCATATTCAGCCATGTTATTGGTGCAATTGAAGCTTAACTTGGCCGCTACTGGATAATATTAGCCCGAGCCTGAAACCAAGATGGCTCCGATTCCTGATCCCTTAAAATTGACTGCTCCATCAAAATACACTTTACATCATGATTCGTCTTCACCTTCTTCACCTTCAATTGTCATTATTTCTTCATCTTGGAAGTAAGTCCATAAAGGTACTAGATTGTCGTCTATCGGGCTTCCTGCCAATAAGTCTGTCAATGCCTGCCCTTTAACTACCTTTTGCGCGACGTACTGGATGTCAAACTCACTCAAGAGAATTTGCCATTTGGCCAGTTTCCCTATGGGCTGGCGAAAGATGTACTTTAGTGGATCCATTCTTGAAATCAGATGAGTCGTGTAGGCAACAATATAATATCTCAACTTCTGAGATACCCAAGTTAGGGCGCAACATGTCTTTTCCACCAAGGAGTATCTAGATTCGCAAAGTGTGAACTTTTTACTGATGTAATAGATGGCTCTCTCTTTCTTGCCTATCTCGTCGTTTTGTGCTAACATGCATTCGAAAGCATTTTCTGACACCGACATTTATAGCAGCAAAGGACTTCCTGGCCTTGGCGGGACCAAAACAGGTGGATTTGACAAGTATCTTTTGATTGTGTCGAAGGCTTTCTAACAGTCTTCCATCCATTTGGCTGGAGCATCTTTCTTGAGAAGCTTGAGGATTGGTTCTATGATCATTGTGCACTGGGCGATGAAGCGTCCGATGTAATTCGATCTTACTAAAAAGCTCATGACTTCTTTCTTTTTTCTAGGAGGTGGTAGCTCTCGAATTGATTTGATCTTGGTGGGGTCCAACTCGATACCCCAATGACTGACTATGCATCCTAGTAACTTTCCAGCGGGCACTCCAAACGCACATTTTGCAGGATTTTACTTCAAATCGTACTTGCGGAGCCTATAAAAGAATCTTCGTAGATGTTCGAGGTGGTCCTCACCTATTCGGGATTTGATGACGACATCATCCGCATATACCTTAATTTCTTTGTGCATCATATCATGAAAGACGACGGTCATTGCCCTCATGTAAGTAGCGCCGGTATTCTTGAGTCTGAAAGGCATCACCTGGTAATGATATACTCCCCACAGTGTGATGAATGTCGTCTTTTGAGCATCTTCTTCATCCATCAATATCTGATGATAGCCTGCGTAGCAATCCACAAAATATCGCACCTCATGCTTAGCAGTTATCAATGAGTATGTGAGTATTTGGGAGCGGGAAACTATCATTGGGGCTAGCGCGGTTGAGGTCGCGGTAGTCCACACAAATCCTTATTTTCCCATCATTCTTTGGTATCGGAACTATGTTTGCTAACCATGTCGGGTATGGTGTCACCTCACCGACCCCTGACTGAATCTGTTTTTCTACTTCTTCTTTAATTCGAATGCTGACATTGGGCTTAGGCTGCCTAATTATCTATTTTATCGGGGTGAACCCTTCGAGGATTGGCAGCCTATGGGCAACAATATTCTTACTTAGACCTGGCATAACAGCGTATAACAAAGCGAAAACATCTTCATATTCTTTCAGTAGGCTCCGATACCCCTCTTTCTCAAATTCTGTCAAGGGCACACTTATTCTAGTCTCCCTTACCAACTCCCCACTTCCTAGATTAACTGCCTCTATTTCCTCAAGGTTCAGCGTGGGACTGTTCTCATATTCTTCTTTGACATCTATTAACCCTTCTGGTTCAGTTATCTCTTCCTCTTGATTGTCATTTTGTTCATCGTCATTTTTACTTGTTTCGTAACATGTCATGACATTATTCGTGGCCTTTGTATTATTACTGTAAAGAAAAATAACACGGTTATTAATCATGTAAAATCAATTTTAACTATGTATTCATATATAGCTATATTATAATTATACATATACTTATATAGGTGAAGTAAAACAATTTTTTTATTGCAAACTTTGAGGCGTTTTCATTGAAATTTTAAAAGTAGTACAAACGACGGTCCTAACTCGGAATGGAACATCGAGCCATTTTCATTATTTAAACAACCTGTAAAAAATAAGAAAACATGAGAAGGCAATAAGTCGAGCCTCAAAGTCGACTTTCGCCATTTTTTCTGAAAATGAGCATTCTTTCTATCGCAGAGTGAACAGCGGGGTAGAAGTCCATCCACATGTTGTCTCTCCTGGTTCATCAGGGAAAATCTCTGATGCTTCAAAGCATTCTTCAATGATGGCTGCACATTCTCCTTCCCAAAGCAGCATCCTTAAAGCCTCTTCTGGATCTTCGTCGTTGTGGCTCAATGGGCATAAAGTGAAGGATTGGTAGAGATGAGGGAATGGTTTTCTCATTTCAACGGGACCTCTCGGTCCGTACCCTGCTTCTTCTTTTTCTGGTTGACATGGCTTGTATCCAACCCCAAATCGATATTTCCCGTGTTTGATACTTACTGGTTCTGTGATTCCTTGTAAGTTCTTTCCCAGACCTTTCTCGGGTTCAAACCCATTCCTTATCATAGCTGTAGCGACCATCTTGTACATCAGTGGCATAGGGATATCTTCATCATCTCCCCTACAACCTATCATGGCTAGCTCAACAGTGTGAAAATCAGCTACCCCTAATGAGCTCTCTATGACTGGCATAGAGTTATCTGGATAATTATGGACACTTCCTTTGCCGTGAATCACGACTTCCTGATCATCCCATATGAATTTAAGAGACTGATGTAATGAAGATGCTACAGCTCCAGCGGCATGCAGCCAAGGTCGGCCCAACAACAGGTTATAGCTTGTTTTGATGTCCATGATAACAAACTCCACTGCAAACTCCGCAGGGCCCATTTGTATGTGTAAATCTATTTCTCCAATCGGGTCGCTGGTTGCACCATCATAAGTTTTTATGTTGGTTCGACTTTGGCGGATTTTACCAATGTCGTATCCGAGCTGTTTTAGAGTTACCACAGGGCACACATTCAGCCCAGCCCCCCCCCCCCCCCCCCCCCCCCCCCCCCCATCAATCTATACTTGTGGGATAATTTTGTCACGGCATTTTACTGTTATATGCAAGGCTTTATTGTAGGACTTCCCCTCCCTTGGTAATTCATCGTCAGAAAATGACAGCCTATGAGCTCGCACAACATACCCCACAATTTTGGCCAATGTTTCGCTCGTGGTGCGGGCAGGTACTTGGACTTCATCCAAGGCTTTCATCAAGGCTAAACGATGTTGGGATGAACTGAGTAGTAGTGACATTACTGATATCCTAGCAGGAGTTTTATGCAAATGCTCAACAATTGTATAATCCTTGACAGGCATTTGCCTTCAGAAATTCTTATCTTCGCCCTCAGTTATTGGTTTCTTCTGAGGGTTTTCGCGACGAGGCGCTTCGGGCACAGGTTCTTCTGGGGCATAACACCTTCCTGGCCTGGTCATACCTTGAACCACAGCAGCTATTTCTTTATCTTTGCTGATCATCATTTGGTGCGGTGGTTTGATCACAAAGGGCTCATTCTCAATTGATCCTGGTGTTCTAAGTATGTACTTGAGCACGAAAGGTTCTTTTTTGGATATGGAAGATATCTCAGATCCTTTTGTCAGAGGGTCTACCACTTCTTCTCGCTCTTGTAGTGAAAATGAGGTGACGGTGCTTTCTAATCCTTCAACATCTGGACGAATTATAGTTGGGCTCTCTTCCCACTCATCACCTCTCTCTATCATGTGAATTTGGTTCCCTCAATGCTTTGGGAGCGAATTTGTGTCCACATTTGGAGGTGTTGGCTCTAAGATGAGCTCACGATTGTCAATCATGTCCTGTAATTTGTGTCTCAGGTTTGTGCAATATGCAGTGGCATGGCCAGCTTGGTTAGAATGATAAGCGCAAGTGAGATCTGTCATGTACCATCGATCAGTGAGGTTAGCAGGTTTAGGTGGGACGGCATTTACTCACCCAGCATCCCTTACCTTGGAAAATAGACTTGTCCTCGATTCCGGGAGAGGGGTGAATGCTCTCATAGTTTTCCTTTGAGGCACTTCATAGTTTGCCGGTGGAGGCTGGTTCTGGAAGGTTTGGTTTTATGGAGCTTGGTTATTAGGTGTTGGCATTCGATAGTTCGGTCGTGGAGTTCGGTTGCTTGGTGCTGGTGTTTGATAGTTTGGTTTGTGGAGCTGAGTAGCCAGGTTGTGTGTAGCACACATTCATTGGGCTATATTAGGGTGATGTGATTGTGTAGTTGGTTGGTGGAGGTGATTGATAGTTATCTGGATTCTTGTGGATTATCTCTTTTCCTTGACTTTTTGGACTAGCAGTTCTAGAAACACAAGCTATGTATTCTCTTTTCTTTTTGCCACTCATGGCACCCATCGCACCTGATCTGTTTAGTACACTAACAATCCTGCCAGTTTTAAGGCCGTCTTCGATATCTTCCTCCACAGCAACTATATCCGCGAAGGAACTCCCTTTCATGGTTATCATTTTATCAAAGCAATCAGCTTCTTGGTATCGTATGAATGTAGCAACCAGGTCAGCTTCAATCATAGCAGGTTGTACATGTGCCGCTTAATTTCTCCAGTGACTAGCATACTCTCGGTAGGTTTTAGTCGATTTCTGACGAATTTTCTCCAATGAGAAGCGATCAGGCACATTATCCACATTGAAGCGGAATCTTTCCATGAATGAGCTTTCCATTTCTTCCTATGTTTTCCATCGGCTAATGTCTTGAGAGATAAACCATTTCATAGCCATTCCTGACAAACTTCGACTAAACAACCTCATGAGCAAAGCTTCATTTCGGCCATTTCCGACCAACTGGTCGCAGTAAGCCCTCAAGTGGGCTCTGGGGTTGCCCGACCCATTGAAGTGATCAAATTTGGGAAGTTTAAAGCCTTCTGGCAGCCCCAAGTCTGGGTGGATATACAGGTCAGAGTACCTTAACCCTTCCTTCTTCTTGGAGCCATGCTCCAGCTCGGCAATCTTCTTGCCCATATCTTTCTCTATTTTGTCTATTCTGGCTTCGAAGAACATTTCCATATTTTCCAATTCTGGTGAAGAGTCAATATGAGTGACAAGCTCTTGGAAGGTGACATTTGGTTATGTGGGATGAGTCACTGGAACCCCTTTTACTCGAGAGGCTTGATAAGTATTTGCGTTTGTTGCGCAAAACGGTATTTGAAAAATCAGGGTATGGTGAGAGGAACTCACCACATGGGTGGTATTTCGACGTAATGGATTCTGGAAGGGAGCCCTAGTCTGGGTTTGAGGAAAGTGATCGAGAATTGGTAAATCCAAATTTGGGAAAGTGGGTGGAGGTCTCCTAGCCTCAGTATTAGTAGTGTTTTCTTTCTCATCCCTTAGACGGTCCGCCTCTTCTCTGGTCTCAGCCAATTGTCTCATCAGTAGACTGACAGCCTCTTCCAGAGGCATTCCTGCTATGTCTGCGGTTGGGGTACCTTCTACTAAAGCATTTATGTTTGGTGGCGGAGTTTCAGGCATGTTTTCTTCTTGAAGGTTTAAGGACGCTGCGGTAGCTTTTGATCAAGTGATTGGTGCCAGCGAATCGACCCCTGTCTATAAGATAAAACAAGACAAAAGCTTTCAAGTTAGCGTTAGGCTTAAGCACGAAATACAAAATATCACGTTGTTTGCAGTTTATAGCACATAGAATCATATACTTTGTTTCAACTCCTTGATTGATTCACATTCTAGGGTATTTTGGTCTGGTCTGTGGTAAAAAGTTTGTATGGTTGATTTGCTTCTACCTATCCTATACTAAGGGGGATTTAATTTTTTATTGTAAAAGGATCGAGTCTTAAATAGACTGCCTATGTATCCCACCAAAAGGAAATCAGGTCCATCCGTAGTTCAGGCATACATAGAAAGGTTTTTCCTATGCTACTCAAAACTTAATTTTTCTAACCTGACCAGGCCTTACATAGACTTCCCACGTATCCCCAATGGGATATCAAGTCGGCGTGGTTCCATTTACATAAAAAAGGAAAGGGATGCTTTATCTTATTAAAAGCAGTAAAGGGATACTTATGCTTTTCTACCTAACCATACTAAGCAAGCCTTCATTTTCATCTTCTATCCTTGTCTTCCTGCGACAATCCAAACATGGCCTTCATTCACGAGGTGTTCTAGTTTGAGCTTGAAGTCCACACACTCTTCGATGTCGTGGCCGGGGCGGCCATGGTGATATATGCAAATTCTTTCTTCTGAGGATCCTGGGTGACCCTAGTAGGTTTAGGGCACTGCCCTTATCTTCTTCACGCTGCATAGTAAAGAGTGAATCCTGGCATATGACTCCTTAAATTTGGAAAAATCACTTCTCCAGAACCTGACCTTTGATATCCTTTCTGGGTTATTTCTTCTTTGGTCATGAATCAGGAAGGAGTGGGGGCCCCCACAGTTGACTGATCCTCCCCTGATCAATCCATTGGATAAGCTTTCTTTCTAATGCTACGTACTCATTAGCGGTATGACCTGATTGACCTCGGTGATAGAGGCATTTTCTGTAACCCATAGAAGGAGCGCATGGTGGCAGCAGATTTGGGCTTTGCGCGTACACCCCAATGTTTCCCAAAAGTTTTTTTTTTTACAGTTCTACCGGTGCACCCCAATTGTGTGATCTTGTGCCTTTAAAAGCAATTGTGCAGGAAACATGAGGCTCCTCGAATCGGGAGTCGCATGGGTTTCCATAAGTTTTCAAGTTCGTGATAAGTAACTTGTCTTCTTCATATGGTATAGGGTCAAGCCCTTCTTGTTGGCTAAGTGGGATATAACTCTCAAGCGGTGCTTCAGGCGTTTTCCCCCATTTTACCCGATTGGCGAGGTGTTGTTTTGTTAATTCCTCAACATAAGCTAGGAGAGTTTCTGCTTCTTTCATTTTCTCATTGGCAGCCTTAGTGGTTTGTACAGCCTCTTTCATTCTGGCAGTGGCTAAGGCCAGTTTTTTATCCCATTGTCGGTTTTTCTTACTTGCTGCTTCTCTGCCCTCGTCATCACTTACTAGGTTAACGTAGGGCGAAGTTTCACTCATACTGTTCGGAGTCTCCATTTCCTATTAGCAAATCGGCCTTTTAAAAGTGGATCTAAATTTGTTTTGATGGTTATTTTCCTTGGTTTTTCTTTTAGGCAGTGGCCGGAATGTGGACCAATCGAGAATTTTGACAATGTATATGATTTTCACACAAAGCAATTATATCAAGTAAGCATTTATGCAACATAATTCGCTTTCCTAAACCTCGTTGCTCCGAGGCTACTAACGTATGAAGCAAAATTGTGCCATATGTAAGATAAATGTATTGTTCCCAAAGATAAAATCCCAGTGCTTTTCATTAATGATGTTTTCCCGAGCGGGATTATAAGTCTTTTAAAGTAAATGAAATAATCAGGAAAAGTCCACTTCACAGACAGAAATCTGCTCTCTATCATCTCATGCCTTCTTGGCCCTCCGAAGGGCAGTCTGAATGGCTACATGTGCTGGCATCAATGCTGTCCCAATCCATTGACCCCTCTGATCATGGGGAATGATGTCCCCGCATCTATGGTTTCCTTAACAAAAGTGTCAAGCCATTCCAAGCTCTTCAATGAAGCAGTTGCCTCGTCTGTCAAGCTCTCAATTATCTTCTGATCATATTCTATCTTTGCTTGATGATCCATTTCTCTTCCTTCTACTCGCTGTTTCATTCTCCTAACTTGGATGGCATTCGCAGCGTCCCTATCTTTGGGAAGTTTGTACAGATATGATCCTGGAGGTGCAATGTCAGCTAACTCAGTCCTAAGCCACTCATAGTAATTTTCATCATGACTTGGATTGTTTGGATCCGTATCCAACTCATTTTCTCTCATTACGTTCTTCCAATCTTTCTGAGCATCTTTTATTCCCCCAACGCGACGTTCTTCATAATCTCGTATAAACTCTCTCATATTACCCACACTTGGGATAACTTGTCTTATACGAAACTGTCTGAGTACTCTTAATGGTGCGTAAGGTCGGATTCCCCTAACGCCCATAAGCGGTAGATATGGACGCCTACGGCTTTTAACACAAACAGTCTTGGAATGAAAATCAGGCACCCCCCATCTGATGTGTTCTTCTCTCAATCTAGAAAAGATGTGAGCCCGTCCTTTTTTATCCTGAACCCCGCAAGGCATTGCAGTGACTCCCAAATCATCCTCTCTTAGGGCCGGATCTCGGCGAGCAGGTAAGCCATTCCTATCAAAAAGTTTAAGTATCCACCATTGGACTAGGAGGTTGCACCCTTGGAAATAATAGTAATGGTCACGACATTTTTCCAAAGCTCGGTATATAGTAGAGTATGCATGCATGAATGTCAGTTATATTTTGCGAAAATTTAAACATATAATCAATTTATATCACACAAACAATTTATATTGCGTAAGGCAAACAATATTGGAACCCTTATGGTTAGAACCTTAGATCATCCCCAGCAGAGTGGCCATCTGTAGCGGGCGTTGGCAATTTCTACGTTTAACCGGCTCGCACATTCCTCATAAAGGAGGGAGGTGTCCCGGAGAAGTACGGTTGTGAATCGTACTGGGAAAGTCAGAAAAACCTGTCAACCACTTAATGGTGCTCGAAAGAATGCATTTTAGAGTCGCCACCTAATTTTTAGGAAAATCAGTTCAAAAAGGGTTCATTTAAAAACTATTTAAAAGAAACCTAATCTACCAAAGTCTGAGTAAGGGTTCTGGTGATCCCTCGAGAAAGGTGTTAGGCGCCCCGGTATTCAGGATCCGCTCAATTGTGGTTTACCTACGAGTTCTAATAGTTTACCTTATTATTATAAATTGTTTTAGAGAAAAAATTGCTTAAGTCTAGATTTCCGCAATAAAAGAGTGTCATTTACATGCAAGAGTATATTTTTTAAGAAATCATCAAAGTGTAATTTTGCTCAAAATTGAGCATGGGTGTCGGACTTGAACACCTAGGCTAATACCCGAAGGCTCTTAGCCTGAGTAGGACTCTACGTAAGTCCGCCCGAAAAGATTTTTTGAAAAAAGGATAGTATTTTGAAAATAGTTTTATGAAAAATAGTTTTTTGGGCATACTATAGTATTCATATATAAATCGTAGTATACTTAATTAAGTTATTCTATTTTAAACCGATTTTAGTCTTATTATAAAATTCAATACACGTTTTCACATGCTTCCCCCTTTTTGTTTTACTAAATCAGTCCAACAACGTTTCAAAACAGTCCCCATCGGTCTAGTCCCAAAAGTTCTGAAAATGTTCATTCAAGTCCACAGGTTTTTCAAATCAGGCAGATTTAATCCTTGTTAGTCCGATCAGTCCGGTTCCCATTTTTAGCATTAATGTTAATCAACGTTTAAAAGTGTTTTGGCGACTCAAATACACAGTTTTAAGCACAAAGGTTCCGAATGTAAAATTTAAAGCTCATGCAATTACGATTTAAAGGCATGAAATGTAAGAGTTTGAGGGACCTGGGTCGACCAAGCCCAAGAGAAGGAAGAAAAATGCAATTCTAGATCCAACGTATGCTCCATCTGCATTGCCCATCCATTTGAAGTTTGACTCGATCTATTGAAGTTGATGGGCCTCGTGGAAGCCCATCAACGGATTTTGGGTTTGGAAAATAAAAGAATTAGTATAAATCGAAAAAATTTGAAAAAAAACTAAAATGCTGCAAAATGACCCCCTGATTGCTTATGACAAAATCGAAGAAATAAGCTACAAACATATACATTTAAGCTAAGCCTAAACATTAACTTAGACATGCCATAAACGAACCAAACGAGACTGGCCCAGTCGTCCAAAGAGTAATAAAATAAGCAGACCCCAACTCAAAGGCCCAATTACGAGCTTCTCCCAAGTAATTATAAGCATTTAATTAAATATACGCGATATACAGGTTTGTATACTCCTCTCTTTCTTCCCATTTCTTGAAATATGTTACCACCCTGATATACCTCGTGATATACCCTTTATCCTATCAAATTTTTCCAAGTATAAGGATATGTATACCCTTAAGTTTCCATAGATATACTTGAATATGAGGGGCAAAACCTCTTGGAAGGGCATATACACCCATATTCAAGCTAATCCTTTATGAAATACACAAAACTCAAGCCCAACATATCCTAAAATCAATCAGACAAGTATGGGGATTTTAAGCTATCTAGAGAGTCCATCCAAAACCCCCCAGAAATACACCAGAGACCAACAAATAATGCCAAGCAGTCATGCATATGCAAAATGAGGCAGTGTCAAGAGAACATGCACAGAAATAAGGACAACAAATGTATTCATAGGGGTCTAATGCTCAGATGACTTCCTCAAATTTATTAGTTTTGAGTCATAGTGGTTCACACAATCCTTTAATACTTGGGAAGTCCCATATGTAATGCAGAAACAGAAAATGGAACACTTAGGCAAAGTAGGATCATCTTCCAAAATCCAGGGAAAGTCTAATAACTAGAGGGAAAATTATTTACAGAACTTCTAAGTTAAACAAACCAAGCACTAAGCTATTTCATGGTGCTTAAATCATGTACACTTAGATGCAAACACCAGAAGAGTCCTACAGGACTCACACCAAGGCACATAGTTACATTAATCTTTTAGACAGGCGAAACAAGCTTCAGCTACACAATCAATCTTAGCAGGGGCTTAGGGTGTCCTCTAGGGGGGTTGTTTGAGCATGTAGGAGGGGGAAACATAGGGGTGGTATAGGCATGTAGCACATAGCAGGAAAACAAGATACACTTTAAGAAAAAAGATTTTGGTTCAGGGGTTTAAAAGAATGATCAAGTCACAGTTCCAATCAGTATTCCAAAAGCTTATATGCAGATTCAAGTTTAAACAAAAGACTACCTAGTTATGACTAAGTTCAAACAGGGCACATGAGTAAAAACTTAGACAAGTTCAAGATAGTACAAGTTTTACAATTTATGAGCAAGAATAAGCAAGGAACATAGGCTGGTTCACTAGTTTTTTTTTTTTTTAAAGCAAGTCCCAAAATTTTAAATGTAAATACTAAGTGTTGAGATTAGTGGATAGTTTCAACAACAGAGAAACTTCAGTAGCTAGTTTTAGCAGTTGGAGGTCACAAACAAAAGGTTTGAATAATGCAAGTTGAGAGAATTGCCAATATTCAACAAGAGAGCACACAAGATTCATGGAATTGAGTCCTACAGGTATGGGTTCAACACAGGAAACTTGAGGAACTAAAATGTGTGATCCTTTGAATGAATGGTCACAAGTACAGAAATGGAATAACACCACACATAGGATGAACACAAAGCTCATGTAGACTGTCATTCATAGGGGGGTCAACAGATCTTTAAATTTTTTTATGGTAGTTAGATAGGACAGAATTTTAAGGCAACAAGTCTTCGCATAGATGACATATGTAACTAAAAGGGTGAGACTGCTTAAACACATGAAAGACCTCAGGTGCAGTTTTCAGCATGAAATCATACCCTCAGATAGACTTAAACTCAAGCAAGGAAAAGCATATGACATTTAAGGAACTTAGTCAAGTATAGTTATAAATGTTAGGTTTATTCATGTCTAAGTCCACACAGAAAAGCATCAAATGGGGGTTTGCCAAAGTTCTCCTTCAGATTATGAAGATAAGTGAAACCTAATAACATGTAGGCAAAGAACATAGGCAAGTTTCAAGCAATTATGCAAGTAACAAGGCCAAGTGACTCAAAAATAGTATGTGTGAATCAAAGAAAATTCATAGAACTAAATTCCTAGCAGTCTAAACCATATGAGGAATGCATAACAAATAGTGAGAAATGGTCAAAATACGTGAAGCCTGAAGGTTTTTTGAAACTTTAAGCAAAGACAGAAATGGCTAGACAATATTGGCCAAGGCATAACACTACCATAACACTGACAGATCAATAATCAATAAACTCAGCAAGCTAGACAAGAAAGGCACTCTCCATGATCTTATGAAAACTTTCAAACAACAAGGACTCATGTAGACATGATCAAATAGTGTCATAACCCTTATTTGAGCTAGAACAAAACTTAGAACACATTTTTTCAGAGTAAACTTTCAAGCAAAGATAATATGTGTTTAAACAATGTAAGAGAAAACTCAATATTTTATCTTCTACAAAATAGTGAATTCATTTTAGGCCAAACACTGATTAAACAAGAGGGGTAAGGATTAATAAACACAAAAAGAAAGGATTAAAGGCACTTGATTTTATTTTGGACTTGATGAATACTAAACTGATTGGAATTTCAGCAAAAGAAAAGAAACAATCAGGAGGGGAAAAGGAAAGGGGTTTACATGGTTAACAATTGTATAGAGCAATAACAAAAAATGGCTTAACAAATCAGGCAAGTAGTCAAAAAATGAAATGGAAAAAATTAGGTAACTTACCACTGATACCACAATCTCATAACTTCACCCTAGAAATGAACTTCAAAAGATCAGAACACAACCAAACTTCAAATCCCCTCAGCCTTGTCCTTATTCTCCCCTTTTAAGCAATTTCATACCCTTTTTGGTCGGTTTCTAACTTGTACAAAATCATAGACTTATCATAGGTGACTTAACTAATCAATTAGCTACATTACCTACTCATTTTGCTTTTAACAACAGACCTTAATGAACACTTTGAACCATATTTTGAACAAGTTTACAGCCTTACAATCAAAACAAGATATAAAACTATATATATATAAAAAAAAACAATAAAACAGTAACCATCAACTTGTATGAATAAGTAAATGAAAGGTAATTTCAAAAGGATAAATAATTAACTTTTTAGGGGGCAACCTAAAGGCCAAATGGGAGAATAGTATCCAAAATCAACACTAGAATAGGAGCCTCAAAAACTTTTGGAATGAGGGAAAACTTGTCTGCTTTTTAAAGCATTCCCTTTTCCAGCCCCCAGGAAAGAAAAAGTCCCCCAAAACAAGAACAACAAACTTATTTATAGGCTGAAATCCCAGACTAGGGGTTCCAATGGACAAAAAGGAATATTCTCCAACCGGAATTCCCCCCAAAAATTCAAAAATCTTCAGTGACAAACAAAAATTTCACCAGATTGTACAAAACTGGTACTGTCCTCGCCCAAAATGTACACATCTCAGCAAAAATATATAATCCAGCCAAAAAATGTACAAATACACCACATTATCCCTAAAAATTAGGCACAAATACAGGGATAGTACACACAGTCATACAATAAGACAAAATTCAATCAACAACAAATTCAAACGGTAGTAAATAGTACGTAAACAGATGAAATCCCCAAACTCGTACTGATTTTTGCACAGCAGCCCCTTGGAAATTACCTTGAGTCCTTTTGTTCTTAGTGTGTGATGCACAAGATGGCAAAGAACTCTTGGTTCTGCCCATGGCAATCACACACTCAAAAGAAACCCAGCAACATCCAAAGAGTGCCTTTAATCGGGATTAAAACAGCATAAAAAACAAAAATAAAACCTGGCACGAGATAGATCACGATTAGAGGAACAAAACCCCCTTAAAATCTCGTGCAAAGTGCCATGGAAAGAGGTTGCGATTGATCGCAAAACACTAGGGTTAAGCCGCCAAGGATCGTCGGAGAAGACGAAGAGAACGAGGGTGGGGAACTGAAGTTTTTCATTTAAAACTTCAGTCTATATACCCCCACCCCAAAAGTTATTAAAATAGTTTAAAGTAGCCCCTTTAGTTCAAAACGTAATTTAAAAAGACCCCTCATACACAAGTTAAATAAAAACACACAATTTTCGTGAAACCACGTATTTATATAAAACTAACACGTAAGTGTATATTTTATAAAAATAAAGTCCATAATACATCATTTTAAAATATGAGCTTCGATACGAACCCAATATTGACATAGTTCCGAGCAATATTTAAAAATACGGAAAAATGCGGTCAAGAGTACAGTAATTCATACATTGTTTAAATTAGCCATTTTCCCGAGCTAGACGGAACGGGCTGCATATCTTCTTTTCAAATCACATTTGTGAAAGCAAATAACTCGTAATTTCTTGTAATTGTTAATTTTATAAAAAATAATAATTAAACGTCAATTTTGCCATTTTTCAGGATTTTTAATTTATTTTTTAAAAAAATTAAGGGCATCCTTACTCCGTCTTGGACTCGGAAATATGAATTTTTTTAAAATATATGTTTTACGCGGTGAAAATTAAGTGTCAACAATACGTATACATAACTGCGGCCTCAGGCCCAGAGATGCATAAAACATAAACCATGGCCTCAGGCCCAAATACAGGTGTCCAACATTAAAGAATTTAAAATCAAGAACTGAGAATCATACTGTAATACAGGATGCTGAACAACTGGTCAGCACAGAACTGAGACATACATTTCCGAACTGATTATGGAGTGTAAACATACTGAGTTTTCATGGCTGAGACTCATGGAATATCAGGGAGCTGAAAGTCATACTATAATGCATAATACTGAAATACTGAATCATGCTGGACTACATAATAGTGGAATACTTGTCACGCCCCGAACCATGGCCTAGGCGTGACACGGCACTCGGTGCCTGACTGTCTATGACCGAGTGAACCCATGGCTGCTGAGTCTAACAGTTGTATCATGAAAGCATGCAAGATATAAAATGAACCAAGAAAATATTCTAACTCCAATATAATAGAGGATGCGGAAATAAATGTTGTGAGGCAAAACCAACATAACTGACTAAAGACTGTGTCTATGAAACCTCTATGATCAAAATACTGTAAGAATAACTAGGTCAGGACAAGACCCTGACACGCTTCAAATACTAATGAACTAACTAATACTTGAAAGCTAGAAATAGATGGGAAGCCCTAAATGAGAGGGGCTCACCAACTAGCTGATGTACTCAAAGTGCTGGAAGCTAAGCGGCTGATGTATCCTCCTGAAAGTCAGACTCTGCACCGTGAAGTGCAGGCCCATACATAAGGACGTTAGTACATTTCAATTGTATAAGTATGATAAGCAACTAAAGCAATGATAAGGGATACATGAGCAATAAAGTATAATGAAACTGAATACTCATATCATGAGCTGATCTATATAGAAACCACCTGTGCAAATATCATGTAACTATGGCCTCGGGCCCAATAAATAATGAGATCTCAAGCTATGGCCTCAGGCCCAAAATAATTACATATGCATATGAATCATAACTATGGCCTTAGTCCTAATCAAACATGAAGCAACATGTGTAAAACTGACTACTGACTCTGTAACCTGACTGATGACTTAGAATGTATTCTGAGACTCGTAGATTGAATTACAAGTCTTTTAGATTAAGCTAGGGTCCATAGCATGCATAACAAGTATGAACATAATCAGAAAACTGGGCTCTAACCCTAGGTTATGAAAATCAAGAACTAAGGAAAAATCATGAACTGGCTGGATTTCTGAGAATTATGATAACTGAGTTACGAGGATGATTAAACAATGTTACTCATGTAGATAGTATGCTTAACATACCTGGAATTGCTCCCAAATTTGAATAAAAGACTTGAACTTTGAAGAAGATTTCCAAAATCTTGAATCTTGAACATTAAGATGGGTTTTCTTAAAAACCCTAGATTAGGAATGATGATTTGTTGTTTAGATTACAAGGATATATATTAGAATTGACTTGAAATGATTAGAATAGGCTTACCTTGGTATTCTTGATGATGGGAGAGGGTAGGAGGTCGTTCTAGGGCTTGAAGGAATGAAAAATAATGATTTGAACTAATATGGACGAATATATACTGTTCTGGAAAATTAAATTTTACGCCTAGTAAAATACTGGCCGTATTTTAAAATACGCTCCGTATTCTGTGTGGATTGCACTGCGGCTCTTCAGTAAAATGGCCATAACTCTTTGCACAGATGTCCGTTTGACCCACATAATATACCATCGGAAAGGTATTTCAAAGTTCTACAACTTTCATCAAGGATGTTTTCCCAAATTCAAATTATGTTTTGAAATATGGGCAGTATTTCAAAATACAGTCCGTATTTAACAATGTAACCTCCAAATGCCAAATTCCAGAATGCTCAGAAATCTTTGGTACCAGTTTACGACTTGAAATACGGGTCGTATACTGAAATACGGTCACTGTTCATGGGCGTAAACCCCCATCTTACAACAGAAGAGGAAATTTCAAATTCTCACATTCTTTATCTGGTTTTTTAAGTCTAGGATCTTGGTCAAAGCTTAGGTTAAAGGTACGAGGTGTTACAATATTGAATAGAACTAGACTGAGACATGTATTCATGAACTGATTATGGAGTTTAAAGCATTAAATGTTCGTAAGCAATCTGAGCATTACTATCCTGAGACATGAAATCATACTAACATGACTTTGAGAGTCATATTGAAATACTGATATGTGATACTGAACATGAATTCATACTGAGACATGAAAGCATACTGAGGTCCTGATATGCAATACTGACTATTACTATACTAGCTGAGACATGAGTTTATGAACTGATTATGAGAATTGAAACTTTAACTAGTTTATAAACATGCTGAGTTTCTAGACTGAGACTCATGGGTATAAAACACGAGGGGTATAAAACACGAGTCTAATTAGATTATGTTCTAGGTTCACAACATTCAGAATGAAAGTCATAAATGAACTATGAAACTAGGGAATAGAAGTTCTGCAACTATTCAAGGAGACTAAGCTGAACTATATTTCTGAGGAAATTCTTAACGTTGTAAAAGAAATGTAGCGTAGGGAGAATCATTAACATTCCCAACATAGCGAGTTAGCCTCACATACATGTAATCGCTTCAATCTAATGAACTAAACTGCTTCTCTGACGAAGAACACCAAACCCTAGCTTTGAATCGCTTGAGAAGGATTTACCTTGGAAACCCTATGTTTTGGTTGAAGAATCATGTTACTAATCATGAATTAATGTAAGAATTACTTGGGAATCGATAGAGTGATCTTACCTTAACGTGGGAGGATGAGGAGAAGACGAAAACGACTGCTTAGGGCTTTAGAACGAAGTTGGAATGTCTGGTAAATGAAATTTTAACTTAACTGTTGAATTTATAGCACGGGCATTTTGGACCCCCAGGCTCACCGAGCGCGGTCTAAGGCGATCCCTTGCCTCGCTTAGGGGTAAGCTCCCCTGGAATTTTGGACTTAGACAATTTTTCTCATTTTTTTCACTTTTTGGACCCCTACCTAGCCGAGAGCTGCCTAAGGCGAGCCCTTTCCTTGCTTTGGGGCGAGCTCAGCGAGCTTCCCTTGCCATTTTACACTTGGTCAAAATTTGAGGTTTTTCTGCTCGCCAATAGCATTCAGTAAAATGGGCATACCTCTTAGCACAGAGTAATATACCGTTGGAAAGGTATTTCAAAGGAATAAAACTTTCATGTTTTAAGTTTTCTCAAATTTTCAACGGATTTTAAAGAAATTGGGTTGGAAGGCAGACTTGCCGTAAACTTAGCTGATTCTATCGAATCTTAAGCACCTCACTGTTCGTCTTGATTCTAAAACAACAATTTCCACCAAACTAATCTTGATTGTACTTCACATGTCTAAAATATCACATTAATACTTATCTAACACATCCACACCTATTCTAAATTTACGGAGTGTTACATTGGCGTGTGGCCAACGCGCGTGGCTTGCTGCACTAAGCGTTTTTGTGATGCTCATAACCTCTTACCCCGATCTTCGTTTAGCCTGTTATTTATATGGATGGAAAGGTATTTCCATGTACTACAACTTTTGTTAAGGACCCTTTCCCAAATTCTCAACTAATCAAGGGGTTACAGCTACCCGAATAAGGCCTCTTGGCCACTTTCGCAAAACGTTCAAACCTTTAAATTTTTCGCTAAAACTCTAACGATACGAGTCTAACCTTAGTTCTAAGATACAGGGTGTAACATTATCTCCCCCTTGGATTCATTCATCCTCGAATTATTGTCTTTGTTATAATCGCGACTAGGACCCATAATCGATTTATATAAATTTATGACTTGAATTCATGGCTTTCGATCATCATCCCGTGAGTTCTTTAAACAAATACATACCTTGGATGCTCGTATGAGCTCATACACGATAAATAGTACTAGGGTCGCCTTCTTAAAAGATTTCCATCATCTTACTTCACGACAAAGAATTCTTCGACTTAATATGATCCGAAGGAAACCGATGCTAGAGTTATGGAATCATGTGTAGGGACGGGTATTCTATATATGTATATATACACGTATGTAGTAGGATGATGTAGTAGAATTCTAGTAAGCTAATGGCCACAGTACCGTTATTAGCCCAAAAATATGAAGGGGCGGTGATTATGTCTACAATATATTTAAGGAGATTCAAGCCCACAATTGAAAAATCTGCGGATGTCAAAGTGGGAGATCTTAACAAGCCATTTCGGATCAACGGGGACTCATTTTAAGAGATGGAAGGGTAAAGTACTTTTCTACTTAAGTCTTCTCAATGTTTCTTATGTGTTAAGTGAAAAAAATCCAAATAAAGTAGACAACTCTTCCATGAATGATGAAGAACTTATTTCTCTTCAAGAAAAAATTTAAAAGTACGATGAAGATTCATACAAGTGTCGGTATTATTTACTTAATTGTCTATCAGATAATTTTTATGATTATTATGATAGAACTTACTCTACTGCAAAGAAAATTTGGAAAGCGTTGCAAAGTAAATATGATATCGAGGAGGCTGGAGCGAAAAAATATGCTGCTACTAGATTTTTTCATTTCCAAATGGTGAACAACAAATCAGTGGTAGACCAAGCTCAAGACTTTATAGTGATTGTTGGAGAGCTTAGGTCCGAGGAGATAAAAATTGGAGATAACCTTATTGTTTGTAGCATAATAGATAATCTTCCACCTTCATGGAAGGAATTTCAAAAAACTATGCGCCACAAACAAAAGGAAACCTCTCTTGAGACGTTGATTATGCGAATCCGCATGGAAGAAGAGGCAAGGGGCCAAGATGCACTTTTGCAAACGGAAGAAAGCAACTTACAACCCGTCACAAACAAGGTAAATTTAATTACTTCAAATAATGCTGCTCCTAATGCTAACAAAAATACCTCTATGAAGCCTAAGAAGAAAATATTCAAGAAATATAATGGTAGACCTCTCAAGAAAAATAATGGTGGTAACAACCAAGCACAAAATCAACAAGCACAAAATAGAGGACCATGCTTTGTGTGTGGCAAGAGTGGGCATATTGCTTGATTTTGCAAGTTTCGGAAACGTGGTCCTGCACCTCAGGCGAACGTTACCGAAGAGCCACTTGTGGCAGCGATAACAGACATAAATATGGTTGAAAATGTTGATGGATGGTGAGCTGATTCTGGTGCAAACCATCATGTCTGCTATGATAAAGATTGGTTCAAAGTGTATACTCCATTTGAGGAGCCCAAAACCATCATGCTTGGTAATTCTCACACTACTCAAGTGTTTGGAAAGGGAGATATCGAGTTGAGCTTTACCTCAGGAAGGGTGTTAACTTTAAAAGAGGTACTTTTTACTCCTTCCATGAGAAAAAATTTGATGTCTAGTTTTTTTCTTAATAAAGCAGGATTCAAACAAATTATTGAGTCTGATCAATATGTAATAGTGAAAAAAAGGTATTTTTGTGGGAAAGGGGTATGCTTGTGATGGGATGTTCAAGTTGAATGTTGAGATGAATAAAGTTACTAGTTCTGTTTACATGCTTTCTTCCACTAATTTTTGGCATGCTCGTTTGTGTCATATTAATAATCGTTATGTGGGAATCATGAGTAGTTTAGGATTAATCCCAATGATTAATAAGGATTTTGAAAAATGTGAAGCTTGTAGTAAAGCCAAAATCACAAAAAGACCTCATTTTCAAGTTGAAAGAAAAACTGAATTGTTAGAGTTAATTCATACTGATATTTGTGAACTTGGAGGAATTTTGACTCGTGGAGGAAATAAATATTTTATTACTTTTATTGATGATTTTTCTAAGTATACATATGTTTTCTGGATGAAAAATAAAAGTGATGCTTTTGAAAATTTTAAAAGTTATCTCCATGAAGTTGAAAATCAGTTTGGAAGAAAAATAAAAAGAATTAGAAGTGATAGAGGCCGTGAATATGAGTCTAATGAGTTTAATTGTTTAGTGAGATCATTGGGAATAAATCATGAAACTACTCCACCTTATTCTCCTGCGTCTAATGGTGTAGCGGAGAGAAAAAATAGAACTTTAGTTAAGTTGACAATTGTCATGCTTATTGAGTCTAGTGCACCTCTAAATTTTTGGAGTGAAGATATTTTAACTGCGTGTTATGTGTTGAATCGTGTGCCTCATAAAAAGACTAAATTAACACCATTTGAGTTATGAAAAGGTCACAAGCCAAATTTTGGATATCTAAGAGTTTGGGTTTGTCTAGCTTATGTAAGGTTAATGGATCCCAAAATAAGTAAATTGAGTAAAAAAGTTACTACTTGTGCTTTTTCTTGGTTATGCTTCAAATAGTACAGCTTATAGATTTTTTTAATCTGGAAGATAATATAATAATAGAATCAGGTGATGCTATTTTTCATGAAAATAAATTTTCATTTTATTCTAAAAATAGTGGGGGTCATAGGACTGAAGAAAATATTTTATCACTACCTAGTTCTTCTACTTCTGTTTTGAAAAATAAAGAAAGTGATGATTTTGAGTTAAGAAGAAGTAAAAGAGCTAGAGTAGAAAAAGATTTTGGTTTTGATTTTTATATTTTTAATGTTGGAGGTGACCTTCTCAATTTACAAGAAGGTTTATCTTCACATGATGCTATTTTTTAGAAAGAGGCTATAAATGATGAAATGGAATCACTTATTTCCAATAAAACTTGGAAGTTAGTTGATTTACCACCGGGTTATAAAACAATTGGGTGTAAATGGGTCCTTAGAAAAAAGTTAAAACCGGATGGCTCTGTTGATAAATATAAGGCTAGACTAGTTGTTAAAGGTTTTAAACAATTGGAAGGCCTAGAATTTTTTGATACTTTTTCTCCGGTAACTAGAATTACATCCATAAGGCTTTTAATTGCTACTGCTGCAATTTTTTATTTTCATATTCACCAAATGGATGTAAAAACTGCTTTTTTAAATGAGGACCTAAATGAGTAAATTTATATGGAACAACCTGAAGGTTTTGTTGAAGCAGGCCAAGAAAGCAAAGTATGTAAACTTACTAAATCCCTATATGGCTTGAAATAGGCACCAAAGCAATGGCATGAGAAATTTGATTCCTGCATGATTGAGAATGGTTTTAAAACAAACGAGTGTGATAAGTGCATCTATCATAAGTCTTGGAATAATTCACATGTTATTGTTTGCCTCTATGTTGATGATTTATTGATCTTTGGCTCTAACATGAATGTTATTGGTGAAACTAAAAATATTCTTAGAAGCCATTTTAACATGAAAGATCTTGGTGAGGCAAATTTTATTCTTGGAATAAAAATTACTAAAACATGTGATGGAATTTTCCTTGACCAGTCACATTATGTTGAGAAAATTTTGAAAAAAATATAACTTTCTTGATTGCAAGCATGTTGTAACTCCTTTTGATTCAAGTGTTCACTTGTTTCCTGTTCAAAGTGAAAATGATGTGATAAATCAAAAGGAATATGCTAGCTTAATTGGAAGTTTGAGATATGTGACTAATTGCACTAGGCCTGATATTGCGTATGCAGTTGGAGTACTTAGCAGGTTTACAAGCAAGCCAGGTAGTGAACATTGGCATGCCATAACGAGAGTTATGAAATATTTAGTGGGTACAAAAACTTATGGCTTGTTTTATAAAAAATATCCTGCTGTGCTTGAAGGCTTTTCTGATGCAGATTGGAACACTCTATCTGGTGATTCCTGTTCTACCACTGGTTATATTTTTACATTGGCAGGTGGTGCTATTTGTTGGAAATCAAAAAAGCAAACTATTATTGCTAACTCTACCATGGAGGCTGAATTAATTGCTTTAGCTTCAGCTAGTGAAGAAACGAATTGGTTAAGGGATTTATTATTTCAAATTCCTTATTTTGAAAAACCAATTCCTCTTATTTTAATTCACTGTGATAGCACCGCTGCGATTGGTAGAGTTCAAAACCGTTATTACAACGGTAAATCCAGACCTATAAGAAGAAAACACAGTACTGTGAGATCATATTTGACAAGTGGTACCACCAACGTTGATTATGTCAAATCTTGTGATAATCTTGCAGATCCACTAACCAAGGCCTTGGCAAGAGAAAAGGTCTGGAGCACATCAAGGGGGATGGGATTGAAGCCCATAAATTCATGAGTCGTATATGAGGAAACCCAACCTGGAGACTAGAGATCCTATAACCAGGTTCAATGGGAAAAACGAATCATATGATGACTTTTTGAGAAAATGCACTATTTTATTTATTCCCTCCCTATGGTGTGGGTGCATTATTCTGTAACAGTTTGTGGAGGTTGAGTTTATAAACTCATAATGAAATTCTGTAACTCGTATGAGTGGGGTGTTAAGTTACAGAAGCACCCTTGACAGATTTCACCTGTGTGAGTGTGGAAGTAGGCCGCTTCCTATGAGAATTGGGCTCGTTCTCAAAAGCACTCATGAAACCGGGATAGCACAAGGCCGTAATGTGTTGGCTGTGAAAGCTCATGTCAACACCTTGATTATTATGTGTGAGCAATAATTCTTTATTTCCCTTAAGCAGTCATAGTTCAAGTCTGAAACCACTACGGCTCTGGAGTAAATATTATTGTTTTACTAAGTGAAGGTTCAATGCAGAGCACACCTTCATTAAGCATAATAATCTACCTTCAACTGATATACTCTCTTATTTTTTTATTAAAATGAGTGGGGAATTGATGGCGTTTTAAAGAATTTTTATATTAAAATATATCGTATGCAAGTTCATTGGTCAAATGCAACATTCTGCATTCATTTCTCGTTGTGGTTAGTGGCCATAAAGAGGCAGAGAAATGTTTCATTTTCTCTCACGTTTTGGAGCCTGCCTTTACTCTTTATTCGCTCCAAATTGGCCTTTACTATTTATTCTTCCAACTATCTCATTACTCACCCACATTCATTCTCTTTATATGTGTAACTTATGTAACCTCTAAATAATAATTCTTACATTTATCTACCTACTTTACTATCCTATTCATGTCAAATTAATTCAAGGATGAATTTTTTAACTATAAATAGTTAGTCATCCTTAACTTGTGGGATGTAGAGAAAAATATATACTTTGGAGAGTTCTTGAAAGTGAGCAAACTAAAAGAGAGTTTATTAATTGAAGGAATGTGTTCTTCTTTTTGGTAGAGCTTTGAACTCAACATCTTGTCCAGAATTTGTTGAGTTGTACGACGTGATCGGGCTGTTATATCCTGAAGGGGACAAGTCAGAAAGATTACTGCTGGACCGGTAGATTTGTTGCAGTGGGCTTGAATCTCCTTAAAGAGAGCGAGATATTCGCGTCTCAGCCGAAGATATTTTATTTCTTCATTTTATTTTTCAATTATAATTGTAATTTTATTATATTATCACCAACAATATATATCAGCATACCTGTTGTAACGTGGGTGAGGTGCGACCCCACCTTTATGATACATATACAATATAATATACTACATATGCTAACATGATAATGTAGGAAATCATGTAAATATTAGTCCAAAACATCAGCAACGTGTCCTACTAGTTAAGCCATAAAATATTGCATGCATTAATTCCATTACTTATCCATTAAAGATTCTAGAACCTAGTACTATAGGGCATCATTCATGTTGCTGGAATGTTTCTTTTAATGCAACAAAAACTAAACCTTCCACCTAGCCACAAAAAGACAATGGTAATAAAGGTATTCTATTAACTCATATAATAATTGATCTAGGTGGTGGAACAGATAAGAACGGGATATTCTCTAATATATATAAACGGCCAATCTGTAAGAACACTGCAGTGTCAAGTGTACAAATAGCTAGGTAAATTGTATAAAAGGGTGGGACCAACAGGGCCAAATTTGGAAATATAAAGTTGCTCTCGAACCTTTGCACTCTGCCCATCTACTGTTGGAACTTCTTCCCTTAACCTCCTTAATTATTGAGTACACTTGCTCTTTGGAGATGGGACACATGTCCATATTACCAATGCACTATTGAATATAGATCATTTGTTTCCTTGTTTTTTGCCATTGTTTAAAAGTTTTGATTCCTCCCTAATTTATCATCTTCGTTTTTCTTTTTCGTATATATTTCCTCCGTCCCCAATTTAAGTATCTTAGTTTAAGTAGACACAAAATTTAAAAATAAAAGGAAATGTTTAAATTTTATGATCCTAAATTAAAAATATATATAATGTAGTCATGTACTAAAATATTCTTTAAATCTTGTGTTTTTAAACTTGTCAGATATGATATTTGAATTGTCAACTTACTAAATATACAAAGTGATACTTTTTTTGAGACAACTAAAAAGAAAGATAAGACACTTAAATTGTGACGGAGAGAGTACTACTTTTGAGTCCATTTCATTTTCTTTTATAAAAAACAAAGTGAAGGTCATGCCAATAAAACTGATAGGTAGAAAAAGGTAGTTGTATATGAATATAATTCCTTGTGAGATTTTCTATTTGTATCAAACAGGACAAATTGAATTTTGAAAAATCATATTCGTTGATTCACCAAGTAAATTGTGCAATAATATACGCTTTTTTTTTCAAATCAGAAATAGATAATATCATGTATTTATAATTCATCCTTCTGATATGTTTTTTGCTTATTTTAAAAATAAATTAATTATAGGAAAACAAATTGATTTCCTCTTTTGAGATCAAAAAATTAAATGTGAATTTGTTGAAATTCACTTGACAAATATGTGTGTAAGAGCTAATATTTTCCGGTCCTGTACATTGGAGAATTACTTCATGAGGCTCAAATTACAAGATTCATGCTAAATTATTGGGAAGAAAAAGAGATTCACAATAAAATTTATACACCATAAGTACAATTAAAATAAAATATCAACAACAAGAACAACAACAACTCAGTATGATTCTACAAGTAGGGTTTGGAGAGGATGGGTGTACGCAGACCTTACCCGTACCTTAAAGGACAAACACATATACAACAAAGAAAATCGTAATGTATTTAGTTATCATGTTTCTTTTGATTTAAATTTTAATTTACATATTTATATTTAGCTTAGATAACAGGCTAAAACCTCTTGTGTTGGACTATGTCACACTAGACTACTAGGTATTATGGTGAAAATGCTTTAATTAGCCAGGATTCACAAAGATGGTACTGAGGTCAGGTAGAGAATAACCCAGGCGGACTGTTCAAATTTAGGTGGTGGTCCTGTTTGTGTGCCCGCTGAGCCGAGGTGGCGTTAGGGCTGTTTTTGGACTTGTTCTAAATTGGACAACCCCTTTGCCAGGGTTATTAACCTAGTAAAAGTTCCTTTGTAGTGTCATCTCACCGTGCGATCCGTGACGATTGCCCTAACGCCACCTCGGCTAAATTTGAACAGTCTACCTGGGTTATTCTCTGTCTGACCTCAGTACCATATTTGGTGAATCCTAGCTAATTAAAGCATTTTCACCATAATACCTAGTAGTCTAGTGTGATATACTCCAACACAAGAGGTTTTAGCCTGTCATCTAGGCTAAATATAAATATGTAAATTAAAATTTAAATCAGAATAAAATAAAAGAAAATTACCTAGAAATGGAAGTTGTGCTCAGAGATAGAGATAATAAATAGCAAACTTTTATTAGAGAGTATTGCATGAAAGCCAAATACAATTCTTTCCATCTCAAAGACTTTCATCATATATGTTTGAGATTACAAAAGAAAATAGTTTAAAATGGATGAAACTCACTAGCATTAACGTTAATGTTAGTAGATGTATTTAATTTTTAAACTCCATTTTTAATTATAACTAAAATGATCATGATACATAAGGTACATTTTGTATATGTTGCTATATATAGCAGTAACAATTAGGATGTTATTAAAAGTTGTTTACAAAATACAAACCTTAAAGACGAGCTAAAGTGAATAACCAAATTAATCATATTGAGCTCTGTGCATCTTATAGGCATACTTTTCTAGTAAATAATATAAAATGTTATGCCTTATATTGCAAACTGCTTATTAATTCCAACTCATTAGCAAAATAACACTCATAACTACTTATTGACACCTACGTAATTTTATCATATTCCAATTTTTCAACCTTATATCCAGAGTACAAATTTTGTACCATTAATTCTCAAAACGGTAAAGTTCTTTTCTTGTGAGAAAATAATTTCTACCTTTATAAATAAGAAAATCTCATTTATATACTTCCACATATCATGTGTATAACTTAAAGCATATCCGGTAATAGTAATAATAGTAACTACTTGAAATCATACTTATCAAATATTTACTAAAAAGGAATTTACTTAAAGGAAAATATATATACCATATCAAAATAATATCTACCGGTATCAAGGTTGTCAAACTTACGGGTCTTACAATAATACTGTCATAAACCCTCTATAATCTCTTGAATGACTTAATCCCTTTAAGCTCATATGAATTTATTACGAGATGTAACACAAACCATCCCCCAATCATTTACTCCTTCAAAGCAAGTGCAGAATTTAAATACCTTGAAAACACTAAATAACAGTTAAGTAATAAATAAACAGATGCGGAAGAATAAACTTAACCATTGAAATTCAAAACCTGGTCTTAACTTGTACAAGAGCTTTTAAAAGGAATACATAGTTTGAAAATGAAATACAGACTCACCATTTAAATATATACTGTCTATAGAAAAGAAATAGACAGATTGCATAAGAACAGACTCTGGGCTACAGGTCCGGCTGTTAGCTCACTCAAACATCTCTGATGATAGCCTCAGGATCCGTCACGAGGTCTCGTACGTGTACCTGAATCAAACTCCGCACTCCACAAGAAGTGCACCAAGAGTAGCATGAGCACAACACTAGTACTCGTAGGCATCATAGGCCGACAATGATTAGATAACGCATATAAATAGTAAGAAATCAACAAGTAGAGCAGACAAGCAATCGAGTACAGTCACAAATCATTCTCTCATGTAGAAAGTCAACAGTAGTAATAATCACCTGTCACGACCCAATTTACGACCCGTGCGGGCACCTACCTTATTCTTATCTAGTATGCGAACCCTTACCAACCAACCCGTTATTAGGAATCGTTTTCAATTTAACAACTGGTAATTCTGAACAATAAGTAAGAAAGCATAGATGACACTCTTTATAAATTTAGAAATTACAACTTCCCCGGATCTAGTATTGACATATACAAGAGCTTCTGCAATACAGAGGAGTAAACTCAAAACAAAAGGACATAACTTCTGCCTTCGAATAAGATACATAGAAGTTGTAGGGAGATGTATGCCACTTCCGCTATCAAAACCTTCAAGCCATAACCTGAAACACATCTACACCCCGAAAAGGATGTAGCAGGAGTAGTATCAGTACACCACACGTATTGGTAAGCATCATAGGCCGACTAAGATTAGTTCACGCAATACGTTATAGAATCAATCAGAATAAACAGATAAGTAAAGTTGTAACACCTTTTCAAATCCTACCCATACTTAAACAGTTTCGACATAAACATACTCATATCCCTTTACCATTACCACATCAGCGCAACAACCGGAAGTAAGGACCAACAGGCAACAAATAGTTACATTCAAGACTAGTTAACTCACAACAATTAATAAAAGACAAACATCAAACCTCCATACCAACCGATACTCAGTGGAACCACTAATCCTTACCTTTTCCTCCACAATCTGACAGACTCGTAAATTTACAAATAGACACACAACACAACAGCCCACATCAGACATTAGTCAATAATCACTTATCAAATACAAGTAAAGCTAATTAAAAGCAATACAACCAACGACAGTATCTCAACCGTACTTCAAAACCTGAACCATGCTAAATGGAATCGCTCAAACTCCACCTTTTCTCATTAGTCAACGGAGCCATAAAGTTACACATAAACACAACCACCCATAGCCAAAATGACATCATCAAACAGGAATAACCATCAACCAATCACAGGAATATTATGAGTCCAATGCAATGCAATAATAATAGTATCACATCCGTACAAACATGCTAATGGTATTGTTTGCCCAATAGCAATGACCTGCAGAGGACCCATGATGTCCATGTACCACTCGCTCCGGAACTGACCTCGGATCACTAGCCCATAACTAGGCCACATCCTCACCCCCTGTCAAATGTGCCTTTATGTATGTATATCTCTGTATCTGATCACAATATGAATCTCAATGTATTTCCAGTCCAACAGTCAATATGGAACATGATCAGTCAATAATATCAATGTCAATAAATACGAAGCACCATGCCACAAGTCAGAACAAGTCTCAGATAAATTCACTCAACACAGCATGAATATTCAATGAAAACCCTTACAATTAACATACAAGTCACCCAGCCCATAGTACAGACTTTTAAAATGATCAATCAGTAAATACACGAACCCTACCTTCTAACTAAATCCCTACCAAAATATATACATAACACTTCTTTCTCCCTCAACATAACTACACACCTTGGTTCAATTTCTCATTTAATGGCGGCAAGCCCATAGTGTCCGTATCCATATTAACCTAAATAATATCCAACCAAACTCCATGTCTGAAGACCTAATCATGCTTTCTCCCGTCAGTTAAATAACGTACATACGACTCACTAATCAAAGTCTAACTCAAGTAAACCATAACCTACCTCGATCTCGAGCAGATTTCATGAACATCCATGGAATCTCCACTTTCCTGTTTCCAACTGGAAGCTATAACAGAGAAGTCTAGAAATATCATGAACCCAAGAACGAGAGTCAAATTTAAGCATACGTAGTAGTCTAGACTCCATAATTACTAGTCTTTATAATTTATAGGAAATAACCTTTCCCTTTATGTTCCTAATTCAATAAGTCAAGACTTAACCCATTCTCTAAATATTGGGGAATCATTATTCGTGTTTAGTTTATCATTCTAAAACAAGAAGCTATTTGAAGTTTTCGAAGGTACAAGATTTCTGGTCAAGATTACCCATTACACTTTGCTAGGGTGGAAACGATGATAAGGACCCCGTCTTTATTAATCCCATGAGATAAAGCTTAGCCAAAGAAGAATTTTCTTTGAAGGAGATAGCATGAAGAGTGTTTGAAGGTTACCTTTCTCAAGCCTCTAAGTGTTCTGTTCAGAAATCCTCCCAGGTGACGGCCTAGAATAAGGTTTTGTGGAAAAGTGGGATCAAATCCCAAAATAAGGTTTTTAAGCTAGGTCTGGTTCGCGTCGACCGCTGCAGCGATCTACGTATTTACTGCCGCGGACTCGCTGCAGTGGTGCCTCAATCGCTGCGGCGACACGGCTCTACCAGACCCCACACCGTTTAGTTCTAACCGACTCGACTATAGTTAACAATGAACGTACAATTTACCCGCGGACTAATCGTACCACAAATCAACTTGGTTTTAATACACGAGCTGAGAACGGTCTAATAACGACCAGATGGGTCGTTACATCACCATGCATCTCTATATCCTCCGATCATAGCTTAGGTGAAAGCTTCTAATCCCCAAGTCCGCCAAGTTTCTAAGTAATCACATAACAAGACAAGCAACAACTCAAGTAAATCACCAACAATGAACTCGATGAGATAATGCACTATGCAATGATATGAAGTACAATACAAATGGGATGCAAATGCAATACAAGTGCTATACAATGCCCCCAGGCCTCCTTTCCAAATCGTACACATATGCTAAGGGCAATGCCTCAAAGACATGACCCATGGGGGACCGGTGAAGTCCATGTACCCTCGTTCCGACAAATGACCTCAGACTCAAGCTCGTTCTCATTCTGGTAAAGATCTCAGATCCTGAGCACTCTCTCGCTCCGGTAAAGACTTCAGATCACGAGCATTTTCTCTCTTTTACGATCTCCGTCAAAGACCTTGGAGGCTACACTCTCTCACTTGCCGTCATTTCGAATCATAATCATATCAGATCACATCTGAAATATAGGATGTATGCCATGCATGGAATCAATCATCAATATCGTAATCTCTTAGAATCAGAAGACATATGCAATGGATACGAATCACAACTCAAATCTTTAATTTTATCCTTCTTTTTTCATGAGGTAAGTGAGATATAACAAACACATATGATAGAATCAAATAATGCATGCCAAGAATACTGATCACAATTCAAGTCATTACTTTCAACCTTCCCTTTCTATGAGATAAGTTAGAATCAAATGACAAAACTGAACAATCAACTAGCACACGTATCAACAAACATGTCGACAAGCCCACATAACAACATCCATACCAAACCAGTGAATTTATCACCACCACCATGCCCGAAGGCCTATCATGCTTTCCCTATTAATAACTACCATCTATATACGATTCTCTAATCGGAGTCTAAAAAAGGTAAGTCGTAACCTACCTTGGTGCCGAACAGGAGCCACGAACTATCCAATTTGAGCTTTCCCCTTCAAAATCGCCTCAAAATGATAAAAATGAATCAAGCAATTATTCTACATTAGATTACGAATCTAAGGACACCCATATTGTAATATTACCAGATCAAACCCAAAAATGACCTTAAAATGTGACCTCGAGCCTATGAGGGCAGAATCGGGAATTGATTGGAAAATTAGTTTTGCTCATAGTCTAGGAAGTCAAAATACCAAGTTTCATAGGAATCTAATCCCAAAATAGCATTAATTTCATCAATAATAAAAAACCTTCGAATATTGGAGAAACCCGCAATTTTCATATCAAGATTATTGAATCAAAAGGGAGATTCAAGCTTAGGAACTAGTTCCCCATTGGTTAAATGCTTAGAATCTAAGGAAATTACTCAACGCAAACCACATTAGATTGAAGAAGGTTCAAAAATCATATTAGGGTTCATAACCCAAATCCCCCAACTAAACATGATTTCTAATAGACATTCCTTAATTTAGGGATGATATAAACATAAAAGGAAGGTAGAAAACTTACCCCAAGGAAGAATCTCAAAATACTCCACAAAATTGCCCTACCAAGCTCTCTAAGTCTTCCATTTGTGAATGAATGAACTGAGCACGAATTGGGGAATAAAAGGGTTTTTCTGATTCTACGATTCCGTACCTGAGGACCATTCCTCACAGGTGCGGGCTGGCATCTACAGAAAGGCCCGCAGATGCGGCCTCCCCAGACCCCCAAATTCTCGCACTTGAGGACCAAACCCCAGAGGCCGGCCCACACATCACAACCGCAAATGCGGCACACCGGAAACAATTTTTTTTTTATTTTTTCACCAACTTCATCTCGAAACGCGAAACTCATCCAAGACCTCCCGGGTACAAACCAAACATCTTACCCACTCTAAAAACACGCTACGAACTCACCCGTGCAATTGAAATTCCCAAAAGAGGTCATCTTGACCTGGTCAATCCCTAAAAGCCCAAAACTAGAATTCTAAACAAAAGCCTAAAATACCCCCAAGTATTTCGGGAACCGAACCAACCACTCAACCAAGTTATAATCGACCTTCCGAACCTAATGGAACCGACGAAAATCCCAAAAATACTCATTTACCCAAAAGTCTACCACCTGTCAACACTTTTTCACTTATTCAACTTAGAAACTTCTAAAATCCTCAAAACCAACTATGATTCACATGATTACCTCGGGAACCGCTCCACCTATCGCGGCAAGTCACAAACACAGACAAGAGACTACGGGAAGCGTATTTTGGGGAAAATAATAAAATGCTCTAAACGGCCAAATGGGTCGTTACACCCCTCGAGTCCCGTGGTTCTAAAATAGTCATTTTATCGACTTATACCTGGCTTAAATTAATTTTTAGGATACATTATGCTTATGAGCTTAAGAGTGCGTATTTCCCACCTCTTTGATTTGTTTAAAAAATTGTTAAAAAAAATCATCTTATTTTATTAATGTGTGGTGTACTGGTAGCAGCGCTTTCCAGCCTTACCATGATTTTGATTTTGTATCTCGCACCTTTTGAGGTTTTATGGACCGTTCCGAGTTCCTCGCGCTAAACAAGCATCTAACGTACTTAAAGTTTATCCATCTTATTTCAAATCAGCTTAGAATATGGTAATTAATTTCTATAAAATGGTTTATCAGTAGCAACGCTTTCCAACTTCATCGTTGGTTATACTTGAATTAACTAGTTAGCTAATTTCCAATGAATTTGGGTCTGAAAACTCAACTCGTTCTTTTCAAGAAATTCTTTTATCTTTTTGATAACGGGTTTTGAAGTTATTCACAACCCATCTTGCTCCTTCTCACATATAATTAATTACTAATAACTGGACACGTGTATTGCACGTGTACCCTATGCTAATCCGTAAAAACAATTTATATATACAGTAGAGCCTCTCTAAATTAGTACAATTAGTACTCGGTAAATTAATAAACTCTCTAAAATAATGTTTTTCTCCGGTACTGACTTAAGCCAGTGAAAAAAATCACCGATTTCGATAAGATAATAAAATAATATATTTTCGGAAGACCCCTATATAAATATATGATCACATTAATATTATAAATTAATAATTCTTTAAAATTACAAAAATATCTAAGACAATTTAGTGAAATATGATTCTAGTGTTTTTGGTTTTTGTTAAAATTTAAATCTAGTTGAAGCTCATCTCTAACTTTTCTTATTGCATCCAAAAGTTCCGGTGTTGTCTTCTCGAATTGCACCAAAAATTGTGAAGAGTTCTAGACGCGATAAGTGCTTCCTTACGCGTAACTGGTTCCAAAGGGATTGTATCGTCTTCAACTTCATCATCAACATTGTTTTCTCTTATGGTATCCACAATTTCTTCTCAACTCTAGACCTCTGAACATGTATCATTTTCACCCGGGTAATCCAACAGGCTATTGACATTCATTTTATTGCAGTAACCGAGATCATTAATCATGACCTCAAGTTCATGAATGTCGTTTTCACAGTGGGTTCATTTAAATTTCTTGAGGCTTCATTCCCCGAAAACACTCTTTAAATTAATAAATATTAATTTATCGATTAAATAATACCTCTACAAAATAATAATATTTCATGGTCCCGACAATATTAATTTAGAGAGTTTCTACTATATATATATATATATATATATATATATATATATATATATATATATATATATATATTTGCTGGAATTGTTGATTTGTTCTATTCTTAAGTCATAACACTCAAAAATAAATACAACAAATGGGAAGTAATGAAGAGAAAATGAAAAGCCTGAAATTATTTTCTTTGTTGGTAACTAATCTCGTAGTTTCAAGTCCAAAACTGCACAAGCTTGCGTTTGGAGAAAAGCGCATTCGTAAATATCAACTTAGGATAAGAAAGCTTCCAATATGAACTGTGTATAGTTTTTACTATATAAGAATGTTCTCCAAAAAAAAAAAAAAAAAAAAAAAAAAAAAAAAAAAAAAAAGAGTAAACCAAATGTTATGTATAGTTTTTTGCAATAACATCAATTTACAAAACAAATTGTAAGTGATGGCTAATCAACTATAAAGCTAACTACAGTCTGCACAACCCCTGGATCTGAGAAAAAATTTCGATTCGACAAAGAATATGATCTCGTTTTGTTATTGTTGGAGCACGTCAATGTAAGCTGGTTACTTGTTTCCTCGGACTGCAAGAACAAAATCAAGTCGCCAAAAAATACACATAAAACTTGTCCATAAATGAAAAATACAGCAATATTTCTTTAAAAGAGAATTGCTTTCAGAAGTCTAAGCAACTAACAAGCAAAAAACCTTAAAATGTTGTCAAAAAGTATTTTTTATATGGAATTGGAAAATGAATGTTTCAGGTCACGAGAGTGAAAGAGCTTTATTCAGATTAGTGTTCATTGCATTATATATAGTGTGTTGGAATTGTTGATTTGTTGCTATTCTTAACACCCCAAATAAAGTACATTAAATGAGGAAATAATGTAGCGAAAATGAAAAGCTTGAAATTCTCTTCACATGTCTAACTTATCTAGGGGGAATAAATAAGGAAGCTTAAAATTTAGCAATTTAACTCATAGAGTAATGAAATGTAGAAAACACGACAAAAAATGGCGGAAAAGTTATAGCATTTCTTGTGAGATAGGAGTATCATATCTAATGTAGCTATAACTTGTCATTTAATGGGAAACTAATTAATCTTGTATATTATACCCTATTAAAAGCCTGAATATGGTACATATATTCTGATCATATGAACAACCAACATTACACATACTTCTATTTATTTTATTGTTATTGTTTTTATTAAAAAAAATTATGGGTTGGTATAGACCCCAAAGTATCGCCTTTCCGTGAACCCCTTCTTCAACAAGAATGCATAAGCCAGTAGTTTCACTCAAACAAGCAGGCATAGCAATAACACATTTGATGCATAACAGCTTGAATGAGCACCGTTAAAATTAAACTAATTTAATTCTATGAATTTGGCTAGCTGATTCAGAAACAAATAGCAACACACTTATCGCTTATAACCTGATTTGGTGCAACTTGAGATGAACTCAAAACTTTACCCAAACAAGCCAATAACCTTCAAATCCAATTAATTTACCTGTACAAATCCTTTGGCAGGACAGTGCCTTGGTGGCAAAATGCAAAGCCCAACTTTTTGGTTAAGCTCAGTTGGGCTTATAATAATGTGTTATGGACTAATGAAGGAGACTAAAGGTAGTATGATATATGGTATTTTATTTGTGACATTAATTTCATGGATTAGGAATATTGCTGTTACAATTTTCCCTAACACTCCATCCGGTCATTCAAGCTATGAGTATTTCAAGAAAGTGGTGGATTTTCATAAAATTGAGTCCACTGCTGGAGCTTTAAGTTTTAGCCATTTTAATAATGGTGAAGTATGGGTGTTTTTATTAAAATTGTTATAGCCTGTTTGGCCAAACTTCTTAAATCAGCTTATTTTGAAAAATGCTTTTCAAAAGAGTACTTTTGATGAAAAACAGTTTGTGTTTGGCCAATTAACTTAAAAAACACTTTTGAGTAGCAACTAGTGTTTGACCAAGCTTTAAAAAGTGCTTATAAGTGTAGTTTTCGCAAAAATGCTTTTCTAAAGAGTGTTTTTGGGCAACAGCTATTTTTTTAGCTTCTGAAAAATAGTTTCTGCTTTTCCTCAGAAGCACTTATTTTCTCTCAAAAGCTTGGCCAAACACATGACTTTTTTTAAAATAAGCACTTATTGGAAAAAAAAAAGTACTTTTGGAGAAAAATAAGCTTGGCCAAACAGGCTATTATATGTAGAAGTGTTAGCTACCACAGGTATATTATAAACAATGATTGAAATTGGTGGATTTGTTAACGAAAAAGGAGAGTTTGAAGGTGAAAATACCGCATCTATGGTTGATGCAGGATCAACAATAGTGGCATTAACTTTAGGAGTTTCACCTATAGCCACATTTGTAGAATCATCAGCACGGATCAAAGAAGGTGGCAGGACAGGAATAACGTCGATTGTCGTTGGATTTTATTTTCTGTTGTCTTTGTTCTTCACACCTTTGATTGCTAGTGTGCCACCATGGGCTATAGGTCCATTTTTTATAATGGTTGGGGTGTTGATGATGAAAGTTGTTAAGGGTATTGATTGGAACAATATTAAGCATGCAGTGCCAGCATTTGTTACTATGGTGTTAATGCCTTTGACGTACTCAATTTCCAATGGTTTTATTGGTGGAATTGGGATTTCCATTGCATTAAGTAGTTGATGAGAATGAGAAAAATGGTGGTGAAGGAGCAAAATTAAGTGTCAGCTACCAATGCAGATCAAAGTATTGAAATTGTTTGATATTTTTGTCGATGTAATTTAGTAGTAGTTCATTTGGGTTGGAAGTATTTCTTTTCTTTTTAATTTCATGTAGTGACTAGTGATTGTAGATGCACAAGCCACTGTGATAGATGGACCTTTCAAGGGCGCTTGTGCATCTTTGGTCTTTGTGGTATTTAGCTTTCCTGTTATAAAAATGCCAAGTATCAAGATTTTGATCATTTGTGCTTTGCGTTTTTTCTTATTATTAGTGAAGCGTCTAACTACTGTTTTCTGTTGTTTCACTTTATAGATAGGGTTTACCGTGCCTATTTGAGGTATAAGGGGAAAAACAGCAATCTTAACAAGCAAGTCATGCTTCCTTGAAACTGGACCTCAGTAAACAAAGTTAAACAAACATGTAACTAGACTCAAAACATATAATAGGCGTTTGGACATGATTGAAATCATTGATTTGAAATCAGGTTTGTTTGAAGTTGACATCAATTTAGATCTCAAAAGTTATACTTATTCTCATAAACATGAAATCCCACAATTTGTAAGAACTAACAAAACTTCTTCAATTCTTGTACAATCTTACCAAATGAACAAATCATAGTTCATAAACAAGGTAGCGTAATATCTTAAGGCGTTGCATTAAAAATCACATATTTTCATGTTCCTTTTATAGATAAATGCTTACAGTTACATGTTATAACAAGCTTTCAAATTCACATAGTTTTACAAAGATTCACTTGTCCATACATTAACAATAGTAATAACTAGTTATTCTTTAATATAATCCTTCTATATGGTACAAACAATCTCTTCACGTCAATCATGAATCTTTTTCTTGCAAAATTTATAGTTCTGGGTCTTTCTTTTTTGCCAAATATAAACTTATGAGTCAAGTATTAAATCTTATAAACATTGAAATCACAAACTAGAAAATGAAATCCTACCTTCTAGGTGAATTTGAGATTTAAAATAAAAAATTCAAATTGAAGTTGAAGTTATGTTCAAATGTCATAAACAAACATAGAAGTCCCGATTTGAAATCCAAATTGCATGGCCAAACGGGCCCTAGTCTCAAAGTATTGCAGCAGTCAAAATGATAATTTGTGAAGCGTTGTAGCATAACGGTTGCACATAAAGTGCAGCTTAAAAATGATTGTACAAAATATAAGACCCAGTTAGGCAACAGTTTAATGCTGTACAAAAACCGTTAATGAGAATCTGGACATAGCTTCTTTTTCATTCCTCTTGTATCTGCTCAAGAGTAGTTCTTTTGGCATTTGGACTTTCAGAGTTTGCGTACATCAAATATAGACTGCCGCTGACTTACAAGTTCAAAAAGACATTCATCTCCAGGATTCAGGCGATAAAGTGCAGTGACTATCTTCCATCCACTTGTCAAAACATCAAAACCTAGTCTGCAATGATAAACGGTAGGCCAGATTCTTTTATCCGTTCCTCAAAGCCAAATAATGCAACATTTACGCTTTCCCGTTTTCATCAAAAGGTCTCGCCAGGATTCTGGTAATACCTGCACATGCATAAAGGAGGTCTAAATTCAATGAGAGAAAAAAGGGATACACAAACTGGGAAACAATGAGTGTCTTAGCCAAGTAGAAGCACTCATTGCAACGTAGAGCGGAAAAGATTCTCCAAAGGCTAAGAAATATGCCTAAAATCACACTAGAAAAGAACGACCAGGGTGGTCAGGTGATTAAAAAACTGGAACTCGATAACATCATGTAATGTGAGTGCTGCTTCACATGGTGTTGAGTTGATGAAAGGACTAGAACTCAAAAAAAAAAACAATGTAAATGTTGGTCTAGCTTCACAAAAAAGTTAATGATCCTATATGACATCTTCCCCTCTAGATTAAAAACCAAAGAAGCAATATCTCTTATCTGCAAATAGAAACCTAACAAATGTCTGCACACGTACGAGTTGATGGAAATCAGCCAGTTGCTTTGATTAAAAAGAAGTATAGCAAAGAGAGGTCTTATTAACCAATTGATTCATCTATTTCGAGAAAATTATACTTCACGATTACTCAAAGACATCAGCAATCAGACATACTCATTAACTTCAGATTTAAAGAAATAATGCCATCATTGGTGTGTCCTGCTTCGCAGGCGCTTAACTTTTTTTTGGTTGATAACCGTGGTATCTAGGCCAGCTTGCGCGCACCTCGACTAATTCCACGTGATACCTGCCACCTCCCACCAGCAACATGAGGTATCTACCAAGGCTAGAATAGATGGGGAAAAATAAAAGGCACTAAACTTGAAACATATTTATAGTTGACCAAAGTATTATTAATAAGTTAAAGTATGTCCAGTGTGATTTCGAGACGCTTATTTTAAACGAACTAGAGCCTCAAAAAAGACAACAGTTTAAACCAAGTGTATGAGCTTGCAATAATCATTTTTATTATATATGTATTTTTCCTTTCAACACTTGAGTTATAGAGTAATCATCACTTCACTTCGATCTTCATGAATTTTCAATAACATTTTGCAGTGTTTCCAAAGGTGTCTTGACAAAAGCATCATTCCCTCTATGACATCTTATTAAACACAAAAGTTTGATGAAAAGAATGTCAAAGTGCATGCATCTTCGGCGGTAGACTCAAGACTCATATAAACTAAAGCAGTGTATATGCCAGTATTGATAAATATTCACAGAGAACGTATCAAATAGTAAGATTATTGCAATCCACCAAAATGACGGAAGGATAATATTTAAATAAGGTGTTACCTGAAAATCTGGACCCGGACCTCCAGATTACATGCATAGCTCACTTTTGATGACTTTTTTGTTGCCATTTGCCGCCTTTTCTCCTAAAACATGTACATCAGTAAATCACAAAGAAAGCAGGAAGAAGACGCTCGAAGGCAGTCAAAGCACAACACCAATATGCATATGGCAATGGGCAGTTACGAAAAATGACATCAAAGTTCAAATAAGTTGTAAAGATATATAAGAATGAATTTAAAAGCATACCAATTATCTGTCTAACAGGACAAAATGCCTCTGTTGCTATCTCCTCAAATTCTTTCTTCACTAGTCTTGTTTCCCTAGCTGCATGTGGCAAAACATTTAACATGTAGAAATTCAATAAAGTCACAAGATAAGGATGTCTACTAGACAATCAAGCACCAGACAGGCTTGGCTGGAGGTAATCAGGCATGGCGTGAGCTTACTAGAGCTGAAAAATTTCTGGTTGAAGTTCAGCTCTGTCAGGAAAAAAGAAGCTCAAGGTTGAGAAGTTTGATCAATAGAACCAGCAATTTCATGCCAAAAGCTCTAATTCCTAATTTGCAATTTAGCCAACCCACCAAAGAAAGGAGAGAATTTTGGTTTAGGGGGAGTATGCCACATCTAACTCCTAAATGAATGACCAAAATTGTGATTGAATCCCTTTTTATACAAAGTGTCAATTGCTTCATCATTGTACTAGTCTTAAACTTATCTCTCTTGCATCAGAGCCAGTATTGAGTTGATTCTAATCTCATGCAAGCCTCGGTGACTACGTTTGAGGTGCTATTGAAATACACCCTTTTCTTCTACAAAAGAGAATACAACAATAGAAAATGAATATTTTAGAAACAACCTTAGTACCAACTACCAATACAATCGTACCTTATCCTTAGACTCCCACTTTTGACTTATATCATCTTCTTCTTAAATTCAGACAAAAAAAGGTGACACAAAAGATGTGCTTTGGATATGTGATTGAATTCTATAAGAGGTAAATGTTTGTTCCATTTTGGAAGCAGCAAGATTGTCACGAAGGACTGAAAGGTAGGTTGATTAAGCCGGCGAGGGGGGGAGGTGAACCTCAGGGGCTTGTAAAGGGCACACGTGATAGGAAAGGCTCATCTATTGAGGATATGGTTAGTACAATCATTAAGGTAGGAATCATATCACAAGTTATCTCATATATTGGGAACTCTTACTTAGCGAATCCAAAAATTTCCAAGTAGATTTTTTTTTTAAAAAATTTCCAAAATAAACAAGAAATCCAGTACTTAAAATGAATTTCAATCATAAATTCAAATTGGAGAAGAATGTAAACTTAAAGGTGGTTGTTAACAACATTCAAAAACCTCTACAAATTTTGAGTTGCAAGAAATACGAGAAGTTTCTTAATTTCTTGAGATTCATATATTAGGACATAATCATTAAGAATATTATACCCAATACTTTTTTGATTCTTTTGACTTTCAACACGACCACTCAAACTCAAAGTGGGTTTGATTACTGCTTACTTTGAAAACAAGATATACTCAAAAGCCATTTGAATAGCGAACAAAATTGTCAGAAAGAAAAGGGTGGTGTAAGTGTTTCCCCATGAAATTCATAGGTGATTGCGCAGCCAAAAAAACAACAAGTGCTTCTTACACCAAAAAGAGGTACTGGGATGAAAATCTATGGAACATCATCGACTTAGATTTAATTGACAGTTGAAGAGTAACCCAAAAAGTTGTTGGACTAATGACAGGAAAGTTTCTATAAGAATAGACCGAACAGAGGCAGAGCAGAACGGAATGGACCAACAAGAAGTTAGGCGTTTTTAGAATTACCAAGAAGAAACACAGTGCCTTTTGGGAAATTACCAAGTAGTTCTTTTGGCATCTTTTGGATGAGAATCTTTGGAACATCATCGACTTACAAGTTGTTATAAGAATATACCGAACAGAGGCAGTGCCGACCAGAATGGACCAAAAAGAAGCTAGGCATTGTTAGAATTACCAAGAAGAGACACAATGCCTTTTGAGCAATTACCAAAAAAATACTGACTACTGAACCAGTCATTGGAAAGAGGAGTTGTCCAGCAGGAACGCCACCAAAAAGAGGTAAAAATAGTAAAACTTAAAAGAAGGAAAACGTTCGCAGAATCGACAGTGTTAGACACTAGTAGGTGAAAGCTACTTAACCAAGATCATGGAGACTCTGTTACCAAGTAAAGAGAAAACTTTCAATGAAATGGGATGTCAATAGATAAAAGAGCTCCTTATATAAGATAAGGAATGTTTCTTGAGGAATTCCGTATCACTGTGACATCACCATTAAGGATATTGTACATAATATTCTTAATCATTTTCCCGATGATCAAGAAAATCAAATTTACAACTTTAAATATAATTAGAATTACAAAATACCCCCAGTTGCTTTGAGGGAAACAATTCATTATGAAATAGATACTGCTGAACGTAGTGTTGAAGCTAAATCTTTGATGACGTCAAATATGGAAGGTAGAAACAACATTTTCACCGGAGAGAACTTGAGAAAGTCGGTGGAAAGAGTTGAAACTGAGAAAAAACATGAGAAAAGTAGATGGATAGGACAAAGAAAAGAAAACCAAAGAAGGGTTTTACTGATAAGTACTGGGAGAAGAGAGGAAAATCATTTTTGAAGTTGATGATTGAAGAATAAAATTTAGGGTCCTCCAACACATACGCTAAGGACAATAATGCAATTTGGTATACAATTAATCAACAAAAAGAACAAAAGGCTTAGTTGTGCTCATGATCCTACAAAGTTGAGCTTTATGGAATCTAAACGCGACCTGAGACTGCATTTGGCCAGCTCAACATAACGTGAGAAAAGTTGAGCTTCAATTGAGCCCTCATTGCCTCAACTACATAGCCCTAATATGTATATTCAAGACAACACAACAAAATAGACGTTATACACGCTGCTACACAACAAGTAGTACTTGTAGATGCAGAAGCAGATATAAAATTCAAAGCAGAGAATAGCGTGAATTCTGATATGTCACGAATAAACCTATGGCAACTCAAAAAAAGATGTATAGTTAAAAGGGTACTAAAATTAATGAAGTAACATTTTGCCCAGAAAGGTAACATAACCATGACTCTTCAATTTCTAGGATAGCGCCTCACTAAAATCGGCTACATGCATCTTATAAGGCCAAATCATGCTAACAATCAAAGAAGAAAAATAAATGTTGCTGATCTTTCCATTTTTAATGTAGCTCATCACTCAAATCAGATTTCTCTACATAACCCTATTTTTGCAAATCATGGTTATTAACATACAAAGCAGCTAAAAATAAAAGAAAAAATGCAGAACTAGAAATCGAAAACAATGAAGAAGAAAAAATTATACCGTCTGAAAACAGAGTAGACAGCAAGCAAAATTATTAATCTCTTCGTTGGGTCAGAATCAAAACCACCTTTTCTCACTTTCGTTTTAAGTTGCAGAGTTTTCTCTGTCGCACGGTTCGGAAAATAGCCTTTTTGTTCCTTTTATATATCCATCATGTAGTAAGGAATGGTTATTAGAAATAACAGATAGGCGCAGAGTTGTCTATCATGATCATGAGTCAATATTTAGTGGTATTACGAAAATCTCTATGTTATAAATTGTGGCACGCTCAATACACGTGCACAGCTTTTAAAATTTGTTTCAATGTTGAATATAAATTCTTTAAATCAATTAACTAAATGAATTTTTTTTAATTGAGAAAAAAATAATTTTCACTCGTAATTCTATTTTTTTAGAACGAGTTGAAAGCGTAAGCATTATTGGAGAAGACGAAGCATCAAATTAAGATTTATCGAGCTTCCGTAATAGAATGTGATTTTCATAAAGTTGGTCATTATGTGCCATAGATTGTATTAATCAAATCAGTAATGAATTGTACAAAATAAGATAAAACTTCATTGACAATCCAAATAGGGGAAGTGTCAAACCAAGTAACTTCACTACATAGTGATAATATAAACTTAGCTAACTTATGGCTAGCCGATTTTTTATGTTTTATTTTACTCCTTTCGGATAAAAAAGAGTGTCCACTTACCCTTTTTTTTAGGTTAAAAAAGAGTGTCCATTTACCAAATCAAGAAACAATTAACATTATTCTTCAAAAATTGCCCTTATTAAGTGTTAAGTGATCAAATCACAATACCTATTTAATTAGGGGTAGTTTAATCAAAATTACCCCTAACAAGATCAGCAAGTAGAGTAGAGCATGATTCATGCTGCATGAAATATCTAGTACTGAGCACTAGGTTTAAACACAAACATTTCAATCTTGTTTGGCATCTGCATCCTTCTCATAAAGTTCAAGGATACTGGACATTGATCACTCCCGTTGGATCCAAACGCACACGTAAGTATACGCGGTCGTACAAATAATATAGTGATTATATAGAATCGGATGTCGAACCCACAGAGACCTATGACCAATACTTTCACGAAAATGAACTATTGCTACTAATTATGCAAGTAAAAATAAAAGCTTTGGTTGTTTTGTAAACTAATACTATAATCTAAATAACTAATAATGTAACCAGAATTTGTGCTAAGAACGTATTTGAGTACTGCTTTTATCAAGATTTTAGAAGTATTCCAGGTTCGTAGTTTGTTCACCAATCCTATTGAGTCGTTCAAGTATCACACCTTAGCAACTTTGTTCACAATTATCAATTAACCGAATTATTAATCTCGTAGTGTTCTCCCGAACCACTACTCGTTGATTCAAGATAACTCGCCTCCTATATTCCTATGGTATTGACCTATCAAGAATGCAATAAGAGCACGACATGAAATTGATTGCGGTAACTAAGTATATTCCTATCCTAGTAACAAATCCTAGCCCAACTATAGGGATATTTAGATCACAATCTCGTTACTTATTCTCCACATTAACAACGTCTTTCCCAAGCACGTGTATCAATTATTAAATAGAACTCAACTGTTGCGCAAACAATCAAGCAATTAAGCACAGAAGTAAAGAAGCAATTGCATACGAACAAGCTACTAAGATTGAAATACTTTTCAAATGTCAATATTCATGGCTAAGCCACAACCCCAGAGTTACGGTGTTTAGTTACACATGATTCGAGAATGGAAGCAAGAATCCATGACTAACATAGGGTTTCAATGTAAAGAAAAATAATAGAAAAGGAATAAAACCTAGAAAGAGTTTCACAAGTCTCAAAATTCGTCCAAGCTGTCTTTCTAATGTTAAAAACAACTATTTATACAGTAGGGTAAATATAAGATAAGTTGGCCCAATCCCGATCCAAGGAGGACAACTGACGCCGCTTGTGCGCTGGCTATGCGTCGCATGGCCAGCGCATGATCTCCTCTGTGTGTTGCTTGTGCGGCGCATGGACAATGCATGGCATGTCTGAGATTCAGTGATAGGGTTTTTGTGCGCTGGATGTGCGACGCATGGCCAGCGCATGAGACCCTTCAGTGGTCGGATTCTGCCTTCAAGTGCTGGAAGTTCCTTCCCAACATTCAATCAACGTGCAAAGCCTCAGAATCAATCAAAAACTGCTCGAAATACCCTCCATTGGTCCTTATTGTACCTATTCATACAAGCATACCAACATAAGCTCTTATACAACAATTTGCATTCAAAACTGTGATTAAAGTGCTAAGAAGTGAAATGCAAATGACACTAAATATAGATATTTGTGCCAAATATGAACACCCCCACTTAGACTTTGCTCGCCCTCGAGCAACCACTTATCATACATTCCGTAGTACTTTACTTATCCATGCCATTCAAACAGGTCTACATCAGGATTCGGTGGATATGAAAGTTTCGGAATTGCATTAAAACATACACATTGAGCCACTTCTCTCAAAATTCATGCCAACTGCTTCAAAACAAAATTTTCTTACGCTTCCAAATATTAGCAACCAAACCTCTAAAGAAACGATATGTTTAAAAACATGCATATGACTCCAGACACCACTCAAAACACAAAGAGTCTGCTACTTGACCGAGTGGGAGTACTTCACCCATCTCCTATCAATTATGTGTCCTCACCCAAAAGAGAGTTGTCCATATTTCAAACAAAGTTCGCGACATATTTCAATGGACATAAGTTGAACACAAAATCGCTCACTCTCACAAAGAATATCCATTGCTCAAACATGACGAACCATAAGCTTGCCCGTAGTGTAACCGTTCTACAAATTAGAGTGAGATGAGTTTAGGATCACTTAGGACTTGTATGGTTGTAACGTAGGCTAAGGGACGGGTAGGATATATTTTGGAAATAGTGACTAACCTCCCTAAGAACTTTTAATACCTCACAACATAGTTTATTTAGCACCCTCCTTCATCAACCATGAATTTCAACCACACGCTACCAATTCTATCCCGTCAATCAATCATTTATTTTCTCAACTTTAAGTGCCATCCTATTTTCAACTAGCTAGTGGGACACAATATTAAGAAAACAAATCACTAACTGGACAATTTCTATTTTCTGTTTTCAGTTCTGTGTTTTTTTTTTCATACATACTTCCCACTACTAGCATTCAAAACACTCAAGCGCACCAATATCCTTCCTTTCAACTTCATTCAATGAACCCTCCCTTAGATTCGCATCCCAACTCCAATTCCACAATTCGCTATTAAAAGTGCCTAAGGAGTGAACAAGGATAAAAAATTGGTCAATAAGAACAAAGGGGGTAGGCTAATTGGCTGTTGTCAAAAGAAAGGCTAAAGGCTCAATGGGGTTGACTAAGGATATATAATTACACAAAAGGTAGGCACGCGACGTTTCGAAATTTGGCTAACAAAGAAATGCCTAGATCACTTCCTAAACTTCTTACTTAATTTCACTTCACGAACACACCGGGCAAGTTCTAGTCATCACTGTCAAGCATGGATCATACAAGACTTTCCTCACAACACATAATCAATACAAAACAGATTCATACAACTATCCAATCAAGCAACTATCACAAATTATGCCAAGTGGGTCATACATGAGTCAATACAATTCACTACAAAAATGTTTCAAGAGAGGTTTCTTCTTTTCGTGCATGCTTTTAAAAAGTCATCAAGAACAGCTCATAGTTTTCACATTCCACCACACCTGAGCATCTAGCATTCGAGTGGTCTAACAGGCTTGACTCCTATGACTCTATTTACCAAAACTAAACAAAAAATCTAACCCAGTTCAAAGGTCTCCCCTTAGGAAAGAACCAAGGCTATAAGAAAACTCAAGGGGGTGAATGGTGTGTGTCACTAATGAGGGACTCAAAAAGCTACAGATAAAATCTTAAACGATAAAACTCAATTTTGTTTTTTGACTCTAAGACTAAAACCAAAAAAAAAAAAAAACTACTAAAAAGAAACCTATAGCACTTGATCACCATCCTCAATCTCAAAAACTGTTAATACAAGGGACGTATTTCCCACCCCACACTTAAATCATACTTTGCCCTCGAAGCATATAGATGAGCAAATTTAAAAACAAAGCAAGGCAAGAAAATACTCCCTGAGGCCCACTAGGGCCTAGTCATCCTTCTCCTCATCCTCAGCCTCGCCATCAGACGGCTCGGCCTCTTCTTCCTCATCATCCTCAGCATCCTGTGCCTGGGTTTCTTCTTCACTCCCTTCCTCCATCTCGACTGCTAGAAGATCTGCGGAGCACAATCCCTCATCAACTGGCAGCTTGCCCTCCTCCCCAATGAGAACTCGTAAGTAAGTGGTGTGAGGGCACTCCGCAAACACACTAGAGAGTTCTAACTCAAATTGCTCACTCGCGATCATCGCAATCTTATAGATTTGTGCCAACACAGTAGACTGAGCCGATCTTTCTTAGGCTGGAGTCAAATTGAGTTTAGTGCACTGTTCGGGGGACTTGACATTAGAGATGTTGATCATATTATCCATGCACTCAAGCACCCTGTCATGCGAACTCTCCAAGTGAGGTGCCAACTTCCTGAAGTAGGCAGTAAAGGTATTCCCAAAGCTCAGCATGAGGGACTTTCCCTCTCTAATGTGTTGCATCTCCCTTAGCATCCAATAACCAATGTTGACATGTTGCCCCGTCAAGAAGAAGTATACAATGGCTACTCTCTCCTTTAGCACAGTCGTGAAATGATCAAGTGGTATGATACGGTAGTTGAGCAGCCTGAGCCACACTCGGGCCTCCTTCAGAAAATCACGCATCAGCATTGTCTTGTTCAACCTGGGGTCCTCTCTATATCTGGCCCACTTGGACTTGGAATCTTTCCCACATAAAGTCTCCCGAATGGCCTTGTAATTAGGCCTTTTGATGAATTCAAGTAGTGGTCCAATGGGACAATCAGGGACCCCTAAATGTGTACACAAGGTGGAGGCTGTTAGCGGCACATACTCACCCCTTACTTTTACCGACGGCTGCATCTCACTGTCCTCTGTTCTGGCAAACTAAAGATTGGCATACATCTCCAACACCATGTCAATGCTCACGGGTCCCGAATTCTCAAAGACACCCTGCCAGCCCATTTCCATTATTTGATTGTAGATCCCCTGAATTTTTTTCTTCAAGGACACTTTGTTAACGGCCATTTCATGAATGTACCCATCCTTCAAAGGAACTCTTTGTACCATTTTTTCGCACTCCCAATCATTATAAGATAGGGACGAGGCCTCAGAGGAGACGCCCAAGGAATGGGGACTACCGGTTGCTTGCTACTACGGGTTGTTGCCCCTTTCTTGGTGGCAATGGCCTTGCCCACTCTGGGTCTCATTGATCCTTGCGGGGCACCCGCCTCATCAACTTTGCCTTTTCCTTTAGTTATGGTTGTACCTGTAGAGATTCACAACACAACCATCCAACATTGTTAGCAAATTTAACCCAAATGGGGTCGTGAAACGACCCCACACTTATTGCACACACTTTACTTTATCGTCCACAAGTTAAGCCCAAGTGTGGGGTCATGAAACACCCCACACTTACTACAAACTATGGTGCAAAAAAAAATTGAAACAGAGAAGTTAACTAATCTTGAGACTAAAGCGAACAAAGTTAACGAAACAAAAGAAAAAAAAACTATTCTACAAAACAAGGAAAATCATGTTGTTTTCGACTTATGGGCATTAATGGTGACGCCCCAAGGTTTCAACTGCTGTTTCAAGTTCAATTGCTACTCAAGACTTCACAAAAATCACAAGAAACTTGGTTTAGTAATTTTTTCAAACACCTTGTGAGCATAGAAATATCCCTTTGAGTTTTGCAACAATGGAGGGTGGAAGAACCCTTCATTTTGTTTGGGATTCATTATTCTCTCATCAAACAACAATATCAAACACAACAATACAAAATCCCCACCCCAATTTTCCCAATCCCATAACCCTAGTTCATCATTCTTACCATCAATAAAAAGGGGGAAAAGGGAATGGGTTTTCATGGAAAAACTATGCAGATTGATTACCTTTGTTGAGATGTGAGATAATGCACGCGAATTCCGTGAGGATGGAGAATATTTGGGGAGGGTTTTTAGGGGTTAGGGGGTTAGGGACGAGTTTAGAGAGAGAGAGAGTGTTTGTGAGAAGTGGGGGGAATTGGGGGTTTGGTCCGTGTTTTAAATCTTTAAAAGAATTCGAACTGGGTCGACCTGTGCGCTGGTCATGCGTCGCATAAGTAATGCACAATACCCCCACCTCTGAAGTTTGTACTTAGAAAAAAAAATTCTCTGATTGCCATCATGCGCTGATCATGCGTTGCATGTCCAGCGCACAAAGAGCCCATTCCTGAACTTTTTACTTAGCCAAATTTTTGGCTGTGAGTACATCTCATCCGCTAATCATACGACGCACGACCAGTGCACAAAACACCCCTTTTTGAATCTTTTACTTGGCCAAATTTTTGGCTCTGAGTGTAGCTCATGCGCTGATCATGCGACACACGACTAGCGCACAAAACACCCCTTTCTGAACTTTTACTTAGCCAAATTTTTGGCCTGCTCACCTGTTGTGCGACTTTTGTCCGACGCATAGATAAAACACATTAACAAACCTGCACTCGATTCTTACTGTTTTTCATTCGTTTCGAGTTCCCGTTCCTTCCTTAGCCCTGCAACATGAACAAACATGGCATATATGCTACAAAAGTTGGGTTTCCTCCCAACCAGTGCCTTAGTTAAGGTCGTGGCACGACAATTTTTATACTTTTCTTTTATTTTGAATTGTTACATTACACACTCGGGTTGCCTCCCTGGAAGTGCTTGAGTTAACGTCGCGGCACGACGTAGATCCTTTCCTACTCATCATTAAGGAGAACTTACTCCTTCTCCTTGTCAAAGTTACCGCCCCAACATCGCTTGAGACGCTGCCCATTCACCAAGAACTTGCGCACCCCATCCATGGTTTGTATCTCGACCGCACTATGGGGTGTGATTCTAGTCACCATAAATGGTCCAGACCAACTGTTACACCTCGGCAAAACTTTCCGTTGACGTACAGTGGATAGACCAACGAAGGGACGAAGTATACGATGTTTCAATAAGTAAGAAATAGCATTCGATGACCCTAATTGAGATTGCAAAGACATTCGAGGCACGGGAAGAAAGTTTGCCAAGAAAGACAAGGTATATGTTATGTATCGGAAGAGATTTACGAGTAACAAGTTAATGATGGCTTAATGATGTTTTGCAGAAGAGTTATAATGTCCCTTAGATTGTGAATGAGGTTTTAAACAAGTATTAAGAAGGTTCCATAAGGATTGGAGATCAAACGAGTCAACAAGAATGAATTTCGGAAAGTTGGGCAACATACGGTCCAACATACTGGCCGTATGTTCTGCCCAGAATGGGACCTTCACTAGACCAAACATACGGCCAGACATACGGCCAGTATAAAAGATACAGACTGTATGTTCTTGTCAGGACAGATTTTAAAAGTTGATATAAGGACCCAATCTCATTTAATTCATTTCATTCTTTCACTCCACACTTCAAGAATACTCTAGAGAGCTCTCCACACTTCTTCCACAAGAACCCAAGAGAAATTTATGATCAACTTCATCAAACCAACAAAATCAAGTGTAAGAAACTCATTGAAGTTCATCCAAGCCAAGGAATTCCATTGGAGGTGAATTAGGGTTTTGGCTCAAGTAAAGTATTTCCACTCAAGGCTCATTTTCACACTATCTACGGTAAGTTTTATGATCATTCCATGTTGTTTAAGTTAATGAGAGGTTGAAAGACTTGGATTGTAGAAGGAGATAGAAAATGGGTCATGAATGTGAGAATAGTGGCATTTGAGTAGTAGTTTGAAATGAGTCATGAATATTGATATGTTGTAATTATAAGTATGTTATAAATGACATTTAGAACATGGGATAAGCATTATATGTGAGAAAACGTAATAGTGAACTATGACCATGATTATGGAGGAATTGAAGTGAAATTGTGAAATGTGGATAATGTAGAAGAATGAAATTGTTGGTTATGATGTTGTGAATGTTATTATAGACGTTTGGGAGTTGACATATGATATGAGGAAAGTTGTATAAACAAAGGAAATGCTGCCCAATTTTCTCTAGTATTAGTAAGCACGTTCATATAATCGATTAGGTAATGTTGATGCGAATTCTCTTGAAGGTAGAAACGCAAGCATTGAAGGAGAACGATCAAGCGATAGAGTAGCTAAACGAAAAGGTATGTAAGGATAGTCCCTTCCTTCCAAGGCATGACTCCTATGGCATGAATTCCCCTATTTTCCCATGACTTTCTTACATCCTGGAAATTATGAGTCTATGGTTATAAAGAGCCTCACATGAGATAGAGAAACGAGATATGTTATGAGCATGATAGTGATGATGACAAGTTAAGTCTAAAGATCCTAAAGCCAATGATTCTAACTATGATCCATTGATGTTGTTTATTGCATACACTCACCTTATATTCTAATTCCTTCAAGGTGAGGCAGAATGCTTATGAATGCTCCATAATGGAATCGGGGGTTCACGACCTTATGTCACCCCCATAAAGTATAGTTGTCTTTGAGTTCCTATGTATGTATTATGATAAGAGTATGACAAGATTATGATAAGCCTATGAGAAGTACATAATGATGATATTACACCGCGCCTATATGGCCGGGCAGACACCGCTAAAGCGGGCAGCATATACACCATGTCTAGATAGCATGGGCAGACACCACTAGTGGGCGGCATGAGATGGTTACCCCGAACGCGGGCTAATGATGATCACAGCGTACCTATATGGTCGGGTAGCTTATATAGATATGCATACATGATATGATGATGTTTATGAAATGAGTTAGCATGTTTCATTTCTATCTAATTGACAGACAGTCACGAGTTGTTCTTCATTTGATATCTCCCTATTTCATTGATTTATTATTGTTGTTGTGCCTTACATACTCAGTACAATGCTCGTACTGACGTCCTTTTCTTTGGACGCTATGTTCATGCCCACAGGTAGACAGGGAAGTGATCCAGATTCATAGGAGCTACCAGCAGACTTGATAGCACTCCATTGTTCCGGAGGTGCCATTGCTTATGATTTTGTGGATACATATTTTGGGCACGACGGGGTCCCGTCCCGTCCATACGTCTAGTACTCCAGTAGAGGCTCGTAGATACGTATGTGTGGGTAGTATGGTCTCACGATTCCCTCATTGTATATATTTTATTTTGATACCCAAAGGGCTTATGTATATAAAGGTAAATATGTTTCAAAATGGAAATGGCTTTCCTATGATTTTGAGTATGAAAATGATGAATGAATGCAGGATGAGTGCGATGGGTAATAGTATGAGCGGTGCTCGGTGGTTAGCCCCGGGTACCCGTCATGGCCCCTAGTCGGGTCGTGACACCAACGAGACTTAAGCTTTCCCAGAAACAACCTCAGCCTCGAGTTAAAGAGTAGTACCTGCTGCCCTGGCGCGAACTCACGATGTTGGATATGCTTGTCGTGCCATCGCTTAGTCTTCTCCTTGTGTAGCTTCGCATTCTCATATGCCCCCGTCTGAATTTATCAAGCTCGTGTAATTGGAGCAACCTCTTTTCTCCCGCCAGATTCATATCAAGATTGAGCTTTTTGATTGCCCAATATGCTTTGTGCTCTAATTCAACCGACAGATGGTACACTTTCCTATAAACTAACCTGTAAGGAGACGCTCCGATGGGGGTTTTATATGCTGTGCGATACGCTGACAAGGCGTCATCCAACTTCATTTCCCAGTCCTTCCTATGAACATTCACAATTTTCTCTAAAATTTGCTTCACTTCTCTATTCGAGACCTCTACTTGTTGGCATGTGTGTGGGTGGTAAGATGTAGAGACTTTATGCTTCACCCCATACTTTGCCAGAAAGTTCTTCAACAAACTATTGCAGAAGTGAGCACCACTATCACTAATCATCGCCCGTGGGGTTCCAAACCTTACGAGTATGTTCTTTCGCACAAGATTCACCACCACCTTCGCATCATTGGTTGGAAGAGGGACTGCCTCTACCTATTTTGAAACATAGTCGACAGCAAGCAGAATGTACTTGTTATCGAAGGACAGTGGGAAGGGACCCATAAAATCAATGCCCCAGATGTCAAATATCTCTACCTCCAATATGTTTGTGAAAGGCATCTTATGCCTCTTAGAGATGTTTCCCATTCGTTAACATATGTCGCAACTTCTAGCAAATGCATGAGCATCTTTGAAAAGAGTGGGCCAATAGAAGCCAGATTGTAATACCTTAGCCGCAGTACGATCACCCTGAAAGTGTCCCCCGTATGGGGAAGAATGAAAACTCTCCAACACTTGACTCACCTCGGTCTGTGGAATGCATCTTCGTACTAACTGATTAGTCCCTTGGTTGAATAAATACGGCTCATCCATATATAAAACCGAGAGTCATGATACAACTTCTTTCTCTGCTGTGAGGTGGCTTCTGGGGGGTACGCCCCACTTACTATCAAGTTCACAATATCAGCATACCATGGGACTTCGGCAGCAGGAATAGCAAATAGCTTCTCATCAGGGAACGACTCTCGAATTTGGACATCCTCCACAAAATGATTATGGTTGTCCAATCTAGACAAGTGGTCTGCGACTTGGTTCTCAACTCCCTTACGATCTTTAATCTCAATATCAAATTCCTGCAAAAGAAGAATCCATCGAATCAACCTGCGTTTAGCATCCTTCTTGCTGAACAAGTAGCGAATGGATGCATGGTCTGTATAGACAATAACATGTGTCCCAACAAGATAGGACTGAAACTTATCAAATGCATAAACCACAGCTAGAAGCTCCGTGTCTATTGCAGTGTAATTCATTTAGACAGCGTCTAACATCTTACTAGCATAGTAGATAGAATGAGAAACTTTCTCTCGTCTCTGTCCCAACACAGCCCCACAACATTGTCGCTTGCATCACACATCAACTTGAATGGCAAGTTCCAGTCAGGTGCAATGATTATTGGTGCAGTTACCAATCTCTTCTTTAGACCTTCAAAGTCCTTGATACACGTATCATCAAATAGGAATTTCACCTCCTTTTCAAGTAACCTGCACATCGGACTCAAGATCTTCGAAAAATCCGTTATGAAGCGTTTGTAGAATCCTGCATGCCCGAGGAAACTATGCCCATCCTTGACTGACACGGGGGGTGGAAGCTTCTCAATGACTTCCACTTTAGCACGATCAACCTCCAGCCCTCTCTTTTAAACATTGTGCCTAAGGACGATGCCTTCTCGGACCATAAAGTGACATTTTTCCCAATTTAAGACCTGGTTAGTCTCTTCACATCTTGCAAGTACTTGGTCTAGATTCTTCAACCACACCTTAAAAGAGTTCCCGAATATTGAAAAATCATCCATGAACACTTCTACAAAGTCCTCAACCATCTCTAAAAAGATAGCCATCATACACCATTGGAAAGTCGCGGGTGCATTACACAACCCAAATGGCATGCGTTTAAAAGCATATGTACCATATGGGCATGTAAACGTGGTCTTATCCTGATCCTTCGGAGCAATAGCTATTTTATTGTAGCCAGAATACCCATCTAGAAAACAATAAAACTCTTGCCCGGCTAACCTGTCTAGCATTTGATCAATGAAGGGAATGGGATAGTGATCCTTTCTGGTTTCCTCGTTCAACTTGCGATAATCCATGCAGATTCTCCATCCAGTGATTGTTCTAGTAGGAATGAGCTTGTTTTTATCATTTTTCACAACTGTCATCCCTCCTTTCTTCGGGACACACTGCACCGGGCTTACCCACTTGCTATCCGAAATAGGAAAAATAATGCCGGAATCTAGCCACTTGATTACCTCTTTCTTGACAACCTCCTTCATCACAAGATTCAATCTCCGTTGATACTGTGCGCTAGGCTTATGATCATCCTCCATGAGTATCTTGTGCATGCATAGCGCGGGGCTAATTCCCTGAATATCAGATATTTGCCACCCCAATGCCCTTTTGTGAGACTTTAATACTTCCAGACAAATACTAACCTCTTCGGTGGTCAACTCTGCTGCTAATATCACTGGCAAGGTATCACCCTCACCTAAGAATGCATATTTAAAATGGGCGGGCAAGGGCTTCAATTCCAACTTCGGAGGCTCTTCAATTGATAACTTCGGAGTTACTCCCATTTTTTGGCCTAAAGGCTCAAACTCGCTTGCACGAATATAAATACTCGCCATATCCAAAATCTGCACCATCTCAAACGTCGCTGAGTCACCAAAAATATCATCCCCCACCAAGGATCTCTCCAATGGATCATGTGAAGTGATGAGTGGCCTTCGGGCATCATCATTCGGAACAGTAATGGCGGATAGCTCCTCATAGATTGCAGGCATCTTCAGAGCTTGGACATTGAAGACTTCAACTTTATCATGTACTCTCATGGTGAGCTTCCCAACAGCTACATTAATAAGTGCTCTCCCTGTAGCCAAGAATGGACGCCCTAAAATAAATGGGACTTCTGGGTCTGGCTCGAAGTCCAAAATCATGAAGTTTGCAGGAATTATCAACGACCCCACTTGCACCAATACATCTTCAATAATGCCTTTGGGTCTTGCTAACGATTTGTCTGCCAGCTGAAGAACTATAGTGATTGGTCTGGGTACTCCCAAACCTAGCTTCCTGAAGATAGATGAAGGCATGAAATTTGTACTTGCACCGAGATCACATAGTGCTCGAGCAAGAACCTGCTTCCCAATAGAAATCTCAATCATGAAACTTTCGGGATCCTTCAATTTAGTGGGCAACCTGCTTTGAATCCGTGAAGTGCACTCCTCAGTAAGTGCAACAGTGGCATACTCTGTGAATCGGCTCTTGTTTGCAACAATATCTTTGATGTACTTAGCATACTTTGGAATACCCTGCAGTATATCAACCAACGAGACATTCACGTGTACCTGTTTAAGCAAATCAAGAAACTTCTTGTAAGTAGCCTCTTCTTTCTGTCTTGCCAAACATTGAGGGAATGGAGGTGGTGGCTTTGAAACCACGGGCTGTGGCTGCTTTGCCACTGGTGTCTTGACTACCCTCTCTTCTTCAATCATCTCCTCGGTAATCTTCTCTTTTTACTCGACTGGTTTTCTTCGGAGCCACTTCCTCTAGTTCTCTCCCATTTCGAAGACTCACAGCATTACAAGGCTTGGGATTCACATCCGTATCACTTGGCAGTCCTCCAGGTGGTCTAGTATTTTATGCACCAGCTATCTATCCCATCTGCCTCTCTAAATTTTGCACAGCCAAATCGCGATTCTGATTATCTGCTATCAACTTCTACTGGTCTATCATCATCTTATGCATATCACCCATCATCTTTTTCATCATCTCTTCCATACTGTTCGTGGGTGCTCGAGGAGCAGGTGCTGGCTGATAGTTGTGTTTCTAATTACCTGGATTGTCACTCCACTTGAAATTTGAGTGATTCCTCCAATTTGGGTTGTAGGAATTCCCGTATTGATTGTTGTTTCCTTGCCCCTTGCTTGCATTACCCACAAAGTATATTGATGTGGGATTTGCAGGGCATTCATCACTTATGTTGGGTATCCAGACTATCAATAAATATGTGTGCCAGAACTTCATTCGTCTGATGGTGGCGAGGGAAATCTCTGAGAAGACCTTTGAACCTCTCCCACGCTTGATACAAATTTTCCCCACTTTTCTGCCTGAATGACATGATCTCTCTTCGGAGTCGAGCTGTCTTTGCAGGTGGAAAGAACCTTGTCAAGAATTTCGTCGCCAAATCATCCATGAAGTGATAGAATTTGCGGGCTCTGCTAATAACCAGTTACTTGTATTCCCCAATAGAGGAAAGGGGAACAGTGTCAGCCGCACATATTCTTTGGTGACCCTTCCAATAGAGAGAGTATCCACAATCTGCAAAAAAGTATGGATGTGACCCTGAGGATCCTCAGGGGACATCCCCATGAATTGCCCACTAGAGTGAAGTAGCTGAATCATGGGATGCTTCAGCTCAAAGTGCCCTTCGATTGTGGTCTTGACAATGCTCGAAGTTACATCTGCCACACGAGGCACTGCAACCTCTCTCACTTTCACTTGTGGATTATTAGCCATGACCACAGGTAACTCTGCTAAATCCTGCGGGTTCTGCAATAAATTCAAATCTCCCTTGCGCCGATTGAAAGTATGTTCAACTCAAGATTGAATTCCTCAAGATTGTTTTGACTCGCAGTCCTTCGCATTCGAGTAAAGTACCTGGAATCAAATAGCAGCTAAGATCAAGACGTTAATACTTGGATAAACAAAGCAATTCAATTTATTACGGCAAAAATAATTGATTTCTAAGTCCCCGGCAACGGCGCCAATAACTTGTTGGATCCAAATGCACACGGAAGTATACGCGGTTGTACAAGTAATATAGTGATTATATAGAATCGGATGTTGAACCCACAGAGACTTATGACCAATAATTTCACGAAAATGAACTATTGCTACTAATTATGCAAGTAAAGAATAAAAGCTTTGGTTGTTTTGTAAACTAATGCTATAATGTAACCAGAATTTGTGCTAAGAACGTATTTGAGTACTGCTTTTATCAAGATTTTAGAAGTATTCCAAGGTCGTGGTTTGTTCACCAATCCCATTGAGTCGTTCAAGTATCAGACCTTAGCAACTTTGTTTATAATTGTCAATTAACCGGATTATTAATCTCGTAGTGTTCTTCCGAACCACTACTCGCCGATTCAGGATAACTCGCCTCTTATATTCCTATTGTATTGACCTATCAAGAATGCAATAAGAGCATGGCATGAAATTGATTGCGGTAACTAAGTATATTCCTATCCTAGTCACAAATCCTAGCCCAACTATAGGGATATTCAGATTACAATCTCGTTACTTCTTCTCCACATTAACGTCTTTCCCAAGCACGTGTATCAATTAGTATAGAACTCAACTGTTGCGCAAACAATCAATCAATTAAGCACATAAGTAAAGAAGCAATTGCATACGAACAAGCTACTAAGATTGAAATACTTTTCAAACGTCAATATTCATGGATAAGCCACAACCCAGAGTTACGATGTTTAGTTACACATGATTCAAGAATGGAAACAAGAATTCATGATTAACATAGGGTTTCAATGTAAAGAAAAATAATAGAAAAGGAATAAAACCTAAAAAGAGTTTCACAAGTCTCAAAATTCGTCCAAGCCGTCTTTCTAATTTTAAAAATGACTATTTATACGCTAGGGTCAATATAAGATAAATTGGCCCAATCCCGATCCAAGTAGGACAACTGACGCCGCTTGTGCGCTGGCTATGTGTCGCATGGCCAGTGTCTGATCTCCTCTGTGTGTTGCTTGTGCGGCGCATGGCCAATGCATAGCCTGTCTGAGATTCAGAGATGGGGTTTTCGTGCGTTGGCTATGCGACGCATGGCCAGCGCATGAGACTCTTCAGTGGTCGGATTCTGCCTTTAAGTACTGAACTTCCTTCCCAACATTCAATCAACGTGCAAAGCCTCGGAATCAATCAAACACTGCTCGGAATACCCTCCATTGGTCCTTGTTGTGCCTATTCATACAAGCATACCAACATAAGCTCCTATACAACAATTTGCATTCAAACTGCGATTAAAGTTCTAAGAAGTGAAATGCAAATGACACTAAATCTAGATATTTGTGCCAAATATCAACTCCCACAATAAAATACCATTGATACAACATATTAAGCTTTAGATACTCGGCATAAAAGGCACTAACAGGCATGAAGAAGAAAAACACACACAGTTAATGATAATAATGTGAGCTGCATGTGAAATTTCAGTACATGTTTCCTATACATTAAACTTTAATTCCATTCCTACCAGGTCATAAGTTAGTATCACACAGTAAAAATCCGATAAAATGCTACTGGTAGGAAACATAAGATCCTACTGCTCATTTCAGTTGTTGGATTAGGCCTAAATATGAAGAACTAAAATATGCTTAAGTGTTACAATTATGATGATAATTGAGTAATAACTATTTGATGTCACAAATTCACTTCTTTTTGGCAATTTCTTGGCAGCCATTAGGTTCATGTATTGTTTCAATTTGAGATTAACTTACCATCGAATTCGATCCCTCATCCATGCATGTCGCATGAAACAATCCTGTCTTTCAATTGCTCAGAGACAATAAAGTAATCTATTCTCATCCTTTTCCCACGATACTGCAAGTAACGTTATCATCACTCATCAGGACCATCAGTCCCTACAAAGGACCAAAGAACAAGAACAAATAACTTGATGGTAGTGGACAAACTACATTTATTAAAACGTGTTTCCATGGAAAGTCTTCTGAGTTATGAATATAGTACTTTAAATCACTTACTTCCCAATAGGATTTACTGACCACGAGAAGCCACATTCCATATCCATGTCCTTGTCCTTGTGAAGAAATCTATATGCATGTACAGGCTTTCCTCTGAGAAATATGATTAACATTTTTTTTTTAAATGAAGTAATGATTTCATTAAAAGAAGGCCAAAAAGAAGTCCATATAACAAGGAGTAAACAAAAAAATAGAAAGGATTATCACATAACAGTACACAACCAGTCAATGGAATGATAATATACAGGTTTTATGCCATGAAAATATAACTTGAAAGAAATTGATTCATAAGACTAAATATCTGCATCTTACAAGTTCCAATTCAATATAATCTACTTTCCTAGTATTTCACTTGCTCATTGTTAACTAGCTTTGTTTTCTGCATCAATTTTTAAGCTTTTCCCAAGTGATCATTTCTTCTCAAATTAATCTTGCATCAGCTTACATCATATAGCCACACGAGATTTTGAACAACATTATGCAATCATGTGAGCTACTTTCATGCTTCTAACACCAACCATCATTTACATTTGATTTAGATCGCCGGTTAAATTATCAATTTGTAAAACACACATCTAAAAGTTCCCAAAAAAAAAGTTTGAAATCTACACGGAAGAAGGTGATAAATTTCCAACAAATCATTCAAATTCATCAGTGCTCACCGCCACTGCCCCACCCACCACCCCCACCCCCGCCACCCCCCGGATTATATAGTCTGAAATATGAAAAATCTAAAGGCATCTGATGCACTTGACCCTAACTTCAGTTGAGATGAAGTTTTCAGAACATTTCTAGATAGAATTGTTACATTTGTTACTCTGTAGTACTAAAAGAAGAATTAGTAATGTCTAGCATCAGCAAAGAGCGAAGAGGAGAAAAAGAATTGCAGATTTAATGTCATAGTGTTACAAATATACCAACAGAAAAGAAGAAATATAATCCCTAAAAAGTGATAACCACTTTCCATTATCAAAAAAGTGCACTAGTAGAAGCTATTAGTCATTTCACATAGTATCACAACAATCATAACTGACAACAAACCACTAGCTCATGTGGCGCAAACATATATGACATTAATAATTAGGTTGCTTCTCTTCTTATAGAAAAACCCTTTCAGACTGACGGATCTGTCGTTTTTTCAGTAAAGACTTCTATTTCACAAACACTCTATTCATCTAAAATCATAGGCTATTCATATCGAAGATTACAGCTCATATTACTAGTGGTAATATTGTTTATACAGACAACAGAAAAGTATCAAATACTAGAAACACATGAAATTATTTTACAAACTACGTTTGTTTTCAGCCAGAGATTACTACGGGTCCGGCTTGATTCAACAATTGGATTACTAGCATTATAAGGTTATTAGTGATAACATCCCGTCTCCTGAGGTTATAGGTCATTTTGCCAAGTTCCTTTGACGTGGTTCTCTTAAGTGCCCTAATAGACTCAACTTGTTCACCAGCGGTCAGTTCAACTGGAGCATTCCCTTTCCAATTTAAAGTTATTTCCTGGAACTCTCAACCTTGTTGACATGACAACCGACGCGACTATAAACAAATTCCTGACATGCCAGGACTCTAGTCTCTCCTCTCTCACCTACAATAAAATTATGCCTCCCTCTAATCCCATAAAACCCTTTTTTTTGGGAAAATAGTAATGTTGTATTTCTCAGCATTAAGGACATGCTAGGGACCTCCAAAAAGAGATACAAAGAAGCATCAGTAATTACAAAGAACCTAAAAGACCCAAAATACCCCTTTTTTCTACCTCCAAAAACATTAACAAAAACACATACACTGCCAAAGGTAGTGGGGATAATCACAATTGAGTTGTAACGATATTCACTTTCTTTTTATAAGGATAACCTATATCTGTGTGGCATGATTGAAGGAATTGAAGCGAATAAACAGAACTGTACCTTACATGAAGATCACCACACCAAATCATTTATCTGAAGTTGTGAGAACAAAGTGTAGCATTCTTTTATCCCATTTTCTTCTCCTCTGAAATGAAGATTCCTCGTCTTTCCAGCTATGTGTTTAATATTCGGAATGACTCAAATTCAGCCAAAATAACTCAACTATCTGGTTCATGCTTAGAACCTAAGAATACAAACATTTCGAGAAAATGATCAAAATAGTCCTTAATGTATGGACTTAGGATTGCTTTGGTCCCTGATATATACAACTTATGGAAATGGTCCTTTAAGTATATTAAAAACATATCACTTTAGTCTTTGACCCTACATACCTAACAACACCAAACAAAAATCTGTCAAACTTAACAGAAGCTTATGTACTTTTCAGCTTCTTCCATCAGCCAAAGGTCAAAAGTTCTCTTTCCAACCAAACCAGAAAGATTATAACAGTACTAACATAAAGAAAAATGTGTGTCATTTTCATTTGTCTAGTTCCCAGTTCTGTCCTGCACTCCCAGGGACACACCTTACACTAGCCAATAAATCTTTTTGAATGATCTCTACATATCAATTTACGTTCCTTACATAAGAGAATGTGACTGATAAAAATAACTTTTAACATATGACTTCACCATTTAAATCCAAAAGGCAGCATATACACAACTTTTAGTTGCTGCCTAAGATATTCTAAACAACACCAGAAAGGGAATTGCACATCAGAAAGGGAATTGCACATGGTTTGATTAATTTAACTAAAACTACTCTTATACGACACTAGCTTCCTTTCTTCTGTCCTTCAAAAAGATATTGTGATACCAGCTTTAATCCTTCATCATCTGATAGCAAAAATCTTCATTGCGAGGAAAAAAAGGAGCAACAAATTCAGCAAAATATCAAGATACCAGCAGCAACTGACTTGAAAAGCAACAACATAATATTACCACCATAAGAACCATTGTTGCAGCAGCACCATCTGTCCTTTTCACAAAAAAAACAAAAGGCATTTGCACTATGGTCATTGAACAAAAAATAGCAGCACCACCATATGTCCTCAAAACAAGCAATACTTTTTGTCCTTCACAAAAAACAAAAAGGTGCTGCACCATGTTTAGCCCAACAAAAAATAATTGCAACACCACACTAAATATCAAAATAATCTTGGGTTGGTCCAGGATTTGCTCTTCTAACCTGCAAGTGTACCATAAGTTATTTTTGTATCATAAAACTACATAATAGAGAGCCAAATCAAATATTACGGCAAGAAATTTACCGGTAATTTTTCGGGAACTGATGAAGTAGGAGGCATCCAAAAAGCTGTCTCATATACACCCACTTCAGACTGTACATAGTTTTTTAATTTACAGGTTCTTATGTTATGGCCAGGCTTGTGACAGAAGCTACAATTAACAGATATTTGCTTTTTCTTCATTCTTGTTCTACTTGATCCCGCTTCATCTTGTTCTCGTCTCCTCAATTTCTGATCTCTTCCCCTCTTGTTTTGTCTTACAAGTATCGGAGGCAAAGGAGGAACCTTATTTGATTTAGGCCACAATTGTGATCCATTAATCGGAAAGATGGTTTTTTCATAAATTCTTCTATATGTGTCAACTTTATAGCAATCATCAACATAATCAAGAACATCATCTTTTTTAGCCCAAATAGCCGATATTGCATGTTTGCAAGGAATTCCTGTTATAGTCCATTTTCTACAACTACAGTTTCTGTTTTGTAGGTCCACAGCCCAATTGTCGGCAATCGATGCTCCAAGAATCTCATAATTGCACTGATTCGATTTGATTGGAATAAATGCAGCTGCCGCAGATTCATTCTTGTGCAATATGTCCTTAATCCGAGGGCAAATATCACCTGAATTCCATCTTTCCACTTTATCCCTATTCGCTTGGAATCTAGCCATAAGAAGATATCTTAACTTCTCCAACAAAGTTATGATAGGCTTGTCTCGAGCATCAAGAATCATACTGTTAAAACATTCACACATATTATTCAACAAAACATCACATTTAGCGCCTGAAGAGAAATGTGATTTAGACCATTCAGTGGGTGGTTTTTCATTCAACCATGCAGCGGCTTCTGCATCCAATTCATGCATCTTCTCCATACATATTTTAAAGAACTTCACAGTTGTAGCCTTTGCAGTAGCCCAAACTGCCATCTTGAGGGACAAACCAAAAAATCCAGCCTTCTTAAAATTGTTATGGAGGTGTCTCACACAAAATCTATGACCAACATATGGCAAAATCTATGACCAACATATGGCAAAATCTCATTAAATGCTTCAATAAGACCTTTTTGTTTGTCAGACATAAAGGTCCAACTTTCTTGATCGTCAATCTCTAAGTCACCAGCCAAGTGTTTTAAAAACCATGACCATGTCTCCTTGGTTTCCTTTTCAACAACGGCATATGCTACTGGAAATATGTTATTGTTAGCATCGAGACCCACTGCTGCTAATAACTGATTCCCATACATTGGGCCCTTCAACCAACACCCATCTATACCTACTATTTTGCGACATCCAACCTTAAATGCCTCTTTACAAGCAGCAAAACATAAATAGATTCTTTGAAATCTATATGGCTTATTAGGCATCTCATTGTCGGTAAACTTCATATAAATTGAAGTGCCCGGATTTGACCTGTCAATCTCATTAACATAGTCCCAAAGAATGGCAAACTGATCTTTTAGATTTCCATCAAGTAATGCAGTTGCCTTTTTCATAGCCGTTCTAGCTTGAGTTAAAGTAACATGAGCTTTAAGCTCGACACTAACAGTATCTCTAAACTTGGATATCTTCCATCCCCTATTTTGTTTAATTCTATCAAGATAGGTCCTTGCAATGAATGAAGAAGTTATTGTCTTGTTATGATGGTGCCAATTTCAACAACTGTGTGAGGGCCTATAAGTTTTTATCTGAAATATGTTATCCCTGTGCATTCTTGATGCCATTATTACCCAGTTGCAATCGTCATGTATGCACTTCGCTTTCATCCTATCTTTATCATTCTTTTTCCACTTAATATACCTCCCTTCTTTTACCTCATGAGTTGTTACAACATTTTTGAACTCCTTCTTACTTTCAAAGGTATATTCCAAAGCCAAAACTGGATTTTTTCCATCGGTCTTTGCATTGTGCTTTGGAAAATCAAAGCTTTCATTGTCGGAATCACTATCCAAACTCTTGTTGTCTTCAGAGTTCACGCAATCAGGATCCCCATCTTCGTGTAACATCTGCTTCTGAATTTCAGCACTAATAAGCTCTCTACCATCCTCAAAGCTATGTTTGTAGTATCCTTGTTTATCAATCATCACGTCGTCATTGGAGAATTCATTTTCAGAATCCTCAAAATCATCCCTGGAAGATATGTTTTCCCTTTCGAGCTCTTTGTCAATAGGTCCAACAACATCTTCATTCTCTGGAATGTGACTAGTTCTGCAACCAAGCTCAACTGGATCATCTATTCCAAAATAAGAGTCCAAATGTTCAAAATATAACTCAATTACTCTGTCTTTGGGGATGAATTTTTCATGGTATGAGCTTCAACCTCCGTAGAGACTAATCTCCATTTGTTACCAAGCTTCCCGCATTTATGCCAAAATGTTATTGAATCATTCCGGTGACCACATAATTCGACCATCTTTTTCAAGTCAGTAAGATTGAAATTCTTCACTTCAACATAATCAAAGTAGTCAATGACAACCAGCATACTGTTTGGTTGGCTGATGTTTCATCAATCCTTTATGATAAACTTTGATACTGAAAAAAGACGCCTCAGACACAGGATCTGCAAATAAAAGATTACATATTTTAAGAAGTCAGAGCCACATTGTAGATGTTACAAAACATGTATATTTAAACAACACCAACTTCTAAATATTTTGAATCCACAACCCAGATTTCGAATCCACAACCCAGTATATTTAAACAACACCACTTCTATATTTAAAAGGATTGGAGACAACAGTAGTAACAACCCAGATTTTGAGTACCAAATAGGTTGGTCTTTGTATTGCTTCAACTAAAAACAAAATAAATTCTTACCGTAGTATGGGCTTGATCCTCTATCGTTTCTTTTGATTAACATTGTTTAACAATGGAGAAACTTCTCTTGTGTTGACTGATTTTACAAGACCATGAAAGAGATGGAGAAGGGTTTTTGCCGGGAAGGAGGGACTTTCCACCTTTTTTGGAACTAACCAGGAAGGCAAAATGCTTTTGTTTTAGAATTTTGATATCTCACGTGGGTTGCACATGAGGAGGCTTCTGTTAAGTTTGACAGATTTTTGTTTGGTGTTGTTAGGTATGTAGGGCCAAAGACTAAAGTGATATGTTTTTAATATACTTAAAGGATCATTTCCATAAGTTGTATATATCAGGGACCAAAGCAATCCTAAGTCCATACATTAAGGACTATTTTGATCATTTTCTCCAAACATTTCTCAAGCACATAAAGACAAACAGGGAAGAGAGAGAGAGGGAGAGGGTGTTGGTGAAACATTTTCAAGACTGGAGCTTGTAGAAGCTAAAATATCACACTCATAAGACACAAACACCAATAGAAATCTTCTTTACGTTTAAATAGTTCACGGCAGACTGAAATACCAGCATTACTCAATATGAATAAGACTGTAGAAATGTTCATCAATGCGTAACCATAGTCAGGTTGGCTAGTCCCCAGTGCTTCAATTATTTTCTTCATTACCCCTTTCAACAAGGGTTAAGAATAAAAGGTATCAACTAGATTGGAAGGTTATCTATTATTCAAAAAAAGAAAGAAAATTAGCAACCCCTTTACTCAACTTGATGAAAAGTATCCTAAATGTCACGTCCCAAAATACCCGCTAGATGTGATTGACACCCAGCAAACACCACCCGCTAGGCGAACCATATATCATACCCTTAATCATTTACGAAAACACAAAGAAAATAAGTACAAGTCCAACGACATTATTACTAATGAAAGCCAACCAACGCTAAGATAAAAGAATCAGTAGCCCAAATTCCACACTAAGACCATGGAGCATCTAACAGAATTACATGAGTTTGAATGTCAGGCATGTAAACCCAAATATAAAAGAAATAACTAGAAGTAAACTAGATAAAGCTGAAATGGCTGCCTCCACGAATAATGCGGTGGCTCACCTCAGTAACAGAATCCACTCACGAAATCTTCAACCACCAACCTCATTCTCAGCGACAGTATCTGCATGAACATGCAGGTAAGGAGTGAGTTCTACATAAATATAACCCAGTAAGACCCTCGACCCGCCACTTTAAATACCCCTGGAATAAGTGTTAAAAAATACAAACACACAACAAGCACAAAAATATTATGCACATGAATATATCATTATACAATACCAACCAAGGTCCAAACCACTATTCATCAAGTATATAATATATCTCAACACAACTTACACTAAGGACCTGTCATAAACGGCAGTTAAAGAATTAATCAATACCATGAATCCACGGCAACATACACAATGTGCCAAATATGTCAGGAAGCATACACAATGCTAAGAAAAACATACACAATGCTAAGGGAAGCATATACAATGCCCCAATATCATCAAGAAGCATACACAATACCAAGGGAAGCATACACAATGCCCCAATATCATGGCTCACAGCAGTATCACATCACAAAATAATTTATGAAATAAAGTATATGCGGCTGGCATTAAGGACCGCCGATTCTGCCAAGCACACGCTCGCCCCAACACACGGACCAGGCAGACAAAACATATTTTTAAAACGGGTTTTGAAAAACAAGTACCCAAAGCTTAAAGTCTCACTTACCTCTAATTCACAATCCAAGCACCTCTTCCAATAATTCAAAACCATGCTCTCGAAAATTCGAATCACCTCAAACTACACCAAAACGAGTTTAAAATAGTCAAAACCGTTTAGACGAGCATCCTCTAAATTTTCAAAGCAAGTCAACAATCAAAGTCTAACTCCCAGCCCCACTAATCAAATTATGTACCCATATTAATGTGAAATGCAGTACTTCTAGTAATGGGGAAAAATGCCGAAACAGTGGCTTCAAGATGTTGCAAAATAGCTCTGAAATTGCATTCTTAATATATTGTTTCTCATGTCAACGAACCACTGCTATCTCATAGTATAATTCTACATTCAATCATTATTAATATAACCATATAACCCTTTCATTATTACCCAATCATCAATTATGATTTTTGACTCCTAATAAAGATATAGTAGTAATTGAAACTGGAAGAAATAAAGTATTTTTCCATAGCAGCTTTCAACATCTAAACTTCTATGACTAATTTCCACTAACCCACCAATCATTGTCACCTAATTTTATTTCCAATCCATCATCCTGTCATTGAATAATGATTATGCCACCAACTACCCTAATTTTCTACTCCTTAAATCACTAAAACGTGATCAGCAACCAAAATAAGAGAATGGGTTTCGCCCATCCTTTTAATTTCATTTTTTTATTTTTATTTTTAGGCTAAATTACCAAATAACCCTTATTTAAAATTGGGTTATTACACTAAATTTCTCAACTTTCTTAACGTATCAATAATCGAAGTGTCTAAAACTAAAATACCCTTTTTTTCTAACACAATGGCAAAGCAATTAGACCACTAATTATAACACTTAGCAGCAGCATAAAACAAAGGCATAATTGAAGAACCTGTATGGCAATAACATCAGGGTCAAGACTTTCAATGAACTCTGCACAGTTGTTCTTAATTTGAAGAAGAAAGCTATTAGCATTCCAATTTCCATGCCAACACTTTCTTGTTCTCACAAGCACTCTCAGAAATTGTTTGTTCGCCAACTTTCTCTGAAGAAGAGACAGAATAAAATCCATCTTTTTCAATTGGTAACAAAAAGGTGATATTCCGTTTTGAGCAAACTAAAATAATGTGGATAGATGATGTAAATTCTAATTCATAATCAACAGACATGCAAACTGGTATATCTTCTTACAGCTAAGACTTATTGGAAGAAAAGAAGGTGAATATCTCATACTCCTTCCGTCCCAAAAAGATGGTTATCTTTTGACTTGCCACAAAATTTAAAAAATAAAGGAAGACTTTTGAAATGTGTGGTTCAAAACAAGGCTTAGATATTTGTGTGACTGTAAATCATCTCATAAAGTTAAATTCTAAATATAGAAAGGGGACAATCTTTTTGGGATAGAGGAAGTACTTTATAGTATATAAAAAAAATAAAGAAAAACACTTATTTTAAAGAGCTTCTAATTTATTAGTTTCGGTTTTTCACATGATCTCCTCTTATCGATAGACTAAAAAATCTAACAGAGTATTGTAATTTCAATCTCATTTTCAAATTAAATGTTGTATTCATGTGTTCCTTCGCATCCAATTGTCTACATTGTCTCTCTCTAATAAATTACTTTTCCTCGTACTTCTTCTCTATAAAAATTTTGGTATATTTTTTTAATTTTAACAATATGTCACTTCAAATTAGTTACTACCATCTTACCTTAATAAAAGGCAAGGTTCGGTAAATTTAGAAGGACATGAATTTAAGTCGTTAAAATAATTTTTGTAGAAATGTAAGATGAGGGTTCACACAATAAATTCATGAGGCCCTATCCTTCCCAAACCCTGCGCATAACAAGAACTTGTGCTTTTATCTAACATGTTACGAATTTCTTTGACATATAAAATCTGTTCTGATTTCGTTGGGCTAGACCAATGTATCCTCGTTCTATAAACTCAAAGACTACATCTATTCAATACTTATTTTATATAAGAAAGACAAAAGATGGACCTATCCTCATACTTAAGGACCATACATGAATAATTATGTTGAAAGTTAACTAAGTTGGGTAAGATTCTATTATCCCAGACCAATTCTGTTAACAACTGTCGCATCAACTTTAGGAGTTTCACCTATAGCCACATTTGTAAAATCATCAGCAGGGATTAAAGAAGGTGGTCGAACAAGGATAACAACGATCTTCGTTGGATTTTATTTTCTATTGTCTTTGTTCTTCACACCTTTGATTGCAAGTGTGCCAACATGGGCTATTGGTCCATCTTTGGTTATGGTTGGCGTGTTGATGATGAAAGTTGTTAAGGATATTGATTGGAACAATATTAAGCATGCATTGTCTGCTTTTGTGACTAAGGTGTTAATGTCTTTGACGTACTCGATTTCTAATGGTATTATTGGTGGAATTGGGGTGTATATTGCTCTAAATTTGTATGATAGCATGGTGTGTTGGTTCAAGTGGTTGATGAGAATGAGAAAAATGGTGGTGAAGGAGCAAAATCAAGTGTCAGCTACCAATGCAGATCAGAGTATTGAAATTGTTTGATATTTTTGTCGATGTAATTTAGTAGTAGTTCATTTGGGTTGGAAGTAGTTCTTTTCTTTTTGATTTCATGTAGTGACTAGTGATTGTAGATGCACAATCCGCTGTGATAGGCAAGGTGTGACAGATGGACCTTTCAAGGGCGTTTGTGCATCTTTGGTCTTTGTGACATTTAGCTTTCCTGTTATAAAAATGCCAAGTATCAAGAATTTGATAATTTGTACATTGTGCTTTTTCTTATCGTTAGTGAAGTGTCTAACTGCAAGTTTTTCTATTATTTCGCTTTATAGATAGGGTTACCGTGCCTATTTGAGTTATAAGGGAAAACAACAATCTTAACAAGCAAGTCATGCTACCTTGAAATTGGACCGCCGAGGACAAAGTTAAACAAACATGTAACTAGACTCAAAAGATATAGTAGGCGTTTGGACATGATTGAAATCAGGTTAGTTTGAAGTTGAAATTTTAGTTTTAATATGCAATTTAGATCTCAAAAGTTATACTTATTCTCGTAAACATGATATTCCGACAATTTGTAAAAACTGTCAAAATTTCTTCAATTCTTATACAATCTTATCAAATGAGCAAATCATAGTTCATAAACAAGGTATCATAATATCATAAGGCGCCGCATTAACAAATTAGCTATTTTCATGTTCCTTTTATGGATAAATTCTTACGAATACATGTTATAACAAGCTTTCAAATTCACATATTTTTACAAAGATCCACTCGTCCATATATTAGAAATAGTAATAACTAGTTATTGTTTAATATAATCTGTCCACATCGTACAAACAATCTCTTCACGTCAAGCATTAATCTTTTTCTTGCAAAACTTAAAATTAGGGGTCCTTTTTTTTTTTTTTTGCCAAATATAAACTTATGAGTCAAGTATTTAATTTTATAAAATTTGAAATCACAAACTAGAAATTGAAATCCTACCTTTTAGGTGAATTCGGGACTTAAAATAAAAAATTCAAATTGAAGTTGAAGTTTTGTTCAAATGTCATAAACAAACATAGAAATTCTTATTTGAAATCCAAATTGCATGGCCAAACGGGCCCTAGTCTCAAAGTAAAATGATAATTTGTGAAGAGTTGTAAAATAACGGTTGTGCATAAAGTGACACTTCAAAATGATTGTACAACATATAAGGCCCAGCCAAGCAACAATTTAATGTTGTACAAAAAGCATTAATGAGAATCTGGGCATAACTCCTTTTTCAGTCCTCTTGTATCTGCTCAAGGGTAGTTCTTTTGGCATCTTACTTTTGGACTTTCAGAGTTTGCGTACATCAAATATACATTGCCACTAACTTACAAGTTCAAAAAGACATTCATCTCCGAGATTCAAGCCATAAAGTGCAGTGACTATCTTCCATCCGCTTGTCAAAATATCAAAACCTGGTTTGCAATGATAAACGGTAGGCCAGATTCTATTATCCGGTCCTCAGAGCCAAATAATCCAACATTTATGCTTTCTTGTTTTCATCAAAAGGTCTCGCCAGGATTCTAGTAATAGCTGCACAGGCATAAAGGAGGTCTAAATTCAACGAGAGAAAAAAGGGATACACAAACTGGAGACAATGAGTATCTCAGCCAAGTAGAAGCACTTCATTGCAACGTAAAGCGGACTAGATTCTCCAAAGGCTAAGCAATATGCCTGAAATCGCACTAGAAAAGAACGACTAGGGTGATCAGGTGTGAGTGCCGCTTCACATGGTGTTCAGGTGATGAAAGGACTAGAACTCTAAAAAAACAATGTAAATGTGGGTCTTGCTTCACAAAAAAATTAATGATCCTATATGACATCTTCCAACCAAAGAAGCAATATCTCTTATTTGCAAAGAGAAACCTAACAAATGTCTGCACACGTATGAGTTGATGAAATTCAGCCAGTTGCTTTGATTAAAAGAAGTATAACAAAGAGAGGTCTTAATAACCAATTGATTCATCTATTTGGAGAAAATTATACCTCGCGATTACTCGAGGACATCCATAATCAGACATACTCATTAACTTTAGATTTAAAGAAATAATGCCATCATTGGAATGTCCTGCTTCGTAAATGCTAAACCTTTTTTTTTTTTGTTATTGATGATAACCGTGGTATCTGGCCCAACTTGCGTGCACCTCGACTAATTTCACGGGATACCTGCACCTCCCACCAGCAACATGAGGTAACTCTATCCACCAAGGCTAGAACAGATGGGAAAAAATAAAAGGTGCTAAACCTAAAACATAGTTATACTCGATCAAAGTATTATTAATAAGTTAATATATGTCCAGTGTGATTTCGAGAGGCTTATTTTAAACAAACTAGAGCCTCAAAAAAGACAAAAGTTTAATCCAAGTGTCTGAGCTTGAAATCATCATTTATATTATATATGTATTTTTCCTTTCAACACTTGAGATCTTCATGAATTTTCAAGAACATTTTGCAGTGTTACCGAAGGTGTCCTGACAAAAGCATCATTCCCTCTATAACATCTTATTAAACACAAAAGTTTGATGAAAAAAATGTCAAAGTGCATGAATCTTCAGCGGTAAGCTCAAGACTCATATAAACTCAAGCAGTGTATATGCCAATATTGAGAAATATTCATAGAGAACTCATCAAATAGTAAGATTATAGCAATCCATCGGAATGAAGGAACGATGAAATATTTGAACAAGGCGTTACCTGAAAATCTCGACCCTCGACCTCAAGTCGACATGCATAGCTGACTGCGTGATGGGGTGGTGTGTCTCCTAATTCCGCAGACTCACTTTTGATGACTTTTTTGTTGCCATTTGCTGCCTTTTCTCCTTAATCATGTACATCATTACATCAAAAGAAAGTAGCAAGAAGATGCTCAAAGGCAATCAAAGCACAACATAAACATGCAAATGGCAATAGGCAGTTACGAAAAATGAAATCATAGAACAAATAAGTTTTAAACGTATATAAGAATGATTTGAAAAGCATACCACTTATCTGTCTAACAGGACAAAATGCCTCTGCTGCTGTCTCCTCAAATTATTTCTTGACTAGCCTTGCTTCCCTAGCCGCATGTGGAAAAAACATTTACCATGTTGAAATTCAATAAAGTCACAAGATAAGGATGTCTACTAGACAATCAAGCACCGGACAGGCTTGACCAAAAGTAATCAGGCATGGTGTAAGCTTAATAGAGCTGAAAATTCTGGCTGAAGTTCAGCTCTGTCAGAAAGAAAGAAGCTCAAGCTTGAAAAGTTTGATCAATAGATTCAGCAATTTCATGCCAAAAACTCTAATTCCTACTTTGTAATTTAGCCAACCCACCAAAGAAAGGAGAGCATTTTGGTTTAGGGGGAGTATGCCACATCTAACTCTAAAATGAATGCCCGAAATTGTGATTGAATCCCTTTTTATACCAAGTGTCAACTGCATCATCATTGTATTGGTCTTAAACTTATCTCTCTTGCTTCAGAGCCAGTATTGAGTTGATTCTAATCTCATGGAAAACCTCGGTGACTACGTTTGAGGTGCTACTGAAATACACCCTTTTTTTCTACATACAAGAATACAACAATAGAAAATGAGCATTTTAGAAACAACCTTAGTACCAACTACCAACACAATCATACCTTATGCTAAGGACTCCACTTTTGACTTATATCATCTTCTCCCAAAATCCAGGCCAAAAAGGGTGACACAAAAGATGTGCTTTTGATATGTGATTGGATACTATAAGAGGTAAATGTTTGTTTCTATTTAGAAGCAGCAAATTTGTCACGAAGGGCTGAAAGGACGGTAGATGTAAGCTGGTGAAGGGGAGAGGTGAACCTCAGGGGCTTGTAAGGAGCACATGTGATAGGAAAGGCTCGTCTCTTGAGGATATGATTAGTACAATTGCTAAAGTAGGAATCATATCACAAGTTATCTCATATATTGGGAACTCTTAAGTAGTGAATCCATAAATTTCCGAGTAGAATATTATTCTTTGAATTTTCCAAATAAAAAAAGAAAGTCATTACTCAAATGAATCTCAATCACAATTTCAAATTCGAGAAGAAAGAAAACTTAAAGATGGTTGTTACCAACATTCGAAAACCTCTTACAATTTTGAATTACACGAAATAAGAGAAGTTTCTTAATTTCTTGAGATTCAAATATTAGGACATAATCATTAAGAATATTATACACGATATGTTATAGATTCTTTTGAATTTCAACACGACAACTCAAAATCAGAGTGGGTTTGATTACTGCTTAGTTTGAAAAAAAGACATATTCAAATATCCTTAGAATAGCGAACAACATTGTCAGAAAGAAAAGGATGGTGCAAGTATTTCCCCATCAAATTCATTGGTGATTGCACAGTACAAAAAAAATGACAAGTGCTTCTTACACCAAAAAGAGGTACTGGGATGAAAATCTGTAGAACATCATCGACTAAGATTAATTGACAATTGAAGAGTAATGATATGCTCAAATTACACCTATTAAATGATGTAAAGCGGACGGTGTCAAATATAGTAATCCAACTAGGTTGGGGTCAAATCCCACAGGGAATATGGTGTGAAAATGTTACTAAACAAGTACAGTACTTTCTTGCAGTCTAGTTTCGTATTCCGTTGACTTGTAAAAGATTGTTGTTTATTAACTAATTGCTTTGAATGTAATGAATATGAATAAAGAAACCAAGGTTGTGTCCCCCTTTAGATAAAATGTATGCTATGGTTATTGATCTAGATATACTTCTAATGGATCGTTGTAAGAATGCACTTAACCTCTAATTGAATCCATAATAATTCCTAATAGTTAAGGACTATTTCTCTTTATGATTTTTCCAAATAAAAAAGAGTTGATATGAAGAACGGTTAATATGTGTCAAGTAAATTCCTCTTATTTCTAAGTGAATCTATTAAACGAGGGTTAACGCCCCGAGTTCTTGTTACTTCTTCTTACCGAACCCTAGCTTATTTTCCCAAGTAAATTAAGGTTTATGGCTTAAGCTAATGTTTCAACCATCAATTAACAATGAATAATGGAGAATAAGTAAACCCTAACAACTCATTATGCATATATCAATCTCAATTTCCAATCACATAAGACCCATATTTGGGTTCACAACCTTAGTAGAGAAATTAGCTACTCATAATGAAGAATGAATAACAAAATAATAAAGAATTCATATTGCTTACTATTGATGAAACTAAGATGAAAGTAAAAGTCTTGATCTCCAAAAACTCCAAAAACAATGAAGTATTTAATGCTCTAGGTCAAAAGACAAGTCTAACAACTGATAATGAAATAAAACCCTACAAGGAACTATTTATAAGGTCCCAAAAACGTGAAGTTACACTTGGAAAAATTGCCCATGACGGCATCAAATACTGTCCATATAATAAGATACGGATCGTATAAAAATTATACGATCACTTGGTCTCTTTTCTTTACTTCAAATCACAAACACAGGGTACAACCCGTATATAAATATACAGTCCATAAAATTTGGCCATATTTTACCATCCTCAAACTTGACGTTCTGCCTCAACTTCATCCACTAAATACGAGCTGGAATACGACCCGTATAACAAAATAAAGTCCATATTTCTTGTCTATAATTTAGCATCTCCAACTTCAACATCCTGTTGCCATTATCCTTAATCACGACCAGGAATACGGATGGTATAAATTAATACGGTCCGTAATTCCTCACCATTTTGTGCCAATTATGCAACTTCACTGGTTTTGTCCTTCAACTCATCGATTACTTGAAACATAATAAAAACATATCAAAACAACACAAACTTGCTTAAAAACAAGTAAAACTTATAGTAAAAAAGCATCATATGTGCCGTAATTCACGGCAAATCAAGACCCCCAACTTAAAGTTTTTGTTTGTCCTCAAGTAAGTAATACAACACAAACGACTTAACTAAACTTAGATACAACAGAGTAAAAATGTCTACAATGGTTTTGGCTAAGAACTACCGGCATGTATCTCTTTCACAACTGACCCTCTCAATTTCACAATTTCAAACAAGATGTATCACTCAAAACATGTTACAATTCACAATGAAGCTTCAATCCATGACATCAAGTTATTGGAACTATCAATGCATATACAAACGCTACATTGGGTAATCACTTGTTTTCACAATTTCTTTCAACCCTTATGCCCTCACGAAGATCAAAGAACGTCACTCACACATATGTACAAGGATAAACGGGAAAAAGACAAAGAAGAAGAGAAACGCTCACACTCACAAAGAAGTTCATGTACTACAAATGCAAATGCCATATGCTTGCCCTTATTTTCAATGCTTTCAACTTTGGACTGTTCGATTGTGATCACACTTGGACTTTTTCAAGCTTGTAATGTAGGCTTAGGGATGGGTACGATACATATTTGGATATTAGTGACTCACCCTCCTTGAACACTACATTTTACTTTCTATGATATGCCTTTCCGTGATATGCCTGCCTTTCTCCCTCTTTTCACTTCTTCAACTTCGAGGTGTTTCAACAAATTACTATTACTAACTATCTTTTTGTGCAATGATTTTTTGATTTTCTCTTTTTGTTTTTTTTCTATAGCAACTATATACAAACACAACCACATCGAATCCTTTACTAGGTCACTCACACCACCCCCAACTAAAGATTGTAGCCTCTTTCTCACACATGTTTCACCCCTAACTTAGGCTTTTCGGCCTTTTTCTACTCTTCTATAGCGTCAAGGAGGGAACGAGTGCAAAGATAGAATTATTTCAAACAAGGGTATGGGTTATTTAATGGCTAGCCAAGGAAAAGGTTAAAGGCTCAAAGGGGGGAACTAGGGAATATATATATATATGAACGGGTTAGGCTTATAAGGCAATCAGGGCTTCAAATTCACAAAAAGAAAGCCTAAGATCATTTCAACACCCAAAGTGTCCTTAGTAATCAAGCATGACCAACGGGGCAAGTTCTGGATTGTAAGTATAAAACATGAACACATACTAACGACGCACACACACATTGGCATAAGGATTGTTTTATTGATTACCCAAGCAAACACTCGTCACACATAATATCCCAATACTTAAAATGTCATAAAAAGAAGCATATATGTCAATACACTAACACATTCCGAGCATATACATCAATTATTCGGAGAGGGGTCATTTTTCATCAAAAACACAAAATCACATATGCATAGCAACAAGTTCATCAACCACTACCATCTAAGTCATAATTACTCTGTTTTACCTAAACAACCTAAACATGCCAGTTTCAACAGAAATAAACTCCTCGAGAAAAGAATTCTGGCAAAGATAAGCTAAGGGGGTCCTAAACACATATACATAAATATATAGCTCCAGTATCCCCACCCCCAACTAAAAAACTCTGTACTATCCCTAATGCATCAAAATAAGCATGATTAAGGTAAGGGGTACCTGGGAGAACTGGGCGCTGTGATCATCTCGGGACGGTGTCCCCTCTACAGACAGAGTTGCAGCACCAGCCTCAGTAATAGCAGTCTCTTCAGCAGCAGGGACATCCGTCGGTGGGTGACTAGAAGAAGTACCAACAGGATCAGGGTAATTATCAAACAGAGAATTATGCACTGCGATCTGGAACCCCTCATCCTCCTGGCGGCGCAACCTCCGAGTTACCTTTACTGGATCCTCAGCGGATGGGTCCACATCGTCCTATTTTCTCTTTCCTTTCTGGACCATGGACATGTCCTCATCATCCTCATCTAACAAGTTCTCAACCTGGATCAGATCGTCCAAGTCAACATCTGTCGTTGGAACGGGATCTTCCAACACAACCTGCTCTAGCGCCTTAAGCACCTCCACCTCAGTTTTCAACTTGGCAAGCTCCGTCCATAGTGATCTTAAATCACCTCCGGGGGCTTCCCTCTCTGCCGCAGCCAGTCTCGTCTCAAACCCCATAAAGACTCGTTGGAGAAAGAAATGAGACTTCTCAGTTTCAGCCAGTATTGATTGGGTGGCTATTTTGATATGCTTTGCCACATATGACCTGAATTACTCCATAATAATGCTAACCTGCTTCTCGGTCTTTCTTTTTTTGATGGCTACATCACGAAAATGATCTATGGTCAATGACAAGGGATCAGCCCCTCGATGTGCTGTCAGTGGGGGTATAGCTGAAGAAGTAGCACCCGCTGAAGAAGCAGGTGCGACTGTAGTCGGTCGTGCAATATTAGTAGCAGAAGTAGCAGTAGCAGACACCAGAGCAGTAGCAGTAGCAGTGGCAGAAGTGGACACCAGAACAGTGTCAGTAGCCACCGGGGTAGTAGTGGAAGGTGCCTCAGTGGTGGCATCCCCAGTGGCCCCAAGACTCGACTCAGGCTGAGTCTCGTCATTATCAGCAGACAACTCTAGATCTTCAGTCGCATCATTCTTGTTCTTTCTCCAGTCACCAATACGGGTGGCCTTAATGCAGTGATCCCGGTCGGGAATGCTCATCATAAGGGCTCTCCGACATAGTTCCGTAATGAGGCATGGGAATATCAGGGAGGTGGACGGCTACACTGCTCTCTGTCTAATCTCATCACTAATCAGACGCCTCAAATTCATAGGATACCAAGACATCATTGCTGAGACTGTCACAAACTAGGCACTAGTGAGGGTGTTGTCATTCTGCATCGGTAGCACCCTGTATCTTACTAAATTCCACCAAAACTTGGCTTCAAAGGTGAGAGAACTCTTGACAATCTTTTGATTCGAACTTGTCACCCAACCTGGAGTACCCCGCACTATTACAGCGGCCACCCACTGTAGCAAACCTATCATCCTTCCTCTCTCTTTTGTCCATGAATTCAGCCTCATTGGTCGGCTCCGCATAGCCATTACCAAAATAGACCCTGTTTATGGCCTTACTGGAAATGTCGACCTTGACATTGCGGACCGTAATACTCTCAAGTAGTGGTACTTTGTGCATGGGCACACTTGGTTGTTTCATCAGAAGTAACACAACCCTATAATTGGTATAGAACTCCTACACAAGCACTGGACAATAGTCGCCAGGAGGGTTGCCAAATGCTGCGAGCCGGTACAACTGGACTGCCTCAGTAGTGTGAGGGTAGACGGATAGGCCCTCAAAAGTCAGTCGCCACTCTTCCTAGATATTTCTTCGCATCTTGCCCCCTCTCTTTGTCAGAGCTATCCCTGCCTCATACAGTTCCTTGGCTCCCTTGAGCCCGAACCTTAAAGCCTCCTCATCCAGTTGTTTAGTCCTAATTGCCAATTTTCAGCCCTCTTCGTCACCACTTGGAGCCGAAGGACTAGTAGGAGTAGTAGAAGGCTTGTTTGAGCCACTTGCTTGTTCAGTCTCCTCTGTCTTCGCATCACCTGAAGCAGATGATGAAGATTCCCTCTCTTCAAATTGGGAGGAATCCGAATCAAAAGCCGATGGTGTCATGGTCGAGGGATCAGATGTGGTAGCCCCCCTATCTTTCTTTTGCGGCATAACCTCTTCCTCTTCTTTAGACTGGGAGGGGGAGTCATGCAATCTGTGTTACGTCAGCCCTGTCTCGACCTCAGCCCCTTCCAGCTCGTTTGGGCCCACTACCTCTCCTTACGGCGTGTTTTGTATACAAATCTGTAAGAGAGGCATTGTTAGTATCGGGCCATAAAGAAACAATACAAAGGAAAGACAAAATCTTGTATATATATATATATATATATATATTTAGGTGGTCGTAAAAGAAATATACGGGCCGTATAAAGTTATACATTCCATATAAGCTGGTCGTAATGTTTTCATCTTTGACATACGATCACAGATACGATCCGTATAATTAAATACGGTCCGTATTTAAGAATATATGTCTGAGGCAGAAACATATCAATTTTCTATCTTAGAAATACAATCAGAAATACAATCCGTATTTAAGCTTATATTTCTAGGACAGAAATTGCTCTTCTTGGCCAACTACAATATGGCCCAAGATACGGTCCGTATAGTATTATATGCTCTGTATCTTAGGTCGTTTTTCCTTATCGACCCCAAATTTTTTCTAAGTACAATTTTTCTTCGGATAAGCTCAAACACCACACGCACACACACCATTTAAATGGTTTCACTTCCTATGGGGATTGGGTTACTTAGACTTCACCCATTTTTTACAATTTTAGGATCATTGGCATTCAATTGAGCAATTGGCAGGCATAACAATTTTGGAATCCAAATTTGAATTCGTCAATTGAAATGCTCTCCAACCCCAAGGGTCTTTAACCAAATTAATTTGCTCATCCCCCCTTAAAAGATCATCAATCGTGATTTTTTTTCCAATTAAAAACCCTAGGTTCAACAACACCCATCACCCCATCAATTACATTATACCATAATGTGCAAATTAAAAGGGATTAGAGCATCAACATACCTATGTGATGATAAACTTGTGAATACACTTGATGAGAACTAAGAAAAAAATTCAACAACTGTGTGAGCAGAGCAGAGGGTTCCTCGACTTGGGTGTTTGCAATTTGTGGAGATTTGGTTGGTGTGTTGTGATGGATTTATGGAGTATTATGGTGGTAAAGTTGTGGGTGATCGTGGGTGTAATGGAAAGTTGTGGGAGTGAATGTGGTGTGTAGTGGGGAAGGGGAAAGGCGTGAGTGTTTTAATGTTTAAAACCCTCTGCTCGATTTTTTTTTTGAAATAAAGGTACAATACGGCCCGTATTTTTGAATACGGTCCGTAATTTTATTTCCTTTTTCTTGTGAACCACTGTTTTGTAACCTGCATAAATACGGACAGTATGACCAGCCGTATTTTGAGATACGGCCCCTAAAGTTGGCCGTATTTATGCATATAACAAAACAGTGTTCCCTTTATATTTTTCTTACCTTTCACGCCCGCAGGTACGGTCCGGATTTTTAGACGAGCCGTACTTCTCGATCGTATTTAGTGGATATTCCAAAATAGTGAGTGACTTTTTTGTGCATCACTTTTAAGACCCAAAAGTAAGGTCCGTATAAATTATTACGGCCCGTATTTCTACTTCTCACACTTAAGTTTTCCTGCATTATCATCCTACACCAAAGCAAACGTCAAACCACACAAAGGCTACTAACACTACATAAAGCAAAATACAAGAATTTAAAACCTTGGGTTGCCTCCCAAGCAGCGTTTAATTTAATGTCGCGGCACGACGGTGTTACCGTTTTACTCCGGGTTAGGAGTGTAGCCATGCTTTAGCCTATGTCTGTCAATGATCCTATCTTCATCAATGCACCAATGGTAGTGCTTCACTTCCATTGAGCCATTGGGTGAAAAACTCACCAATTCGAAAGGTCCGGATCATCTGGATTTCAATTTGCCCTGAAAAAGCTTCGGCCTTGAGTTATATTGCAGGACAAAATCACCCTTGTGAAAGCCCCGCTTGAGGGTGATATGGAGTGGCCACCCGATGATCAACACCATACTTTGCTAGCAATACGGCAAACGCCTTGTTATAGAAGTGCGTACCTCCATCATTAATAAGACCCTGTGGGGTGCCAAATCAGGTGAATATGTTCTTTTTAAGAAAGTTAATAACACTCGTTCCCTCATTATTGGGTAAAACCACTGCTTCTACCTACTTTGAGACATAATCAACAGCCACCAGAACTCATAAAGGGCCCCATTCAGTCCATACCCCAAACATCAAAGAGTTCAACTTCCATCACATAATTCATAGGCATCTTATTCCTTTTAGAAATCTCCCCTTGATGTTGGCAATGATCACAGGATTTCACAATTAAGTTTGAGTCATGATAAAGCGTTGGCCAGTAATACCCATACTCGAGAACTTTAGCTGCAGTCCGATTTCCACTATGATGACCCCGACAGGGGAGTCATGGCAGGCTTTCAGAATATCCATCACTTCCGACTCTGAGACACAACGCCGAATGATACAGTCAGCGCATGTCTGAAACAAGGATGGCTCATTCCAATAATACCGACGAGTCCCTCAAGAGCTTCTTCTTTTTATATGTCTTGATTTCATCTGGAATAAGACTCGTCACCAAAAAGTTGGCGATATCTGTATACCATGGTGCCATCTCAGACGACACCGCTAGAACTGTCACGACCCAACCAGAGGGCCATGACGAGCACCCGGAGCTAACCTACTGAGCACCTCTTAACATACTTCTCAGAATCATATCTAGTAGACCACAAACAATAACTTATAAATATCATATTCTGCAAGGGCATGAGATCAAAAGATAAATGCATATCTAGATAAACGTCATCAACTATGCCCATATGTACAAGCTGATAAGGCTGCCAAAAATGATATACAAAGATATGAACCGATGAGGTTACAAAACATCTAACTATATACATTTGTCTACAAGCCTCTACATGAAATGCATAGAATCATAAAGACGGGACAGGACCCCCGCCGTGCCCACATATGTACTTAAAAGAACAATACCAATAAGCTGCAACTTCGAAGCAAATGGATCGCTCCTGTGCAATCGCTGATGAAGCACCTAGGGATCCGATCCATCTTCTTGCCTACCTACGGGCATGAACGCAACGTCCACAAATAAAAAGACGTTAGTACGAATAATGTACCAAGTATGTAAGGCATGAATAACAACATAATGAAAATAAGGAAGAACCATGAGATAGGAGAAATAACCTGTACATCTGATTGCCTCTTAAGGTGGATGTCATGCATGCTTAACCTTTTAAAAAAAAAATTTCATACATATATAATATAAGTGTTAGTGTTGCGGAATATACAGCCCGGCATCCCGCGTCCGAGGTAACATCATAACGTACCCTCCGATTATCATTATGGAATCATTATCATCGCCAGATCTCACCTTGAAGGAACAACCACCATAAGGTGAGATTAACAACAATGAATAAAATCAATAATCATGGAACAACTCAATAATATCATAAGAATATCCAGAACTATAAGCTTTGTTATCTTCAGAAATGGAATCATCATCATCATGAAGAACATTTATCAATAATATCATAAGAACCTTGAGAATCATGAGCTTCTAGCATTTTTAGGAGTAAGGATATTATGCATATCGTGTGTAAGTTCACAACAAAGGAATCATGCCTTAAGGAAGAAAAGGGTTAGCCTTAACATACCTTTAAGTCTCGTTAACTAATTAATGTTCTCCTCCCAAGCTCGCAAATCTACATTTAAGAGGATTCATACTAAGGTTAAGTCTTGGAAACACTCATAAGTTCAAACTCGAATAACTAATGGGCTAGCGAAATTTGGGCAGCACTTCCCCTATTTTATCGACTTCCACCAAATTCCAAAACAGCTCCCAACAACAATAACGACATCGACCATACCAAAAACAATGTCAACAATTCCATATTTAAGAAATTATATAAAATTTACACCTAAAACAATCCAAAACATCCTTCCAAATTCCATTCATAATCAACAACTACAACACAATGTCTCATAACTTGCATACAACACTTCCTCATCATCATTATTATCCCTCATAGCAAGATTATAATCATAACATACTAATAATTCTAGCTCAAGTTAATTTACAACTCAAAATATCATCAAATTCATATTTGAACTTTTCCTCCAATTTCTTCTCCACAAATCTTAACATAATTACCAAATAAACTAATAAGCATGGAACTAAGATGAAATCTTACCTCAAAATTCAAGAACACTTTAATTCCAAGGTTACTCCACCTTAAGAAATACTCACCCAAGCATCATCAAGAAGAGAAGACAAGTGTAGACCTCACTTGGAAACCCTAGCCACTTAAATCTTCACTTTGATCTTTGATTTAGGCTTGGAAGTATGTTGGAATATGTTTGGAGAGGTTTTTAGGGCTTTCTAGGACTTGGGGTTATGTTAAAATGAAATAAAATGAAGAGGGGATTATAATTATAACATTCTGGAAACTCACCGCCTCAGTTTTTACGGCCACAAATTACTGGCCGTAATTCAAATTAAGGTTAAATTACTAGCGTAATTCAAATTACGATCAAATTACTGGTCATAATTCAAATCGTAAAATTTTATACAGATCATAACTTTCACTGTATTTCTCAGATTTGCAATCTGTAAATTGCATTGAAAGATAACTTCCTGAACTTCAAATTTCACAGGTCATGCATTCCATAACTCCTCATATTCTAGGAGATATACATCCCTCAAGTTGGACAAAATATCCTGTCCAGAATTCTGCCAAATATTTCCAAAGTTTTGACAAACTTAATTTCTTCGATTCGCTTGATCTCAGAACCTTTAAATATTTATCTAACACTTATTAAAAGTCTTCCTTAACCTTATAGGGGTATCATAGCCTCTATGGACTCACGTTAGTTTGCTTACAACAACGCAAAAATTTACGAGGTGTAACATCATTCCCCCTTAGAAACATTTGTCCTCGAATGTTAAACTCTTAAGAATTCTATAAAATTTTTGGCAGAGTTTCCCCTGTAACTATAGTACTATCAACCTGTCACAACAACCCACAATATACAACGCCTCATAGGACCACAATAATATTAACAATAATGGCCCCACACGACCAAAAAATCACAAAGAGAAAGCATTATGCACCTGAAGACAGTGATGTCTCTGTCTAAACCTACTTTGAAAGTGGAAACAAATGTGGATACCTGCTTTAGCTTTCCAAGTCATTTCTTCTTTATTCCTATTCCTCCAAATGACCTTTACTGAAGCTACATCTTTAGTCCTCAATCTCCGATGCTGCCTATCTAGAATAGCAATGGGAACCTCTTCGTAAGATAATTGCTCGGTAGCTTGAACATCCTCTACGGGTTCAACTCTAGAAGGATCTCCAATACACTTGAGAAACATTGATACGTGGAAAACCGGATGGTCTGACTCTAAACCTGAATGTAGATCTAACTCATAGGCCACCTGGCTCACTCTGCGAATAATCTTGTAAGATCCAATATACCGAGGACTAGGCTTACCCTTTTTGCCAAACCTTATCCCCTTCGTAGGTGAGACCTTCAAGAATACTCGATCATCAACTTGGAACTCTAAGTCTCATCGGCGATTATCTGCATAAGACTTCTGGCAGCTCTGAGCTGCCAATAATCGGTCCTGAATAAGCTTGACCTTCTCCACAGCCTGTTGGATCAATTCTGGTCCTACTAACTTAGTCTCCCACTTCGAACTATCCAATTGGCGATCTACACTTCCGCCCATATAAGGCCTCATATAGGGCCATTTGGATACTAGAGTGATAACTATTGTTATAAGTGAACTCAATGAGTGGCAAATGATCATCCCAATTACCCTTGAAATCCAGCACACGTGCTCGTAACATATCCCCGAGAGTCTAAATGGTACGTTCTGCTTGTCCATCCGTTAGGGGGTGAAATGCTGTGCTAAGACTCACCTGAGTCCCCAAACCCTCTTAGAAGGACTTTCAGAAGTTAGCTGTAAACTGTGCACCTCTGTCGGAGATAATGGACACTGGAACACCATGGAGTCATACTATCTCCTTGATATAAAGCCTTGCATAATCTTCAGCTGAGTACGTAGTTCTAACCTGTAGAAAATGAGTTGATTTGGTATGTCTATCAACAATCACCCATATGGAATCATACTTACACAGAGAACGAGGCAAGCCTGTAATGAAATCCATATTAATTACTTCCCATTTTCAAGTCGGAATCTCAATAGCTTGCAACAATCCACCGGGCTTTTGATATTCAATCTTTACCTGCTGACAGTTAGGACATTGAGCTATGAACTTTGCTATGTCTTTCTTTATTTCGTCCCACCAATAAATTGACTTAATATCATGATACATCTTTGTCGCTCCTGGATGAACATAATAACGGGAATAATAAGCTTCTCCCAAGATCTGCCGATGTAACCCTGCAACATCAGGAACACATAATTTGCCTCGATAGCTTATAACTCCATCTGCAGAAATCTCAAATGGTGACTTTCTCTTTTGAGGAGATGTATCTCTATAATGAACTAACATGGGATCCTCATACTGGCGCTCTTTCACCTCAACTACTAAAAATGAGATAGCTGAATCCTGGATAGTGACTCCTATATCGCTCGAGTCCAATAATCGAACTCCTAGGCTAGCTAACTCCCTTTTACCTGACTGAACATCACATAAACTACCTATGGATTTGCGGCTAAGTGTAACGACCCGTTTGATCGTTATAGTTCTTTTTACACTTTTATCTACTCCCGAGCATTGATTAGCTCCCTTTTTGACCCGAGGGACCGTTGACATGCTTCTCGAGGTATGTAGACTGGATTCAGGTAACTTTGGTGAAAATATAGGCTTAAAATGAAAGTGGTTGACCCGAAGTTGGCTTTTGGGTAAACGAACCTTTTTCGTAATTTTGTCAGAGGTTTGGATAGTCGTTTAGAACTTGTGTGTGCATTTGATTTGACTCCCAATGCATTCAGATGCATTTCGGGACATTGGATGGGAAATGGAAATTAAGGCATTGGTAGTTGACTCGGTCAACGAGACCGTCGTTAAGAATTCTGAGGCTACAAGCGCGTTCATAGTGCATTTTTATGTGGGACTAGGTATCTGGTATGTGAACAGATGGCTTCGGGAGTTAGTCAAAAAATTGGATCGAAGCGAAAAACTTAGGCCAAGTTTCTGGTGTCTGGTGCCCACTTTGGCGGCACCGGCACCGCAGCAGCGGCACCGCTGTGGCGGTGACCCTGCCACTGAAGTGGTACCAGCCATTTTGGCTTGACCACTGAAGCGGTCAGGTGGCCGCTGGGGCCGCGCCACTGGGGCGGTCCAGTTACCGCTACAACAGTGATGGGTAGTGACTATGCATTTAATGAGTCTTAGACCCTCATTATTTCATATCTCGATATTGGGGCTTGGGAAGTCCATTCTTGGAGATAAATTGAAGGAAATCTTGGATTTAAAACCTTGTCTAATCCTTTACTTCTCTTTAATCACAATCATCTTAGACTTTTCCCTTTCCTTTTCAATCCTTTAGAAATGGAATTTGAAGGAGGGTTCTGGGAGATTTTTCTCAAAGAATATACTTGATAAATTGATGATGGTAATGTTAAAATGTGATGAATCTAAGCTTTGTAATCATATATCTTTCACTTTTAAGTAATCATAGATCTTTCACTTTTACTAGAAATAAGATTTAGGGATAATTCTTGAGCTAAATCAACAATTAATGATGGGGTTATTATTAACTAGGATTCAATTTGGTATTTTACTCGTGAATTTTTTGTTTCGCCCTTATGGGCCCGTTTCCCCAATTTCTAGGGTTAAAATGGACCTAATTAATATCATAGCAATATTAGTATCATTATTCATGATTTCTAATTTATAATTTGATTATGCTTAGACTACTTTGGTTCTGAGCTTCAGAGGAAGGGCAAGGTAATAGAGTAACTTGTTGGTGTTACAATTCGGCAGTCCAGTTAGGTTATGGTTTACCTTTGGTAGGACATAGTATAGTCAATCACATATTTAGTTTATGATGTCGGAGACAGCATGTGAACCTTCGGGTGTGAAGTTGGGATGGATATCGCCTTAGGTTGGGCCCTGATGTGTGTTGGGACTAGCCACCCCGTTATATATGTATGTGTCACGACCCAGCTAGGGGCCGCGATGGGTACCCAGGGCTAACCGCCGAGCACCATTCGCTCTGTTACTCATCTTACTCATTTAATGCCCTTTTTATCACATTTATACTCAAAGCATGGGAAAAATCATATTTCATATGAAAACATGAATACCTTTATATATATATCTATATATATATATATATATATATATATATATATATATATATATATATATGTGCCTTTAGGCTATCAAAATAATAAATGTACATATATCTGTAACAGCACCTCGTGAGACCATCTAACCCACACTGCGCATCTATGAGCCTCTACTGACATACTATACATATACACGGAACAAGACTCCGTCGTGCCCAAAATACACATACATATACAAAAAGAGTAATCATGAGCACCTCCGGACAATGGAGTGCTCTCAATCAGCTGACAGCTACTAAGACTCCGGATCGAGCTCGCCTCTCTGTCTACCTGTGGGCATGAACACAATGTCCAAAGAAAACGGACATCAGTATGAATGTTGTACTGAGTATGAGAGGCATAAACAATAACAGTACATCAAGGAAATAAGGGAGGTATCAAAGATGGAGCAACTGTATCTAGCTGTGAATCATATAAGAAGTAATGCATGCTGACTTACTTTTATACTCATCATCATCTCATGTATGCATAACATGTATATATATGAACTGCCCGACCATATAGGTACAGTGTGATAATCAGTAACATTAGCTCGCATCCAGGCCTCCTGCGTCCGGGGTATCATCTCATGCCGCCCACTAGTGGTGTCTGCCCATGCCATCTGGCCATGGTGTATAGCTGCACGCCTTGGCGGTGACTGCCCGGCCAAATAGGCGCGGTGTAATATCATCATCATATGCTCATCATGGTATGCTTATCATAACATGCTTATCATAGTACATGCATAAGACTCAAGAACAACTATACTCTATCGGGGTGACGTAAGGTCGTGATCCCCCGATGTCATTATGGAACAACCATTAACATCCTGCCTCACCTTGAAGGAATTAGCATATAAGGCGAGTGTGAGCAACTAATAGCATCATTAACATTATGGGATCATCACATCATGTATATTAGGATCTCTATACTTTACTCATTACCTTGTATTGCTAATTATGGACATAGACTAATACTTTCCGGAGCTTAGGAGATTCGTGAATAAGAAAGAGAGTCATGCTATAAGATTCATGCCATAGAAAGAAAGGACTAGCCTCACATACCTTTGTCGTTTAGCTAATCTATCGTTCACTTGTTCTCCTTCGATATCACGTCGCTACCTTCACGAGAGAATCTGAATTAACACTAGTTAATCGACTATAAAAACGTGTCGCTATTTCTAGGGAAAATTGGGCAGCACTTCCTTTGTTTCTACTACTTTTCCCATATTTCATTTCAACTCCCAACATTTACAACAACACTCACAATATTGCAATCAACAATCATCATTTATATACTTTAAGCAAAATCCACCATTTCTCTCCAATTTCTCCACATTTAGTGGTTATAGCTTGTTATCGCGGTTTGTCACATATAATACTTATTTCATGGCTTAAACATCATTTAAAACATATTCATAATCATAGCATATCAACATTCATGATTCCACTCAACTACCATTCAATTGTGACAGTATTCTCTCATTTGAGACACATCTTCTATGCTTTTCTACAATTCGAGCATCTTAGCTCTCCAATACCTTAAACAACATGATAAAGTCATGAAACGTACCTTGGATGGTGATGGAACAAACCTATAGTGGAATCCTTCCTTTTGCACCAAAGCCCTACTTTACCTCTTTTGGGATTTCTTAGTTTGGATGAACTTCACTTGAGTTTCACACACTTTGTTTCATGGTTTTAATGTTGTTGATCATTGATTTCCTTGGTATTCTTATGGTTGAAGTGTTTGGAGGGTTCTAGAGCTTTCTTGAGTTGGAGAGATGAGAAATGAAATAAGATGGAATGAAAAAATGGTCCCTTATATGAATTTAAAAGCTGGCCGACCAACTTTATACGGACCAACATACGGTCCGTACTATTTATACGAACCGTATGTGTGGACGTGTATTTGGTCCAATGGCTGGTGGCCTCCTCGGCCAATTATATGGTCCCATATACTGCTGGTACAATTTATACGGTCCGTAGGTTGGACCGTATAATGCCCAGTGGTTCCATTTTCATTCTCGTCGACTCGTTTGATCTCCGATCCTTATGGAACCTTCTTGAAACTTGTTTAACACTTTAATACCAACCTAAGGGATGTTATAAATTGTCTCTAAGACATAATTTTACCATTACCGAATCATTGCTCGTTATTCTTATCCGATACACACTATGTGACTCGCTTTCCTTAACAACTTCCTTTCCTTACCTCGTATGCTTTTGAATTCTCATTTAGGGTCATCAAATACTATTTCTTACTCATCAAACATGGCATACCATATGACCTTCATCTAACCTATTCACTGTACATGTATGGGGAATTTTCCAAGGCGTAACAGTTTGATTGTTTAACTGTGTTGGCTTGATGCCATGTGTAGTTGGTAGATAGTGAATGTCGCTTGTTGTCCTGATTTAGGATAGGATTGACATACCCACTGTTGGTATTGCTATGTGATATATTGTTGGCGTACCCCGTTGAGGTACTTGTGATATTGAGCTTACTTGTTGATGATTGACATATGAATTGCATGCATTCTCCAATATTATCATGCATAGCCGATATCCGGTGATGATCCGGTATCGTTGATTGAGCAAACCTAATATTTGATAAACTCTTTTACTTGAGTGATTGTGAAAAAGGCCGATGTCTGAAGATCCATTCCGGAATCATTGTTTATATGAAACTGAGCCTTGATAAAGTCTTTTACTTGAGTGATTGTAAGGAGACCGATGTCTGAGGTTCAATTCCGGAATCATTGATTTATGAAACTGATATTTGACAACTTTTTGAGTGATTGGGAGGAGGCCGATGTCCGATGGTTATATTTGGGCATCTTTGTGCATGGCCGTTTTTTATGTTATCTCGGATTCGATTGTAGTGCATAGGCTCTGCGGGTCCCCCAGAGCGGTGCCAGTGAGACTCCTCCTGTGAGCAATTAGCTAGGGTACTGTCTCTTTGGCAAATATCCGGGACGGGTGGCACTTAGACTTCGCCAGTCATACTGGGTTGTGCTGCCGAGACGTCGATATTTCTGTTCGGAGTACATGTGTACATCTCATTGCATAGCATGGCATGGCATCACATTCATACCAGTACATCATTGCATTGCATTATGACTTGAGTGAGATGTCGTGATGACTGTATTGTGACGATTGTGCTGTTGATTCTATATTGTTGATTGTTAAAGGGTTAGATATACTAAGACTTGTTATATTAGGGTTAGATACTTACATAGGTATTGACGTATACCCGGTTATGATTATATTGTCTCATGCTTGATTGGTTTACTTGTTTATTTGCATTATTTTCTAAATTGTGTTAACTATGCTTAGTCGGCCTATGATGCCCACCAATACTGTTATTTGTACTGACCTTCACTTGCGGCATTCTTTTGTGAATGTAGAGTATCAGGCCGAATCTACTTCTCTGACTCGTGGCTGATCAACTCCTCAGCTTCTACTTGAGTTTTCTAGGGTGAGCATGGCATCCGCTGACCTCGAAGACTCTTCTATTGTTTGTCTTACTTTTCTTTCAAGACATAATTTGAGACATTTTATGTATTATTATTCAGACCAGAGTTATTCGGATTTAGATGCTCTTGTATGACCAGACCAGATACTGGGGTGGATTCATTGACTTTCACACTTATCTATATTATATTGTGAGACTTACGTCATTTTACTTCTTCCGCTATTATATTTATTGATTGTGAATGTTGAGTTATGGGTTCCCCTACCGAGGCGGGAATGATAGGTGCCCGCATGACCTAGGCTAAAAGGGGTAATGACAAGTTGGTATCTGAGCCAGGGTTACCTGGTCTTTAATACAAGAGCGTGTCTAGTAGAGTCTCGTGGATTGGTACGACGAGCTTCGTACTTGTCTGCGGGAGGCTATGAGACCTTTAGGAAATCTCATCTTCTTTCTTTCCATCGTGCTACTTTATTCAAATTGGTATCTGACTCTTATCTCTTCTCTTACAGATGGTGAGGACTCGAGCTACTACGGCCCGAAGTCAGGGGCCGGAGCCCGCAGCTACGGCTGGCACCCGAGGGTGCGCTACAGTCAGAGGACGCGGCAGAGCGAGAGGCTGCGGAGCTCTCCCAGCCAGGGGTAGAGCTCCGACGGTGCACCAGCGACGAGAGAGGTCTCCATCTCCTGAGCCCGAGTACCAGCTGGGTGGAGACCAGACTATAGGGGATGGCGTGACCCCAGCATGGATACAGCATGAGGTTACTTCTGACCAGGCCATGCATGATACTATGGCTAGAATCCTACTTCATCTTGATGCCCAGCAGGCGGCTGCTAGTGTTACCACTCCCGGTGGGGGTTCACAGACTAGGGTTGGGGCACAGACCCCTGAGTAGAGACCCACACGGGTAGCACTTCCCGCCGCAGCTATGGATCCCCGTATTGATGCTATACCTGCTCCTGGGGAGGATATTAGGCCCATGGATGGCGTCATTATGACTGCTGCTGATCAGGATCTGGTGGGGTGGTTCAGGAAGTTAGAGCCGCCGAGGTTCTTTGGTACTTCGTCTGAGGATGCCTATGAATTTATTCTGGATATGTATGAGTTGCTGCACTGTATGGGGATAGTGGAGACCCACGGCGTTGATTATGTGTCCTACCAGTTTCGTGGCAATGCGAAGACGTGGTGGAGGTATTTCGTGTCGTGCAGACCTGAGGGTTCTCCTCTCTTGACTTGAACTCAGTTCTACCGGGCCTTCCTTGAGAAGTATGTGCCCCGGTCTTTGAGAGAGGCTCGTAGGGAGCAGTTTCTACACCTTGAGCAGAGGGGCATGTCCGTGGAGTCTTATGTGACCCGTTTCCTCTATTTGGCCCGATACTCTACACTGTTGATTCCTACCAAGGCTGATAGGATCACACGCTTTATTGGAGCACTATAGGGCTCTCTACATATTCATTGCCTTCAGATGGAGTCTATGGGGGCTTCCTTCCAGTCCATTATTGAGCATGCTTCGATGGTTGAGGGCGCCAAAGCCCATGCTTTTAGTGGTGGTGACAAAAGTCCACGTCAGACAGAAAGCTTTGGGGGTTCTGGTACGAGGGGCGCCGGTCAGTTTTTGAGGCCACCTCAGCCTTATTCCGGTCGTCCCGTACATAAAGCATTACCGACTTCCTCTAGTGAGCCACTTAGATAGAGAGCTCCTGAGAGCTCGTTCTCTAGACCAGTGGATAGGACTGCTTCATTTGGGTTTCAGAATTCGACTCCTCTTGCCTGTTTCTCTTGCGGGGAGGTTGGGCATATTGCCAAGAGATTATCTGCCGCGGAGGAATTCTGTATCCTCCGGTGGTCGAGGAGGGACTTCGCAGACAGGCGATGCTCAGTCAGGTTGCGGTATTTCCCATGGTTCTAGAGGTGGGTCCCAGCTAGCTAGAGGTGTTACTCAGAGTTTAAGAGGGAGATCCCAGGCTAGGCATGGTGGAGCCCATTGTTAATCATTTCCTGGTAGGGCAGAGGCCTCAGATGCTGTAATCTCAGGTACCATTTTTGTCCGTCATAAAGCAACATCTGTCTTATTCGATCCTGGATCCACTTATTCGTATGTATCTACATTTCATGCCGTTGGTTTGGATTTACCCTGTGATAGCATAGATATACCTGTTCATGTGTCTACTCCAATCGGAGATTCTGTGATTGCTGATCGAGTCTACTGGTCTTATTTAGTTACTTTTATGGGGTATGACACCTGGGTAGATTTGATGATTTTGGATATGGTGGACTTTGACATTATATTGGGTATGTCTTGGCTTTCTCCTTATCATGCGATCTGGGACTATCACACCAAGATAGTCACTTTAGCCATGTCAGGCATCCTTAGGCTTGAGTGGAGAGGTACTCCTAGTCCCACTCCGAAGAAGATTATTTCCTTCCTTTGGGTGAAGAAACTAGTAACCAAGGGATGTTTAGAGTATTTAGCGCATATTCATGTTACGACTATTGCATCTCCACCCCTTGAGTCTATTCCTACTGTGAGCGAGTTCACGGAGGTATTTCCGTCAGATTTGTTGGGTATGCCACCCGATCATGACATTGATTTCTATATCGACGTGGACTCGGGTACTCATCCTATTTCCATCCCACTATATCGGATGGCACCAGCCGAGTTAAGAGAACTTAAGGAACAATTGAAGGATTTATTGAGAAAGGGGTTCATTAGACTGAGCGTCTCCCCTTGGGGTGCTCCAGTGTTATTTGTGAAGAAGAAAGATGGGACCATGAGGATGTGCATTAATTACCGCCAGTTGAACAAGGTCACTATCCGGAACAATTGCCCTATGCCTCGTATTGATGAGCTATTTGACTAGCATCAGGGTGCTTCGGTGTTTTCTAAGATTGATTTGCGTTTCGGCTATCATCAGTTGAAGATTAGGGAGGAGGACATTCCGAAGATAGCATTTCGGACGAGATATGGCAACTATGAGTTTCTAGTGATGTCTTTCGGGCTTACTAATGCCCCAGCTGAATTTATGACCTTGATGAATGGCATCTTTAGGCCGTTCCTTGATTCTTTTGTGATTGTGTTTATTTATGACATCTTGGTGTATTCCAAGAGTAGAGTGGAGCATGAGAGCCATCTTCGTACCGTCATTAGGTTGTTGAAGAAACATAGTTTGTTTGCTAAATTTTCTAAGTGTGAGTTCTGGTTAGAGTCTGTAGTATTTGTTATATCCCGTGTTTTGTACATTCAGATATTTCAAGATAGTCGTGGTAAGTTAAGGGCAAGGCCATTTCCCGGAATTATTTTAATACGCAAGTTGTTTATTAGTATGGAAATGTTGAGAACGGCTAAGGGTAAAAAGGGAAATTCACAAGGTGGTTCATGGTAATATTGTGGAAGGCTAGGGTCAAAAAGGGAAATTCACAAAACATTCAAGAAGGTTCTTGAAGGGGCCACTTTGGCCGTGTGGTGTATGTGTGTGGGTCCCACCCATGGCTTGGCCAATTAACTCAAGCCATGAGGTGGGGCATGTGTCCACCCTCTTATGGGATATGCATATATATATATATATATATATATGAGAGCTTACAAAGCAAGACAAAATTATTCATCTTCCAACTCAAGAAAACTTGGAGAAAAGAAAATGAAGGGTGTTCGGCCATGGCTTGGCCGAACCTAGGCCATGGAAAAATTGATCAAGAAAAATTATTTTCTTCTAGCATTCCAACCAATTGGAAGGTCCTTGTTAACATGGAGGAGTTAGTGGAGTAATCAAATCATTCATTTGTGCAATATACAACCCTAGCCGAGTGAGAAGACAAGTGGAGAAAGGTAAGGTTTAATCTTCTCTTTCATGTATCATGTATGATTGTGAGTGTTGTAGTATGTAGAAATGGATGAAACTCATGGAATATGGATGTAGAGGTTGTGGGATTGTTGAAGAAATTAATGTGACACTAGCATGGTTTCTTGTATTTGTGAAGATAATGTTGTCAACGTGTGGTTGTAGATATAATGCATGAATTTGGAGGTGAGAAATGTGTTGATTTTATTGAGTTTGGAAGATTGTAAGTTGGGTGTTGTGATTGAATTAAATATAAACGGAATGCCGTCAAATTGTGTAGCAAGGGTTGTTAACGTTAGAATATATTTTGGATTGATTGTTGAAGTTGTTAATATGGTTGTTGGTATTGTTGTTGATGATTTGGCCAAGTCGAATTCTCGGGGTTGGTTGAATTACAGGAGAAATGCTGCCGAAATTTCGGCCGATTATAAATGAACTTATTTGAAAGACTAAGACAAGTGTGTGACGATGAGTCTAATGATTGTGTAAATCTTCTTGAATGTAGACTAGCGATAGCGAGCTTGGACAATTAAGCGTAGCTAATAGGACGTGGAGCAGGTATGTAAGGCTTACCCTTTCTTTCTTTCTTTCCATCTTTTGGCATGTCCTAGAGCCAAATAAGGTATGATATGCACCTTGGGGTTACTCTATTATGTGATTCCGAATTTGTTTATGATTCTTATTCGCTTTTTGATATGTTTTTAAAAGAGTTCTGTAAGTATTAATGTTCCTAACTTTCGTAGACGGTCTCGGATTGCTTCGGAACGTACGTAGAGGTTTCTGTAGTAAAGTGTCCATAACTTTCTTGTACTAACTCGGATTGCCTCGAAATGTGCTTATGATTCTTCAAGTGCCGTTTTGTGTACTTATCCATCGAGTCTTAAAATTGATTTATGTGCATATAGTTTCTCACTACTCTGCTCGTGCATGCCTCAATGTATCCTTCACTGCGTCCCGGGCCAGGGCATGTTCTCGTGCGTACTCCACTGCATTGTTCACCGCGTCCCTCACTAGAGAGCCGGGGCACGTTATATATATATATATATATATATATGTGTGTGTGTATATGATGATATGATGGTATGGGGGTGGTGGCCAGGATGGCATATGATGATCCTATTCACCGCGTCCCTCACTAGAGGGCCGGGGCACGTTACATGCATATATGATGATTTTATTCACCGCGTCCCTCACTAGAGGGCCGGGGCACGTTATATGTATATATGATATATGATGATGACATACATGATTTTCATTTCAAAAGGCAAGTGCATTGATGTTTTTAAAAGTCATACTTGTTTTTGGTAAATCTGTGTTTCAGTTGTGATCGCTTTACTGTATTTCATGCCTTACATACTCAGTACATATTCCGTACTGACCCCTTTCTTCGGGGGCTGCGTTTCATGCCACGCAGGTACACCCAGATGAGTAGAAGATATTGCTAGAAGATGTTCCAGCGGGATTGGCGAGCTCCATTTCCTTCCGGAGTGTTGCCGAGTCTGAGTATATATGTTATGATTTCTGATTGATGTTAGAGACTTTGCAGACAGAGTCGTGGGTATAGAATGTTAGTCTTGTAAGCGGCTCCACCAACCGATGTGTCATTATGCATCATGTTATGAGTTTCGTATGATTACAGATTTTACCTGACTTGAGAACGATGAAAGAAATGTTTCTAAAAGCCTTTACTATGCATTTTATTTTGCGATTTAAGAGATTAAAAGTGTAATAAGAGTCAGCGGGTTCGCTCGGCTCCGAATATGGGGTCGGGTGCCCATCACACCCTAGCAGGATTGGGGTATGACAAAGTGGTATCAGAGCAGGTCGTCCTAGGGGTTGTCTGCAAAGTTGTGTCCAATAGAGTCCTGTTTATGGGTGTGAAGCTGGCCACATTTATAAACAGGAGGCTGCAGGGCATCTAGGGATTGTTGACCTTCTTTCTGTATTAGATCGTGCGATAGAGCCAAATCATAGGAAATGAGATTCCTTGCACTAACCTTTGATCTCAGTAGAAGCACAGTATAGACGGAAGAAGGTGAGTGACGATATGGGAAGTCACAGAGGTAAGTTTTGACATTTTGTTCTTTTATCTGGAATTGGAAGCTCTGGGTGGCTGGGATATGTCGTATACATATGTATGCCCTGTGAGGCATTGTTGGTATTTGCTGCGTGCAGATTTTGAATAGTAAGAATTATAAAGGAGACTCTGCCGGAAATCTTTCAAAATTAGGTCATTTAGTTAGGTACGCCTAACCGGAGGAAGCGTGGGGAGGAAATATTGTAAATAGACAACACGTAAGGTGCATTGCTTCAGAAGGGTTATGGACTTGGCAGGGCATGAAGAATGGTTGCGGGAAAGACGATTAGCAGCCCGAAGGATTAAAATGGATAACATTCGAGGTTTAGTAAGAACAAGGTCTGTTGGGGGATTCAGGGAAAGTCGAAAATCAGTTTTGCTATAGATTATTATACAAGAATGGTGAGTGGGAATCCAAACAGGATGATACCCGAATACTTATAAGTAACGGCGACGAAGGTGTGTTTCCTACCATCAGGAATCTAGAAATCCAGGGTGAAAGGCAGCTATACACACAGGTGAATATTGGGGATTGAGAAGGCTAAAATAGTAATTGTAAAGGAGAAAGATGTGTTACGAGGATGTCTCGGAATCTGTAAGACTTCGACTTGCTCCAGATCATGTAATGAAGGTCATACGGAGAGGTAGATACGATTATATCAGCATTAATGCACCGGATTTCATCAAAGTTTCGAGGTTAAGCGTGCTAAGGTGAGAGAAATATTAGGATGGGTGACCCCCTGGGAAGTGTGCAAGAAATCCTATAGATTTAGGCATAAGAGACAAATGAGAAGTTAGAGTAGCCTAAGGGAAACTAGAATATACGGAATTTTTGGAAACCTTAAGAGGTCGCATAGGACGAGGCAGACTAGACCGGTGAAGAGACAGAGAGTGCATCACGGCACTGGAATTAGGATAAGCTTGAATAGCGTTTGGAAGTATTTTGTAGGCGAGATGGTAGTAAATATATATATATATATATGTATGCATATGGTATCCTATTTATGACTGTATCGATGGGCATGTGTATCCCAGAAATCAGTGTTACGATATGGAAGGCATTAATCGAGTAAGGGTACCGAAGTTCAAGTGACAACAAAAATTAATGGTACCAGTGTTACAATGTAAGCTGCTATTATTTTCACTACAGGTTAAGATTGGAAAGTCCTAATACAACGATATTCGGAAAAGAAAGAGAGTGAGTAAATGGAAGGCAAGAAGATCAAAATGTCGGAAAAAGGCGAAAGGTAAGAAACCTCAGTGAGTGAAGCCCCCAGGAGAAACAACCGGCAAAGCACGAGACTACTTGGGTAAAAATTCAAAGGTAGGTACGCGAAAAGGATAAAGTGCGGTAATATGGAACAAAAGAGGAATGTGTGAGGTTTGAGAACCGATTTCAATAAGTGGGGCTAAAAGAATAATGACTATGACAAGGAATGTGAAGTAAGAGAAAGAATGATTAAGCCTTGCAACGACGTTAGGAGATTTCGGCCCTTGAAAGGTATAAAAAGGGATAAATGTGAAGCCATATTAATGTGGTTGCCTCGGACATGGAAGAGCTTTCCTGAAAGGATGACTTAAGAATAGGACGGATTGCGCGTTCGGAGTAAAATTTCACGAACTTCAGAGCTGATGCCACAAATAACAAGTGAAGAAGAGTGCTCGAGGAGTAATAAGGATACTTCAACGAGTTAGCGGTAGGAATCCGATTACGCATCGATGAAAGAACAAAGATGATGGATCGACACTGTTGATTGGGAAATTAATTGTTATATCCCGTATTTTATACATTCGAATATTTCGAGGTAGTCGCGGTAAATTAAGGAAATGACCATCTTCCAAAATTATTTTAATGTACAAGTGGGTTACGAATATTATTTATGAATTCTATTAGTATGGAAATATGGAGAAAGGCTAAGGGTAAAAAGGGAAATTCGCAAAATGGTTCATGGTAATATTGTGGAAGGCTAGGGGCAAAATGGAAATTTCATAAAAAAAAAAGTTCAAGAGAATTCTTGGAGAACCCCTTGGCCGTGTGGTGTATATATATATATATATATATATATATATATATATATGGAAGGGTGATGACAAAATAAAATAATTAGTCATCTTTTATTTTAAAGTTTAAGAAACCTCAAGAAAAAGGCCATGTGTTCACATGGTATTGGAAGGGACTATATATATATATATATATGTAGAGAGATGACCAAGCAAGACACATAGTCATCTTTTATAATTCTAGAAATTTGAAGAAAGAAAGAGAAGACAAGGGGAGCTATGTTCGGCCATGCTTGGCCAAGCAAGGACCTAGAGAAATTAATCAAGAAAAATCATTTTCTTCTAGTATTCCACCTAAATTGAAGGCCCTAATTAACGTGGGGCGGTTGTTGAAGCAAGCAAACTATTTAATGTGCAACTTCAATCCTAGCCGAGAAAGGAGATGAGTTGAAAGAGGTATGTGTCCAATCTTCTTTTATATATGTTATGGATGGTTTATGTATGTTGTTGTATGTAGAAATGGATGGAATTCATGAAATATGTATGTGTATGGCTGTGGCCGTGTGAGTGGTGGTGGTGTAGAAGTGATGAATTAATTTTATTTAGTAGTTTGATTGTTGTGTTGTGGATTCCATAATGTAAAATGAAGGTTTGGTGGCTTGAAATGAATTTGAGATCGTTTGTGCATTATTGAAGGAGTTAGTGTGACATTAGTGTGGTTTCTTATATTTTAGGGAATAATATTGCTAATGTGTAGGTTGTAAATATAATTCATGAATTTGGAAGTGAGACATGTGGTTGGAAGATTGTAAGTTGGGTTGTTGTGATTGAATTTGAAAGAAGGGAATAGGTTGTTATTGTTCTTGTTGAATTTGGAAGGTGTCGGGTGAAGTAGTATGTTGAGTGAGTCGTTTCGAATGTTATGTGAATTGAATTGAATATAAATGAAATGTCGTTGAATTGTATGACAAAGGTTGTTAATGTTAGAATGCGTCTTGAATTGATTGTTGATGTTGTTGGCATGATTGTTGGTATTGTTGTTGATAGTTTGGCCGAGTTAAATTCTCGGATTGTTGGTTGATGATTTGGGCCGAGTTAGATTCTCGGGGATGGTATACTTACAGGGGAGATGCTGCCGAAATTTCGGCAGATCATAAGTGAATTTATTTGAAGGATTAAGATAAATATATGATGATGAGTCTAATTATTGTGTCAATCTTCTTGAATGTAGACTAGCGATAGCGAGCTTGGAGAATTAAGCGTAGCTAATAGGACGTGGAGCAGGTATGTTAAGGCTCGTCCCTTTCTTTCAAGGCATGATTCCGATGTGATGATTTCATAATTGCTTCCATATTTTCCTTGTTTTCAAAAGTTAGATGTTTATGATTCCAAGGAACGATTCTCTTCCCAATAACTCGTAAATGTTTTTCCAAAGTGTCCGTATTCTACCAAAACAGAGGTTTATGATTTTGTATGCTCTTATGACAATAACGATGGATATGTTTCAGAATGACATTGATGATGTCAAGGATGAGAATATTTCTATGATGACTATGATAAGAATGATTTCATGTTTAAAGGTACTTGGTATGATTATTTCTTTGATTTTCCAAAAATAGCTTCTGAAACGTTCGTAGAAGGTTCTGTACTTCAAACACTCATAACTTTCTTATACTAAATCGGATCGACCCGAAACTTGTTTCTGAGTCTTCAGGTGTCGGTTTATGTACGCTGTTATTCGTTGCTAGTCTCATCTTATAATAATTGTTCCTTTAAGGTGAGACAAAGCGACTATGGTTATTCCATAATGTAATCGGAGGTTACCGACCATACGTCACTCCGATGGAAATATGACTTTCTTTGGGCTCTCATGCGTGCTGCTTATATGATATATGTATATGACACATTGACATGATATATGTATATGTATATGGGGAATATGGGGAAAAAGGACACATGTGGCGCTATAGACGCATTGCCACCTGGTCAGTTGGCGTAACTTATCATCCCGGACGCGGGACATATGTGGGGGAGCCGACGTGGTTCGGCGCTATGATATGTTCTATTTTCTATATATGAACAAGAAATGTTTTTCAAAGAGCTAAGCATGCATGGCATCCGCCCTAAGAGGCACTCAGATGTACAGGTTACTCTTTTATCTCATGATATGGCTCTATGTTCCCATTCTGTATGGTTTATAATTACAGCCCTTACTCTGTTACTATTCATGCCTTACATACTCAGTACATTGCTCGTACTGACCCCTTTTCTTCGGAGGCTGCGTTTCATGCCGAGCAGGTACACCCAGATGAGTAGAAGCTATTATAGAGGATGTTCCAGCGGAGTTGGCAAGCTCCATTTGCTCTGGAGTGTTGTCGGGTCAGAGTACTATGCTATGATGTCTTGTTCGAAGTTAGAGACTTTGCAGACAGAGTCATGGGTATAGAACGTCGGTATTGTAATCGGCTCCACCAGCCGATGTGTTATTCTGTTTCATGTTACGAGTTTCATGTGATGATAGATTTTATTTGAATTGAGTACAATGAAAGGAAAAATTCTGAAAGCTTTACTATGTTTTTCATTTCTTATTGATGGAAGAGTCTAAAGAGATTAAGTATGTAATAAGAGTCAGCGGGTTCGCTCAGCTCCGAGTATGGGGTCGGGTGCCCATCACACCCTAGTAAGGTTGGGGGTGTGACAAAGTGGTATCAGAGCAGGTCGTCCTAGGGGTTGTCTGCAAAGTCGTGTCCAGTAGAGTCCTGTTTATGGGTGTGAAGCCGGCCACATTTATAAACAGGAGGCTGCGGGGCATCTAGGGATTGTTGACCTTCTTTCTGTCTTAGATTGTGCGATAGAGCCAAGTCATAGGAAGTGAGATTCCATATATAAGCCCTACATACGACGGAGAAGGTGAAGGATGATATGGAAAATTATAGAAGTCATGATATATTTGTTCTATCACCTGAAATTGGAAGCTCTGGATGGCTGGAATGTGTCATATAGTCGTATGTTTTGTAAGGTATTGTCGATGTCTGCTGCGTACAGATTTTGAACAGTAAGAATGGTAAGGATATTCTGCCAGAATTGCTGGGTACGCCCAACAGGACGAAGCGTGGAAAGGAAATATCGTAAACAGACGATAAGTGGGATGTGATATTTTAGAGAAGCTATGGATTTGGACATGGCATGAAGAAAAATTGCGAAAAAGGTGATTAGTAGTCCGAAGGTCTAAAATGGATAACATTCGAGGTTTAGTAGGAACAAGGTCTGTTGGAGGATTCAGAAAGTCGACAATCGGTTTTGTGTAGATTATTATGTAAGGGTGGTGAAGTGGAAATTCAAACAGGCTGATAATCGAGTATGCATAAGTAACGACGACGAAGGCAAATTTGTTACCATCAGGAATCTGGGAATCTAGGACGAAAGGTAGTGATACACGAAGGTGAAGGGTAAAATAGTAATTGTAAAGGGAAGGACGTGTTATGAAAATGTCTCGGAATCTGTAAGACTTCGATTTGCTCCAGATCATGTAATAAAGGTCATGCGAGGAAGTGGACGCGATTATATCAGCATTAAGGCACCGGATTCCATCGAAGTTTCGAGGTTAAGCATGCTAAGGTGGGAGCAATTTTAGGATGGGTGACCCCCTGGGAAGTATGCAAGAAATTCTATATATCCAGACATAAGAGACAAATGAAAAGTTAGAGTAACCTAAGGGAAAATAGAGTATACGGAATGGCTGGAAACCATAAGAGGTCGCGTAAGACAAGGTAGGCTAGAATGGAGAAGAGACAGAAAGTGCGTCACAGCTCTGGAAATTTGGATAGACTAATAGCGTTTGGAAGTATTTTGTGGGCTAGTTGATATATATATATATATATATATATATGAATGCATAGGATATCCCACATATGATTGTATCGGTGGACATGTGAGTTCCTGCAACCGGCGCTACGGTAAGGAAGGCATTAATCACGTAAGGGTACCGAAGATCAGGTGACAGCAAGAATAAATGATATAAGTGTTACAAGGTAAATTGATGTCATTTTCACTACAGGTTAAAATTGGAAAGTTTTAATACAACGATATTTGGAAAAGAAAGAGAGTGAGTAGATGGAAAACAAAGAGGTCAAAGTGTCGGAAGAAGGTGAAAGGTAAGAAACCTCAGTGAGTGAAGCTCCCGAGAGAAACTACCGGCAAAGCACGAGACTATTTGGGTAAGAACTCAAAGTAGCCATGTGAAAAGGGATAGAGTGTGGTAAAAGGAAACAGGAGAGGAGTGTATGAGGTTCGAGAACCGATTTCGATAAGTGGGGCTAATGGAATAGTGACTAGGATAGGGGAATGTGAAGTAAGAGAAAGAATGCTTAGGCTTGCGATGATGATAAGGTGAGAGATATATAAAAGAATAAATGTGTAGCTATATTAATATAGTTAAAGGTTTGATAAGCGAAGATAGAGAGAGTGTAACCTGTAAGGATTCTATGCTAAGAGTAAAAGTAGCGGGACGCTAAAAAAATATGGACGCACAGCTGCAACGCGAACGCGTGGTTAAGAGGAATCACGAGTAAGTAAGCTAAGTAGGTGAAAGGGAATAATAGTGGATAGAAATATATGGGAATGTTGACAAGAATGATGATATAGGCGCGAAATGAAAGAAAAACTTATGGTAAGAAGTTCGATATGTTGTGCACGGAGCTGGAAAGGAAGACGAGGAGTAAGGTATAAATGAAGACTTCAAAAAAAAAGATGGTTGACATATAAGGAGCCCCTTAAAAGGGGGGGGGGGGGGGACATATTATATCAGACTCAAAGGATATTTTGATGACAACGACAATTATAATGAAAGTATCAACCATTGGGAGTCTGAAATTTTTGAAAGAAAGAAAGAACGCAGCGCCTGTGAGGGAAATAAGAGAGTACATTGGATACTAGAAAATAGTTCATGAACCATTAATTATACCGAGCATGAGAATATATGCTATGAAATCACATAAACCATCGACGTGAAGCGATGCTCGACCATATTTGTAAGGAATTCACGCCAGAGTGCCGATACAAAGAAATAAAAACAAGTATACTCGTGTCGAGGAGTATGAGGACAAGGAATGGCTGATGGCCATATTGGATCGTCAAGTTAGGGTTGCACGCCAAAGATATGGCTTCTGTTAAGGTGTGGTGACGAAACAATAACAGAGAACAGATGATCTGGGAAGGACTCGTGTAGAGACCGAGGAGTTCGCTTATGAGGAAAATAGGGTAAAAGATAAGGAATGGGCTCGAAGAAAAGGACAACTATAAAAGGGACCCCCCCGGAGAGCTACAAGACCCCATAAGATCAGTTGAACATTCGAGGACGAATGTTCTAAAGGGGGGGAGGATGTTATATCCCGTATTTTATACATTCGGCTATTTCGAGGTAGTCTTGGTAAGTTAAGGAAATGACTATCTTCCAAAATTATTTTAATGTACAAGTGGGTTATGAATATTATTTATGAATTCTATTAGTATGGAAATATGGAGAGAGGCTAAGGGTAAAAAGGGAAATTCGCAAAATGGTTCATGGTAATATTGTGGAAGGCTAGGGGCAAAATGGGAATTTCATAAAAAAAAGTTCAAGAGAGTTCTTGGAGAACCCCTTGGCCGTGTGGTATATATATATATATATATATATATATATATGGAAGGGTGATGACAAAATAAAATAATTAGTCATCTTTTATTTTAAAGTTTAAGAAACCTCAAGAAAAAGGCCATGTGTTCACATGGTATTGGAAGGGACTATATATATATATATATATGTAGAGAGATGACCAAGCAAGACACATAGTCATCTTTTATAATTCTAGAAATTTGAAGAAAGAAAGAGAAGACAAGGGGAGCTATGTTCGGCCATGCTTGGCCAAGCAAGGCCTAGAAAAATTAATCAAGAAAAATCATTTTATTCTAGTATTCCACCTAAATTGAAGGCCCTAATTAACGTGGGGCGGTTGTTGAAGCAAGCAAACTATTTATTTGTGCAACTTCAATCCTAGTCGAGAATGGAGATGAGTTGAAAGAGGTATGTGTCCAATCTTCTTTTATATATGTTATGGATGGTTTATGTATGTTGTTGTATGTAGAAATGGATGGAATTCATGAAATATGTATGTGTATGGTTGTGGCCGTGTGAGTGGTGGTGGTGTAGAAGTGATGAATTAATTTTATTTAGTAGTTTGATTGTTGTGTTGTGGATTCCATAATGTAAAATGAAGGTTTGGTGGCTTGAAATGAATTTGAGATCGTTTGTGCATTAGTGAAGGAGTTAGTGTGACATTAGTGTGGTTTCTTATATTTGAGGGAATAATATTGCTAATGTGTAGGTTGTAAATATAATTCCTGAATTTGGAAGTGAGACATGTGTTTGGAAGATTGTAAGTTGGGTTGTTGTGATTGAATTTGAAACAAGGGAATAGGTTGTTATTGTTCTTGTTGAATTTGGAAGGTGTCGGGTGAAGTAGTATGTTGAGTGAGTCGTTTTGAATGTTATGTGAATTGAATTGAATATAAATGAAATGTCGTTGAATTGTATGACAAAGGTTGTTAATGTTAGAATGCGTCTTGAATTGATTGTTGATGTTGTTGGCACGATTGTTGGTATTGTTGTTGATAGTTTGGCCGAGTTAAATTATCGGATTGTTGGTTGATGATTTGGGCCGAGTTAGATTCTCGGGGATGGTATATTTACAGGGGAGATGCTACCGAAATTTTGGCAGATTATAAGTGAATTTATTTGAAGGATTAAGATAAATATATGATGATGAGTCTAATTATTGTGTCAATCTTCTTGAATGTAGACTAGCGATAGCGAGCTTGGACAATTAAGCGTAGCTAATAGGACGTGGAGCAGGTATGTTAAGGCTCGTTCCTTTCTTTCAAGGCATGATTCCGATGTGATGATTTCATAATTGCTTCCATATTTTCCTTGTTTTCAAAAGTTAGATGTTTATGATTCCAAGGAACGATTCTCTTCCCAATAACTCGTAAATGTTTTTCCAAAGTGTCTGTATTCTACCAAAACAGAGGTTTATGATTTTGTATGCTCTTATGACAATAACGATGGATATGTTTCACAATGACATTGATGATGTCAAGGATGAGAATATTTCTATGATGACTATGATAAGAATGATTTCATGTTTAAAGGTACTTGGTATGATTATTTCTTTGATTTTCCAAAAATAGCTTCTGAAACGTTCGTAGAAGGTTCTGTACTTCAAACACTCATAACTTTCTTATACTAAATCGGATCGACCCGAAACTTGTTTCTGAGTCTTCAGGTGTCGGTTTATGTACGCTGTTATTCGTTGCTAGTCTCATCTTATAATAATTGTTCCTTCAAGGTGAGACAAAGCGACCATGGTTATTCCATAATGTAATCGGAGGTTACCGACCTTACGTCACTCCGATGGATACATGACTTTCTTTGGGCTCTCATGCATGCTGCTTATATGATATATGTATATGACACATGGACATGATATATGTATATGTATATGGGGAATATGGGGAAAAGGGACATATGTGGCGCTAGACACATTGCCACCTGGTCAGTTGGCGTAACTTATCATCCCGGACGCGGGACATATGTGGGGGAGCCGACGTGGTTCGGCGCTATGATATGTTCTATTTTCTATATATGAACAAGAAATGTTTTTCAAAGAGCTAAGCATGCATGGCATCCGCCCTAAGAGGCACTCAGATGTACAGGTTAATCTTTTTTCTCATGATATGCTCTATGTTCCCATTCTGTATGGTTTATAATTACAGCCCTTACTATGTTACTATTCATGCCTTACATACTCAGTACATTGCTCGTTCTGACCCCTTTTATTTGGGGGCTGCGTTTCATGCCGCGCAGGTACACCTAGATGAGTAGAAGCTATTATAGAGGATGTTCCAGCGGAGTTGGCAAGCTCCATTTGCTCTGGAGTGCTGCCGGGTCAGAGTACTATGCTATGATGTCTTGTTCGAAGATGGAGACTTTGCAGACAGAGTCATGGGTATAGAATGTCGGTATTGTAATCGGCTCCACCAGCCGATGTGTTATTCTGTTTCATGTTACGAGTTTCATGTGATGATAGATTTTATTTGAATTGAGTACAATGAAAGGAAAAATTCTGAAAGCTTTACTATGTTTTTCATTTCTTATTGATGTAAGAGTCTAAAGAGATTGAGTATGTAATAAGAGTCAGCCCGGTTCGCTCGGCTCCGAGTATGGGGTCGGGTGCCCATCACACCCTAGTAAGGTTAGGGTGTGACATTAATGGTATGGAATGGGAATTCATGTGAGGTCTGAAAGATTTAATCTTAGAGGAAATGGAGTGAAATGCAAGGAACGTGCATGGAGGACCGCTCGGTCATAGCATCATAAAAATAGTTAAAGGTTCGATGAGCGAGGATAGAGAGAGTGTAAACTGTAGGGATTCTGGGCCAAGAGCAAAAGTAGCGGGACGCTCGGAAAGCATGGATGAACAGCTGCAATACAAGCGCATGGTTAAGAAGACTTACGAGTAAGTGAACTAAGCGGGTGAAAGGACTAATAGTGGATGGAAGGGTATGAAATGTTGGAGAAAAAAAACACTGATGATGATATAAACATAAATGGAAGAAGAATCTAGGGGAAGAAATTTAGGTACGTTATGACCAAAGTCAGGAAGAAATACGGGGAGTAAGGTATAATCGAAGACTTCATAAAAGGACATAGTGAATCTCGATGTCGCCATTAACTAGTGAGTCCAGGACACCGTTAGTCACAAAAGACAGAGGTATGGAAAGACGAAAAAGAAGGCATCGGAAGTGGATACCCTTATAAGTATTCTAGTTAAATACGAGAGTGTAAGTAGCAAGAAGATAGACAGGCTAGACTATACGATGATGGAACCCGGCCTTAAGAAGAAAGTGAAGGGCGGTAGGTAATTATCGTAGACAAGGATACTCGAGGACTGTTGGCGTATAAGGAGCCCCTTAAAAAGGGGGGTGGGGGGAGAACATATTATATTAGGCTTCAAGCTCCAGAGGAGGAAAATTTATTAGCTCGGGGTCAGAGTTCAAAACATATCGGCACATTAGAAGGATACCTGAAAGAAGCAGAAACGAATTGACAATAAGTGTACCATGAGGCAAACATGAGGATGAAGAGATAGCCTATAGCCACACTGGATCGTCAAATGAAGATTGCGTACCAAAGACGTGGCATCTGTTAAGGTGTCGTGGCGAAACAATAACAGAGAAGAGATGACCTGGGAAGGACAAGGATAATGAGTTGGCGCAGTGGATTAGAAAACCCATGACACGGAAAGAGGACTCATGTAAAGACCGAGGAGTTCGATTATAAAGAAAATAGGGTGAAAGCTAAGGAATGGGCATGAAGAAAAGGACGACTATAAGAGGGACCCTCCCAAAGCATTATAACACCCCATGAGGCCAGTTGAACCTTCGAGGACGAATGCCCTAAAGGGGGGGAGGATGTTATATCCCGTGTTTTGTACATTCGGATATTTCAAGATAGTCGTGGTAAGTTACAGGCAAGGCCATTTCTCGGAATTATTTTAATACACAAGTTGTTTATTAGTATAGAAATGTTGAGAATGGCTAAGGGTAAAAAGGAAAATTCACAAGGTGGTTCATGGTAATATTGTGGAAGGCTAGGGGCAAAAAGGTAAATTCACAAAACATTCAAGAAGGTTCTTGAAGGGGCCACTTTGGCCGTGTGGTGTATGTGTGTGGGTCCCACCCATGGCTTGGCCAATTAACTCAAGCCATGATGTGGGGCATGTGTCCACCCTCTTATAGGCTATGCATATATATATATATATATATATATATATATATATATATATATATATATGAGAGCTTACAAAGCAAGACAAAATTATTCATCTTCCTACTCAAGAAAACTTGGAGAAAAAAACATGAAGGGTGTTCGGCCATGGCTTGGCCGAACCTAGGCCATGGAAAAATTGATCAAGAAAAATTATTTTCTTCTAGCATTCCAACCAATTGGAAGGTCCTTGTTAACATGGAGGAGTTATTGGAGCAATCAAATCATTCATTTGTGCAATATACAACCCTAGCCGAGTGAGAAGACAAGTGGAGAAAGGTAAGGTTTAATCTTCTCTTTCATGTATCATGTATGATTGTGAGTGTTGTAGTATGTACAAATGGATGAAACTCATGGAATATGGATGTAGAGGTTATGGCCGAATATAGACTGTGTTGGTAAGATAAGATGAATTGATTCTATTTAGTAGTTTGATTGTTGTTGTTGTGGATTCCATAATAAAAATGAAAGTTTGAAATGGAGTTGTGATCATTGTGGGATTGTTGAAGAAATTAATGTGACACTAGCATGGTTTCTTGTATTTGTGAAGATAATGTTGTCAACGTGTGGTTGTAGATATAATGCATGAATTTGGAGGTGAGAAATGTGTTGATTTTATTGAGTTTGGAAGATTGTAAGTTGGGTGTTGTGATTGAATTAAAAATAAACGGAATGCCGTCGAATTGTGTAGCAAGGGTTGTTAATGTTAGAATATATTTTGGATTGATTGTTGAAGTTGTTAATATGGTTGTTGGTAATGTTGTTGATGATTTGGCCGAGTCGAATTCTCGGGGCTGGTTGAATTACAGGGGAAATGCTGCCGAAATTTCGGCAGATTATAAATGAACTTATTTGAAAGACTAAGACAAGTGTGTGACGATGAGTCTAATGATTGTGTAAATCTTCTTGAATGTAGACTAGCGATAGCGAGCTTGGACAATTAAGCGTAGCTAATAGGACGTGGAGCAGGTATGTAAGGCTTACCCTTTCTTTCTTTCTTTCCTTCTTTTGGCATGTCCTAGAGCCAAATAAGGTATGATATGCTCCTTGGGGTTACTCTATTGTGTGATTCCGAGTTTGTTTATGATTCTTATTCTCTTTTTGATATGTTTTTAAAAGAGTTCTGTAAGTATTAATGTTCCTAACTTTCGTAGACGGTCTCGGATTGCTTCGGAACGTACGTAGAGGTTTCTGTAGTAAAGTGTCCATAACTTTCTTGTACTAACTCAGATTGCCTCGAAATGTGCTTATGATTCTTCAAGTGCCGTTTTGTGTACTTATCCATCGAGTCTTAAAATTGATTTATGTGCGTATAGTTTCTCACTACTCTGCTCGTGCATGCCTCAATGTATCCTTCACTGCGTCCCGGGCCAGGGCATGTTCTCGTGCGTACTCCACTGCATTGTTTACCGCGTCCCTCACTAGAGAGCCGGGGCACGTTATATATATATATATATATATATATATATATATATATATATATATATATATATATATATATATATATATATATATATATATATATATATGTATGTATATGATGATATAGGGGTGGTGGCCAGGATGGCATATGATGATCCTATTCATCGCGTCCCTCACTAGAGGGCCGGGGCACGTTACATGCATATATGATGATTTTATTCACCGCGTCCCTCACTTGAGGGCCGGGACACGTTATATGTATATATGATATATGATGATGACATACATGATTTTCATTTCAAAAGGCAAGTGCATTGATGTTTTTAAAAGTCATACTTGTTTTTGGTAAATCTCTATTTCAGTTGTGATCCGCTTTACTGTATTTCATGCCTTACATACTCAGTACATATTCCGTACTGACCCCCTTTCTTCGGGGGCTGCGTTTCATGCCACGCAGGTACACCCGGATGAGTAGAAGATATTGCTAGAAGATGTTCCAGCGGGATTGGCGAGCTCCATTTCCTTCGGGAGTGTTGCCGAGTCTGAGTATATATGTTATGATTTCTGATTGATGTTAGAGACTTTGCAGACAGAGTCGTGGGTATAGAATCTCAGTCTTGTAAGCGGCTCCACCAGCCGATGTGTCATTATGCAGCATGTTATGAGTTTCGTATGATTACAGATTTTACCTGACTTGAGAACGATGAAAGGAATGTTTCTAAAAGCCTTTACTATGTATTTTATTTTGCGATTTAAGAGATTAAAAGTGTAATAAGAGTCAGCGGGTTCGCTCGGCTCCGAATATGGGGTCGGGTGCCCATCATACCCTAGCAGGATTTGGGTGTGACAGTATTCTTGGGCCATGTGGTGTCCAAGGAAGGGATTATGGTTGATCCATAGAAGATTGAGGCGGTGAGGGTTGGGCGAGGCCCACTACTGTCGCCGGGATTCGTAGTTTTGTGGGTTTGGCCAGTTACTACCACCGTTTTGTGAAGGGTTTTGCCGCCATTGCTTCGTCCTTGACCATATTAACTCAAAAGGATGTGCCCTTCCAGTGGACGGATGATTGTGAGGAGAGCTTTCAAAAGCTCAAGCTTCATTTGACCACAGCCCCGATCCTTGCCTTACCTATGGAGGGCAAGGACTTCGCGGTCTATTGTGATGCTTCCTGTATGGGCTTGGGTACGATGTTGATGCAGGAGGGTAGAGTGATAACTTATGCTTCCCGTTAGTTGAAAGTTCACGAGAAGAATTAACCTACCTTTGATTTGGAGTTGTTGGCCATAGTCTTCGCTTTGAAGCTTTGGAGGAATTACTTGTACGGTGTCCATTGTGAGGTTTTTACCGATCACCGTAGCATTTCAGCATGTGTTTACCCAGAGAGATCTTAATTCTAGGCAGCGCTGATGGATGGAGCTACTGAAGGATTATGACATCTCTATTCTGTATCACCCTGTTAAAGCCAATGTGTTGGCTGATGCCTTGAGTCTCAAAGCAGTGAGTATGGGGAGTTTAGCTCGATTGGTTGTTTCCGAGCGCCCGTTGGCCATGGAGGTCCAGACTCTGGCCAACAGTTTCATCCGTCTCGACATCTTGACCCGAGCAGGATTTTGGCTTGTATAGAGGCTAGATCATCGTTATTGGACCGGATTAAGGCTCATCAATTTGAGGATTCTCAGTTGAGCAAGATCTGAGATAGGGTGTCGAGAGGTCAGGCCAAGGAGGCCATGATGGATTCTGAGGGCATTTTGAGGATTAGAGGACGTGTATGCATTCCTCATGTTGGTGACCTGATTAAGTTGATCTTATCTGAGGCCCACAGCTCTCGCTATTCCATTCATCCGGGAGTGACTAAGATGTACCGTGACTTGAGACAACACTATTGGTGGCGCCGTATAAAGAGGGATATAGTTGATTTTGTGGCTAAGTGTGGGAATTGTGAACAGGTAAAGTATAAGAACCAGCGACCCAGTGGTGTGTTTCAGAGGATGCCCATTCCCGAGTGGAAGTGGGAGAGGATTACCATGGATTTTGTCATGGGTCTTCCGAAGACCCTTGGCAAGTTTGATTCTATTTGGGTGATAGTGGATCAATTGACTAAGTCCGCTCACTTTGTTCCTGTTCCGGTTTCTTATACCGCGGAGAAGTTAGCCAAGATGTGTATTCGGGATATTGTGAGATTACATGGGATCCCTATTTCTATTGTATCTAATCGGGGTACTATCTTCACTTTCCGATTCTGGAGAGCGTTCCATGATGAGTTAGGTACCCAATTGGACTTTAGTACAACTTTCCATCCCCAAATCGATGGCCAGTCCGAACGGACCATTCTAGTGCACGAGGACATGTTGAGATCATGTGTTATTGATTTTAGTGGTCATTGGGATCAGCACTTGTCCTTGGTGTAGTTTGCGTACAACAGTTATCATTCGAGTATTGGTATGATGCCTTTTGAGGCCTTATATGGTAGGAGGTGTAGATCTCCGATTGGTTGGTTCGATGGGTTCAATGCTCGACCTGGGAGTACAGATCTATTGAGAGAGTCCCTTGATAGAGTGAGAGTTATTCAGGCCAGACTCGTGGCAGCTCAGAGCCGGCAGAAGATGTATCGAACCGAAAAGTTCGGGATTTGAAGTTTGCTATTGGTGATCAGGTTCTATTGAAGGTTTCACCCAAGAAGGGTGTTATGAGATTTGGTAAGAGGGGCAAGTTGAGCCCTAGATTCATTGGCTCATTTGAGATCGTGGATTGTATAGGTGATGTAGCTTATGAGTTAGCATTGCCGCCATGTTTGGCGGGAGTTCACCCAATTTTCCATGTTTCGATGCTGAAGAAATAACATGCCGACGGTACCTACATTATCCATCGGGATTCTATATTGCTTGATGAGAATTTGACTTATGAGGAGGAGCCTATCGCGATCTTGGATAGGCAGGTTCGGAAGTTGAGATCCAAGGAGATTGCTTCCGTGCAAGTGCAATGGAAGCATCGTCCTGTGGAAGAGGCTACTTCGGAGACTGAGTCTGATATGCGTAGCCGATATCCCCAGCTATTCACCGATTCAAGTATTTTCCTACTTTCCTTCTTTACTTGCTCGAGGACTAGCAACGGCTAGTATCTGATGTAACAACCCGTTTGGTCGTTATAGCTATTTTGGCACTTTCGCCCATTCCCGAGCATTGATTAGCTCCCTTTTGACCCGAGAGGACCGTTGGCACACTTCTCGAGGTGTCTAGACTGGATTCGGGTAACTTTGGTGAAAATATAGGCTTAACAGTGAAAGTGGTTGACCCAAAGTTGACTTTTGGGCAAACAAACCTTTTTTGGAATTCCGTCAATTCCGAGAGGTCCGGATAGGCGTTTAGAACTTGTGTGTGCATTTGATTCGATTCCCAATGTATTCAGATGCATTTCGGGACATTGGATAGGAAATAGGAATTAAGGCATCGGTAGTTGACTCGGTCAACGAGACCTCCGTTGAGAATTTCGAGGCCACAAGAGCGTTCGTAGCGCATTTTTATGTGGGGCTAGATATCTGGTATGTGAGCAGATGGCCTCGAGAGTTAGTCATAAAATCGGGTGCAAAGGTTGACCGGGCGGATAGTCCGTTTCATCTCTAGATCCTCGGATAAAAGTCATCGATTTTTCTCATTGCTGAAGTAAAAGACCGACTTCGCCTGGACCCCCGAATGTCAGAAGGCTTTAGCAGAACTTAAGAGGTATTTATCGAGCCAACCTTTGCTGCACACACCAAAGGCAAACGAGCAGTTGTATCTATACTTGGCGGTGTTTGAGATAACGGTAAGTGGAGTCTTGGTTCGAGAAGAAGAAGGCACGCAATACCCAGTTTATTATGTGAGAAAGACCGTAGGTGACGCTGAAACCAGGTACCCACACTTAGAAAAACTAGCGCTTGCTTTATTGAGTGCATCTAGGAAATTAAAGCCTTACTTTCAGTGCCATCCCATATGTGTCGTAACATCATACCCCTTAAGGAATGTCATGCATAAACCTAAACTCTCAGGCCGGTTAGCAAAATGGGCTATCGAGACTAGCGGGTACGATATTGAATATAAACCCCGAACTGCTATCAAATCGCAAATACTAGCGGGCTTCGTGACTGAATTTACACCTGCCATAATCCCTGAGGTTGATAAAGAATTACACCTTACCTCGGGGACTAGTTCGAGAGTATGGACCTTATTCACAGACGGAGCTTCCAATGTGAAGGGGTCCGGATTGGGGATCATCCTTAAACCACCCACTGGTGATATAATAAGGCAATCTATTAGATCTTTTAATTTGACTAACAATGAAGCCGAGTACGATGCTATGATTGCAGGTCTGGAACTAGCTAAAGGCTTGGAAGCCGAAATCATGGAGGCCAAATGTGATTCCCTCCTAGTGGTCAATCAAGTAAACGATACATTCGAAGTCAAAGACGACCGAATGCGGAGGTACTTAGAAAAACTACAGGTGATCCTACATCAATTCAAGGAATGGACGCTGGAGCACGTGCCTCGGGATCAAAATAATGAGGCCGATGCCCTGGAAAACTTGGGCTCATCGGTAGAATCGTAAGGGTTCAATTCCGGAGGAGTGGTGCAATTGGTGAGTTCAGTCATCGAGACCAGCCACGCTGAGAAAAATTCAACCAGCCTCACTTGGGATTGGAGAAATAAATACATAGATTATCTTGAAACAGTAAAATTGCCATCCGATACCAAAGATTCGAGGGCCCTTCGAACCAAAAAAACTAGATTTTGTCTGGTCGACGGCCAGTTGTACAGATGGTCATTTTACGGTCCCCTGGCAAGGTGTTTGGGGCCAGGAGAAACCAACTATTTTATCAGGGAAATTCACGAGGGAATATGTGGAAATCACTCGAGAACCGACTCACTAGTGCGCAAACTGATCAAGGCTGGTTAATACTGGAATGAGACGGAGAAGGATGCAAAAGCCTCGTCCAAAAGTGCAACGAGTGCCAAAGACACGCTCCATCAATACATCAACCGGGGGAGGAACTTCATTCGGTCCTTTCCCCGTGGCCTTTCATGAAATGGGGAATGTGCATAGTAGGGCCTTTCTCCTGGGCTCCGGGTAAGGCGCATTTTATTTTACTTATGCTCGACTATTTCTCTAAATGGGTTGAAGTAGAGGCACTCGAGAAGGTCAGAGAAAAGGAAGTCCTCGACTTCATATATGACCATATAATCTGTCGGTTCGGGATACCCGCAGAAATTGCATGTGATAACGGGAAGCAGTTCATAGGGAGCAAAGTCAGCAAGTTCTTCAAAGAATACAAGATCAAAAAGATCTTGTCCTCCCGTATCATCCAAGCGCGAATGGTCAAGCTGAATCGACAAACAAAATTATAATGCTGAACTTAAAGAAAAGGTTGACCGGGTCTAAGCACAGGTGGAAGGAGATTTTACCTGAGGTCTTATGGGCATACCGTACGACGGTAAGATCGAGTACCGGGGAAACCCCGTTCTCCCTAGTATATAGAACCGAGGCAATAATACCCATTGAAGTCGGTGAACCAAGCTTAAGATTTCAACACGCTACAGAGGCATCGCACGAAGCAATAACTACTACTCTGAATATAGAAGATGAAAAGAGAGAAGCTGCCTATGTCCGATTAGCAACCCAAAAGCAAAAGATGCAAAGATGCTATAACCGAAGGGACAATCTTAAGCATTTTCAGATTGGGGACTTGGTCCTGAGGAAAGTCACACTCCACACCAAGAACCCCAATGAAGGGAAATTGGGCCCGAATTGGGAAGGACCATACAGAGTCACCAGTATTACCGGGAAAGGTTCCTATCGGCTCGAGGCTAAAAATGGAAAACAACTTCCAAACAACTGGAATGTGGCGTACCTAAAGTGGTACTATTGCTAAAGGTACGAATAACCTTTGGTCTAACCATGCAGGCTTACATCGAAGTGGACATCGGAAGAAGCACGATGGAAGTCGAGAAGTTATAGACTTAGGGCTGAAAGCACGTGCTGCACTCTTTTTCCCTTCGATCGGTTTTGTCCCGAAGTGGGTTTTCTGGCAAGGTTTTTAATGAGGCAGCGCCGTACAACATGCTACTAAAATAAAAAAGGTCGGTCAAGAACCGGGGACTAGGGACTGCCCACATCGGATCAATAGTACTCGATCCCTCAAACTTCGGAATCAAGTACTAAGGGACTATCATACCCTGGGCTAATCGATACCTATTTAAAGCCAAGGCTTGAACGATAGGATATTTGTAAGGGCCAAACGATCGATTGAATCGTGCCCGATTAGTTTGTTCTTGCCACGACAACTATTGTAATCTTATCTCCGGTTCTATCAATAAACGTGGAAATTTCTCAAAGTATCGTCTTGGCTGAAACTATTCCTTCACATTAATATCACATCCTATCGGACCTCCAATTATCCGAAATATGCAAACTAAAAAGCTACGGTCTAAATCGTTAAAGACTACGGTCTAAATTGTTAAAGATTACAGTCTAAAAACCCAAAATGACAACTGATAAGTTGGTATTTTACCAATTTATCTCTTCTTTAATCTTATATTTTTGCTATGTTTGCTTGAGAAAATAGTGCATTTAATATCATTTACATCTATTTTACAGGTTTATGTGATTTAGAAGTGATCGGAAGAAACCAAGTGAAAATAAAGTCAAAAAGAGGTCAAATTGGACAAAACTGCACAGTTTGGCAAAACTGTCAAAAGTGGACAGTTTTGCAAAAACGGGACAGATTTGCAAAAAACGGGCAGAACTGCAAAAACGAAAATCTGGGGCATATTTTGTCATTTTTTGGACTTGGCAAATTTGGGAAACATAAAAGGAAGACTAGGGGGCAAAATATTTTCATCTTTGGCTCAACACAAGTCCTTGGAGGCTAGAGTTTCACACCAACACATTGGAGGAGAAGATTGGAAGCACTTTAATGAGATATTCTTAATCCTTTATTCAATTTCTTGTTTGGTATTGAATATTTATGTGTGTAGTATTTCATTTCAATACTTGAACCTTGTTTATGGAAGTATATATTGTTTAAGTTTGGATTGAATCTCTTGTTTTGCTTATGTGTTGAATGATTTTATCCCTAATGAAGTGAGTTATTGTTTCTTTAATTAATCTCATGTTGAATGATTCTTAAGGGAGTAGCTAACCCCAAGACTTGCCCATTTATTTCGGTTTAAACTTGGAAGAGGCAAACTCGGGATTGGGAAAGATTAATTAACAAGAATTTGGGGCGTTAACCCTCATCTAATGGAAATCGACCTAGGAATAGGCGACACCACTTGTAGCCATATTCGGGTGTTCTTAATGCTCCTAATTGCTTTAGGGATATTCAATTAGGTAGTCTAGTTAGTCTTCAGAAGAAGCTAAATTAGAGTCATTATCCGAGGCTAAGTAATATAAAGTCACCATTATTTGTAAATCATGAAGTACATTGGATCGTTACTTGAGCGTAGTTTCCCTTGTATCCATGCTTGTGGCCATTGATCATTTTACTTGCTTTCTAGGTTAGTTTACATTTTTGCATTAGTTATAATTTTCCCTCAAACAAAACCAAAATATTATCTATCGTTTGGCTTTAGCGTAGTTGGTGAAAATTCCTACTTTTCCTAATCGCCTACATATTGTTCTCCGTGGGATTCGACCCCGACTCATAGTTGGGTAAAATATATTTGCATACGACCGTGCCCATTCTAATTAATAGGGTGGATTTGGACGTTATCAAAAATGGCGCCGTTGCCGGGGAACAATTTGGCGTATTTGGGTTAGTTTGGGATTTAAGCTAACTTGCTTTGGTCCAAACTTTCTTTGCTATATAAAAAAAATAAAAAATAAAAAACTGTTCTATTTTTGCAAAACTGTCCAGTTTCTGAAAAACTGTCCAGATTTTGCTTCTGCAAAACTGTCCAGTTTCTGAAAAACTGTCCAGTTTCTGCAGAACTGTCCAGTTTATGCAAAACTGTCCAGTTTTTTTGCAAAACTGTCCAGTTGCACAAAAAAAAAAATCTATTTTTATGTTTTGTTTTGATTATGTGCAATGAGGACACTGCAATATTTTTAGTTGGGGGTGGCATGTGGTAACACATTATATTTTGTTTATGCTTGATTGTGTGCCCTTGCCGGGCTTATTTTGTGACTGTTGGTTTAGCTGTGGATAGTTGTTGTTATAAATGGAACTTGCTCAAAGTTTTGAATTTTTTTTTTTTGTTGGCATGTTGTGGATTAGTCACTTTTATTATTTTATTTCCGTTCTTAGTTAGGTGGTTTAGGAGTAAAAATGGTGTTCCCTTTGACCAATTTTGGCTTGCTTGGTACCAATATATTTAAACCTTGGCATATGAATTCTTGAATTTTGAAAAAGAAAAATGATTGAAGGAAGGATTCTTGTGGGGACTTTTAGACTCAATTTTTGGCTCTTACTTTCACTAATTAGTCTTTTTAAGCTATAAGTGACTTTCTTTGAGTTCATTTGTTTCAATTGGGTTTTGGATACATATTCTACTTGGATTATCACGTGCCATGTGTGGTGAGGTTTTTGTGAGTTCTTTTACATTACTTGTGGTCTAGAACTTGCCCGGAATGTGTTTCAAGGTGAAATTCTAGGTTACACTTGGTTTGAAAAATGATGTTAGGCCTTCTTTGGATCGTTTTGCCTTAAATTTCCTACCCTTGCATATTTTCCCTAGTCAACCCCTTTTGAGCCTTTAACCTTTTCTTTGGCAACCATGTTACAAGCTTTAACCTTTTGTTCTTCATTGATCCATCTTTTGGTACCCTACCTCCTTAAGTGCGTTGAAAGTGCAAACGTAGGCTAAAAGCCTAAGTTTGAGGGTGATAGTTGGAAAAAGTTGTGATGTGGGAGTTACTTTAAGGTGAAAGAAAAAAATGAAGTAGTAGAAAAAAAAATTGGAAACTTCCTTGTTATTTTGAAAAAGAAAAAAATAAAAATAAAGGAAGGAATAATAAAGAGTTGTGAATAAAGGGAAGACTAGTTGGCGAAATGAAAAATGAAAAAAATGGTGGAAAAGCTTGAAAGGAAGTGTGCTTTGATTGTTGAAAATTGTAGTGCTTAGGGAGGTTTTTGAGTCACTATTTCCAAATTATGTCCCTACCTTAACTAAAAGCCTACATTACAACCCTTTAAGTCCTAATTGATTTTGAACCAAGTGTGTCTATATCAGTGGAGAAATACATGAAGGGCAAGCTTATGGTACTACTTGTGCAATTGAACATCTTTGTGAGAGAAGAGAGTTAATTCTTTCTATTTAATATCCCATTTGTGTTTTGAAGTACATTTTCTAAGTGTGGGATTCTCTTTTGAGTGCCTCGCACATGAGAATTTAAGTTGTGAAATTATTTCATTTTCCAATTGAGAGGAATGAACAAAAGAAAGTTGTTTTGTGATAAGGAGGCAAATTTTGAAGCTTTAGTGTCATGACTTGATTGCTACTTTGATTAACTTGGTGTTTGAGCACTTGAAAGGAAAATGAAGTTTGTAAGAAGAAGTTGGTGATTCATATGTTTTGAATTAATTGTTGGTACCAATCAAAGTCACGTTTTTGTGCTTAAAGTAGACTTTTTAACTTGGTATGATGTTGGTGCACTATTGAGTCGATTTCTTCGAAAGAGATTGTATGTTTTGAATTGCTTGACGACAAGCAATAGTTTAAGTTTGGGGGTTTGATAAGTTGGTATTTTACCAATTTATCTCTTCTTTAATCTTATATTTTTGCTATGTTTGCTTGAGAAAATAGTGCATTTAATATCACTTACATCTATTTTACAGGTTGATGTGATTTAGAAGTGATCGGAAGAAACCAAGTGAAAATAAAGTCAAAAAGAGGTCAAATTGGACAAAACTGCACAGTTTTGCAAAACTGTCAAAAGTGGACAGTTTTGCAAAAACGGGACAGATTTGCAAAAAACGGGCAGAACTGCAAAAACGAAAATCTGGGGCATATTTTGGACTTGGAAAATTTGGGAAACATAAAAGGAAGACTAGGGGGCAAAATATTTTCATCTTTGGCTCAACACAAGTCCTTGGAGGCTAGGGTTTCACACCAACACATTGGAGGAGAAGATTGGAAGCACTTTAATGAGATATTCTTAATCCTTTCTTCAATTTCTTGTTTGGTATTGAATATTTATGTGTGTAGTATTTCATTTCAATACTTGAACCTTGTTTATGGAAGTATATATTGTTTAAGTTTGGATTGAATCTCTTGTTTTGCTTATGTGTTGAATGATTTTATCCCTAATGAAGTGAGTTATTGTTTCTTTAATTAATCTCATGTTGAATGATTCTTAAGGGAGTAGCTAACCCCAAGACTTGCCCATTTATTTCGGTTTAAACTTGGAAGAGGCAAACTCGGGATTGGGAAAGATTAATTAACAATAATTTGGGGCGTTAACCCTCATCTAATGGAAATCGACCTAGGAATAGGCGACACCACTTGTAGCCATATTCGGGTGTTCTTAATGCTCCTAATTGCTTTAGGGATATTCAATTAGGTAGTCTAGTTAGTCTTCGGAAGAAGCTAAATTAGAGTCATTATCCGAGGCTAAGTAATATAAAGTCACCATTATTTGTAAATCATGAAGTACATTGGATCGTTACTTGAGCGTAGTTTCCCTTGTATCCATGCTTGTGGCCATTGATCATTTTACTTGCTTTCTAGGTTAGTTTACATTTTTGCATTAGTTATAATTTTCCCTCAAACAAAACCAAAATATTATCTATCGTTTGGCTTTAGCGTAGTTGGTGAAAATTCCTACTTTTCCTAATCGCCTACATATTGTTCTCTGTGGGATTCGACCCCGACTCATAGTTGGGTAAAATATATTTGCATACGACCGTGCCCATTCTAATTAATAGGGTGGATTTGGACGTTATCAACAACCCAGCTTGTCTAGTCGACTATGGGCAAAACGAGGACCGAAGTCACTGAGATTTTGACCTGATCATATTATGCGACGCAGAGACGTCTAAGTTCACAAACAGGAAAATAAGGCCTTTTACATGCCACATATTCATTAACCTGTTAATGGTTAACAAATAACCTCGGTATCGTCTCTGAAATTTAGTACTAAAACAATATCGGGTCGGTAACACTTGAGACTGAGTCATTGCCACTCTAAAACATTTTTTTTTGCTAAGGCAATAGTACATATCGGATAAGCATTAAACCAAGTTAACGATTGTTCTAATCCTTAAGCACGGAATATAAGGAAGATAAGGCAATAAAAAACGGTGAATATGCCGGGCAAAAACTTTCTTATGTATATGTCAAGGTTTACAAAGGCTCAGATAACGGCCTCGAGTATCAAGAAACTAAAAGGAATCTAAGACTCCTAAGCCTGATCTTCGCCCGAGCCCTCGGCATCACCCTCATCTGATTCGAGGTCACTACCCGACTCCTTAGGATCATATTCGTCCTTTTCCTTTGCCTCAAGCCTCGTGGCCTCTTCGATCTGGCCTGATAAGTCTAACCCGGTGGCATGAATATCTTCCAGGGTCTCCCTTCGGGATAAACACCGCATATACTCGGCCAGAGTGTCACTCACCCTCTCGGCTGTGATTACATCGGCTTTATACTGGGCTAACATCCCGTCGTAACTCAACATTTGGCTGAGGGTTTCATTGTATTTAGCCCGCAGATCGAAATTATTCCAGCCATGATTGTCACGCTCCGATTAGGTCAAGGCATGTTTCGATCGAAGCTCAATGATTAGCTTCGATCCCTTATCAGCCTGCTCTGTCATCACACAAAGCTGATACTTGAGAGCATCTCGCTCGGAGGCAAAACCGACCAATTTGCTCTTGCAGGCTTCGAACTTGAGCTTGATCTCGTTGAGATCAATCCAAAGCTGGTCAATCTGGGTCACATAATCCCGGGCCTGAGAAGGAGTAGTGTTAGCGTCGACTATTAACTGCTTATTATGAACTTGAAAAGCCTTTACCTTGTCCGCTAGTGAGGTCATGTTCCCGTTTGACCTCGATAGCCTCATTCCGAGCCCTCTCCAGATCGGTCTGAAGAGTGGAGAGGTCAAGTAATCTCGAGAAATACTCCAGGTTTTGCTTGTAGAGCTTCCTGAGTGCTTATCCGTCTCTTGAATTTGCTGCTCGAGCTAATCCTTAAGACGATCCACCCCCAACCTCAGTCGGTGGAAGCTCTCGTGATGGAGCAAGGAGGCTTGGAACAAGAAAGGAGCGATTGTTAGAATAAGAAAGAAAAATAAAGCTAAGTATAAAAACAAAAAAAGGAAGAAGGCATACCCGATTCAAAGCTTGCTGAGCCTCGTTGAAAAGGCAGGATTCACTGACCTCCCTCATTTTCTTCCGATCCTCTGCGGTCATCAGAGGGTACATATAACTGGCCACCCCGACCGGCCCAGATAATATGTTCATATCAGCCGGCACCATAAATGAGACCCGCCTTTTTCGATTCAGGTCTATGCTTAGGGCCGAAAAGGTTTTCTCCAATCGGGGACCAGAATTAACCCCAAAACGATTAGCTATGGGGATAGGTAGATGGTTGAACCCTAAATAGCTCTCGACCGGGGCATCGTCTTTTTTGGGAAAATGAGCAGTTGCACCCTCTGGCGCTACAGATCCCTCGGTCATTTTGCCTTTGGCCCTGGAGCTCTCAGATTGAATAGCCATCGCTCGAGGCAACGAGTCCTGTATGCAAATAATGGTCTCAGCCGAAGCCACAACTTGTATCGGAAGGACGGAACCTATACCGTATAAGGGTGGAATGTAAGGTACCTTCGAGCCCGAGGCAGTAGGCGCCGCCCTTGATCTGGCTGCCGCGACTGTCTCTAGCTCTCCGATCCTCGAATGGGTTAAGGCTCAGTGGCAGCATCTTTAAGAACCCCCGCTCTAGACTCGACGGTTTCCAAACCCGCCAGTCTCGAATCATCATCTTTCGAGCCTGCCGGCTCTTGATTTGTACTTTCCACCAATAGTGGAATGGTTTCTGTCGAGTTTCTCAGCTCTTGGTTGATGTTTTCCTCAGAGGGCCGATGCTTGACTAACACAATGCCCTCTTCATCGGAGTGATGCTTGAGCAGGTCAATGGCCTCGGAACCCAGAACCCGGGCCCTGACATCTTCTTTAGAGGCCTCCTTGTCGGTAAGCCTCGATCTCTTTCTACCCTCGGAAGGAGCATCGAAAGGTTCGGAAGACCATTTCTTCCTCTTGTCGCTCTTATCTTCTTCGGCGGCCTTGATCCCGGTTCGCAGATGGGTTGGGGGCTTAGAAGGGTGTCCCTGGCCGGGAGCCTCGATGTCAGCTTCATCGTTTGAGGCCTCTCCTTCATCCTACCCCCGGATCTTGGTGGCCTTTGAAAGTGTTACACCTCGGAAAATTTCCCGTTGGTACGCAAGTAAATGAACTAATGATGTGTGCGAGGAGTGCGAGTGTATAATGTTTCATGGGAAATGTATGTAAAGGGATGTGGATGATTAGAATGAAAAGTCGAGAAATGAGAAAAATTGAAAGTTGGCAAAACTGCCCAGTGGTCGTATATTGCAAAATACAGACCGTAAAGTGCAATACGGTCCGTAAACTGGTAGTCGTAAACTGCCATGCAAAAGCTTCAGCTTTCTGCTAGTGGTCGTAAAGTGCAAATACGGACCGTAAACTGGTATACGGTCCGTAAACTGCCAGGTCGTAAACTGGCATGCCAAACTTCAACTTTCTGCCAGCCGAGGAAATGGTTAAATACGACCTGGTGGACGGACCGTAAAGTGATTAACGACCCGTAAACCATGGTCGTAAACCACCATGAAGGCAGCCCAGCTTCTGGTTCTGGAAATGGCTAAATACGCCCATGGAGGATGAGCCGTATAGTGGAATACGGTCCGTAAACCTCCATGGACGACCACTGTTCACCCAGCACAGATTTTCCAATTCATTAAATATGAGGATCAAGACTTATTTTATTTCATTACAACATTACACCACTTCTCTCTAAAACTTCTCTCTACATTTATTATATGAGTTTTCAAGGATTATAAGCCATCAACAACATTAAGACAAGTGAATCAAGGATAAGGTAATCATCAAGGATCATCCAAGTCAAGAAATCCAAATGGAGGAAAACTAGGGTTTTGCTCAAAGAGGAGTATTATCAACCAAAGCTTGTTCCTACAACTTCTAAGGTAAGATTCATGATTTTTACAAGATGTTTAAGGTATTGGAGAATTAAAATACATGGATTGTAGAAAATGTGGTCAACTAGGTCATGAATGATGAATAGTGACATTTTGAGAAATAGTTTGAATTAAGTTATGAATGTTATTGTATTGTGATATGAATGTGTTATAAATGGTATTAAGATCATGAACTAAACACTTTAGACGAACGAACGAAGATGGGTGTTATGACCATGAATGTGGGTGAATTAGAGGCAAATTGAGGAATCTAGATAATGTGGATAATGTGAATGACTAATGGCCATTGTTATGATATTAATGAAGGTATAAACGCTAGCATTGGAAGGGAACGTGCAAGTGTAGAATAGTTCGACGGAAAGGTATGTAAGGCTAACCCTTCTTTCATAAGGCATGGTTCTTGGCCAAATTCCTAATTCCTCTATATGAGTATGTTGTCTTCCCATGGTTGACATTCCGAGCTCATAGGCTCACGACCCTTGATATGTACTATGATTATACTATGTTCCTCATATGACGAGTAAGTCCATAATGTAGATGTAACGATAACGATGAGGATAGTAATGATAATGATATAAAAAATGATGCAAAAGGTGCCTACGGGCTATTATACTTATATGTGCCTATGAAGGGCTATAATGAACCCCGAGCTTATAACGCCGGGTAGAATATATGTATATGAATATGTATGAAGTATGTATACGATTACGAAACGCGCGCGCACGTCTGCAGATGGTACGGATAACCCTGAAGCCTTGGTAGGGCCAGGTAGAAATAACATTGAGCCTTGGTTGGCCAAGTATGTATGAAACACCGAACCTTATGGTCGGGTACGCTATGTATGTATATAAGTGTATGGCTATGTATATAATATGAATATGAATGTGATAAGACTATGTATAAGAGTACGAATAAGGACATGTATACGAATATGAGCACAAGTATGGTACGAGTATTATGGGATACGAACGACGATGTATGCAAGTAAGCGACATGATGATGATGATATTACTGCCTCCCCTCCTATGCTATCTTCATATGATATCTATTATGCTTCTATATTGATGTTGATCATGCTTTACATACTCAGTACATTCTTCGTACTGACGTCCTTTTGTTTGTGGACGCTGCGTCATGCCCGCAGGTGCACAGGCAGATAGACTTGATCCATAGCTGCTTATTCAGAGATTGCATAGCAGAGCTCCATTTCTTTCGGAGCCGTAGCTTTTGGGTACTTATTCTTTTGTGTATATAATTATGAGCATAGCGGGGTCCTGTCTCGCTCATACGATATGTCATACTCTTAGAGGCTCGTAGTCATGTGTATGTGGGTAGAGATGTTCGGCCATGTCGGCCCATGTTTTGTATATCTTTTGTTAGCCACGTCGGCCTTGTACTTATGATGTGGCACATATGCCTATGATATGTTAAATGATGATGGTCGTCTAATGGGATCAATATGATTAACGATAAGAAAAGCACGAATTGACTTATGGTTCACCTAGATGTTATGTTATGTACGATAAGGGGGTGCTCGGGTGGGGTAGCACCGGGTGCTCGTCGCGGCCTCCTAGCCGGGTCGTGACAGAAAGGCCCGCAAAGAAGGAAGAACAAAGTAAGTAAATAAATTATGGCATAATACAAGAGAAGGTAGAACAGAACCTCGGTTAGAGACTCACCATGATTCTCGGCCTCCCATCTGCCCCTAGATAACAAATGCCAGTTGCGTTCGACGTAGGTAAGTTGAGAACAGATTTTCCTGATCCATTCTTCCAAGTTAGCAACTACGTTGAGGGTTCGGGGAATTGCTGCAAACACATGAACAAAGTTAAAAATTATCGCAAATAAAGTGTCAGAAGTACCACTGGGCTGTTTGAAAATATAAGTAGCTTACGAGTCGGTTTCCACTTCTCGAGGAACGACATCTTATCTGTAGGGATCAGATCCTCGGTCCTGTCCCAGATAAATCTTCCCTGCCAGCCTCGGTCCCTATCCTAATCAAGGCTGGAGAAGGGAGCTTTCCCTGCTCATTTTCTGAGTTTGATCAGACCCCCCGAAATACCCGGGGACTATACAACCGGAGGAGGTGGTTGACCGTGAAAGGCTCGTTTATGTTAGTTGGAAAATAACGGAGGAGTACAATGATCCTCCAAAACGATGGGTGGATCTAACCGAGGAAGATCTCGGACCTCTTGCAAAAGTCCACGATCACCGGGTCGAGTGGATCAAATGTGAAGGGGTATGTATAAAAACTCAGATACCCCTCTGCATGGGTCGTTATGGCTTCAACGTGCTCAGGAATAACGACCTCTATGTCTTTCCAACCGCAGTCCTCCTTGACCTACTCTAGTTTATTTCGGGGAATCGTGCAAATGGAGTATGATATTTCAGTACCCCAATCCCGTTACTGAGAAGGCCTCTCGACCTTGAAATCCCTGGTCATTATGTAGTCAGATGGGACAAGATGGGACAAAATCTGATAACTTCGATTTCGGTTTTGGAGCCGAGCAAGTCTCACCAGTTTTTTCTTTCGAAGACTTGGTCATTGTTCTGGTAATAGCAAGATTTAAAGGTTTGATATGAAGGTTTGAAGGTATGGGAGGATTTGTTGAAGATATGATGTTGGGAATATGAATTTATGAACGTATGAATGTATGAAGGTATGCGCATTCAAAGGCGCGATGGTAAAACTTTTGAGAGTTAAAATTCTGAAAGTAAAAAATGAAAGGAAAAATTTGGCTTTTATAGAGAGAGGCCGAGACGGTTGACATTCCATAATTGACCTCTCACCTAACCGAGTCATGACTCGTGGCTGGTTTCAGAGCGACGTGATGGATAGGACTTTGATCTTATCCATTCATGTGAAGCTTACAGGGGAAGGAACCGGACCTACTTCTACTTCCCGCCGCTTTGAGCTACCTACACACTCTTATAAGGACGAGGTTGAAGCCAAAGTTTCCCTCGATTCCCGGTTATGTTATTTTTTTTTTTTGGGTCGAAGGCCCCATAGTCGAGATTTCAACGTGGCCAAGGATAAGCATCAATATTGATTCAACCGAGATCGGGTATGGTTGAGTAGACCCTGTGTCGATCATAGCCAATTGTGTGTCCGAAGGGACCAAGAACGTCGAGATGGAATAAGAAGCAGATGAACATGGGGGTCGATAACGAGACGTTTTGATTTTCCCCATGTCACTTCAAAATTTATAAGTCGAAATAACTGTGAATCCAACAATACAAAAGCATAAACAAGGGTAAAAGTTCAAACGAAAGATAGAAATTGAATGCATTCAATAAAGCCCGGTATAAGGCCGGTCAACGAAGTTCTACTAATTTACTTCATATAACGAATTCTCGATTTCCTCGGCTACATCAGTCCAACAAAAGGAAAAAAGTCCTAACTTATGGCCCTAAACTAGAACAAAAGGGAATCCCAAACCGGTATAGTCGACCAAAGGTTGAGAACTTCGGCTATACCTTAGGGCACTAAAAAAATATGAAACATCGACTAGACGATCCTGGGACTGTCCTCGGGAGTAGCCAAAATAAGGCTATTTGGGTCCGGTAGATCCTCTCTATCAAGAACGATTGTCGAGGGTGGTCCATCATGGGGCGTTTCTCGCCTAGTCTCCGTGATATGGCGCGTTCCAACCCAAGAGCCTATCCCAAGGGAATGGCCGAGGTGCTTGTAATGACTCGTTGGCTGGATGTCCTCACCGACGCAGGCGAAGTCTTTCTGCCTTGAACAACATCCTCAGAACCCTCCTCGATAATGTTTTTTCCTTTTGAAGACCTTTTTATCGGGAGCCTTAAAAATCGAAGGATCGAGTTTAGAATATGAAATGGGAAAGCTAAAGAATCCCACAAACAGATTGAAAATTACCATGGTTTTTGCCTTTCCACCCTTCGGCTGCCATTCTCCTCTAAGAATGGCTTGCGTTACGAGAAGTGCCTAAAAGTGCAACTACCCATTCAAAGATAATGATTACAAGCTCAGGTTCGATCGGATATGGGGTAGGGTTCCACATCTTCGGGAAGTCTGTGGATAAAGAGCGGTGAAGTTGGACTGTACGAATTATCACAAGCCGATTTAGCCATCCCCGGTCATAATCATATTCTGGATCTATGAGACCTCGAGTTCCTCGAGGAGGTAGGTGAACTATTCCCCCTCGGATTACTTGGGGTACATATATATGTAACAAATGATCAAGGGTAAAGGGAACCCCGGCTATGTTAGCTAGTATTTCGAAGCAGTACACGAGCCTCCAAATTTGTGGAGCGATTTGGCCGACACACACACGATATCGGCGGTAGAAGTCCTCAATCACTTGTGTAATGGGGAGAGAAAACCCGATGGCAAAGGGATAGGTATAGATCATTGAGTAACCGGCCACGTGATGATTGATCCTCACCCCGCTTTCAACAGGGCGAATATCGATATCTGGACAAAAGTTACAATCCTTCCTAATTAAGGGAATGGTAACGTCATCGATAAAGGACTCGAATTTCTCCACATAATTGAGGTGAGATGATATTTTACAGTCATTCGCGTATTTGAAACCGGCGGAAAGAATGTCCGCAGCAAGGAATTCTAATTCCACTTCAGGACCGGTGGCCCCCATCGTTGACAGGGGCATGAATGTGGTGGAGACGCAGAACGGTCCTCACCTTGGGTTAACAGCGGTAGAAAAGCCATGGCCAAGACTAAAGAGTAGTGTCGAGCGAAGGATGACAGTGTTCTAAGAAAAAAAATTCAGAACTCAGAAGAGGATATGGAACTTGGCAGAAGCTAACAAAGGATTTTCGAAAAAATAAGGTCTAGGGTTTGGGGTCAAATGTGCATGGCAAGAAGGACACATATGGGCTTTATATATACAGGGGAATGCAAAAAGTTTTTGAGGGATTCAAGAATTCTGACAATTGGCGGATTCCCAAGAATGATTAGGCGGCTGAAATGATGATGAGCTGACATCGGGCAGAATGCAAGGATTTGATGGGAATGTCTTTTCCTAGGTGGCTAGGTACGGCCTATTCGGTTCTATCCGGATCCATTTCCCGCAATCAATACTTCCCCTCGAAAAATGGGGGGACTATATGTATACGGGTAAAACCGAGGACAAGGATATCCTCAGTTTCCCGACATGGAAGTTTAGTTCGGTTGGGGCCAGACCGACCACACTAGGTCCCCGGTTGTTGATTTCGGTTGGAGTCACATACTGAGACACGATGAGAAGGAAGTTAATCACCATAATGGGGAGATCGAAATATCTGCCACCTGTCGGATATTTCGGCACCGATCGCACCCATCAGTTACTGAAAGATTATGTGCCTTATTTAGACTTGTACTAGGGTTAGGACTCCTCTACTATATAAAGAGGAGGCCCCCCTTTACTTTTGGCAGTTCTTTTTCACACGCACAAATCCAAAAAGCAATACAATTGTTAGCAAATGTTCATTTATCTTTCTAAGTGTCCCATCACTGTTCATTGTTCATTATACAACTACTGTAGCACGATCTTGGTTCCCAGACCCGAGGCCAACCATTAATTTACTGTGGTTAGATCACTTATATTTGCATTTACTTTGTTCATCGCTTAATAGTCATTCGTGTCAAATCAAACCACATATCCTTTGTACCGCGTACAAATTTAATTGTTATCCATTTTAAGGGTAAACACTTTGACCAATATTTTAAGATGAATCAAATTGATATGAGAAAATTTGCAACTTATAGTACTTTTTATATAGTTTTCAGATATATAAATTTGAATCTTACATATTGAGTCCATCTAATACAATTTAGCTTCAATTTTTAGTCTAATCAACTTTCGAGAAACGAAAAGTATGTCACATAAATTGGGTGGAGCCACGGAGGGGATTTACCGACTTCTAAGGTATCATCAAGGTATTTTTTTTGGTGCAGATCAATACATGTGCTTTTTCTCTTAAATACATACAGAGGATTAAATTTGGCCTAAGTTACTTCTCTTCTTCTAAGAAAAAGGAAAACTTCGTTCGGTTATTCTTCTAAACTAAATGACAACTTCGTTCAGTGATAATTCAAGTTTTGCTGGACTTGAGTATTCTTTTAGCTCCAAAAGAAATTCTACCACAAACCTGTAAGGCAAAATAACGAGGGTTTAAACTTCTTAACAAAAATAACCACAATATCAAAGCCTTTATGGCATATAAATTCTTTCATTATAGTCTTTTGTCATCTTGCTAAAATTTCTTTTGCACTTACAATCCTTTACCATACCCTGCTTCATCTCCCTATGATTTCTTGTTCATTTTTTCCTCCACCAACTGACAACTTTCTCCGTGCCCCGTTATATAAATACTTTCCATTATTTCTCGACCCACCCCACTACATTGCTCGCCCATGCAAGTGCACAGGCCATACAACTTTATGCAACGCGAGTCTGGACTAATGAGAACATAATATTACTTCAAAAAAGTACTGGTGATTTAGTAAGAAAAATAGTACTTTCAGACCAGAAAAATTAGGTTACATCTATTATGTCACCTAAAAGATAATTATTAGTAACTGTTCCTAATAAATAAAATTGTTACACTAAGTTAAATCTTACTGACATATCAGTGTATATAAGTTAAATTGTAACAATCGACATGCAGCAGCTTGGTAAAGCTACAATCTTACGACATAAACTGGTGCCTATGGGGCATATACAGCTCATTGAAAATGTAGATGTTGTTTTTGGATCTTTGGGATATATTGCAGTATCATTTAACTAAACCCTCCAGATGTTGACAACATGTTGCGAATTAGAGATTAATAGGCATTCGAATCCCATAATACTATACCGTATCCACACTAGTCTTTATACAATGTAACCCATGGATATTTGGCCGAAAGATCTCCCACATTTTCCTTATTTAATCCTTCTTTAATTAATGCCTATTTTTGTCAAATGCTGCCATAATTTATTATATTTCCACTGCTACAAGATACGACATTTTGGATAATGGTTTTTTGCAAATATAGTTGAAACAATTTGATAATCAAAGAAGCAAAAAAAGTGGACAAAAAAAAAAGAATAAACGGAAAAAAGTTATATTTGGCCCTCTGCTATCAAATAGCCTGTAATGACCCGCTTGGTCGTTTTGAGCTTCTATACTTATTTTTCCCAAAATATCCTTCCAATAGTTTCATTTTGATATTTATGACTTGTGGGGATGAGTGGCGCAGCCCTGGAGGTAATCAGGTGAGTTTCAGATCAGTTTTAGCAAAATTGAAAGTTTTTAAGTTAAGAAAATGAAAAGGCATGACCAAAGTCAACATTGGGAATAAATGCGTCATTTTCAAAGTTTCGTCGATCCATTAGGTTCAACTTATTTGGACCTTTGGTTCGGGTCGCTAGGCGTTTGCGTGTGTTTTGGGTCTTTGGTTGGAGGTATGAGATTTTCATGGTTTGGAGTTGACCTTGGTCAACCCAGGGTCAAGATGACCTCTTTTGGAAATTCCGAGTGCGTGAGTGAGTTCGTAGCGTATTTTATGACTGAAATGCATATTTGGTTTGTGTTTAGGGTGTTCCAAATGAGTTTCGGGTATCAGATCGGAAATTGGTGAAACCAGATTTTTCTGGTTCAGCAGTTGCTAGTTTCCTTCTATGCGTTCGTGTAGAAGGCTCACGTTCGCGAGGCTTTGTGGGCTGGGAGGGTTGCGCGCTAGCTGGGGCTTGCGTTCACGAAGAAGGAAAAGAGGCTGGGCCGGGTCAGCCGACCCATCGCGTTCGCAATAGGCTTGTCACGATCGCGATGAGGTGGGCCGGGTTGAGGGTCGAGCTCACGAGGTTGGACTGCGTTCGCTGAGAACAATAGGCCTGGACAGAAACTTAAAACCGCCATTCCGAGTTTCACCTTTCTAAGCCCATTTTACAAGCTATAAACCTCGAATTTGAGAGATGTCAAGTGCTAATTTCAAGGTTCTTCATTGGGGCAAGTTCCTAACCTTAATCTAAGTGATTATTAATGATTTTATCCATTAATTGTGATTCCTTCCATGATTTCTAAGTAGTAAATTAAGGGTTTCCATAGAAATGGATTTTATTGAGATCTATGAAATTGCGGATTCATTTATGGTTAGAACTTCATGATTTTTAGGGATATAACTAATTAGACTATAGGTAGGATAAATTTAAGCTTAAAATCCAGTTTGGCCCTTGGGGGCTCAGGGTTACCTTGGGTTCATTTTTGGGTCCCGGACTAAAGTGTAGCTATATCGGTATCGTTGAATTTGTTTAACCTTGTCGAGTAATAATTTGACTATATTGAACCCAATTTTACAATGAAATTACAGTTTTGACCTTTGTGGTTTGGGACAGGGTTTTAGGTAGAGTACTTTTTGAACTCGAATCATTCTGTGGCAATATAGGTATCAATAGACTCGTATTCTCATGTAGATACCGTATTTGAATAGATTGGGCTTGGTGGGAAGCTTAGAGGAAAGGAAAGGCAGCAAAGTGACTCTTCAGCTTCAGATTTAGGCAAGTTGAGACTTACTAGACCCTTTATGTAGTGGAGTGTATTGGTTAATATGATTAATGAGCGCAATGGGAAATTATAGGTCCCGTACTCGTGAGGTGATGAGCACTTTTGCGGGTATCAGTATACTTGTATGGGTAACTAAAAATGAAAGAATTATGCGAAGTGACGGAGATTATGTGTTTAGCCTTCGGGCCATGAGGTGGTGGATAAATCTATTAGGTTGGTATGATTGTTGCTTATTTGCGCTATAATTGCCATAGTTGATTGAATATTTGTAAATATTGACTTGATTTGGATTCATCACACCACATCTCGTCCAAATTATGAAAAGGACATACATACTTGATATTGTATTGATGTTATGCTTTTGCATGGTGTATGCATATCCACTTCATGTTATAGCCCGTATTTTGCACGTTCGAATATTTCGAGATAGTCGTGGCAAGTTAAGGTTAAGACCATTTTAAAAAATTATTTTAATAGACAAGTTGTTATGAATATTATTTATGAATATTATTAGTATGAAAATATTGACAAAGGCTAAGGGAAAAAAGGGAAATTCGTAAAGTGGCTTTTGGTAATATTGTGAAAGGCTAGGGGTAAAACGGGAATTTCACAAAGTGTTCTTGAAAGCTCATGAAGGGCCAACTTTGGCCGTGTATGTGTGTGTGTGGGTGTGTAGGCCCCACCCATGGCCATGTGTCCATATTCTTATTTGTGGGGCTTAAGTATAAATATAGCAAAGTGGTGGCAAAATAAGGCAAAGTAATCTTCATGGAAAATTCAAGAAACTTGAAGGAAAGAAGAGGCAAGGTATTCGGCCCTGGCTCCTAAAATTGAGCCATGGAAAATTGATGAAGAAAAATTATTTTCTTCTAGTATTCCAACTAATTTGAAAGCCCTAATTAACATAGAGTGGTTGTTGGAACAAGCAAAATACTCATGGTGCAAGATGGAAGCTTTGGCCGAATAAGAGGAGTCAAAGAATAAAGGTAAGGTTTAACCCCTCCTTTCATGTGTTATAGATGATTTGTGAGAATTGTAGCATGTAGCAACGGATGAAATTCATGAAATATATGTATGTTGGGGGTGGCCGAATGGGATGGTATGGTGTAGGAAAGATGAATTGATTTTTATTTAGTAATTTGATTGTTGTTGTTGTGGATTCCATAATAAAAATGAAGATTTAATGGTTTGAAATGAAGTTGTAATCGTTTATAGATCATGGAAGAAGCTAATGTGATATTAGTATGGTTTCTTATGATTATAAGAATGAATGATATTGCTAAAGTATAGATTGTTGATGTAGTTTATGAATTTGGAAGAAAGGAAATGTGTTGTTAGTGTTCTTGTGGAATTTGGAAGGTTTCGGGTGAAGTAGTATGTCGATTGGGTTGTTTGGAATATTATGTGAATTGTTTGAAGTATTCTTGAATTTTGCTTGTAAGGTCTTGAGCGAGTACTTGAATGTGAGATCATTGGTATTGGCTTGATTTCATGTGATTGAATTGAGTATAAATGGAATGTCGTCGGATTGTGTAGAAAGAGTTGTTAATGTTAGAATGTATTTTGAAATAATTGTTGAAGTTGGAAGATATGATTGTAGGTATTGTTATTGATAATTTGGCCGAGTTGCATTCTCGGGTTTGTTGTTGATAAATTGGCCGAGTTAGATTCTCGGGGATGATGTGTTTACAGGGGAAATGCTGCCAAAATTTTGGCAGATTATAAGTGAATTTGTGTGAGAAACTAAGGCAAGTGTATGACGACGAATCTAATGATTATGTGAATTCTTTTGAATGTAGACTAGCAAGCTTGGATAAATAAGCGTAGCTGATAGGACGTGGAACGGGTATGTAAGGCTTACCCTTTCTTTCTTTTGGCATGATCTTTATGAAACGAGCAAATGACGTATATGTATGACCTCAAAGAAATTTCCTATTCCTAGAGCCACTAGGATGGCCAATATTTTTGACTTAAATAAGCTATTTCATACGGCTTGGATGTGTATCTATGATATCCGAAAATCTATTTAATATGTTCCGAATGGCATTCGAAAGACAAATGGATATGACTAAAGTTTTGATTTTCAAATGATAGCACGTTTGATTATTCCCTCGAGTCTTTGATACATTTTGATACGTACGTATGGCTCCAAAAGCTCTATTTGATTTGATCCATAATGATGTCCGAAAGGTTCTTGATATGATTGTTGTTTCGATTTTCCAAAAATAGCTTCTGAAATGTTCATAAAAGGTTCTGTACTTCAAACGCTCATAACTTTCTTATATTAAGTCGGATTGACCCGAAACTTGTTTCTGAGCCTTCAGATGTCGGTAAGTATACCTATCTATCGAGTCTTGATTTATATGCATACAGTTTCTCACTACTCTGCTCGTGCATGTGTCATGACCTCTTTCACCGAGTCCCGGGCCGGTATGTATCGTGCGTATGGTTCACCGAGTCCCTTGCTGAGGGCCGGGTTTCATATATATAATTCCGGAGTATGATGTGTCCGGTTCCGGGGTACCGTGTATATGTGTCCGGTCCCCGAGTACCGTGTATATGTTATGGAGTATGATGTGTCCGGTTCCCGGGTTCTCGTGTATATATGTCCGGTTCCCTGGTACCGTGTATATGCTATGATTTGTGATGTGTGACGGAGATTACGGAGTAAATCTTCTGGAGTATGATATGTGTGGCGCCAAAGAAGGGGTGGCGACCACGTTCCCCGGGTCCCGCAAGGGACCAGACACCGTTCTGACATGCATGATTTGTGTTTCGAGTAAGCATTTTGATATTCTAGATAAGCCCCTTACCTTCTATACTTCTTCTGGCATATGGCTTCGGCATATATGATTTGTGTGATTGGAAAACAAGCATTTTGATATTCTGGATGATTTACTCATTTTTTGTACTTTTTCTGACATATGACATCGGTATGCATGATTTGCGTTCGGAAGATAAGTACCCTGGTATTCTGGTTAACGCACTTACCTTTTGTGTCATTGTTCCGGTTATGTTTCTGTTTTCTGTAATTCATGCCTGGCATACTCAGTACATATAGTGTACTGACCCCCTTTCTTCGGGGGATGCGTTTCATGCCGCGCAGGTACACCCAGATGGTTTGAAGCTATTATAGAAGATATTCCAGCAGAGTTGGCAAGCTCCACTTGTTCCTGGAGTGCTGCCGAGTCAGAGTATATGTGCCATGATGTCTGATTAATGTTAGAGACTTTGCAAACAGAGTCGTGGGTATTGGTTGTCAGTTCTTTAAGGGGCTCCATCAGCCGATGTGTCATTGTGTCATGATTTAAATTCCATATGATCACAAATTTTGTTTGATTTGAGAACGATAGAAGAAAGATTTTGAAAGCTTACTTTGTATTTTACTTTTATTTGATTCAGAGTCTGAAGAGATTATGTATGTAATAAGAGTCTGTGGGTTAGCTCGGCTCCGGATATGGGGTCGGGTGCCCATCACACCCTAGGGAGATTAGGGTATGACAAAGTGGTATCAGAGCAGGTTGTCCTAGGGGTTGTCTGCAAAGTCGTGTCCAGTAGAGTCCTGTTTATGGTGTGAAGTGCGTCACATTTATAAATAGGAGGCTACGGGGCATCTAGGGATTGTTGACCTTCTTTCTGTCATAGATCGTGCGATAGAGCCAAGTCATAGGGAATGAAATTCTTTATATAAGCCTTACATACGACGGGAGGAGGTAAGTGATGATATGGAAAGTTATAAAAGTGAGCCTTGATATACTTGTTATGTTATCTGAAATTGGAAGTTCTGGATGGCTAGAATGTGATATATAGTCGTATGCTCTGTAAGGCATTGTTGGTGTTTGCTGCGTAAAGATTTTGAATGGTAAGAATTTGTAAAGGAGACCCGGGCAGACTTTTTTTCAAAATCAGGTCATTTAACTAGGGACACCTAACAGGAAGAAGCGTGGAGAGGAAATAACGTACATAGACGATAAGCGAGATGCGATGTTTCAGAAAGGTTATGAATTCGGCATAATTTGAAGAATGATTGTGAGCAAGACAATTAGCAGCCCAAAGGGATTAAGATGGATAACATCCGAGGTTTTGTAAGAGTAAGGTCTGTCGGAAGATTCAGAGAAAGTCGACAATCGGTTTTGCTGTAGATTGTTATGTAAGAATGGTGAGTGGAAATCTGAACAGACCGATACCTGAGTACTTGTAAGTAATGGTGATGAAGGTATGTTCCCCACCATCGGGAATCTGGAAATCTGGGATAAAAGGTAACCATACTCACAGGTGAAAGGTGAATATTGAGGACCGAAAAGGGTAAAATAGTAATTGTAAAGGAGAAAGACGTGTTACGAGAGTGTCTTGGAATCTGTAAGACCTCAACTCGCTCCAGATTATGTAACAAAGGGCATGCGAGGAAGTGGACGTGATTATATCAGCATTAAGGCATTGGATTCCATCAAACTTTCGAGGTTAAGCGTGTTAAGGTGGGAGAAATTTCAGGATGGGTGACCCCCTGGGAAGTGTGCAAGAAATTCTATATATTCTGACATAAGAGACAAATGAGAAGCTAGAGTAACCTAAGGGAAACCAGAGTATGGAAATGTAGACAAAGTGATGATATAGACATAAAAATGAAAGAAAAACTTATGGTAAGAAGTTTTCGATATGTTATGCGTAGAGTTGCAAAGAAAGACGAGGAATGAAGTACAATCGAAGATGAGGGTACTTGAAGATTGTGACGTATAAGGAACCCCTTAAAGGGGGGGGGGGGGGAGAACATATTATATTAGACATAGAAAGGATCGCAACAATTTCAGACTCCAAAGGAAATCTATTAACTCGGGACCAGAGTTCAAAACATATCGGCATACCAAGAGAATACATGAAAGAAGTAGAAACGAATTGACAATGAGTATACCGTGAGGCCGACATGAAGGGAAAGGATGAAAGATACCTTAAGAGAATGCTTCATGCCAACATGAATTATGATGTGATTATGCCATGATTTGAATCCCTCATATCGGGCAAATGGGCATCGTACCTAAGTATGTAGCGGCATGTTTTAAAGAGTAATGAAAAGGGCAAAAGGATGGTTACAAACTAAGTTCACAAGGGATAATGAAGGAAATGATAAGATTCAAAGGATATTTCGGACAGGAACGACTATTACAATAAGAGAATCAACAATTGGTAATCTGGGAATATTTAAAAGAGAGAAAGAACGCAGAGCCTATGAATGAAATAAGAGAGTTCATCGGATAGTAGAAAATAGTTCATGGACCATTAATTATACGGAGCATGAGAATATACGCTATGAATTTATATGAATCATCGAGATGGAGTGATGCTCGATCATGGTTGTAAGGAATCCACGCCGAATAGCCAACAAGGAATAACGATGGAAGAAATGAGCGCCAGTGCAAAGAAATCAAAGACAAGTACACTTGTGTCGAGAAATGTGGGGGAAGGAAGTAAAGAAAAAGTTGTAGTAAGAACTCAAAGATGCCGCGAACTAAGAAGATAAGTGAACTCGGATCATAAGTTACCATAAGTGTAACTGGACTGCGAAGGGTAATAAATGGTAGGGAAACATTATGTATATACGTTTTTGGATAAATAATTGGAATGAAATATTAAAGGGAACAGTGATAAAGACATAAAGAAACAGGGGGCGAAGGAAACAGAAACCAAAGGCCGATAAATAATTATAGCATGATAAGAGAGACTGCAACACTATAGACAAAATAAGAGTAAGGAAAAACCTGTGGCCATATTGGATCGTCAAGTGAAGATTGCGTGCCAAATACATGGCTTCTGTTAAGGTGTGGTGACGAAACAATAACAGAAGAGATGACCTTGGAAGGACAAGAATAATAAGTTGGCACAGTGGATTAGGAAACCCATGATACAGAATGAGGACTCATTCAAAAGACCAAGGAGTTCAATTATAACGGCGATAGGGGGAAAGATAAAGAACGGGCATGAAGGAAAGGACAACTATAAAAAGGAACCCTCCCGGGGTATTATGAAACCCCATGAGGTTAGTTGAACATTCGAGCACGAATGTTCTAAAGGGGGGGAGGATGTTATAGCCCGTATTTTGCACGTTCGAATATTTCGAGATAGTCGTGGCAAGTTAAGGGTAAGACCATTTTCAAAAATTATTTTAATGTACAAGTTGTTATGAATATTATTAGTATGGAAATATTGAGAAAGGCTAAGGGCAAAAAGGGAAATTCGTAAAGTGGCTTATGGTAATATTGTGAAAGACTAGGGGTAAAACGGGAATTTCACAAAGTGTTCTTGAAAGTTCACGAAGGGCCAACTTTGGCCGTGTATGTGTGTGTGTGGGTGTGTAGGCCCCACCCATGGCCATGTGTCCATATTCTTATTTGTGGGGCTTAAGTATAAATATAGCAAAGTGGTGGCAAAACAAGGCAAAGTAATCTTCATGGAAAATTCAAGAAACTTGAAGGAAAGAAGAGGCAAGGTATTCGACCATGGCTCCTAAAATTGAGCCATGGAAAATTGATGAAGAAAAATTATTTTCTTCTAGTATTCCAACTAATTTGAAGGCCCTAATTAACATGGAGTGGTTGTTGGAACAAGCAAAGTACTCATGGTGCAAGATGGAAGCTTTGGCCGAATAAGAGGAGTCAAAGAATAAAGGTAAGGTTTAACCCCTCCTTTCATGTGTTATAGATGATTTGTGAGAATTGTAGCATGTAGAAAACGGATGAAATTCATGAAATAGATGTATGTTGGGGGTGGCCGAATGGGATGGTATGGTGTAGGAAAGATGAATTGATTTTTATTTAGTAATTTGATTGTTGTTGTTGTGGATTCCATAATAAAAATGAAGATTTAATGGTTTGAAATGAAGTTGTAATCGTTTATAGATCATGGAAGAAGCTAATGTGATATTAGTATGGTTTCTTATGATTATAAGAATGAATGATATTGCTAAAGTATAGATTGTTGATGTAGTTTATGAATTTGGAAGAATGGAAATGTGTTGTTAGTGTTCTTGTGGAATTTGGAAGGTTTTGGGTGAAGCAGTATGTCGATTGGGTTGCTTGGAATATTATGTGAATTGTTTGAAGTATTCTTAAATTTTGCTTGTAAGGTCTTGAGCGAGTACTTGAATGTGAGATCATTGGTATTGGCTTGATTTCATGTGATTGAATTGAGTATAAATGGAATGTCGTCGGATTGTGTAGAAAGAGTTGTTAATGTTAGAATGTATTTTGAAATAATTGTTGAAGTTGGAAGATATGATTGTTGGTATTGTTATTGATAATTTGGCCGAGTTGCATTCTCGGGTTTGTTGTTGATAAATTGGCCGAGTTAGATTCTCGGGGATCATGTGTTTACAGGGGAAATGCTGCCAAAATTTCGGCAGATTATAAGTGAATTTGTGTGAGAAACTAAGGCAAGTGTATGACGACAAATCTAATGATTATGTGAATTCTTTTGAAAGTAGACTAGCAAGCTTGGATAAATAAGCGTAGCTGATAGGACGTGGAACAGGTATGTAAGGCATACCCTTTCTTTCTTTTGGCATGATCTTTATGAAACGAGCAAATGACGTATATGTATGACCTCAAAGAAATTTCCTATTCTTCGAGCCACTAGGATGGCCAATATTTTTGACTTCCATAAGCTATTTCATACGGCTTGGATGTGTATCTATGATATCCGAAAATATATTTAATATGTTCCGAATGGCATTCGAAAGACAAATGGATATGACTAATGTTTTGGTTTTCAAATGATAGCACGTTTGATTATTCCCTCGAGTCTTTGATACATTTTGATACGTACGTATGGCTCCAAAAGCTCTATTAGATTTGATCCATAATGATGTCCGAAGGTTCTTGATATGATTGTTGTTTCGATTTTCCAAAAATAGCTTCTGAAATGTTCATAAAAGGTTATGTACTTCAAACGCTCATAACTTTCTTATATTAAGTCGGATTGACCCGAAACTTGTTTCTAAGCCTTTAGATGTCGGTAAGTATACTTATCTATCGAGTCTTGATTTATATGCATACAGTTTCTCACTACTCTGCTCGTGCATGTGTCATGACCTCTTTCACTGAGTCCCGGGCCGGTATGTATCGTGCGTATGGTTCACCGAGTCTCTTGCTGAGGGCCGGGTTCCATATATATAATTCCGGAGTATGATGTGTCCGGTTCCGGGGTACCATGTATATGTGTCCGGTCCCCGGGTACCGTGTATATGTTATGGAGTATGATGTGTCCGGTTCCCGGGTTCTCGTGTATATATGTCCGGTTCCCGGGTACCGTGTATATGCTATGATGTGTGATGTGTGACGGAGATTACAGAGTAAATCTTCTGGAGTATGATGTGTGTGGCGCCAAAGACGGGGTAGCGACCACGTTCCCCGGGTCCCGCAAGGGACCGGACACCGTTCTGACATGCATGATTTGTGTTTCGAGTAAGAATTTTGATATTCGAGATAAGCCACTTACCTTCTGTACTTCTTCTGGCATATGACTTCGGCATATATGATTTGTGTGATTGGAAAACAAGCATTTTGATATTCTGGATAATTTACTCATTTTCTGTTATATCCCGTATTTTTGAACCTCAGATTATCTCCTGGGGTAGAGCCCACACACCGAGATTTTTTTTTGGAACATCTGAAAAGTCATATGAATCCAATATGTAAAGTTAAACACGACTCATGAAGTGCCCTTGCGCCAAATCAAAGTGGAAGCCCTCCAAACGAATATTTTTAAGAAAACGTTTTCGGGTGACCTGACTTTGAGGGGCAAAAACGGTATTATCAGTTAGGAATTTGGAAAAATACCAAGAAATAGAAGTTGTAGATAATTGAATTAGTTTTCCATCCATAGGTCGTGGGTTCCCAGGTGACGTCGGTACAAGGAGATATGAACGTTTTAAGGTCGGAAGGTCAGTGGGCTAGGCCCAACTCGGGACCAACCGAGTTGGCCCAAAAAAAATGAAAAGAAAAATTTAGGCCCAAGGTTGAAGGGAGGCCGGCCAAGCCTTGGCCCAAACCCACAATATGAAATTGTCATGTGATTAGTCATGTGACAATTATATTAAAAAGGGGTCTTTATCCTTTTGAAGCTTCAAGAAAAATTAGATAAGGAAAAGACAAAAGATGAAGAGCAAGAGAAAGGGGCCATTTCGGCCAAGACCATGGAAATTAGGTGCTTTAAATTTTGTTCCAAAAATTATTTTCTTGTAGTATTTCCACTAATTCAAGGGTCCTCTACAACGTAGTATAATTGTTTCGGAAGATAAGTCATCCGTTTCATTGTTTCCGTACTTTGGCCAAGTGAAGAAGTTGAAGAGAAAGGGTAAGATTTAATCCCTTTTTATGTGTTATGAAGGTTTGGTTTATGTTGTGGGAGGTAGAAAGGGTTAAAATTCATGAAAATATGGAAGTTGCATGAATATATATATATGTATGAATGTAGCCGTGTACATGTGTGGTTGTGTAGTCAAAGATGAGTTAATTTTATGTTGTATTCTAGTTGTGGTTATGGTGAAATTCATATTGGAAATAAAAGTTGATTTAATTTGGTTGAAGTTGGAATTATATGTATTGGCCGAGTGGTATATTGGAATGGGAATGAATTAATTTTGTTTAATATGTTAGTGGTGTTGTGGTGATCCTTGCAATGTAAATGAAGGTAAAATGATATAAGTTTGCATTGTAATGGAATGTAGAAGTTTGTGTCATTTTAGTATGATTTTAGGACATTATGGAAATGAAGTTGTTAAGGTGCAAATAATGATGATTTTTGATGTAATAGGAAGATGGAAACATGTTATGAATAAGTATGTTAAAGATTAGAAGTTTTGGATGAATTATGACTTTGGTGGAAAGTTTGTATATTTTGTATATCTTGTGAATATTTTGTGGAAATGATATGAAATACTTCCAAATTATATTGTGATGATCTAGATTAATGATGAATATGAAAACATTGAGTTTGGTTTGGAAATGGGAAGTCGGAATGGAAGTTATTACATTATGTTGGAAAGAAGACTAGTTGTGTTATATTGTGTTTTATAGTGATTATTGTTGTTGTTGATGTTGTTGTTGGGTTGTTGTTGATTGTTTTGGCCGAGTTAAATTCTCGGGGAGGCTATATGTATAGGGGAGATGCTGCCCAAATTTCTGTAGGCAAATATGAATAAGGATTGAATACTTAAAGACTTCAAATTGAGAATTGGTAAATGTGACCAATTGCAGATTTTGGGCGAAACGGGAAGTGAATTTGGAAAGGCATAAGGAGCGTATAAGGTATGTAAAGCTACCCCGATTCTTCTTTTGGCATGCCCTAGGTGTACTAGGATCGGATTTGAGCCTCGGAATATATTCTGTCCATCGAAATCCGCGTTGGAAATTGTCACTTGTTCATTCAATAGAACTAAACCCTTTAGGTATGCTTTGTTGGAAGATTTAGGTATACTTTCACAAATTGTTTAGAAAGTTATGAAATGTCCCTAGTACCTCTATAAGTGACCCCATATGCTTAAAATACGTAATTTGAGCCCACCGCTTCGTTTGTCCCGAGGTGGGCCCACTATTTCCGATTTTACCTTTTTGTATTTATGACTTGTCTTCGAGCGGCTTTAAAGGAAATGTCTTAACTACTCCTCTAACTATTATCTAAAGAATTGTTTTAAGTATTCCGTTAAGTCTTATAAATTGTTTTGAATCTTGGAAACGATCTCAGAAAGATTATGCCTCTGTAACCCATTATGACATCCGAAGTTCACTTACTATGATTCCGTCCGATTTCATTGCTTTGGTTTGTCATTCGATATGCCTCATTGAGTCTCTGGAAATATATATGGTATTTTATTGCATTTAGTTTCTCACTACTCCATTCGTGGATGCCCCAATGTTTCCCACACTGAGCCCGGGCCAGGATATCTTGTCAAGCGTCTTCCTCTGCATTGTTCGCCGTGCCTCGATGTGAGGGGGCAGGTATACATGTACATGGGTTGTGGAGTATGTTGTGCCATGTACACACATTATGATATGATATGATCTGATATGGCCATCTGATATGATATGTTATGTTACGGGGTTATTCCCCCTCTTCTGATCCTTATGTGTTGTGGCACCAGCGTCGGGGGGTGGCCACGTTCTGTCTGCCGAGTCCCTTGGCAGGGGCCGGATATGATATGGCATATGTTTCTGTACACACTCTTTATGTTTTGAAAATATGCATTTGATACTCTGGATATCACACTCACTTTTCTGTACGTTCTGTTTCGATTATGATTTTGTTCCGTAATAGGACCAGGTATGACCTACATTTTCTGCAAATACTATTTATGCGTTATGATCAGTATTTTGCTATTCTGGATATTCCGTTCATCTTCTGTATCTTCCGCTTCGATTATGACTTTGTTTACTATGTTCTGTGCTTTACAAACTCAGTACATATTTCGTACTGACCCCCTTTCTTCGGGGGGCTACGTTTTCATGCCGCGCAGGTACTGACGACAGATTCGCTGACCCGCCTGCCTAGGACATCTATTGTGCTATTTTGGAGCGCTCTTTTGTCCAGAGCCTATACCTTGGTACAGTCTGCTACTGTTGTATATATATATATGCTATTCAGGGGTACGACGGGGCCCTGTCCCGTCTTATGATTCTGTTATGTTCTGTAGAGGTCTGTAGACATGCATGTGGGTTCTGTATATGTTTTGGGTTGTTATGATATGTGATGGCCTTATCGGCTTCCACGTACAAAATCTGTTCATCTGTGATATTTAGTAGCACCAACTAACTTTCATATTGATACCTACTGCTAATATGCTGGTTTGGGGTATTGGGTACGTTTGGGTGTCCAGCACGGACACTAGTCGGGGCCTACGGGGTTGGGTCGTGAAATTTTCTGTACTTTTTCTGACATATGACATCGGTATGCATGATTTGCGTTCGGAAGATAAGTACCCTGGTATTCTGGTTAACGCACTTACCTTTTGTGTCATTGTTCCGGTTATGTTTCTGTTTTCTGTAATTCATGCCTTGCATACTCAGTACATATTCCGTACTGACCCCCTTTCTTCGGGGGCTGCGTTTCATGCCGCGCAGGTACACCCAGATGGGTTGAAGCTATTATAGAAGATATTCCAGCAGAGTTGGCAAGCTCCACTTGTTCCTGGAGTGCTGCCGAGTCAGAGTATATGTGCCATGATGTCTGATTAATGTTAGAGACTTTGCAAATAGAGTCGTGGGTATTGGTTGTCAGTTCTGTAAGCGGCTCCATCAGCCGATGTGTCATTGTGTCATGATATAAATTTCATATGATCACAGATTTTGTTTGATTTGAGAACGATAGAAGAAAGATTTTGAAAGCTTACTTTGTATTTTACTTTTATTTGATTCAGAGTCCAAAGAGATTATGTATGTAATAAGAGTCTGTGGGTTCGCTCGGCTCCGGATATGGGGTCGGGTGCCCATCACACCCTAGGGAGATTAGGGTGTGACAAAGTGGTATCAGAGCAGGTTGTCCTAGGGGTTGTCTGTAAAGTCGTGTCTAGTAGAGTCCTGTTTATGGTGTGAAGCGCGCCACATTTATAAACAGGAGGCTACGGGGCATCTAGGGATTGTTGACCTTCTTTCTGTCATAGATCGTGCGATAGAGCCAAGTCATAGGGAATGAAATTCTTTATATAAGCCTTACATATGACGGGAGGAGGTAAGTGATGATATGGAAAGTTATAAAAGTGAGCCTTGATATACTTGTTCTGTTATCTGAAATTGGAAGTTCTGGATGGCTAGAATGTGATATATAGCCGTATGCTCTGTAAGGCATTGTTGGTGTTTGCTGCGTACAGATTTTGAATGGTAAGAATTTGTAAAGGAGACCCGGGCAGACTTTTTTTCAAAATCAGGTCATTTAACTAGGGACACCTAACAGGAAGAAGCGTGGAGAGGAAATAACGTACATAGACGATAAGCGAGATGCGATGTTTCAGAAAGGTTATGAATTCGGCATAATTTGAAGAATGATTGTGAGCAAGACAATTAGCAGCCCAAAGGGATTAAGATGGATAGCATCCTAGGTTTTGTAAGAGTAAGGTCTGTCGGAAGATTCAGAGAAAGTCGACAATCGGTTTTGCTGTAGATTGTTATGTAAGAATGGTGAGTGGAAATCTGAACAGACCGATACCTGAGTACTTGTAAGTAATGGTGATGAAGGTATGTTCCCCACCATCGGGAATCTGGAAATCTGGGATAAAAGGTAACCATACTCACAGGTGAAAGGTGAATATTGAGGACCGAAAAGGGTAAAATAGTAATTGTAAAGGAGAAAGACGTGTTACGAGAGTGTCTTGGAATCTGTAAGACCTCAACTCGCTCCAGATTATGTAACAAAGGGCATGCGAGGAAGTGGACGTGATTGTGTCAGCATTAAGGCATTGGATTCCATCAAAGTTTCGAGGTTAAGTGTGCTAAGGTGGGAGAAATTTCAGGATGGGTGACCCCCTGGGAAGTGTTCCAGAAATTCTATATATTCCGACATAAGAGACAAATGAGAAGCTAGAGTAACCTAAGGGAAACCAGAGTATACGGGATGGTTGGAGACCATAAGAGGTCACGTAGGACGAGGCAGGCCAGACCGGTGGAGAGACAGAAGGTGCCACACAGTTCTGAAATTCGGATAGGCTTGAATGGCGTTTGGAGGTATTTTGCGGGCTAGTTGATAGTAATTATATATATATATATATGTATGTGAATGCATACGATATCCCACATGTGAATGTATCGGTAGGCATGTGATGTGTGTCCCAACGACCGGTGCTACGGTAAAGAAGGCATTAATCAAGTAAGGGTACCGAAGCTCGAGTGACACCAAAACAAAATGGTGCAAGTGTTATAAGCTAAGCTGCTATTATTTTCACTACAGGTTAAGATTGGCAAAGTTTTAAAACAACGATATTTGGAAAAGAAAGAATGTGAGTAAATGGAAGACAAGGAGATTAAAATGTCGGAAAAAGGTGCAAGGTAAGAAACCTTAGTGAGTGAAGCCCCGAGGGAAATTACCGGCAATGTACGAGACTATTTGGATAAAACTTCGAATGGTAGGCACGTGAAAAGGATAAAGTGTGGTAATATAGAACAAAAGAGGAATGTGTGAGGCTCGAGAACTAATTTCAATAAGTAGATATGAAGAAATAATGGCTATGACAAGGAGTGTGAAGTAAGAGAAAGAATGATTAAGCTTAGCGACGATGTTAGAAAATTTCGGCCCTTGAAAGGTATATAAAGGAATAAAATGTGCAGCTATATTAATGTGGTTGCCTCGGACATGGAGGAGTTTCCCAAAAGGATGACTTAAGAATAGAACGGGTCTGCGTGTTTGAAGGAGTGTTTTACGAACTTTAGAGCTGATGCTACAAATAACAAGAGTATGGAAATGTAGTCAAAGTGATGATATAGACATAAAAATGAAAGAAAAACTTATGGTAAGAAGTTTTCGATATGTTATGCGTAGAGTTGGAAAGAAAGACGAGGAATGAAGTACAATCGAAGATGAGGGTACTCGAAGATTGTGACGTATAAGGAACCCCTTAAAAAGGGGGGGGGGGGGTGGAGAACATATTATATTAGACTTAGAAAGGATCGCAACAATTTCAGACTCCAAAGGAAATCTATTAACTCGGGACCAGAGTTCAAAACATATCGGCATACCAAGAGAATACATGAAAGAAGTAGAAACGAATTGACAATGAGTATACCGTAAGGCCGACATGAAGGGAAAGGATGAAAGATACCTTAAGAGAATGCTTCATGCCAACATGAATTATGATGTGATTGTGCCATGATTTGAATCCCTCATATAGGGCAAATGGGCGCCGTACCTAAGTATGTAGCGACATGTTTTAAAGAGTAATGAAAAGAGCAAGAGGATGGTTACAAACTAAGTTCACAAGGGATAATGAACGAAATGATAATATTCAAAGGATATTTCGGACAGGAACGACTATTACAATAAGAGAATCAACAATTGGTAATCTGGGAATATTTAAAAGAGAGAAAGAACGCAGTGCCTATGAATGAAATAAGAGAGTTCATCGGATAGTAGAAAATAGTTCATGGACCATTAATTATACGGAGCATGAGAATATACGCTATGAATTTATATGAATCATCGAGATGGAGCGATACTCGATCATGGTTGTAAGGAATCCACGCCGAAGAGCCAACAAGGAATAACGTTGGAAGAAATGAGCGCCAGTGCAAAGAAATCAAAGACAAGTACACTTGTGTCGAGAAATGTGGGGGAAGGAAGTAAAGAAAAAGTTGTAGTAAGAACTCAAAGATGCCGCGAACTAAGAAGATAATTGAACTCGGATCATAAGTTACCATAAGTGTAACTGGACTGCGAAGGGTAATAAATGGTAGGGAAACATTATGTATATACGTTTTTGGATAAATAATTGGAATGAAATATTAAAGGGAACAGTGATAAAGACATAAAGAAACAGGGGGCGAAGGAAACAGAAACCAAAGGCCGATAAATAATTATAGCATGATAAGAGAGACTGCAACACTATAGACAAAATAAGAGTAAGGAAAAACCTGTGGCCATATTGGATCGTCAAGTGAAGATTGCGTGCCAAATACATGGCTTATGTTAAGGTGTGGTGACGAAACAATAACAGAAGAGATGACCTTGGAAGGACAAGAATAATAAGTTGGCACAGTGGATTAGGAAACCCATGATACGGAATGAGGACTCATGCAAAAGACCAAGGAGTTCAATTATAACGGCGATAGGGGCAAAGATAAAGAACGGGCATGAAGGAAAGGACAACTATAAAAAGGAACCCTCCTGGAGTATTATGACACCCCATGAGGTCAGTTGAACATTCGAGGACGAATGTTCTAAAGGGGGGGAGGATGTTATAGCCCGTATTTTGCACGTTCGAATATTTCGAGATAGTCGTGGCAAGTTAAGGGTAAGATCATTTTCAAAAATTATTTTAATGTACAAGTTGTTATGAATATTATTTATGAATATTATTTGTATGGAAATATTGAGAAAGGCTAAGGGAAAAAATGGAAATTTGTAAAGTGGCTTATGGTAATATTGTGAAAGGCTAGGGGTAAAACGGGAATTTCACAAAGTGTTCTTGAAAGTTCATGAAGGGCCAACTTTGGCTGTGTATGTGTGTGTGTGGGTGTGTAGGCCCCACCCATGGCCATGTGTCCATATTCTTATTTGTGGGGCTTAAGTATAAATATAGCAAAGTGGTGGCAAAATAAGGCAAAGTAATCTTCATGGATAATTCAAGAAACTTGAAGGAAAGAAGAGGCAAGGTATTCGGCCATAGCTCCTAAAATTGAGCCATGGAAAATTGATGAAGAAAAATTATTTTCTTCTAGTATTCCAACTAATTTGAAGGCCCTAATTAACATGGAGTGGTTGTTGGAACAAACAAAGTACTCATGGTGCAAGATGGAAGCTTTGGCCAAATAAGAGGAGTCAAAGAATAAAGGTAAGGTTTAACCCCTCCTTTCATGTGTTATAGATGATTTGTGAGAATTGTAGCATGTAGAAATGGATGAAATTCATGAAATAGATGTATGTTGGGGGTGGCTGAATGGGATGGTATGGTGTAGGAAAGATGAATTGATTTTTATTTAGTAATTTGATTGTTGTTGTTGCGGATTCCATAATAAAAATGAAGATTTAATGGTTTGAAATGAAGTTGTAATCGTTTATAGATCATGGAAGAAGCTAATGTGATATTAGTATGGTTTCTTATGATTATAAGAATGAATGATATTGCTAAAGTATAGATTGTTGATGTAGTTTATGAATTTGGAAGAATGGAAATGTGTTGTTAGTGTTCTTGTGGAATTTGGAAGATTTCGGGTGAAGCAGTATGTCGATTGGGTTGCTTGAAGTATTCTTGAATTTTGTTTGAAGTATTCTTGAATTTTGCTTGTAAGGTCTTGAGCGAGTACTTGAATGTGAGATCATTGGTATTGGCTTGATTTCATGTGATTGAATTGAGTATAAATGGAATGTTGTCGGATTGTGTAGAAAGAGTTGTTAATGTTAGAATGCATTTTGAAATAATTGTTGAAATTGGAAGATATGATTGTTGGTATTGTTATTGATAATTTGGCCGAGTTGCATTCTCGGGTTTGTCGTTGATAAATTAGCCGAGTTAGTTTTTCGGGGATGATGTGTTTACAGGGGAAATGCTGCCAAAATTTCGGCAGATTATAAGTGAATTTGTGTGAGAAACTAAGGCAAGTGTATGACGACGAATCTAATGATTATGTGAATTCTTTTGAATGTAGACTAGCAAGCTTGGATAAATAAGCGTAGCTGATAGGACGTGGAACAGGTATGTAAGGCTTACCCTTTCTTTCTTTTGGCATGATCTTTATGAAACGAGCAAATGACGTATATGTATGACCTCAATGAAATTTCCTATTCTTAGATCCACTAGGATGGCCAATATTTTTCACTTAAATAAGCTATTTCATACGGCTTGGATGTGTATCTATGATATCCGAAAATCTATTTAATATGTTCCGAATGGCATTCGAAAGACAAATGGATATGACTAAAGTTTTGGTTTTCAAATGATAGCACGTTTGATTATTCGCTCGAGTCTTTGATACATTTTGATACGTACATATGGCTCCAAAAGCTCTATTTGATTTGATCCATAATGATGTCCGAAAGGTTCTTGATATGATTGTTGTTTCGATTTTCCAAAAATAGCTTCTGAAATGTTCATAAAAGGTTCTGTACTTCAAACACTCATAACTTTCTTATATTAAGTCGGATTGACCCGAAACTTGTTTCTGAGCCTTCAGATGTCGGTAAGTATACTTATCTATCGAGTCTTGATTTATATGTATACAGTTTCTCACTACTCTGCTCGTGCATGTGTCATGACCTCTTTCACTGAGTCCTGGGCCGGTATGTATCGTGCGTATAGTTCACCGAGTCCCTTGCTGAGGGCCGGGTTTCATATATATAATTCCGGAGTATGATGTGTCCGGTTCTGGGGTACCGTGTATATGTGTCCGGTCCCCGGGTACCGTGTATATGTTATGGAATATGATGTGTCCGGTTCCCGGGTTCTCGTGTATATATGTCCGGTTCCCGGGTACCGTGTATATGCTATGATGTGTGATGTGTGACGGAGATTACGGACTAAATCTTCTGGAGTATGATGTGTGTGGCGCCAAAGACGGGGTGGCGACCACGTTTCCCGGGTCCAGCAAGGGACCGGACACCGTTCCGACATGCATGATTTGTGTTTCGAGTAAGCATTTTGATATTCTAGATAAGCCATTTACCTTCTGTACTTCTTCTGGCATATGACTTCGGCATATATGATTTGTGTGATTGGAAAACAAGCATTTTCATATTCTGGATGATTTTCTCATTTTCTGTACTTTTTCTGACATATGACATCGGTATGCATGATTTGCGTTCGGAAGATAAGTACCCTGGTATTCTGGTTAATGCACTTACCTTTTGTGTCATTGTTCCGGTTATGTTTCTATTTTCTGTAATTCATGCCTTGCATACTCAGTACATATTCCGCACTGACCCCCTTTCTTCGGGGGCTGCGTTTCATGCTGCGCAGGTACACCCAGATGAGTTGAAGCTATTATAGAAGATATTCCAGCAGAGTTGGCAAGCTCCACTTGTTCCTGGAGTGCTGCCGAGTCAGAGTATATGTGCCATGATGTCTGATTAATGTTAGAGACTTTGCAAACAGAATCGTGGATATTGGTTGTCAGTTCTGTAAGCGGCTCCATCAGCCGATGTGTCATTGTGTCATGATATAAATTCCATATGATCACAAATTTTGTTTGATTTGAGAACGATAGAAGAAAGATTTTGAAAGCTTACTTTGTATTTTACTTTTATTTGATTCAGTGTCTGAAGAGATTATGTATGTAATAAGAGTCTGTGGGTTCGCTCGGCTCCGGATATGGGGTTGGGTGCCCATCACACCCTAGGGAGATTAGGGTGTGACAAAGTGGTATCAGAGCAGGTTGTCCTAGGGGTTGTCTGTAAAGTCGTGTCCAGTAGAGTCCTGTTTATGGTGTGAAGCGCGTCACATTTATAAATAAGAGGCTACGGGGCATCTAGGGATTGTTGACCTTCTTTCTGTCATAGATCGTGCGATAGAGCCAAGTCATAGGGAATGAAATTCTTTATATAAGCCTTACATACGACGGGAGGAGGTAAGTGATGATATGGAAAGTTATAAAAGTGAGCCTTGATATACTTGTTCTGTTATCTGAAATTGGAAGTTCTGGATGGCTAGAATGTGATATATAGCCGTATGCTCTGTAAGGCATTGTTGGTGTTTGCTGCGTACAGATTTTGAATGGTAAGAATTTGTAAAGGAGACCCGGGCAGACGTTTTTTCAAAATACGGTCATTTAACTAGGGACACCTAACAGGAAGAAGCATGGAGAGGAAATAACGTACATAGACGATAAGCGAGATGCGATGTTTCAGAAAGGTTATGAATTTGACATAATTTGAAGAATGATTGTGAGCAAGACAATTAGCAGCCCAAAGGGATTAAGATGGATAGCATCGGTTTTGCTGTAGATTGTTATGTAAGAATGGTGAGTGGAAATCTGAACAGACCGATACCTGAGTACTTGTAAGTAATGGTGATGAAGGTATGTTCCCCACCATCGGGAATCTGGAAATCTGGGATAAAGGGTAACCATACTCACAGGTGAAAGGTGAATATTGAGGACCGAAAAGGGTAAAATAATAATTGTAAAGGAGAAAGACGTGTTACGAGAGTGTCTTGGAATCTGTAAGACCTCAACTCGCTCCAGATTATGTAACAAAGGGCATGCGAGGAAGTGAACGTGATTATATCAGCATTAAGGCATTGGATTCCATCAAAGTTTCGAGGTTAAGCGTGCTATGGTGGGAGAAATTTCAGTATGGGTGACCCCCTGGGAAGTGTGCAAGAAATTCTATATATTCCGACATAAGAGACAAATGAGAAGCTAGAGTAACCTAAGGAAAACCAGAGTATACGGGATGGTTGGAGACCATAAGAGGTCACGTAGGACGAGGCAGGCCAGACCGGTGGAGAGACAGAAGGTGCAACACAGTTCTGAAATTTGGATAGGCTTGAATGGCGTTTGGAGGTATTTTGCGGGCTAGTTGATAGTAATTATATATATATATATATATATATATGTGAATGCATACGATATCCCACATGTGAATGTATCGGTAGGCATGTGATGTGTGTCCCAACGACCGGTGCTACAGTAAAGAAGGCATTAATCAAGTAAGGGTACCGAAGCTCGAGTGACAACAAAAACAAATGGTGCAACTGTTATAAGCTAAGCTGCTATTATTTTCACTACAGGTTAAGATTGGCAAAGTTTTAATACAACGATATTTGGAAAAGAAAGAATGTGAGTAAACGGAAGACAAGGAGATTAAAATGTCGGAAAAAGGTGCAAGGTAAGAAACCTTAGTGAGTGAAGCCCCGAGAGAAATTACCGGCAAAGTAAGAGACTATTTGGATAAAAATTCGAATGGTAGGAACGTGAAAAGGATAAAGTGTGGTAATATAGAACAAAAGAGGAATGTGTGAGGCTCGAGAACTAATTTCTATAAGTAGATCTGAAGAAATAATGGCTATGACAAGGAGTGTGAAGTAAGAGAAAGAATGATTAAGCTTAGCGACGATGTTAGAAAATTTCGGCCCTTGAAAGGTATATAAAGGAATAAAATGTGCAGCTATATTAATGTGGTTGCCTCGGACATGGAGGAGTTTCCCAAAAGGATGACTTAAGAATAGAACGGGTCTGCGTGTTTGAAGGAGTGTTTTACGAACTTTAGAGCTGATGCTACAAATAACAAGAGTATGGAAATGTAGACAAAGTGATGATATAGACATAAAAATGAAAGAAAAACTTATGGTAAGAAGTTTTCGATATGTTATGCGTAGAGTTGGAAAGAAAGACGAGGAATGAAGTACAATCGAAGATGAGGGTACTCGAAGATTGTGACGTATAAGGAACCCCTTAAAAAGGGGGGGGGGGGGTGGAGAACATATTATATTAGACTTAGAACGGATCGCAACAATTTCAGACTCCAAAGGAAATCTATTAACTCGGGACCAGAGGTCAAAACATATCGGCATACCAAGAGAATACATGAAAGAAGTAGAAACGAATTGACAATGAGTATACCGTGAGGCCGGCATGAAAGATACCTTAAGAGAATGCTTCATGCCAACATGAATTATGATGTGATTATGCCATGATTTGAATCCCTCATATCGGGCAAATGGGCGCCGTAACTAAGTATGTAGCGGCATGTTTTAAAGAGTAATAAAAAGAGCTAGAGGATGGTTACAAACTAAGTTCACAAGGGATAATGAAGTAAATGATAAGATTCAAAGGATATTTCGGACAAGAACGACTATTACAATAAGAGAATCAACAATTGGTAATCTGCGAATATTTAAAAGATAGAAAGAACGCAGTGCCTATGAATGAAATAAGAGAGTTCATCGGATAGTAGAAAATAGTTCATGGACCATTAATTATACGGAGCATGAGAATATACGCTATGAATTTATATGAATCATCGAGATGGAGCGATGCTCGATCATGGTTGTAAGGAATCCACGCCGAAGAGCCAACAAGGAATAACGATGGACAAAACGAGCGCCAGTGCAAAGAAATCAAAGACAAGTACACTTGAGTCGAGAAATGTCGGGGAAGGAAGTAAAGAAAAAGTTGTAGTAAGAACTCAAAGGTGCCGCGAACTAAGAAGATAAGTGAACTCGGATCATAAGTTACCATAAGTGTAACTGGACTGCGAAGGGTAATAAATGGTAGAGAAACATTATGTATATACGTTTTTGGATAAATAATTGGAATGAAAGATTAAAGGGAACAGTGACAAAGACATAAAGAAACAGGGGGCGAAGTAAAGAGAAAGCAAAGGCCGATAAATACTTATCGCATGATAAGCGAGACTGCAACACTATAGACAAAATAAGAGTAAGGAAAAACCTGTGGCCATATTGGATCGTCAAGTGAAGATTGCGTGCCAAATACATGGCTTCTGTTAAGGTGTGGTGACGAAACAATAACAAAAGAGATGACCTTGGAAGGACAAGAATAATAAGTTGGCACAGTGGATTAGGAAACCCATAATACGGAATGAGGACTCATGTAAAAGACCAAGGAGTTCAATTATAACGGCGATAGGGGGAAAAATAAAGAACGGGCATGAAGGAAAGGACAACTATAAAAAGGAACCCTCCCGGAGTATTATGACACCCCATGAGGTCAGTTGAACATTCGAGGACGAATGTTCTAAAGGGGGGAGGATGTTATAGCCCGTATTTTGCACATTCGAATATTTCGAGATAGTCGTGGCAAGTTAAGGGTAAGACCATTTTCAAAAATTATTTTAATGTACAAGTTGTTATGAATATTATTTATGAATATTATTAGTATGGAAATATTGAGAAAGGCTAAGGGCAAAAAGGGAAATTCGTAAAGTGGCTTATGGTAATATTGTAAAAGGCTAGGGGTAAAACGGGAATTTCACAATGTGTTCTTGAAAGTTCATGAAGGGCCAACTTTGGCTGTGTATGTGTGTGTGTGTGGGTGTGTAGGCCCCACCCATGGCCATGTGTCCATATTCTTATTTGTGGGGCTTAAGTATAAATATAGCAAAGTGGTGGCAAAATAAGGCAAAGTAATCTTCATGGAAAATTCAAGAAACATGAAGGAAAGAAGAGGCAAGGTATTCGGCCATGGCTCCTAAATTGAGCCATGGAAAATTGATGAAGAAAAATTATTTTCTTCTAGTATTCCAACTAATTTGAAGGCCCTAATTAACATGGAGTGGTTGTTGAAACAAGCAAAGTACTCATGGTGCAAGATGGAAGCTTTGGCCGAATAAGAGGAGTCAAAGAATAAAGGTAAGGTTTAACCCCTCCTTTCATGTGTTATAGATGATTTGTGAGAATTGTAGCATGTAGAAACTGATGAAATTCATGAAATAGATGTATGTTGGGGGTGGCCGAATGGGATGGTATGGTGTAGGAAAGATGAATTGATTTTTATTTAGTAATTTGATTGTTGTTGTTGTGGATTCCATAATAAAAATGAAGATTTAATGGTTTGAAATGAAGTTGTAATCGTTTATAGATCATGGAAGAAGCTAATGTGATATTAGTATGGTTTCTTATGATTATAAGAATGAATGATATTGCTAAAGTATAGATTGTTGATGTAGTTTATGAATTTGGAAGAAAGGAAATGTGTTGTTAGTGTTCTTGTGGAATTTGGAAGGTTTCGGGTGAAGTAGTATGTCGATTGGGTTGTTTGGAATATTATGTGAATTGTTTGAAGTATTCTTGAATTTTGCTTGTAAGGTCTTGAGCAAGTACTTGAATGTGAGTTCATTGGTATTGGCCTGATTTCATGTGATTGAATTGAGTATAAATGGAATGCCGTCGGATTGTGTTGAAAGAGTTGTTAATGTTAGAATGTATTTTGAAATAATTGTTGAAGTTGGAAGATCTGATTGTTGGTATTGTTATTGATAATTTAGCCGAGTTGCATTCTCGGGTTTGTTGTTGATAAATTGGCCGAGTAAGATTCTCGGGGATGATGTGTTTACAGGGGAAATGCTGCCAAAATTTCGGCAGATTATAAGTGAATTTGTGTGAGAAACTAAGGCAAGTGTATGACGACGAATCTAATGATTATGTGAATTCTTTTGAATGTGGACTAGCAAGCTTGGATAAATAAGCGTAGCTGATAGGACGTGGAACGGGTATGTAAGGCTTACCCTTTCTTTCTTTTGGCATGATCTTTATGAAACGAGCAAATGACATATATGTATGACCTCAAAGAAATTTCCCATTCTTAGAGCCACTAGGATGGCCAATATTTTTGACTTCCATAAGCTATTTCATACGACTTGGATGTGTATCTATGATATCCGAAAATCTATTTAATATGTTCCGAATGGAATTCGAAAGACAAATGGACATGACTAAAGTTTTGGTTTTCAAATGATAGCACGTTTGATTATTCCCTCGAGTCTTTGATACATTTTGATACGTACGTATGGCTCCAAAAGCTCTATTTGATTTGATCCATAATGATGTCCGAAAGGTTCTTGATATGATTGTTGTTTCGATTTTCCAAAAATAGCTTCTGAAATGTTCATAAAAGGTTCTGTACTTCAAACACTCATAACTTTCTTATATTAAGTCGGATTGACCCGAAACTTATTTCTGAGCCTTCAGATGTCGGTAAGTATACTTATCTATCGAGTCTTGATTTATATGCATACAGTTTCTCACTACTCTGCTCGTGCATGTGTCATGACCTCTTTCACCGAGTCCCGGGCCGGTATGTATCGTACGTATGGTTCACCGAGTCCCTTGCTGAGGGCCGGGTTCCAAATATATAATTCCGGAGTATGATGTGTCCGGTTCCGGGGTACCGTGTATATGTGTCCGGTCCCCAGGTACCGTGTATATGTTATGGAGTATGATGTGTCCGGTTCCCGAGTTCTCGTGTATATATGTCCGGTTCCCGGGTACCGTGTATATGTTATGATGTGTGATGTGTGACGGAGATTACGGACTAAATCTTCTGGAGTATGATGTGTGTGGCGCCAAAGACGGGGTGGCGACCACGTTCCCCGGGTCCCGCAAGGGACCGGACACCGTTCTGAGATGCATGATTTGTGTTTCGAGTAAGCATTTTGATATTCTAGATAAGCCACTTACCTTCTGTACTTCTTCTGGCATATGACTTCGGCATATATGATTTGTGTGATTGGAAAACAAGCATTTTGATATTCTGGATGATTTACTCATTTTCTGTACTTTTTCTGACATATGACATCGGTATGCATGATTTGCGTTTGGAAGATAAGTACCCTGGTATTCTGGTTAACACACTTACCTTTTGTGTCATTGTTCCGGTTATGTTTCTATTTTCTGTAATTCATGCCTTGCATACTCAGTACATATTCCGCACTGACCCCCTTTCTTCGGGGGCTGCGTTTCATGCTGCGCAGGTACACCCAGATGAGTTGAAGCTATTATAGAAGATATTCCAGCAGAGTTGGCAAGCTCCACTTGTTCCTGGAGTGCTGCCGAGTCAGAGTATATATGCCATGATGTCTGATTAATGTTAGAGACTTTGCAAACAGAGTCGTGGGTATTGGTTGTCAGTTCTGTAAGCGGCTCCATTAGGCGATGTGTCATTGTGTCATGATATAAATTCCACATGGTCACAAATTTTGTTTGATTTGAGAACGATAGAAGAAAGATTTTTAAAGCTTACTTTGTATTTTACTTTTATTTGATTCAGAGTCCGAAGAGATTATGTATGTAATAAGAGTCTGTGGGTTCGCTCGGCTTTGGATATGGGGTCGGGTGCCCATCACACCCTAGGGAGATTACGGTGTGACACTTCATACTTTCATGATGTTATAGACATTGATTGATGAAACATGAGCAAGGGCCTTGGAGGCCGAATATTGGATATGGTACATGGACGGATTGATGATAATATTATAGCCTATCTGCTGGTACCCGATGTGATCTGGGAGATCTGGTATTCAGATTAGTCTATGAATCTCATGAGGCCCCCATGGGTCACGTGAAACCTACTACTAGAGCATGTGTGTCACGACCCAACTAGGGGCCATGATGGGTAACCAGAGCTTACTACCGAACGCCACTTATCATGCTGACTATCATACTCAACCTGGGCATACAACATTCTCAACACAAATTATCATGAAACAATCTCTAAACATCTCCCAAACTGTATATAAGCATAGGCCCATAAGTCTACAAAACGCTGTGCAACATCTACAATGAAGAAGTCTTATAACATCTACACCCACACATAAGTATCTACGAGCCTTTAACTAAAGTACTGAAATCATAAGGATAGGACAGGACCCCGCCATGCCCCAAATATGTACACAAAATAATATACCAATAGGCTGCACCTTCGGAGTAGTGGGGTGCTCCTGTACAACTGCTGAGTAAGCTCCTAAGCATTTGCACCGTCTCCCTGTCTACCTGCAGGCATGAACACAGCGTCCACAAAGAAAAGGACGTCGGTACGAACAATGTACTGAGTATGTAAGGCATGTATATCAATCATGACAAAGAAATGAGAGAACATAAATCGGAAGGATAACCTATAACTGATTGCCCCTTAAGTCGGAATCATGCATGCTCACTTTCATAATAAACAACATCATATCATATGTACAAATATAAACTGCCCGCCCATGTAGGTTCGGTGAGATCATCATTATCCCGCGTCCAGGGTAAACATCTCAAGCTTCCCACTAATAGTGTTTGCCCATGCCGTATAGACATGGTGTAATCATCATCATAGCTACCCACTAGGCCTGTCTCAGTGGTGACTGCCCGGCCATACAGGCGCGGTGTAATCATATGTATACATAACATAATGCATGCATGAGAGCTTAAAAAAAGCTATAACTCTATCGCAGTGACGTAAGGTCGGTAACCTCCAATTATTTTATGGAATAATCATGATCGCCATGTCTCACCTTGAAGGAACTAGCATTATAAGGCGAGACTATCAATAATGAATAACAATCAAGCAACTCATACATCAAGATAATTAATCTTATACTAGCATCCTTTCATAGCTCTAAAATCTCTAGACATAGAATCATCATTATCATGGTCATGTTCATAACACATCTCTTATCTTTATCTCATGGAAAGCTCTTAGTAATCATAGACTTATAATTTTCTTTGGAATGTAAGAAAGTCATTGGAAGATAAAGGAAATCATGTTATAGGAATCATGCCTTGGAAAAGAAGGGGCTGGCCTTACATACCTTTACGGCTCTCTCTAACTTTTCCAACTAAACACTTCCCTCCAAGTTCACGATTCTACATTCAAGAGAATTTGTACTAAGGTTAGATAACCGGAACCATACTTGAAGCTAAGCTAAGGAGACTAAGGGCTAACGAAAATTGGGCAGCACCTCCTTTGTCTCTACAACTTTCTCCATATAATATAACAACTCCCAAACAACAATAGCAACATTCATAATATCATAATCAATAGATTTCTCAAGTTAAATATTGTTCTCTTCTCAAATTCACTTTCAACCCATCCATAACTATGAGTGCAATACAACACCATTTTCATTCTTCATATAATACTTCCTTAACGTTGCTAACATCATTCGATATTATACTCATCTCCTCCTAAGAATCATGATTCAATTTAATTTACTACTCAAAATAACATTTCCTCCATGTTTGAGCTCATATTCTACATTCTTCTCCAATCCAAGTCTTTCAACCCCTCAATACCTATAATGACATAAAATAAGTGTAAAACTCACCCTTGATTATGTAGGAATGGTCTTTGGATGAAGATATTCCACTTGAAAGAAAAACCCAACATCCACCCCAAAGGAAACCCTGACTTCCACAAGCTCTAGTGATCTTCTCTACACTTGATTCGCTCTTTAGATGGTAATGGAAGGGTGTGGAGTGGTATGGAACCTTCAAGAACTCCTGGGAAGGGTCTAGAGAGGTGGAGAAATAAGTAGGAGGAGTTAGAAATGAACTCAGGGTCGTTTGGATTTAAAAAGGTGGCATTTTCTCTCCCTGACCAAGTTGGCGGAGAGTATGCGACCTTGCACACTGAGTGTACGGCCGTACACTCTCTCCACCACTTAGGGGAGGTTTCGGGTAGTGAGCTCTCCAATATTGGAGAGTTGGCGCACAGTGTACGGCTCAGTACACTCAGTGTGAGGGCACACACTGCTCTATAAAACTTCATTAACCATCCAAGGGGATCTATATCTCTTCCTCAAGGTGATGCTAAGAAATTCTTCACTCAATGATGCGAAAACCTCCCAACATGCTTCTACCTTAACTCTCTTCGACGAACTTGTCCCCTTTTCCCTCAAATGTCTTTGGAATCTTAATTAGAATGATTAAACACCTTTATCACTTGTAGGGTATTCAAGTACACCCTATCTTGCGTTAGTCTAATCGCCTCACGACAACCCGAAGTTCTGAGGTGTAACAGTGTGTATAGCGGTACATATGGCCATTGCATTGCATACTATGCAGTCTCATCTCATGTTATTTATGCTTGTATGACTTGATTTCATGCCATATCTGCCCTAATTGATGGAAAGAATGGATCTTTATACCTATGCTTTCCCTAATTGATAGAAGAATTAAATCTTTATGACTATACTTGTCTTAAATGATTAAAAGGATAAACCTTTGCGATTATAATTTAAAAGGAATAGACTTTATGAACTGATTAAGTTGTGGATACTTTCTTTGTCTAGTGAATGTTTATAAATTGTGGACTTAAAACTAACTAAGCAAGAAAAGGATCAGGCGTACCAACTCTCGTCATCGCTATAGTTTTGGATCGGTCAACGATGTTGCTGGGTACACATACTTCCCGTAGTCACTCTACACTTGTTGCACCTTTTGTGTGCAGGTTCATATCGGGGTACGAGTAGAGTTCTAGATTCTGCTGATCGCGGAGGCATATTCTAGAGTCTAGGGTGAGCTGATCATGGTGTAACGGTTCGCATTTCGCGGGCGGGGTTAGTGCTCGGAAAGCTACTTCGAACTCGTTGGTGCTCTTTCAGACTTTGTTTTAAAAGAGTCGCCACCTAATTTTAGGAAATTAGGAAAACCACTTTCGAAGGGTTTATTCATATACCGTGAAAAATCCTTCGTAATCCAAAGTTCTAGGTAAGAGTTCCGGTGATCCCTTAGGGAAGGTATTAGGCACCCTAATATTAAGGATCTGTACTATACGGTTGACCTTCGAATTCCAATGTATGAGTATATGCATGAACTGTTTATTTGGTGTTTATTTCCCGCACTATAAAATCTGTCATTTTGCATATCATTTTTTAAAATAAATTGAGTATATCCCCTTTATATATAGGGTTTTTAGGTTTGGATTTATAATATCCGAATATAAATAGTTTTCTCTTTATATATAAGGATAGTATTAGTTTTGGAAAGATAAAAAAATTTCATTTATTTAAAGTGTGGGGATAAATGAGTTTGTTCATGCTTGACTCATACATGGTCCAGGTTAATCCGTTTAACACGTTTTCAGAATATCCTTATCTAAAAATATATGTTTACAAATGGCTTATGCGGTTTTCAATTTACATACATATGAGAATTTTGCTTTTGTAACAAAAACTTTTTCTTTATTCCTGAATTTAAAGTCAAAGCCCAATATAAAACGTGATACTTTTCGTGGACTTGGCCCAAATTTTATTCTTTTCTGAAAATTGATTAAGTGTTTAGAAGGCATTGATTTTTTGTTGGGCCTTAGCCCAAAATCTCATTTTTCTTTTGTTATTGGGCTCAGCCCAAAACAAGTCTTTCTGCCTTTTCTGAAAATTTTGTTAAGTGGAGCTTAAAAATGCGTTTTTAAATTGGGCCTTAACCCTCAAAATTCCCATTTTTTCCGACAAGGCCTAGTCCAAAGACACAACTTACTTCTGGTGTTAAAATACACTACATTTATATACAATTTGAAATCACTTTTCTACCTGGGCTTTAAAGAAACCTTTTAGGAAAAAAACTGAGTTTTAGGAAAAAACGTTCTTTTTGTTTGAGAAAAAAAAATGCCAATTTGGTTTTTCTTCTTTAGGAAGATGATAGCCGTATTCCATAATGGTGTGATATATTTATCCCTTTTTACTGATTTACTTAGCCATTTTTACTCTTTAAAAAAAATCATTTATACTAAGCTCAGTTTTTGAAAATCGCGTGGGGACCTAATGTCGAACTAAACAGCGTATGTACCATTTTCCTAAGGTGTCTCGTTCTAGCCATAACTGATTCCAATAATAATGTGAGTTTTTTACAAGTACAAATACAATACAACATTTTAACAAAAAACTGGCATAACATAAATAACGAAGGAGGGATAGACTAAGGGTGTACCAAACCCCTAGTTAACCATTCTTACCCATGGTTGAGCCTTCATATCATTTGCACCCATTGCTAGGCCTTCAATATATATTAGTTTCCCTTTCTTTTCTCGAACTCAATAAATCTTTGAAAGAATTTTCCTATTGGGCCTTTGGCCCAATAAGGTGGCTGGACCTCGGCCCAAATGGCCATGCAGTGAAGAGGAGGAAAAGAAAAGGGGACCCGGTTAGTTTATATTTACTGAACCTATCACATGTATAACTATGCATATATATATATATATATATATATATATATATATAACAAACTTTTACAAGTTGCAAGTTGCACAATTAAATCACTCGATTGTATGATATTGGCCTCACTGATTGGGACTTATATCATTCAAGGGAAAAGGTTGTCACCATCCCTATTCACGACGCCACACAAGTTCCAAGGGGTTTCATGAACCCCAGGCATGGCTGGACATCGGGGAATGGCTAAGACCTGTCCTCCCCCAAATCACCTCAACTTCCCAAACCAGTATTGCCATAGAATAAATTAGAGCCCCATAATCATGCACAAGTATCACTATATATGGAAATAATTTAATTACAAACAAACACTGAAAATAAACTCAAAGTCATAATAAGGGGCCTAAAACAGATATTGCATGTAACAACCTGTTTGGTCGCTATAGTTCTTTCAACATTTTTGCCCTTTCCCGAGCATTGATTAGCTCCCTTTTAACTCGAGGGAACCGCTAATATGCTACCCAGGGTGCCTAGATCGAATTCGGGCAACATTGGTGAAAATATAGGCTTAAAGTGAAAAATGGTTGACCCAAAATTGACTTTGGGACAAACGAACCTTATTCGGAATTTTGTCGATGCCAAGAGGTCCGGAGGGGTGTTTAGAACTTGTGTGTGTGTTTGGTTCAGTTCCCAATGCACTTGGGTGCATTTCGGGACTTCGGATGGAAATTTGGAATTATGGCACCGGGAGTTGACTCGGTTAACGAGACCTCCGTTGAGAATTTCGAGGCCACTGGCGCGATCGTAGTGCATTTTTATGTGGGATTATGTGTCTGGTATGTGAGCAGATGGCCTCGAGAATTAATCAGAAAATCGGATCAAAAGGAAATCTTGGGTTAAGTTTCTGGTGTCTGGTGCCCGCTTTAGCGGCACCAGACCGTGGCAGCAGCACCGCTAGAAAGGTAACCCTGCTACTGGAAAAGTAGCCCTGCCACTGGAGAGGTATTTGACTTTTAGTCATTACCGCTGAAGCGGCCAGGTGGTCACTGGGGTTGCGCCGCTAGGGCGGTCTAGGTACCGCTTCAGCGGGTGACGGGCAGTTAATAATATTGATGAAGTGTTAACAAGCGCTAGACCCTCATTTTACCCTATTTTGATATTTGAGCTTGAAGAAACTGCTCTTAAGAATAATTGGAGGAAAATCTTGGAGATAATTCCTACTCACTTCTTCATTCTTCCTTTAAACCATAATCATGTTAAGATTCACCCTTCTATCTTAATGAACCCAAGGTGATAAGAATTGAAAGAGGGTTTGAAAGAACATTGTTCCTAGGATTATTAATGGATAGATTGGTGATGTTTTGTTATGTATTGACTAATCTAGGCTCATTAATCATAGATCTTCCACTTTTAACGTTGAGTTTCAGATTTGGAGATTTAGGGTTTATACCCAATTTGGGGGTTTTGCATGAAATAAGAATCTAGGATAATTATTGTGCTAAATCAGCAATTAAGGGTGGGATTATGATTGCCTAGTACTTAATTTGGTATTTTGCCCGTGAATTTCTCGTTTTGCCTTTATGGACCCGTTTCCCCAATTTCTAGGGTTAAATGGACCTAGTTGATATCATAGTAATATTAGTATCATTCTTCATGATTTCTAACATAGAATTCGACTATTCTTGAACTACTTTGGTTCTGAGCTTCAGAGGCAGGGCAAGGCAAAATAGTGACTTGTTGGTGTTGCGGTTCGGCAGTCCAGGTAGGTTATGGTTTACCTTCAATGACACTTCATATAGTGAATCACATATTTATATTAAAAGGTTGGAGACAGCATGTGAACCTTCGGGTATGAAGTTGGGATGGATATTGCCTTAGGTTGGGCCTTGATGTGTGTTGGGACTAGCCACCCTATTATGCGTGCTGGATTGTTCAATTGTGTTGGCTTGATGCCATGTGTAGTGGGTAATTATCGACTTCTGTTTTGTCATCTTGATTTGGATATAATTGACATACCCGTGGCTGGTATTTGTACTTAGATATATTGTTGGCGTACCCACTGTTGGTACTTGACTTATTGATATATGTTGGCATACCCACTGTTGGTATTGCGATGTGATACTTGTTGGCGTACCCCGTTGTGGTACTTGAGATATTGAACCAGATTGATTTACATATGCATTGCACACATTCTCTCATAATCATGCATGGCCGATACCCTGTGATGATCCGACATCATTGATCGTGTAAAACTGATATTTGAAAAACTCTTTTACTTGAGTGATTGTAAAAGGACGATGTCTGAAGATCCATTCCGGAATCATTGATTATATGAAACTGATATTTTGATGAACTATTTTACTTGAGTGATTGTGAGGAGGCCGATGTCCGAGGTTCAATTCCGAAATCGTTGATTGAGTAAAACTGATATTTGACAGACTACGAGTGACTGTGAGATGGCCGATGAGCTACTCCGGCATTGTTGTTGCATGGACGATTCTGATGTTATTCCGGAATCGTTATTAGTGCTTGGACTCCGCGAGTCCCCCATGGTGGTGCCGGTGAGACTCCCCTGTGAGCAATTAGTCAGGGTCCCGTCTGTCTGTTGGGTAAAGATTCGGGACGGGTGGTACTTAGACTTCGTAAGTCACGCTGGAAATGCTGTCGATACGATGATATTTCTGTTCAGAGTACATGTGTACACCTCATTTGCATGGCATGACATCACATTCATACCATTATTGCACTGCATTGCATTGCATTATGACTTGATGGAGATGTTGTGATTATTTGATTATGATGATTCTATTATGATGATGGATCGTGATGATTCTATTGTGGTGATTGGATTGGATCGGGAACATTCAGACTTGACAGATTTGGGTTTAGATGCTTTACGTAGGCGATGATGGATATCTGGTTGTGATTATATTGTCTTATACTTGCTAGATTCCTTTTTTATCTGCTTTATCTTCTTAATTGTGTTAACTATACTTAGTCTTCCGATGATGCCTACCAGTACTGTTGTTTGAACTGACCTGCACTTGCTGCATTCTTTTATGAATGCAGAGTATCAGGTCGGATCTATTTCTCTTACCCGTGGCTGAGCGACTCTTCAGCTTCCACTCGAGTTTCCAGGGTGAGCATTGCGTCCGCTGACCTTGAAGACTTTCCTATTACATGTCTTACTTTTATTCCAGAGACATAGATATCATGTATTAGTACTTCCAGATTGTATTATTCTCCCTAGATGCTCTTGTATTATTCAGACTAGACCCTGGGGATATTTACTGTCTTTCGTACCCTTCACTACTATCTATATGTATATATAGTGAGACTTACGTATTTATTGATTGCCACTACTTAACTTCTTCAATTTATGTATTACTTCATTGTTAAGATAAGGGTTGGCTTACCGAGGTGGGAAGGTAAGTACCCGCACGGCCTAAGCAAAATGGGTCGTGATGCTACTTTATTCAAATTGGTATCTGGAAAGATCAAATTGGTATCTGACTCTTATCTCTTCCCTCACAGATAGTGAGGATTTGCAACACGCCAGCATAGAGGATGTACATGAGGTTGACCCCACCAATTTTTACGGGTGCACCAGACCAGGATACTTACGAGTTCATTATGATCATGCACGAGCTACTCCATGCGGTAGGGATTACGGATACCCTCGGAGTTAGGTATGTGACCCTTCGACTTAGCGGTGGTGCGAGGGCATGATTGAGAGACTACCTTCCCAGCAGGCCAGCAGGCGCGCGTCCACTTACTTGGGAGCAGTTCTACGAGGTGTTTCTAGAGAGATACGTGTCCCGTTCACGGAGAGACGAGTGTCAGAGACAGTTCCTCGACCTCCATCAGGTTGACATGCCAGTCGCTATCTATGCATTGTCCTTCTCCTATCTGGCTGATTACTTCTATCCCTTGATTTCGACATTGGTCGGCAGGATACGGTGGTTCATTAACTAGCTGGATGGTCCTCTCTAGCTACCCTGTATTCAGCTTGAGGCCGATGGCGCTTCGTTCCAGGTCATTATTAATTGTGCAGCAAGAGTTGAGGCCGCAAGGGCAAGAGCAGCTAGGCCTCCAGATGGAGATCCCTGATGTAGCAACGACAGGTATTACTTCTATTTGGGGGCAGTCTATTACTATGTTATTAGATCCTGGATCCACCTATTCGTATGTATCTGCATTACATGCCGTTGGTTAGGATTTGCTATGTGATAGCATAGATATACCTGTTCATGTGGATACTCCGGTCAGAGATTTGGTGATTGTTGATCGAGTCTACCGGTCTTGTTTAGTTATTTTTATGGGGTATGACACTTAGGTAGATTTGATGATTCTAGATATGGTGGACTTTTTGATATTATATTGGGCATGTCCTGGCTTTCTCCTTACCATGCGATCTTTGACTGTCACGCCAAGACAGTCACTTTAGCCATGCCGAGCATTGCTAGGCTTGAGTGGAGAGGTACTCCTAGTCCCGCTCAGAAGAATACCATTTCCTACCTTCGGGGGAAGAAGTTAGTAACTAAGGGGTGTTTAGCGTATGTGGCGCATGTTCGCGAAACGACAGTTGCATTTCCACCCCTTGAGTCTATCCCTATTGTGAGCGAGTTCGTGGAGGTATTTTCGTCGGATTTTCTAGGTATGCTACCCGATCACGACATTGATTTCTGTATCGACGTAGACCCGAGCACTCGCTTTATTTCCATCCCACCATATTGGATGGCACCTGTCGAGTTGACGGAGCTTAAGGAACAATTGCAGGATTTATTGAGCAACGGGTTTATTAGATCAAGCGTCTCCCCTTGGGGTGCTCCAGTGTTATTTGTGAAGAAGAAAGATGGGACCATGAGGATGTGTATTGATTACCGCCTGTTGAACAAGGTCACTATCCGGAACAATTGTCCTATGCCTCGTATTGATGATCTATTTGACCAGCTTCGGGGTGCTTCGGTGTTTTCTAAGATTGATTTACATTTCGGCTATCACCAGTTGAAGATCAGGGCCAAGTATATTCCGAACCAGCCTTTCGGACGAGATATAACCACTATGAGTTTTTAGTTATTATTTTTGGGCTTACCAATGCCCCAACTGCATTTATGACCTTAATGAATGGCATCTTTAGGCCGTTCCTTGATTCTTTTGTGATTGTGTTTATTGATGACATCTTGATGTATTCCAAGAGTAGAGGGGAGCATGAGAGCCATCTCCGTATCGTTCTTGGTTTGTTGAAGAAACATAGTTTGTTTGCTAAGTTTTCTAAGTGTGAGTTCTGGTTGGAGTCTGTAGCATTCTTGGGCCATGTGGTGTCTAAGGAGGTGATTATGGTTGATCCACAGAAGATAGAGGCTGTGAGGGGAGGGGCGAGGCCCACTACTGTTACCGAAATTCGTAGTTTTGTGGGTTTGGCTAGTTATTACCATCGCTTTGTGAAGGGTTTTGCTGCCATTGCTTCATCCTTGACCAGATTGACTCAAAAGGTTGTTCCTTTCCAGTGGACAGATGATTGTGAGGAGAGCTTCCAAAAGCTCAAGCTGTTTTTTACTACAGCCCCGATCCTAGCCTTGCCTATGAAAGGTAAGGATTTCGCGGTCTATTGTGATATTTCCCGTATGGGTTTGGGTGTGGTGTTGATGCAGGATGGTATAGTGATAGTTTATGCTTCCCGCCAGTTAAAAGTTCACGAGAAGAATTACCCTACCCGTGATTTAGAGTTGCTAGCCGTAGTCTTCGCTTTGAAGCTTTGGAGATATTACTTGTACGGTGTTTATTGTGTGGTTTTTACTGATCATCGTAGCCCTCAGCATATGTTTACCCAGAGAGATCTTAATTCCAGGCAGGGCCGATGGATGGAGCTCATGAAGGACTATGACATCTCTATTCTGTATCACCTTGGTAAAGCCAATGCGGTAGTTGATGCCTTAAGTCGCAAGGCAGTGAGTATGGGGAGTTTAGGTCGATTGATTGTTTCCGACCGTCCGTTAGCCATGGAGGTTCAGACTCTGGCCAATGTTTCGTCCGTCTCGACATCTTAGCCCCGGGCAGGATTTTGGCTTGTATAGAGGCGAGATCATCTTTATGGGATCAGATCAAGGCTCATCAGTTTGAGGATTCTCAGTTGAGCAAGATCCGAGATAAGGTGTTGAGAGGGGAGGCCAAGGAAGCCATGATTGATTCTGAGGGCATTCTGAGGATTAGAGGACGCGTGTGCATTCCTCGTGTTGGTGATCTGATTCAGTTGATCTTATCTAAGGCCCATAGCTCTCGCTATTCCATTCATCCGGGAGTGACTAAGATGTATCGTGACTTGAGGCAGCACTATTGGTGGCGCCGTATGAAGAGAGATATAGTCGATTTTGTGGCTAAGTGTGGAAATTGCCAACAGGTAAAGTATGAGCACTAGCGACCTGGTAGGGTGCTTCAGAGGATGCCCATTTCCGAGTGGAAGTGGGAGAGGATTATCATGGATTTTGTCACGGGTCTTCCGAAGACTCTTGGCAATTTTGATTCTATTTGGGTGGGAGTGGATCGATTGACTAAGTCCGCTCACTTTGTTCCAGTTCAGGTTTTTTATACCACGGAGAAGTTAGCCAAGATGTATATTCGGGATATTGTGAGATTGCATGGGATGCCTATTTATGTTGTATCTAATCGGGGTACTATCTTCACTTCCCGATTCTGGAGAGCATTTCATAAGGAGTTGTGTCCCCGATTGGACCTCTTTACAGCTTTCCATCCCCAAACCGATGGCCAGTCCGAGGGGACCATTTAGGTGCTCGAGGATATGTTGAGAGCGTGTGTTATTGACTTTGGTGGCCATTGGGATCAGCACTTGCCTTTGGTAGAGTTTGCATACAACAACAGTTATCATTCGAGTATTGGTATGGTGCCTTTTGAGGCCTTATAAGGTAGAAGGTTTAGATCTCCGATTGGTTGGTTCGATGGGTTTGAGGCTCGACCTAGGAGCACAAATCTGTTGAGAGGGTCCCTTGATAGTGTCACGATCCAACCGGAGGGCCGCAACGGGCACCCGGTGCTAACCCACCCGGGCACCTCTTAACATACCTTTACATTTACATCTAGGTAAGCCACATACTAAATCATACTATTTCCATTGGCAACAATACATATATACATATCACCATTTATAGCAATGCCCATAGCAATGTACATAAGCCGACGGGGCTAACAAAATGATATCTAAAATATAGGCCGACAAGGCCAAACACATCTAACCATATACACATGTCTACGAGCCTCTAAGGAGAGTATGTCATATCATATAGGCGGGATAGGACCCCGCTATGCCCATAAATATATACACAAAAGAATAAGTACCAAAAGCTTTAGCTCCGAATAAAATGGAGCTCCGCTATGTAGCCCCTGAGAAATATAGCTATGGATCAAGCATGTCTCCCTAGCCACCTGCGGGCATGATGCAGCGTCCACAAACAAGAGGACGTCAGTACGAAGAATGTACTGAGTATGTAAAGTATGATCAACATCATTATAGAAGCATAATAAGCAACATAAGAAATAGCATAAGATGGGAGATAGTAGTATCATCGTCATAAGCACTTGCTTTTCATAGGGACTTTCCATTTCTAATGCGAGATTTCGTACATACATCCGTATCCGTATTCGTATCCATACTCATTTACCTTTCGCATTCATAGTCGTATTCATATACATACTCATATTCATATTTATATCATGTTCGTATTCACACTCATATCTATATCGTCTACACACCCATATCATATACCTAGCATTTACATAGCATACCCGACCACGAAGGTTCGGTGTTTCGCGTACCCGACCATTGCTAGGTTCGGTTATCATACATACCTGGCCCTACCAAGGCTTCAGGGTTGTCCGTACCCAACTACAGTGGTGCGCGCGCATAATATATATATCTATACTTATATTCTACCCGGCCATATAAGCTCGGGGTTTCATAACAGCCATACATAGGCACATATATGTAAAAGCTCATAGGCATCTTTAGCATCATTATTGTCATCATCATCACTATTATCATCGTCATCATTATCGTCATCACTATTATCATCGTCATCATTATCGTCGTTCATTACATCTATCCTTATAGGATTTCTCGTCATATGAGGAATTTAGGACAATCGTAACATATCGAGAATTATAAGCTTAGTAGCCTTTGAAGAATGCATCATTTGGAGGACAACATAGGCTTATAGAAGATTAGATGTTTGGCCAAAGAACCATGCCTTATGAAAGAAGGGTTAGCCTTACATACCTTTCCGTTCAACTATTTTATCATTTGCAAGTTCTCCTTCAATGCCCTCGTTTCTACCTTCATTAGAGTTATACTATCATTAGAAAATCGATAGCTAGCATACATGACTAAAGCTAAAGATAATTGGACAGCATCTCCTTTATTTATATGACTTCGTCCATACCATATATCAACTCTCAAACGTCAACAATACATTCACAATATCATAACAATAGTCTTTATTTATCCACATTATCCATATTTCTCAATTCACTTCCAATCATCCATATCCATGGTCATAACACACGATTACATTCATTCATATACAACGTCTATCCCATGTTCTTAACATCATTTATAACATAACCATATCACAACACATCAAAAATCATGACTCAATTTGAGCTATTACTCAAAAAGACACTATTCTCACATTCATGACCCATTTTTCTATATCCTTCTACAATCCATGTGTTTCAACTTTCAAATACCTTAAACAACATGAAAATACCATAAATCTTACCTTAGATGGTGTAGGAGTGAACCTTGGGTGGAAACTCCTCACTTGAGCAAAACCCTAGTTTCACCTTCACTTTGATTCCTTGCCTTGGATGAACTTTAATGGATTTCTTACACTTGATTCACTTAGTTTGATGTATTTGATCACTAATATCTCTTGAATTCTTATGGGAGAAGTGTAGAGAGATGTTTTAGAGAGAAGGGGTGTGAAAGGGAAATGAAATGAAATAAGACTTAGTCCCTTATTAATACACAAATCTGATCCGTCGGGAAATTATACGGACACTTATATGGTCTGTATAAACTTATACGGTTCATATAAGTGACCGTGAAATCATCTCTTTAATCACTCGATTCTGTGACCATTTGACGGCACTTTATACGGGCCGTATAATTTTATACGGTCCGTATAAGTGACCGTAAAATCACCTTTTCTACATCTTGCCTCTGTAAACATTATACGGCACATTATACGGGCCGTATAACTTTATATGGTCCGTATAAGTGACCGTATAATCTCACGATTGAGGGACTTCACTGTGACAATTCTGCGGACCATTATACGGACCGTATAACATTATATGGACAGTATAATCGGCCGTGGAGCTGAGTCTACGGCCGTGGAGCTGAGTCTCCTACTACCTGAGTCTACTACTCGAACTCCTAGGCTAGCTAACTGCTGGAGCTCACGAGCCATTTCTCTTTTCTCTGGTCGTACATCACACAAACTTCCCATGGATCTACGGCTAAGAGCATCAGCCACAACATTTGCCTTTCCAGGGTGATATAGGATATCAACATCATAATCTTTTAGCAATTCCAACCATTGTCGTTGCCGCAAATTCAACTCTTTCTGCTTGAAGATATACTGAAGGCTCTTATGATCTGTGTAAATGTCCACATGAACACCATATAAATAATGTCTCCACATCTTTATTGCATGAATCACTGCAGCCAATTCTAGATCATGGGTTGGATAATTTTTCTCATGTTTCCGTAATTGCCTTGAAGCATACGCAATAATTTTACCATGTTGCATCAACACACAGCCTAGCCCAACACCTGAAGCATCGCAATAAACAACATAACCTTCCAATCCCTCTGGAAGTGTCAGGACTAGGGCAGAAGTCAATCTATCTTTTAGCCCTTGGAAACTACATTCACAAGCATCTGTCCATTGAAACTTAGCTGATTTCTGTGTCAGCTTTGTGAGTGGTGCAGAAATAGAAGAAAAACCTTTAACAAATCTCCTGTGATAACTTGCTAAGCCTAGAAAGCTACGAACCTCCATAGGAATTGTGGCCTTGGCCAAGTGTTATATCCCGTATTTTATACGTTCGGACATTCCAAGGTAGTCGTGGCAAGTTAAGGGAAAGGCTACGTTCAAAAATTATTTTAATATATAAGTTGGTTATAAATATCAATTATGGATATTAGTGTTATGGAAATATTGAGAAAAGTTAAGGGTAAAAAGGGAAGAGAACTCTAGGAAATAAAGAAAGGAGCATGTGGCCATTTCATAAGTGAAGGGGGCAAAGTGTAAATATGGAAGGGCTAAAGTGTAAAAAGGGAGAAGACACTTGGTCTTCTTTGACCAAGTAAGAAAATTCAAAGAAAAGAAAAGTCAAGAAAAAGGAAGAAATTTCTAGAGAGGGGCATGTTCCCCTCACATGCTTGGGTATATATATGAGCTTGTCTTCCAATTCAAGACAAAAGAAGAAGAACAAAAGAAAAAAAAAAAGATGAAGAGAGTGCAAGGGTTTCGGCCATGGCTCTAGAAATTTAGCCATGGGAAATTGACCAAGGAAAATTATTTTCTCCTAGCTTTTCTACTAATTGGAAGATGCTCTTTAACATGGTGAAGTTGTTGGAGCAAGCAAGACACTGATATGGACAATTCATGATCCTTAACCAAGTGGAGAAGTTGAAGAAGAAAGGTGAGTTTTAATCTTGTCTTATGTGTTATGAAGGGTTTATATGTGTTGTAGTATGCTAAGATGGAAGTTTGCATGATGAATATGTAAGTATGCATGTGGCCGAATGGAAGTGGTATAATGTAGATGTGACAAATCAATTTTATCTAGTAATTTGATTGTTGCGTTGTGAATTCTATGATGTGAAATGAATGAAAACCATGAGACCTTGCATGTTGTGTGTTGTGTGTTGGCCGTGTGTATGTAGTATGTTGGCCGTGCATATGTTATGTGGTATAGAAAGAATGGAATAATTTATGAAGTATGTTGGTTGTTGTTGTAACGTATAGAAATGAATGGAAAACTCATGAAAATATGCATGTTGTGGTGGAGGCCGAACATGGTGATATTTTGGAAAATTTTAGTGAATTAATTCTACTTAATGTTTTAGTTGTTGTATTGAGAATTTCATGGTGAAAAATGAAGGTTTGGTGATTTAAGATGAAGTGGTAATCATTATCGGAATAATGAAGAAATAATGCGACGCTAGCTTAAATTCGTATATTGCATAAGTAAGGTTGTCAATGCATGGTTGTTGATGAGAATTGTGAACCTAAAATAAGAGAAATGTGTTGTTAATTGTTATTGTTTTTGTTGGAGTTGGAAAGTCTTGAAGGAAGTAGTATGTTAATTGAAATTGTTATTATGATTGTTGGCATTGTTGTTGATAGTTTGGCCGGGTTGAATTCCCGGGATTGTTGTTGATTAGAATTGGCCAAGTTGAACTTGGTGGGATGGCACATTTACAAGGGAGATGCTGCCGAAATTTCGGCAGACGAAGTATTACTTCAAAGAATCAACTTCTAAAGGCTCTAATCAAGTTTTGGTAAAGATGACCAATTTGTAGATTTTGGTGGGTTTGGAACGTGAATTTGGAGTCGCATAAGAAGCAGAAAAGGTATGTAAGGCTTCACCCTTCTTTCTATGGCATGTCTTAGATGTAATATGCTGAATAAGAACCTCGGGGACCCTTCTACCCTCCAGAATCCGCATCTAAAGTTTCCCCTTTTTCAATCAGAAGAATTGAACTAAAAAGTGCGCAAAATGTTGGAAGAATTTCCTAAACCTCTAGAACTCGCATAAATAGAACCCGACTACCCTAAAACCCTCACAAGTAACGCCATGACATGTAACATATGTAAAGTTGGTGCGCCGCCTCATTTGATCCGAGGTGGGCCCACTGTTCCCGGATTTACCTTATTGTTCCGCTTGACTTACCTTGAAGCTGAATCCAAAAGAAACCTTCGATCCTTATTCCATTACCAAATGGCAAGTACTATATCTATCCCGACAAGAATACTTCTATGACGATAAAGATATCTATGATGTCAGAAAAGAGAATATGCCCATGATAAGTACGACAAGAATGATTCCATGACTAAGAGTCTTGAGCTAAGAACCCAATGTGAATATGAAAGTGTTATACTAGTTCTTAAACCTTAATTCTATTCCGTAGCCATGACACTAGTTTCTAAAAGACTCCAAAGCGTATGAATTGACGGTTATAATGCACATAATTTCATTTTATTCTCTCTCTTAAAGCTATTTTCCGTTGGTAGTCTCGCCTTAAAATACTTGTTCCTTCAAGGCGAGACAAGGCGACCACGATTGTTCCATAATGTAATCGGAGGCTACCGACCTTACGTCACTCCGATGTGGAAATGGTTTTCTTGGACTCTTGAACATGTTGTATGCATGTTACGAGTATATGTATATGATAAAAGAACCAGAGCGCTATATACGCTGATGAATGTACATGACACACGTATATGTATATGATAAAAGAGCCAGAGCGCTATAAACGCTAATATATGTACATGATGTATGTCTACGCATACGGGGAAGATGGAAATAAGGGCAGCGCGTTATAAACGCATATCCACCTGATCATTTGGCATTATATGACATGATATCGTCCCGGACGCGGGATGTGTATATTTATGGTTAAATGGATCGGCTGCCGACGCCTCGGCAATATGATATGTCTTATTTTTATATATACATATGAACAAGGAAAGATTTTAAAGGAAAGCTAAGCATGCATGGTATCCGCCAAAGGGCATTTATATGTACAGGTTACCTTTCCACCTCATAACATGCGCTATGTCTCCTTTATGTTAGTATCCCTGTTCTATACCTTCTGTATGTTATTATGCATGCCTTACATACTCAGTACATTGCTCGTACTGACCCCTCTTCTTCGGGGGCTGCGTTTCATGCCGCGCAGGTACTCCCAGATGATTAGAAGAACTTACTGAAGGTGTTCCAGCGGAGATGGCGAACTCCATTTGTCCCGGAGAATTGCCAAGTCCAAGTATATGCTATGATGTTTTGTTCTATGTTAGAGACTTTGCAGACAAAGCAATGGGTATTGGGTTGTCAGTCTGTAAGCGGCTCCAGCAGCCGATATGCTATTATGTTTTATGTCACGAGTCTTACATGATGTCAGAGCTTATTTATGAAAAAAAATAAAAATTGAAGAGCTTACTATGTATTTCTTTCTTTACTGATTCATGGGTTTCTATACGTAACAAGAGTCAGCGGGTTCGCTCGGCTCCAGATATGGGGTCGGGTGCCCATCACACCCTAGTAAAGTCGGAGTGTGACAAAGTGGTATCAGAGCAGGTCGGTCCTAGGGTTGTCTGCAAAGTCGTGTCCAGTAGAGTCCTGTTTATGGGTGTGAAGCCGGCCACATTTATAAACAGGAGGCTGCGGGGCATCTAGGAAATGTTGACCTTCTTTCTGTCTCAGATCGTGCGATAGAGCCAAGTCATAGGAAATAAGATTCCTTATACTAACTGTCAATTCTCGCAGACGCTCAGTGATGATGAAAGAAGACAAGTGCCGAGATGGCGAGCATGTGCCATAGAGTTGTACGTTCTGTAAGGTATTGATGACATTGGCCGCATACAGGTTTTGAATAATAGGAACAGTAAAGAAGGTTCTGCCAGAATGGGTACGCCCCACAGGAAGAAGTATGGGAAAGAAATACTGTGAATAGGTAATAAGTGAAATGTGTTGGTTCAGAAAGGTTATGGATTTGGGCGTGGCAACAAAGGTAAGGTCGCTACCATCGGGAATCTGGAAGCCCAAGACAGGAGGTAGTCATACACACAGGCGGAAGGTGAACATCGGGAACCAAAAGGGTAAAACGGTAATTACAAGAGAAGGGACGTGTTACGAAAATGTTTTGGGAACTGTAAGACTTTGACTTGCTCCAGAGCATGCAATAAAGGTCATGTGAGGAAGCTGACGCGAAAATATCGGCATTAAGGCACCGAATTTCAGTGAAGCTTTTGGGTTAAGCGTGCTCAGGTGGGAGCAATTCCATGATGGGTGACCCCCTGGGAAGTTTGTAAGGAATTTTAGATATTCTGACATAAAAGACAAATGGAAAACTGGAATAGCCTAAGTGAAACTACGGTATATAATATGACGGGAGACCATGAGAAGACGCGTGAAACAAGGCAGACTAGCTCGATAAAGAGACAGAAAATGCATCATAGCCTTGGAATTAGGATAGGCTTGAACAACGCTTGGAAGTATTTTGTGAACTAGTTGATAGTGAATATGTATGTATATACGAATGTGTAAGATATCCCGAATAATTGTATCGGTGGCGTGCGAGCCCCAGCAACCGAAACTACGGGAGGAAAGGTATTGATCACGTAAAGGTGCAGAAGTACGAGTGACAGCAAGAATAAACGGTGCCACCGTCATAAGGTAAATCGTTATTATTTACCGTAGGTTAGAATTGAAAGATTTAGTGCAGCGATACTTGGAAAAGAAAGAGAGTGTGAGTAAATGTAAGATAGGAAGCTTAAATGTCGGAAAAGGAGAAATGTAGGGAGGTTGAGAGTTGATTTCAACAAGTAGGTCTAAGTGAATGATGACCAGGGTAGAGGAATGTGAAGTAAGAGAAAGAATGCTTAGGATGGTGATGGTGTTGAGGTGACAGATCTGTAAAAGGACAAGTATGTAGCCATAGTAATATGCTTAGAGGTTTAAGAGAGTAACAGAACGTTTAAGAAATATGGGCACACAACTACAATACGAACATGTAGTTAAGAAAGAATTACGGGCAAGTGAGCTAAGCAAGTGAAAGGACGAATAAGGGATAAAGGTATAAGCGAAGACTTCATTAAGGACGATGAGCATATAAGGAACCCCTTAAAGGGGGGGAGACCATATTGGGCGTACAAGGAATGACGATAGACGAAACGAGCACCAACACATGAAGTCAAAGACAAGTGTACCTGTATTGAGAGATACAAAAAAAAAAAAAAAAGGAGAGATTAAAGAGGAGTTGTGGTAAAGATCTAAAGGTGTGGCTTTTGTTAAGATATGGTCATGGAGCAGTAACAGAAGAAAGATGATCTGAGAAAGACAAGGATAATACGTTGGCCCAACAAAGTAGAAAACCCACGACACGGGAAGAAGATCCATGTAAAAACCGAGAAGTTCAATTATAAAGGGAATGAAGTAAAGGACAAGGAGTGAGCATGAAGGAAAGGACGACTACAAAGGGATCCTCCCGAAATATTACGACACCCCATAAGACCAGTTGAACATTCGAGGACGAATGTTCTAAAGGGGGGGAGGATGTTATATCCCGTATTTTATACGTTCAGACATTCCAAGGTAGTCGTGACAAGTTAAGGGAAAGGCTACGTTCAAAAATTATTTTAATATATAAGTTGGTTATAAATATCAATTATGGATATTAGTGTTATGGAAATATTGAGAAAAGTTAAGGGTAAAAAGGGAAGAGAACTCTAGGAAATAAAGAAAGGAGCATGTGGCCATTTCATAAGTGAAGGGGGCAAAGTGTAAATATGGAAGGGCTAAAGTGTAAAAAGAGAGAAGACACTTGGTCTTCTTTGACCAAGTAAGAAAATTCAAAGAAAAGAAAAGTCAAGAAAAAGGAAGAAAGTTCTAGAGAGGGGCATGTGCCCCTCACATGCTTGGGTATATATATATATAAATGAGCTTGTCTTCCAATTCAAGACAAAAGAAGAAGAACAAAAGAAAAAAAAAAGATGAAGAGAGTGCAAGGGTTTCGGCCATGGCTCTAGAAATTTAGCCATGGGAAATTGACCAAGGAAAATTATTTTCTCCTAGCTTTTCTACTAATTGGAAGATGCTCTTTAACATGGTGAAGTTGTTGGAGCAAGCAAGACACTGATATGGACAATTCATGATCCTTAACCAAGTGGAGAAGTTGAAGAAGAAAGGTGAGTTTTAATCTTGTCTTATGTGTTATGAAGGGTTTATATGTGTTGTAGTATGCTAAGATGGAAGTTTGCATGATGAATATGTAAGTATGCATGTGGCCGAATGGAAGTGGTATAATGTAGATGTGACAAATCGATTTTATCTAGTAATTTGATTGTTGCGTTGTGAATTCTATGATGTGAAATGAATGAAAACCATGAGACCTTGCATGTTGTGTGTTGTGTGTTGGCCGTGTGTATGTAGTATGTTGGCCGTGCATATGTTATGTGGTATAGAAAGAATGGAATAATTTATGAAGTATGTTGGTTGTTGTTGTAACGTATAGAAATGAATGGAAAACTCATGAAAATATGCATGTTGTGGTGGAGGCCGAACATGGTGATATTTTGGAAAATTGTAGTGAATTAATTCTACTTAATGTTTTAGTTGTTGTATTGAGAATTTCATGGTGAAAAATGAAGGTTTGGTGATTTAAGATGAAGTGGTAATCGTTATCGGAATAATGAAGAAATAATGCGACGCTAGCTTGAATTCGTATATTGCATAAGTAAGGTTGTCAATGCATGGTTGTTGATGAGAATTGTGAACCTAAAATAAGAGAAATGTGTTGTTAATTGTTATTGTTTTTGTTGGAGTTGGAAAGTCTTGAAGGAAGTAGTATGTTAATTGAAATTGTTATTATGATTGTTGGCATTGTTGTTGATAGTTTGGCCGGGTTGAATTCCCGGGATTGTTGTTGATTAGAATTGGCCAAGTTGAACTTGGTGGGATGGCACATTTACAGGGGAGATGCTGCCGAAATTTTGGCAGACGAAGTATTACTTCAAAGAATCAACTTCTAAAGGCTCTAATCAAGTTTTGGTAAACATGACCAATTTGTAGATTTTGGCGGGTTTGGAACGTGAATTTGGAGTCGCATAAGAAGCAGAAAAGGTATGTAAGGCTTCACCCTTCTTTCTATGGCATGTCTTAGATGTAATATGTTGAATAAGAACCTCGGGGACCCTTCTACCCTCCAGAATCCGCATCTAATGTTTCCCCTTTTTCAATCAGAAGAATTGAACTAAAAAGTGTGCAAAATGTTGGAAGAATTTCCTAAACCTCTAGAACTCGCATAAATAGAACCCGACTACCCTAAAACCCTCACAAGTAACGCCATGACATGTAACATATGTAAATTTGGTGTGCCGCCTCATTTGATCCGAGGTGGGCCCACTGTTCCCGGATTTACCTTATTGTTCCGCTTGACTTACCTTGAAGTTGAATCCAAAAGAAACCTTCGATCCTTATTCCATTACCAAATGGAAAGTACTATATCTATCCTGACAAGAATACTTCTATGACGATAAAGATAGCTATGATGTCAGAAAAGAGAATATGCCCATGATAAGTACGACAAGAATGATTCCATGACTAAGAGTCTTGAGCTAAGAACCTAATGTTAATATGAAAGTGTTATACTAGTTCTTAAACCTTAATTCTATTCCGTAGCCATGACACTAGTTTCTAAAAGACTCCAAAGCGTATGAATTGACGGTTATAATGCCCATAATTTCATTTTATGCTCTCTCCTAAAGCTATTTTCCGCTGGTAGTCTCGCCTTAAAATACTTGTTCCTTCAAGGCGAGACAAGGCGACCACGATTGTTCCATAATGTAATCGGAGGCTACCGACCTTACGTCACTCCGACGTGGAAATGGTTTTCTTGGACTCTCGAACATGTTGTATGCATGTTACGAGTATATGTATATGATAAAAGAACCAGAGCGCTATAGACGCTGATGTATGTACATGACACACGTATATGTATATGATAAAAGAGCCAGAGCGCTATAGACGCTAATATATGTACATGATGTATGTCTACGCATACGGGGAAGATGGAAATAAGGGCAGCGTGTTATAAACGCATATCCACCTGATCAGTTGGCATTATATGACATGATATCGTCCCGGACGCGGGATGTGTATATTTATGGTTAAATGGATCGGCTGTCGACGCCTCGGCAATATGATATGTCTTATTTTTATATATACATATGAACAAGGAAAGATTTTAAAGGAAAGCTGAGCATGCATGGTATCCGCCAAAGGGCATTTATATGTACAGGTTAACTTTCCACCTCATGACATGCGCTATGTCTCCTTTATGTTAGTATCCCTGTTCTATACCTTCTGTATGTTATTATGCATGCCTTACATACTCAGTACATTGCTCGTACTGACCCCTCTTCTTCGGGGGCTGCGTTTCATGCCGCGCAGGTACTCCTAGATGATTAGAAGAACTTACTGAAGGTGTTCCAACGGAGATGGCGAACTCCATTTGTCCCGGAGAATTGCCAAGTCCAAGTATATGCTATGATGTTTTGTTCTATGTTAGAGACTTTGCAGACAAAGCAATGGGTATTGGGTTGTCAGTCTGTAAGCGGCTCCAGCAGCCGATATGCTATTATGTTTTATGTCACGAGTCTTACATGATGTCAGAGCTTACTTATGAAAAAAAAAATTGGAGAGCTTACTATGTATTTCTTTCTTTACTGATTCAAGGGTTTCTATACGTAAGAAGAGTCAGCGGGTTCGCTCAGCTCCAGATATGGGGTCGGGTGCCCATCACACCCTAGTATAGTCGGGGTGTGACACCAAGTCTTCACGGCCTCAATCTTTTGGCTATCTACCCGAATACCCTCGGCTACAACAATGTGCCCCAGAAATGTCACCGAGTTCAACCAAAACTCACACTTAGAAATTTTTGCAAACAATTCTCGAGTTTGAAGAACTCTAAGGACAGTACGCAAATGATCCGCGTGTTCTGCCTCGGATCTAGAATATACCAAGATATCGTCGATGAATACAATCACAAATAAATCTAGGAAAGGCCTGAACACATTGTTCATCAAGTCCATAAATACTGCCGGTGCATTAGTTAGCCTGAATGACATTACCCGAAACTCAAAATGGCCATATCTTGTTCTGAAGACTGTCTTAGGGATATCTTTCTCCCTAACTCTCACTTGATGATACCCGGACCTCAAATCTATCTTGGAAAACCATTTGGCACCTTGTAATTGATCAAAGAAGTCATCAATCCTCGGAAGAGGATATTTATTCTTAATCGTCACCTTATTCAATTGCCGATAGTCAATGCACATTCGCAAGGAGCCATCTTTATTTCGGACAAACAATACGGGTGCTCCCCATAGGGATGAACTAGGTCTAATAAAGCCTTTCTCAAGCAAGTCTTTCAATTGCTCCTTTAACTCTTTCAATTCTACGGGAGCCATTCTATAAGGAGGAATAGATATAGGCTTGGTGTCTAGCGACACATCAATAGCAATATCAATCTCCCGCTCAGGAGGGAGGCCTGGAAGCTCTTTCGGGAATACATCCGGAAACTCATTCACTACGGGAACTGACTGTAGAGTCGGCGGTTCAGCTTCTACATCTTGAACCCGAACTAGATGATAATTGCAACCTTTTGTGATCATTTTCCTTGCATTTAGGTAGGAAATAAACCTACCTTTTGGTGACGTAGTATTCCCTTTCCATTCTAAAACTGGTTCTCCCGGAAATTTGTAACGAACCATTTTCATTCTACAATCAACATTGGCATAGCAAGAAGCCAACCAATCCATGCCCATAATAACATCAAAATCTACCATTTTTAACTCATGCAAGTCAATCATAGTACGATGATCACATACCACAACTATGCAGTTTCTATATACTCGGCTAGCTATTACTGATTCACCAACGGGTGTGGACACCTCAAAAGGTTTAATCGACTCTGGTTTGACTCTAAATCGACCCACAATATATGGAGTAACATATGACAATGTGGAGCCTGGATCTATCAAAGTATATACATCATGAGAAAATACCAATAATATACATGTGATCACATCAGGAGAAGACTCAAGATCTTGGCGTCCAGCCAAAGCATAAATACAGTGCTAAGGACCGCTAGAACTGGGGACTCTCCCTCTGCCTCTACCATGGCCGACTGGCGCATGTGAACCTGGCCCCACAGGGTGTACAGATGATGAAGATCCGGCTACCGACCCTGAAGGCTGGGTCCTACCTCTACCACCAACTGAGGGGCAATCACGCATAATATGGCCTAGTCGACCACATGATTAGCAAACCTCTGAACCCAATCGGCACTGACCCCAATGTAACTTCCCACACTGGGAACATCGTGGTACGGGTGGCCTTGCCTGGCCCGAATCACCTCTGAACTAAGATCTCGAAAAACTCTGACTCGACCCGGAACGAGTAGATCTATCGAATCTCTGGCCTGAAAATCGTGGAGGCGCACTAGTGATAGAATGGCCTGAATGCCTCGAAAACTGCTGTCTGTGCCCGCCTCTCAACTCACTCATCGGACCTGAAGATCTAGCCCTCTTGCTATGTCCCCTACCATGCTCACACTCACTCCTTTGCTGCTGTAGGCTCTTTTCTAAGTTTTGAGCAAGGGCCTGAATGCGTGAAATATCCATATTGTCCTGAAGGGACGCAATCAAGAACCTATCCATCAAATGTGGCCCTACGCGTTTCACAAATCGGTGCACTCGGTCACCCATATCCGCTACCATGGCCGAAGCATACCTAGCCAAAGAATTGAAGCGGAGACTATACCCTAAAGCACTCATGCTTCCTTGCCTCAAATTCAAGAACTTATCGGCTCTAGCTCGCCGAACCTCTGGTGGCAAATAATGTCGGAGGAAAGCATCTACAAACTCTTGCCATACCGGGAGAGGTGCATTGGCTCCCCATGAAGCCATCCAAACCGTGTACCAATGGATCGCGACATCCCTCAATCTATAGGATGCTAACTCCACCGATTCGGTGTCCGAAGCATGTATCAACCGAAGCGTCCTCAACATTCCATCAATAAAATTCTGAGGGTCTTCATCCGGTTTTGATCCATAGAATTTCGGAGGGTTCAAGCTAATGAAATCACGAGCCCTTGCACTAACAGCCTTATCACTATGCCCTGTACTTTGCCGCTGAGTCTGGGCAGCAACCAATTGATTAAGCAAATGAATGGCCTCTTTTACATCTTGGCCTGAAGCATCCGGTGGAGGAGCCGGAGGTGCTGGAGCTGGGGCTGAGGCTCCCTCACGCTCCTCCGAAACAGGAACTGATTAGGAGGACTGAGATTGAGCCGCATTCCGAGACTCACTTCCTTCTACAACTGTTGGCGGTGCTCTTTCAGCCCGCTTTTCTGCTACTGTCTTGCCCCTTTGGGCTACTGTTGCCTTAATTTTTACAAGCATCTCTGAAATACATAACACATGGTTAAGGAAAAAGAAGTTCTTATGTCATAGCTCTATCGCACGATCTTATGAAGAAAGAATGTCAATCATTCCTAAAAATGCCCACAACCTCTTGTTTATAAGTGTGGCGCGCAACACACCCATAACCAAGACTCTATTGGACACAACTCGTAGACACACCCTGGGACTGAACTGCTTTGATACCACTTTTGTCACCACCCAACCAGAGGGCCGCGACGGGCACCCGGTGCTAGCCCACCCTGGTACCTCTTAACATACCTTTACATTTACATCTAGGTGAGCCACATACTAAATCATACTATTTCCATTGGCCTAACAAAATGATATCCAAAATATAGGCCTACAAGGCCAAACACATCTAACCATATACATATGTCTACAAGCCTCTAAGGAGAGTATGTCATATCATATAGGCGGGACACGACCCCGCTATGCCCATAAATATAGATACAAAAGAATAAGTACCAAAAGCTTTACCTCCGAATGAAATGGAGCTCCGCTATGTAATCCCTGAGAAATATCGCTATGGATCAAGCCTGTCTCCCTGGCCACCTGCGGGCATGACGCAGCATCCACAAACAAAACGACGTCAGTACGAAGAATGTACTAAGAGCCCGTTTGGATTGGCTTACAGCTTAAAGCTGTTTGCAGCTTATAAGCTGAAAAAAATAAGGTGGGGTAGTCTAACTTATTTTTTTTGGCTTATAAGCTGTTTTCAGCTTATAAGCTGCTTTAGATAAACTAAGTCAAATGGGTCCAATTATTTTTTTGAGCTTATTTTAAGCATAAAATGACTTTAAGCTGGCCAGCCAAACACTCAAAAAAGCTGAAAACAGCTTATAAGCCAATCCAAACGGGCTCTAAGTATGTAAAGCACGATCAACATCATTATAGAAGCATAATAAGCAACATAAGAAATAGCATAAGATGGGAGATAGTAGTATGATCGTCATAAGCACTTACTTACTTTTCAAAGGGACTTTCCATTTCTAAGGTGAGATTTCGTACATACATCCGTATCCGTATTCGTATCCATTTCTAAGGCGAGATTATCGTCATCATTATCGTCGTTCATTACATCTATCCTTACAGGATTTCTCGTCATATGAGGAATTTAGGACAATCGTAACATATCGAGAATTATAAGCTTAGTAGCCTTTGAAGAATGCATCATTTGGTGGACAACATAGGCTTATAGAAGATTAGATGTTTGGCCAAAGAACCATGCCTTATGAAAGAAGGGTAAGCCTTACATACCTTTCCGTTCAACTATTCTATCATTTGCACGTTCTCCTTCAATGCTCACGTTTCTACCTTCATTAGAGTTATACTATCATTAGAAAATCGATAGCTAGCATACATGACTAAAGCTAAAGAGAATTGGACAGCATCTACTTTATTTATATGACTTCGTCCATATCACATATCAACTCCCGAACGTCAATAATACATTCACAATATCATAACAATAGTCTTTATTTATCCACATTATCCATATTTCTCAATTCACTTCCAATCATCCATATCCATGGTCATAACACACGATTACATTCATTCATATACAACGTCTATCCCATGTTCTTAACATCATTTATAACATAACCATATCACAACACATCAAGAATCATGACTCAATTTGAGCTATTACTCAAAAAGACACTATTCCCACATTCATGACCCGTTTTTCTATATCCTTCTACAATCCAAGTGTTTCAACTTTCAAATACCTTAAACAACATGGAAATACCATAAATCTTACCTTAGACGGTGTAGGAGTGAACCTTGGGTGGAAACTCTTCACTTGAGCAAAACCCTAGTTTCACCTATACTTGGATTGCTTGCCTTGGATGAACTTTAATGGGTTTCTTACACTTGATTCACTTAGTTTGATGTATTTGATCACTAATATCTCTTGAATTTTTGTGGGAGAGGTGTAGAGAGATGTTTTAGAGAGAAGGGGTGTGAAAGGGAAATGAAATGAAATAAGACTTGGTCCCTTATTAATACACAAATCTGATCCGTCGGGAAATTATACGGACACTTAGACGGTCAGTATAAACTTATACGGTCCGTATAAGTGACTGTGAAATCTCCCCTTTAATCACTCGATTCTGTGACCATTTGACGGCACTTTATACGAGCCGTATAATTTTATACGGTCCGTATAAGTGATCGTAAAATCACCTCTTCTACATCTTGCCTCTGTGACCATTATACGACATATTATACGGGCCATATAACTTTGTAAGGTCCGTATAAGTGACCGTATAATCTCACCAGTGAGGGACTTCACTGTGACAATTCTGTGGACCATTATACGGACCGTATAATCGACCGTGGAACCCATCTTCTCTCTGATATTTTCCTTGTCACTTCGTTTGATCTCCAATCCTTACAGAACCTTCTTGATACTTGTTTAACACCTCATTAACGGTCTAAGGGGAATTATAATTCTTCTCCAGGACGCTATTAAATCATCACTAACTTATTACTCATAAATCCTTTCCGATACACATCGTAAGCCTTGCCTTCTCTTAGAAAACTTTCTCTTCTTACTCCGAATGTCCTTGAAATCTTAATTAGGGTCATCAAATGTCATTTCCTTACTTATTGAAATACCATATACTCGTGCTCTTCGTTAGTCTATTCACTATACATCAACGGAAAATTTTTCAAGGTGTAACAGATAGAGCGAGAGTTATTCAGGCCAGCCTCGTGGAAGCTCAGAGTCGGCAAAAGATGTATGCGGACCGGAAAGTCTGGGATTTGAAATTTGCTATTGGTGGCCAGGTTCTATTGAAGGTTTCACCCATGAAGGGTGTTATGAGGTTTGGTAAGAGGGGTAATTTGAGCCCCAGGTACATTGGTCCGTTTGAGATCGTGGATTATATCGATGATGTAGCTTATGAGTTAGTATTGCCACCAGGCATTGCAGGAGTTCATCCGGTCTTTCATGTTTCGATTCTAAAGAAATACCATGCCGATGGTACCTACATTGTCCGTTGGGATTCTATATTTCTTGAGGAGAATTTGACTTATGAGGAGGAGTCTATCACGATCTTGGATGGGTAAGTTAGGAAGTTGAGGTCAAAGGAGATTACTTCTGTGAAGGTGCAGTGGAAGCACCAAACTGTGTAAGAGGCTACTTGGGAGACTGAGTTCGATATGCTGTCACGACCCAAGCCGATGAGCCGTGACAAGTACCCGACCATTGCTGGTCAAGCACTCCTGTGCCTGCATTTACTTCTCATTGACTATCCTGGGCCCATATACAATCTGTAACTAAGCTATACTGTCTCCCGAACACTCAACATAAAAGACACTGAAGTGGGAGCTCACGGCCAACACATACATATAAACATAAATATCGAGAGTAACAGCGCAAGCCGATTGGCCGCTTCAAATATACTGTACAAAAAAATAAGTGCCAACGAGGCTGCATAACAACACGACTACATATCGCTGTCTACAGACCTCTATAGAATACAAATTGTGAAAAGGACAGGACAAGGCCCTGCCATACCCATATATGTACTTAACAAGATATCATACCAAACGGACTGAAGCTCCGGATCAATGGAGCGTACCGACTGCCGCTGAGAGGAGGTCCTGCTACTGTGAATCGTCCGATTGGCTACCTGATCCTGCGGGCATGAACGCAGCGTCCACAAGAAAGGACGTCAGTACGAGTAATGTACCGGGTATGTAAGGCATGAATAATAACATATGAGGGATACACAGAATGAATAATAACATAAAGGAATATGGAGCATATCGTAATATAAAAGAGTAACCTGTACATATGAGTGCCTCTTATGGCGGATGCTATGCATGCTTAACTTTCTTTGAAAAACATTTTTTGTTCATGTATACATAAAATAGAACATATCATATTGCCGAGGCATCGGCTCCGATCCATTTAGACACATATGTCCCGCATCCGGGCATCCCTCGTCCGGGATGGTATCATGTCATATAATACCAACTGATCAGGTGGTTACACGTCTATAGTGCTCTGGCCCTCTTTCCCATATTCCTCATATACATATACATATGTCATGTTCATGTATCATGTACATATATCATGTTCATGTATCATATACATATATCATATAAGCAGCATGCATGAGAGCCCAAGGAAAGTTATGTCTCTATCGGAGTGACGTAAGGTCGGTAACCTCCGATTATTTTATGGAATAATCATCATCGCTCATCTTAAAGGAACAATTCTTAATAGGTGAGACTATCAATGAAGAATAACATTAAGAGAAAACATAGAATAAGATAATAAATCTTATAGGGCGTCAATTCATATACTTTGGAATCTTTAAAAATAGTCATCATCCATGAATAAATTGAGAAATCAAGAAATAGCTCAACATTCTTATATCGTCATTGAAACCATATGCTTGGAACCTTTAAACATGAAATTTTTATCATCATAGAATATTTTCATCCTTTACATCATCGTTGTCATTGTAAAACATATCCATCGTTGTTGTCATAAAAGCTTACGGAGTCATAAACCTCTGTTTTGGAAAAATACGGACATTTTGGAAAGCATTTACGAGTTATCGGGAAAAAGAATCATGCATTGGAATCATATACTTCTAACTTTTGAAAACAAAGAAGTTATGAAAACATCTATGGAATTGTAGGCATAGGAGTCATGCCTTGGAAAGAAAGGGACGAGCCTTAACATACCTGTTCAACCTCTTATTGGATACGCTTATGCGTCCGAGCTCGTAAGTCTACATTTAAGAGGATTTACACTAATGTTAGCCTCTTCATCGCACACTTGTACCAAGTTTCAAATCAAACTATTCTATATTCTGCCGAAAATCGGGCAGCATGTCACCTGTTTGTGTGCCTAGCCCGAATTCTCAATTTAACAACCAACAACAATCACAACAATAACAACATTAACCATAATATTTCCAACTCCAAAATACTTCATGATCATCCCATATGGTGTTTGTCCCATATTCCCATCACAGAACCATTTTATAATAATTTTACAACTCCTTTCCGTAAATAAACCAAGATTAATGTTAATAACAGGAGATTCATACCTTTATCTTGATAATAATTCTATATCTTCACTCCTCCGCCTTGATCTTAAGCCAAAACATGTTAATACACAATTTCGTAGTTGCAACTATACGCTGTCTGGACCGGGATTTGGGAATTATACCTGGTTTCGGGCTAAAAAGTTGATGAAGGAAGGTTGGGGAATATTCTGGAAGATTAGAGAGAGTTTGGGGTGGTTTTGGAAGAAAATTAGGGGGTCTCCCCCTTTAAATAGTGGTCCAGCTTCTGCCTGGACCGACTTAATTTTCCTTCAGCGCATTCGCGCTAGCTTAGTTTTTTCTGACTGCGCCTTCGTTCAGTAAAAAGATCATAACTCTTGATCCCGATATCGTGTGAGGGCCCACGACCTATGGTTGGAAAGATATTTCAATTACCTACAACTTGTATTCTTGGTATTTTTTCCAAATTTCAAACTTATAATATCGTGTTGGCGCCCCCAAGTTAGATCATCCGAAAATGTTTCCTTAAATCGTCCTTTTGGAGGGCTTATGCCCATATTTGGCTTAAGGGTCCTTCTTAGGACTTGCTCAACTTTTCAGGTACTACTCGTATATCTCTTTATATATCCTTTATGAAATTCTGATGTGTGGGCCCCACTTAGCTTACAGCAACGAGGGCTTTTCATCAAGTGCCATATGAACCATTTCACCCCATATGGTCTCCAAATATCATATATATGTTATTATTACATTCTTATAATATAACCTTCATCCCGAACCCGAGCCTCAAAATTGCTCAGCGCGTTCGCGCCTTGTAGTGGCTCGTTTGCGCTGTGTTAGCCCTTGGCCTTCTGCGCGTTCGCGCCACTCCCTGGCGCGCTCGCGCATACCATGTTCCTGATATGCCAGCCCAACTTGTAACATCCATATCTCCTTACCCCGATGTCCTATTGAGGAGCGATTTGTTGCGTTGGAAACTAGACTTCCCGAACCTCACTTTAGACTTTTGTTTCGCTTCAAAACTCTTAATATACTAAAACATATTCTTTCTTCCAGTTAGACAAAAATTTTCGTACCAAAACCTGCCCAATTTTCCTTCAAGCTTCGGAAGCTTAATCTCCTTAGTTCACTAGTTTTCCAATCCTCCTATAACCTGTTACGCGAACTCGGACTCCTATAATCGTAACACGAGCACGTATGATCTTGCATCTTCTGGACAATAACTCCGATGTCTTCAATTGAATAGTTAATACCTAACAAATCTCAACGTACAGAAATTACGGGGTGTAACATCCTTCCCCCCTTAGAAACATTCGTCCTCGAATGTTGCAGTATTGCCAACCCACAACACCATCTTTGATTCCTTAGAACCGTCATTCTTCCCTTAGGGCCCGATTACTGTTTACTTAGACTATAACTTGGTTCAGTCTCTTCTCATCTTCCCTTAACTCTTTTATTGCCTTCAGTCAGCTTCTTTCACTTCTTTATCTTCATGTACATGGTCAGAAATTAACTAGCATCTCGCTCTCATTTTGTCTCCATTATTGTAGTCTTGACTTATGGTGCCATAACTATTCATCGGCCCGTAAGTATTTCTCTTTTTCTCGTTCCTTGTTTCCTTGTTACTGACCCACTACCTTTCTCATATACGGTGCCCATTCTACGTTTATCCCTTCGGTACCATCTCGGGCTACTCTTTTTGATATATGTTGGTCTTGGATATACACTGTACTGACTCGTTGTAGTTCATTGGTCGACTTCATTAGTCCTTACATCCTTGTCACCATCTCTCTTACCCTTACATTCCGAGTGTTTATCCAACATGACCTTGTCGCTGGTGGGCATAATGGCCGTGTTCCTTAAGTTATTCTCCCCAGTTCCTTTCCAAGACCAGTTATATCAATATCTAAAATACGTATATATATAATGTTTCCTCACCATTTATTATCCTTCGCAGTACCATTATACTTATGGAAAACTTATAATCCGAGTTCAACTAAATTTGTAACTCGCCACATTTTTTAACTCCTGCCACAACTGTTTCTTTAACCTCCATTTTTTAGCTCCTTCAAATCTCGCAATACAACCCAAAAGCATAGGACTACGACAATTCTTACTCGATTACGACTCTCTTACAACATATATATATATATATATATATATATATATATATATATATATATATATATATATATATATCTAGCTTCGATTTCCTTGTACCGACGATCGCTTCGTCAGTCGTTATTCCTTGTTGGCTTTCCGGTGTGGCCTTCTTACAATTGTAGTTGGGCATAGCTTCACGTTGACGGTTCATATAATTCCATAGCATATACTCTCATGTTCAGTATAATTAGCGATCCATGAAATGTTTTCTAATATCCGGTGAACTCTTTTATTTCTATTCATAAGAGTAGCGTTCTTCCTTTCTTCGGAAAATTACCAAACTACCAATCGTTGTTACTTTCGTTATAATAGTCGTTGTCATCCTTGGATCCGTCATCCTCTCTGTCATCCTTATGAATTTGACTTAGAACCCGTTCTAGCTCTCTTTACTACCCTTTTAGGCATATCACTACATACTTAGGTACGACACAATTTTACCCGATGCGAGGGATTCAAATCATGGTCTAGAAATATCGTAGTTCATATTGGCGTGAAGCATTCTCTTACGGTGTGTTCCATACTTTCTTCCTATGTCTGCCTCATGGTACACTTATTGTCAATTCGTTTCTGCTTCTTTCTGATACCTTCTTGATATGCCAATATGTTTCGAACTCTGGCCCTGTCCTAATAAATTTCTCCTTCTGGAGCTTGAGAACGTCATAATTCCTTTCATGTCCAATATGTTCTTCCCCCCTTATTAAGGAGGTCCTAATACACCAATAGCTTTCGAATATCCATCGTCTTTGGCAATTATCTGCCGCCCTTATGACCTTCTCAAGGTCGAGGTTCTATCACCGTAAGGTCTGTCTTATTTATCCTTTTTGCTAGTTACACTCTTGTGTTCAATTGGAATACTCATAAGGGTATCCAATTCCGATGCCTTCTTTTTCGTCTTTTCATACCTCTGTCTTTTATGACTAACGGTGTCCTGGACCCACAAGTTAATGGGGACATCGAGATTCACCACGTCCTTTTATGAAGTCTTCGATTATACCTTACTCCTCGTCTTTCTTCCCGACTTTGCTCATAACATATCTAAAACTTCTTACCCTGAGTTCTTCTTCCGTTCATGTCTATCTCATCATTCTTGTCAATATTTCCATACCCTTCCATCCACTACTAGTCCTTTCGCTCGCTTGGCTCACTTACTCATAATTCTTAACTACACGTTTGTGTTGCAACTATGCATCCAAGTTATCCAAGTTTTCCGAGTGTCCTGCTACTTCTCACTCTTAGCACAGAATTCTTACAATATACTCTCTCTCCATCCTCGTTCATCGAGCCTTCATCCGTCTTTCTGATATCACGGCCAGGTTGTCTTCCATGCACGTTCCTTACATTACACTCTATTTCCTTTATAATCGAATCTCTCAGTCTTTACAGGAATTCTTGCCTCCTATCATTAATTTTCTAGTCATATGTGTCGCCCTATCATCCTCGTTCTTATCTCGGTGATTGATCGGTTTCCTACTGCTAACTCGTTAAAGTATCCTTCTTACTCCCATGGTTAAAGATTTCTAGTTACTTTGCCGCTAAATACTCTCCTCTTTCTTCGATCAACCCATTAATATACCTTCTCTATTTTCATCCTTAATCCTCCTAGGTTTCTTCCTCCTCGAGCACCTTTCTTCTCTTATTATTTGTAGTATCGGCTCTGAAGTTCGTGAAATATTCCTTTAAACGTGCAAATCCGTTCTATTCTTAAGTCATCTTTTTGGAAATCTTCTCCATGTTCGAGGCAACCGTGTTGATTTGACCACACACTTATCCCTTTATATACCTTTCAAGGGTTGGAAATCTCTTAACATCGTCGCAAGAACTAACCATTCTTTCTCTTACTTCACATTCCTCGTCGTGGTCACTGTCCTTTTAGCCCCACTTATCGAAATCTGTTCTCTAACCCCACACATTCCTCTTTTGTTCCATACTACCACACTTTATCCCTGTCACATACCTACCTTCGAATTTACCCAAATAGTCTTGTGCTTCGCCCGTCGTCTCTCTTGGAGGCCTCACTCACTCATGTTTCTTACTTCTTACTTTTTTGACATTTTGATCTCCTTACCTTCCATATACTCACTTTATTTCCTTTCCAGATGACATTACATTAGAACTCTCCAAACCTAACCTGCAGTGAAAGTAACATCAGCTTACCTGGTAACGTTCTTCTGTCACTTGAACTTTATTACCCTGTTCGATCAATGCCTTCCATATATGGCAACTTCGGTTGCTGGGATACACATACCCGTTGATACAGCCACATATGGGATATCATACGCATTCATATATATATATATATATATTTATTCTAACGCCTAGCTTACAAAGTGTCTCCAAATACTACTCAAACTCATCCTAGTTCCAGGGCTTTGATGCACCTTCTTTCTCTTCACCGGTCTAGTCCGCCTCGTCCTACGCGACCTCTTAAGGTTTCCAACCATTCGTATACTCTAATTTCCCGTAGGCTACTCTAGCTTCTCATTTGTCTCTTATGTTTGAATTTATAGGACTTTTTAGTACACTTTCCAGGGGGTCACCCATCCTAATATTTCTCACTCCAGCACGCTTAACCTCGAAATTCTGATGAAATCCGATGCGTTAATGCTGGTATGATCCCATCCACCTCACCGCATGACCTTTATCACATAATCTGGAGCAAGTTGAAGTCTTAACAGATTCTAAAACATTTTCGTAACATGTCTCCCTCCGAATTATAAAGGGTCTCTTACTCTTCCGATTACACAATTACTATTTTGCCTTTTTCAATCCTCAATATTAACCTCTCACCTATGTGTACGACTACCTTTCATCCTAGATTTCCAGATTCCCAATGGTGGCGAAAACACCTTGGTGGCCGTTACTTGTAAATACTTGGTTATCGGCCCCTTTTGGATTTCCGCTGGCCGCTGTTAAGTGCTAGTCTACAGCAATTACACATACCTAGAAAATTCCAATAAAGGCTCATATACCTGTAGTCGATCGGTCTCTAGTCTGCTCTGGTGGACTATAAGGTAAGGTGTGCTCCTCGTCGTCGTCTACCCACTATGTGCTCGTCTGGCCTTTATCATCTCTCTCATATGAGTCCGAAGGATATAGATAACCGGGCAATTCCTGGTTTACCGACGGCCAGGATAGAGGGCTAGAGTAAGCCGTAACACTCACCGGGGAAGCTGGTCTAACATAGTGCTCTACCATAGGAGCAGCTGGTAAAGCCTCGGGAATCTCCTCCTCCGGTGTCCCAGATGAATACTCGGACAAATCCTTGTCATAACTTTCCTCTGGGGGGTCCTCCTCCCTAGGAGTCAAAAACTCTGGAGGAATCGTCGTTGGGTCCTCCGAAGGATCTGTCTCAATAGAATAACTGAGGCTCTTCCTGCTCGGTCTTGGAGCCTGGGGTCCTGGAGATACTCTAGGGGACTTCTTAGCACCCCCACTATCTGAAGCTGATCTCTTCATCTCTCGTCAGTCTGTACTTACCTGCAGGAAAAAGGATCAGAAGAGATCTTTCCTAGACATTGGCTCTATCGCACGATCTAAGATAAAAGGAAGGTCAATGATTCCTAAATGCCATGCAGCTTTCTGTTTATAAGTGTGGTCGGCTTCACACCCATAAACAGGACTCTACCAGACACGGTCTGTAGACAATCCCTCGGACGAACTGCTGTGATACCACTTTTGTCACGACCCAAACCGATGAGCCATGACAAGTACCCGACCATTGCTGGTCAAGCACTCCTGTGCCTGCATTTACTTCTCACTGACTATCCTGGGCCCATATACAATCTCTAACTGAGCTATACTGTCTCCCGAACACTCAACATAAAAGACACTGATGTGGGAGCTCACGGCCAACACATACATATAAACATAAATATCGAGAGTAACAACGCAAGCCGATTGGCCGCTTCATATATATTGTACAAAAAAATAAGTGCCGACGAGGCTGCATAACAACACGACTACATATCGCTGTCTACAGAACTCTATAGAATACAAACTGTGGAAAGTACAGGACAAGGCCTTGCCGTACCCATATATGTACGTAACAAGATAGCATACCAAACGGACTGAAGCTTCGGATCAATGGAGCGTACCGACTGCCGCTGAGGGGAGGTCCTACTCCTGTGAATCGTCCGACTGGCTACCTGATCCTGCGAGCATGAACGCAGCGTCCACAAGAAGGGACGTTAGTACGAGTAATGTACCGAGTATGTAAGGCATGAATAATAACATATGAGGGATACACAGAATGAATAATAACATAAAGGAATATGGAGCATATCGTAAGATAAAAGAGTAACCTGTACATACGAGTGCCTCTTAGGGCGGATGCCATGCATGCTTAACTTTCTTTGAAAAACCTTTCTTGTTCATGTATACATAAAATAGAACATATCATGTTGCCGAGGCGTCGGCTCCGATCCATTTAGCCACACATGTCCCGCGTCCGAGCATCCCGCATCCGGAATGGTATATAATACCAACTGATCAGGTGGTTACGCGTCTATAGCGCTCTGGCCCTCTTTCCCATATTCCTCATATACATATACATATGTCATGTTCATGTATCACGTACATATATCATGTTCATGTATCATATACATATATCATATAAGCAGCATGCAGGAGAGCCCAAGGAAAGTTATGTCTCTATCGGAGTGACGTAAGGTCGGTAACCTCCGATTATTTTATGGAATAATCATCATCGCTCACCTTGAAGGAACAATTATTAGTAGGTGAGACTATCAATGAAGAATAACATTAAGAGAAAACATAGAATAAGATCATAAATCTCATAGGGCGTCAATTCATATACTTTGGAATCTTTAAAAATAGTCATCATCCATGAATAAATTGAGAAATAAAGAAATAGCTCAACATTCTTATATCGTCATTGAAACCATAAGCTTGGAACCTTTAAACATGAAATCGTTCTCTTCATAGTCATCATAGAAATATTTTCATCCTTTACATCATCGTTGTCATTGTAAAACATATCCATCGTTGCTGTCATAAAAGCTTACGGAGTCATAAACCTCTGTTTTGGAAAAATACGGACATTTTGGAAAGCATTTACGAGTTATCGGGAAAAGGAATCATGCCTTGGAATCATAGACTTCTAACTTTTGAAAACAAAGAAGTTATGAAAACATCTATGGAATTGTAGTCATAGGAGTTATGCCTTGGAAAGAAAGGCACGAACCTTAACATACCTGTTCAACCTCTTATTGGCTACACTTATGCGTCCGAGCTCGTAAGTCTACATTTAAGAGGATTTACACTAACTTTATCCTCTTCATCGCACACTTGTACCAAGTTTCAAATCAAACTATTCTATATTCTGCCGAAAATCGGGCAGCATCTCCCCGGTTCATGTGCCTAGCCTGAATTCTCAATTTAACAACCAACAACAATCACAACAATACCAACATTAACCATAATATTTCAAACTCCAAAATACTTCATAATCATCCCATATGGTGTTTGTCCCATATTTCCATCACAGAACCATTTTATAATAATTTTACAGCTCCTTCTCCGTAAATAAACAAAGATTAACGTTAATAACAAGAGATTCATACCTTTATCTTGATAATAATGCTATATCTTCACTCCTCCACCTTGATCTTAAGCCACAACACGTTAATACACAATTTCGTAGTTTCAACTATACGCTGTCTGGATCGGGATTTGGGAATTATACCTAGTTTCGGGCTAAAAGGTTGATGATGGAAGGTTGGGGAATATTCTGGAAGATTAGAGAGAGTTTGGGGTGGTTTGGGATGAAATGAGGGGGTCTCCCCCTTTAAATAGCCGTCCAGGTTCTGCCTGGACCGACTTAATTTTCCTTCAGCGCATTCGCGCTGGCTTAGATTTTTCTAACTGCACCTTCGTTCAGTAAAACGAGCCTAACTCTTGATCCCGCTATCGTGTGAGGGCCCACAACCTATGGGTGGAAAGATATTTAAATTATATACAACCTTTATTCTTTGTATTCGTCCAAATTCCAAACTTATAATATCGTTTTGGCCCCTCTAAGTCGGATCATCTAAAAATGTTTCCTTAAATCGTTCTTTTGGAGGGCTTATGCCCATATTTGGCTTAAGGGTCCTTCTTAGGACTTACTCAACTTTCCAGGTACTACTCATATATCTCTTCATATGTCCTTTATGAAACTCCGATGTTTGGGCCCCACTTATCTTATAGTAACGAGGGCTTTTCATCAAGTGCCATATGAATCAATTCACCCCATATGGTCTCCAAATGTCATATATATGTTATTATTATATTATTATAATATAACCTTCATCCTGAACCCAGGCCTTAAAATTTCTCAGCGCATTCGCGCTGTGTTGTCCCTTGGCCTTCTGCGCGTTCGCGCCACTCCCTGGCGCGTTCGCGCAGACCATTTTCCTAGTCTGCCAGCCCGACTTGTAACGTCCATATCTCCTTACCCCGATGTCCTATTGAGGAGCGATTTGTTGCGTTGCAAACTAGACTTCCCGAACCTCACTTTGGAATTTTGTTTCACTTCAAAACTCTTAATATACTAAAACATATTATATCTTCCAGTTAGACCAAAATTTCTGTACCAAAACTTGCCCAATTTTCCTTCAAGCCTCGGAAGCTTAATCTCCTTAGTTCACTAGTTTTCCAATCCTCCTATAACCTGTTACGTGAACTCGGACTCTTATAATCGTAACACGAGCACCTATGATCTTGCATTTTCTCGACAATAACTCCGATGTCTGCAATTGAATAGCTAATACCTAACGAATCTCAACGTACAAAAATTACGGGGTGTAACATATGCGTAGCCAATATTCCCGGTTGTTCACTGATTCAGTTATTTCCTTACTTTCCTTCTTTTCTTTGCTCGAGGACAAGTAACGGTTCAATTGGTATCTGATGTAACGCCCCGTTTGGTCGTTATAGTTCTTTCAGCATTTTCACCTGTTCCAAAGCATTGATTAGCTCACTTTTGATCTGAGGGGACCGCTGATATGTTTCCCGGGGTGCCTAGACCGAATTCGGGAAACTTCGGTGAAAATATAGGCTTAAAGTGAAAAATGATTGACCTAAAGTTGACTTTTGGGCAAACGAACCTTTTTCGGAAATCTGTCGATTCCAAGAGGTTCGGAGGGTTGTTTAGAACTTGTGTGTGTTTGGTTTTGTTCCCAATGCACTTGGGTGCATTTTGGGACTTGGGATGGAAATTTTGAATTAAGGCACCGGGGGTTGACTCAGTTAATGAGACCTCCATTGGGAATTCCGAGGGCACAGGCGCGTTCGTAGCGCATTTTTATGTGGTATTGTGTGTCTGGTATGTGAGCAGATGACCTCAAAAATTAGTTGAAAAATTGAATCGAAAGGAAATCTTGGGTTATGTTTCTGGTGCCCGCTTTAGCGGCACCAGACCACGGCAGCAGCACCGTTGGAGCGGTAGCCCTGCCGCTGGAGCAGTATATGACTTTTATTCATTACCGCTGAAGCGGTCAAGTGGTCGTTGGGGCGCCGCCGCTGGGGCGGTCCAAGGACCGCTTCAGCGGGTGACAGACTGTTAATAATATTGATGAAGTGTTAAAAAGCCCTAGACCCTCATTTTACCCCATTTCGATATTTGAGCTTGAAGAAACTGCTCTTAAGGCTATTTGGAGGAAAATCTTGGAGGTACTTCCCACTCACTTCCTCATTCTTGCTTTAAACCATAATCATGTTAAGATTCACCCTTCTCCTTTAATGAACCCAAGGTGATAAGAGTTGAAAGAGGGTTTTGAAGAACATTGTTCTTAGGATTATTAATAAATAAATTGGTGATGTTTTGTTACATATTGACTAATCTAGGCTCATTAATCATAGATCTTCCACTTTTAACGTTGAATTTCAGATTTGGAGATTTAGGGTTTATTCCCAATTTGGGGGTTTTGCATGAAATCAGAATCTAGGCTAATTATTGAGCTAAATCAGCAATTAAGGGTGAGATTATGATTGCCTAGTACTTAGTTTGGTATTTTGCCCGCGAATTTTCTGTTTTGCCCTTATGGGCCCGTTTTCCCAATTTGTAGGGTTAAAATGGTCCTAGGTGATATCATAGCAATACTAGTATCATTGTTCATAATTTCTAATATAGAATTCGATTATCCTTATACTACTTTGGTTCTGAGCTTTAGAGGAAGCGCAAGGCAAAAAAGTGACTTGTTGGTGTTGTGGTTCGGCAGTCCAAGAAGGTTATGGTTTACCTTTAGTTAGACTTCGTATAGTGAATCACATATTTCGATTATAATGTCGGAGACAGCATGTGAACCTTCGGGTATGAAGTTCCGATGGAATATTTCCTTAGGTTGGGTCCTGATGTGTGTTGGGGCTAGCCACCCCGTTATGCGTGCTTGATTGTTCAATTATGTTAGCTTGATGCCATGTGTAGTTAGTAATTATCGACTTCTGTCTTGTCATCTTGATTTGGATAGAATTGACATGCCCGTGGCTGGTATTTGTACTTAGATATATTGTTGGCGTACCCACTGTTGGTACTTGACTTATTGATATATGTTGGCATACCCACTGTTGGTATTGCGATGTGATACTTGTTGGCGTACCCCGTTAGGGTGCTTGTGATATTGAACCTGATAGATTTATATATGCATTTCACGCATTCTCTCATAACCATGCATGGACGATACCCGGTGATGATCCGGTATCATTGATTGTGTAAAACTCATATTTGACAGACTCTTTTACTTAAGTGATTGTAAAAAGGCCAATGTCCGAAGATCCATTCTGAAATCGTTGATTATATGAAACTGATATTTTGATGAACTATTTTACTTAAGTGATTGTGAGGAGGCCGATGTCCAAGGTTCAATTCCGGAATCGTTGATTGTGTAAAACTGATATTTGACAGACTCTTTTACTCGAGTGACTGTCAGATGGCCGATGTCCGATGAGCTATTCCGACATTATTTTTGCATGGCCGATTCCTATGTTATTCTGGAATCGTTGTTAGTACATGGACTCCGTGAGTCCCCCAGGGTGGTGCCGGTGAGACTCCCCTGTGAGCAATTAGCCAGGGTCCCGTCTGTCTGTTGGGAAAAGATCCGGGATGGGTGGCACTTAGACTTCACAAGTCACATTGGGTTGTGCTACCGAGACGTCGATATTTCCGTCCGGAGTACATAAGTGCACCTCATTTGCATGGCATGGCATCGCATTCATACCATTATTGCACTGCATTGCATTATGACTTGATTGAGATGTTGTGATGATTGGATTGTGATGATTCTGATATGATAATGGATTGTGATGACTCTATTGTGGTGATTGGATTGGATCGGAAACATTCGAACTTGACAGATTTGGGTTTAGATGCTTTACGTAAGCGATGATGGATATCTGGTGTTTATTATATTGTCTTATCCTTGCTAGATTCCTTGTTTATCTGCTTTATCTTCTCAATTGTTTTAACTATACTTAGTCGGCCGATGATGCCTACCAGTACTGTTGTTTGTACTCACCTGCACTTGCTGCATTTTTTTATGAATGTAGAGTACCAGGTCGGATCTACTTCTCTGACCTATGGCTGAGCGACTCTTCAACTTCCACTCGAGTTTCTAGGGTGAGCATGGTTTCCGCTGACCTTGAAGACTTTCCTATTACATGTCTTACTTTTATTCCAGAGACGTAGATATCATGTATTAGTACTTCCAGATTGTATTATTCTCCCTAGATGCTCTTGTATTATTCAGACTAGACCCTGGGGGTATTTACTGTCTTCTGCACTCTTTACTACTATCTATCTATATATATAGTGAGACTTACGTATTTATTGATTTCTGCTACTTAACTTCTTCAATTTATGTATTAGTTCATTATTGGGACAAGAGTTCGCTTACCGAGGTGGGAAGGTAAGTGCCCGCACGGCCGAAGCAAAACGGGTCGTCACCTTGCAATGTGATGATATGGCCCATTTTTTAATTAAATCTGAATTGGGGTAGGCCCAACTCCTTTCTAAAAGGGAGATTCATTTGAAAATTTAAGGCTCAAGTGAGGTTTCTATCCCCTTTTACTCATTTATATATACCCTACTTATGACTGACTTGTTCCTTTATATACACGTAGTACACTATGGTATACACATGTGATGTGTATATCAAGTGTATACTATATGTTTATCCCTCTCCCTTTCTTCAACAACCTGTGCATATTCTATGTATATTTATACTCTTTGTGGTTAAAACTTAGACTCATGATTATCTTATTCACCTAGTTATTCTCTACTTCTTAGAGCAGTGTTCAAATCTAAGACTAAAGCTAGTTCAAGTTTAACTTAATTCCTATACATATCAGGTAAATGATTCACACCAGTTTCACATATCCGCAGTCCTCATAGCAACAAGTGTGAGAACTGATTAATGCAATAACAGAGCACAGTAGAGAGATGCATGTAAAAACAAGAATCCAAACACATTACAACTTATGCTCACAAAGAAGGGTCGGAACACCAAGAAGTTTGAACTGAAAAAACACTAAATGAGTTGAAACTGAGCAAATTTAGATTTCCAGAGAACACAAAGGGATGGGCCTTTATTTTAGTGACTAACAGTAATAGGAGCATGTATATAGCAAGATTTCATGTGAGTTGCCACTTAAGTAAAAGAGGAGGAGCAGCTATGTTTATTACAAGGCCTCACAGAAAGAGGAATGACACAAGGCCCCAAATAACTCTTTGGGATTCAGAATTTTCTTAACTTCTTAAGAGAAAACTTATTATTAATAGCTTCAAATTAATCCATCTCCCTTAGAAATAAGCAAACAGTCAACTTATTGAAACAACCAGTTTCTTTCTTAGTTTTCTAAGTTCCTTTAGACATCCAGACAAATTAATTTTCTCCACGCTTTTTCTATTTCCAACCTTTGATAAAATGGTGAGGTTTAAGGAGATCAATACACTGTTATGACAGAAATGCCTCCCATGGGTTCATAGAATGTGCCATGACACCCTGGGGGGGGGGGGTACTATGAATCAAGCTAAGCTTGACTCTTCCCTGCCCTCTCGTTGAGGTGTCTTTGAAAAGACCATACTCTGCCATGTGGTTCACAAGCTTCCTTAGAACACTCACAACATCCTTAACAACAACGTTAGACCAACTCTAGTTTGGCACTTATTCACCATTTAACACAGACTCAGTGTTTACTACAGTTCTAATCATGATATGAATTTAAACATACCAACAGTATAGAGACAAACCTCATTAAATAGAGTACCACCTCATCTTCTCAATCCAAGTTATACCATAATGCATAGTAAGGTCCAAATGTAACAGTTCAAGTTCAAAAGCAAGAATTCCTACCAATCTTATCTTAACTAAAATGTCTTATTTCCAGATTCAAGCTATAACTATGAAAACAACACAGACAGTTCAAGAATAGATATATCATACAGATTTTCATTGAAAATATTCATTCTTAAACAACAAAGCAAGAAATTTTGAACTCTAATCCATAAATCCAGGTCCTGATAAGTCACTTCCCCCCAGAATTTGGTCAATGTTGCAGTTTTATCCCCTTTAATTATGACAGAGAACATGACAGACCCTTATATTTTATTCTAACTTGGTTTTGATAGCATAAAACCTCAAAGATCCCCTCAGCCATGGTAAACTTCTCCTAACCAAGCATAAGACCTCTTTGCATCCCACAGCCATGAAAATGAGGTTCAAGAGAAAAAGGGAACCTCAGGGTCCCGAAAGAGAAACGGGATAGAATGAGGTCATCACCTCCCCAACCCTTTCCCGAGTCTTACTTTCAGTAAAAAGGGAACAAAGGCCCTACTGGTCATTACCTCCAGTTCATACCTAAGCTCAACTTTTACTCTCCTAAGGCAACCTCAACTCCTTACCTTATCCTCATGCCCAATGACAGCCACCAAGACCTTGTGGTTAAGATTTAGTTTAACACTGCCTTTAAATCAAACTCCGGCTAAACACCTAGTTGACCATACAAATTAGCAGTTTCAATTAACTCAACCTAGGGTCTTAACTATGAAAGCTGTTTTGAATTCCTTTTTGACGTTACTTCTTTGACAAAACTTGACATCTTAATCATTAAAAACTTAAGTTTCAAACTGAATATCAATCCTGAGACTCAAATAGTTCTCTTTCATTTATTGATTAACCATTTTTAACAATCAGAGAGCATGTCAGGATCTAATCAACCTTTTTAGTGTCACTAGACCCCTTTGAAGACTCAAGCATGAACCAGATATTGAGGGGAGGGGGGTCTGGTGACATAAAAATCAAGACTAGGTCCTGTCCCAATAAACAATCATGCCACATAATTATCCTAGCAGTATCTAGATATCCTAATTCATCCTAAATGATTTTATTGCTTCATGAGACTATATCAACCTCTAATGAACCATTTGGGAGCACATTATACCAAACAAATAGACCTGGGTCTCAATCGTCATTTTAGAAATTCTATATTCTGTTCTAGAGTACTGATTGTTTCATACTTACCTTCAGTATATAAGATACAACTATTCGATCATTTTAGGCCAATCCAGACATATTTAAACAGACTTGGGTAGACTCAGACCTATTCAAATGCAATTAAACCTCATTCAATCTCATTCTAGTGCCTTGACCACATCATCAACTCATACAAGTATGCCTAGACTCTTTAAGCCTTGTTTTAGTCCAATCATGATCCTTTGCTGATTCTAATCATGGCTTATACTACTGATTATGGCATAAACAAGGTATGTAGAGGCTCAGGAAAACAGATTGAAGACTTCAGGATAACATGATTCAATTAACAATACTAGCAACTACCTTAAACTACTCAAAATGGACCATCATAGTTCTTTAACTGTCTCACACATTCAAACAAGAGTAATATTAGTCTAGAAGGTTACTAAAGTTACTATTATTAATCTAGAAGGTTACTAAAGTTACTATTATTAATCATATAACCATATTTTATCATGTTTAAAGGATGAGCAGCTAAGCAGGAACCTTAGCATCTAATAAAGCTTACCTCAGTTTGTACATCTTTGCCAATGGAGCAACATTAAATGAAATTATCTAGGCACACACATTTAGTTCATATTAACAACTAACTGTTAAGGCTAAGTATATCAATAATGAAGACAAGAATGTGATATCTATCTCAAGATTCTAATGAATCTTAAGCATCACTTAGGGCAGCAAATTACCACTAATTAAACCCAAGACAAACCAACAACAAACAGAGCATTATCACATAACAAAGCTACTGAAAAATAGCAAAAATAAATAGCAAGATTAAAATGTTACCTTTTTTAGGTGGAGCCATAGAAAAGATTGAATTTGAAGGTCTATTTGTGCTTCCAAATCCCACACTCAGCCACACCGGACACAAGACAAACAAGAAAAACAAATTTAGAACTATGAAAGCCCCAACCTTTTAAGTCAAATTCTAAAATATTTATATTGAGAAGCTTAAAATCGAAGTTCTAGCTTCTTAAGTCTTTTTCCAACTTTTTCCGACCTTTATCATGGTGAGGGTGGGGGTTCTATTTATAGAACCCCAAAATTGTTCAAAACCCTAAAAAATACCGATGTGGGACAACTAGTTCTCTCAGTAAACTAGCCTTGTAAATCAACATCTACGGCTTAAAACGATTTCAACAAGAAATGAGCGGTTATATCTGATCCTCGTTGGACTCGATCCAACCCGTTTGTCCCCAACTAATGAGGTTTGAGCAAATATGAACACAGTACAACAAGTTAGACAGCAAAGATCAACTTTTGACTGAATAATTTCAAAAGAATAGCAAAAGAAAAAGTCTATTATCGCGTTTGGGAAAGATCTGGGTGAAAACAACCTTGGAATTAATTGTTTCATGTAAATGATGCTGCAAAAGTTGTGTATCTTACATTTACTCTACGATTTTGCCATATTTGGACGAGAGAGAAAGAGAGAGCAGCGGCAGCTCCTAGGGTTTGCAAAGAAAAGGGAAGAGAGAGAAGGGAGTGAGGTATAGAGGTCGTTTGGCGTAAATGAAAATGAAAAGGGGATATTACCCCTTTAAGCTGATGCGGGACTGGGCGGGGTCTTGGTCCGTTTTGGACTGGACTCGGTCCAAGTCATAAAAATATAAGGCTGGCCCTTTTAAGTATAAAATGTATACATATATATATATGTATATCTAATGTATACACGCATATAGATAGAGTAAAGTGGGTAATTTAATAAACGGGCAAAACTAAAATATTGATTATTGATCATAATATTTCAATTATAAACACATTAGGACATAATTAACCTATTAAATAATTTAACAGTGGCCAACTATGTAAATGGTCTTAATTTTGCACATATGGCCTTAACTGATTTTAATCCGACTAATTATTTCAATTATGGCCATATTTGGCCTAATTAGCCAATTTAAAATTAAATTGCACTAATGACCATAATTAATTTGAGCCAATGAATTTGGTTATTTCAATTAAGGCCATTAAGAAGCTAATTTTACAAAAATGACCCCAATTTCCTTAAACCATGAATTGGTTAATTTTATTGTGGCCATAACAAAAATAATTAAACAATTAAAAGTCAATTTGCAATAATGACCATCTAATTGATTAATTTGCCTAATTAAAACACTTATGGACAATTATAAATAGTTTTGACAAATTACAATTATATAAAATTAGAGATTAAGGGATGAAATGGTCAGTTATTTTAATTACTCAAACTCCTTGAATTGAAGGGAATAAAGTATTTGCTAATTTTGTTTTTTGACAATTTAAACAATTAAATAAATGATTTTTTTTAAATGCCTTTTTCATTGATTAAATCTAACAAGTATCTCATAAATGTCACAAAAGGTACCAATTAATTTCTAAATAATTTGTGATGTCATAAAAACCCTTGTACTAATTTAAAGGAGTAAAATATTGACTTGAACAATTTATAAAAATTATTTAAACCTTTTAAGGTGCATAGCTCATTTTATTTATTATCCAAAGACTCTGAGCGATTAAAATAAATTACGGGAGGTCAAAAATTAGGTGTCAACAGACGGTCCTACAACACAAACTTCTTTCCTATCTTTATTTTCTGTCTTTCTCCATTCTGGACAGTGTTATGTAGTAATTTAAGACTTGCATTCCAGATTAATAGCTCTTGTACTTATGAATTCCAGGTTTTTGGGAGGTGTATTGAATTAGACTACCTTATGTCCTTATTATTAGACTTATTATGAGACTTATAATGGTTATTCCTCGTTTTATTTCTGTAACGACCCATTTGGTCATTTAGTAATTTTACCCTTTTACCCCTGTTGACCTTTCCCTCAGCTTCTTTAGAGTGTATTCAACTCGTGGGGATGGGTAGAGCGGTTCTCGAGGTGATCAGGTGAATCTGGATTGATTTTGAGGAATTTAGAAGTTTTTAAGTTGAATAAGTGAAAAAAAAAAGTGTTGACCAATAGTTGACCTTTGACTAAATGTGTGTTTTGAGATTTTTCATTGGTTCCATTAGGTCCATAAGGTCGATTATAACTTGGTAGGATGTTTGGTTCGGTTCCCGAGGAACTTGGGGGTGGTTTGGTCCTTCGGTTGGAAACCTTTTCTTTGGGTGTTTGGGGGTCGACCAGGTCAAGATGACCTCCGTTGGGAATTCTGGGCACACGAGTGACTTTGTAGCATGTTTTTAGAATGGGGTGCTTGTTTGATTTATATCCGAGAGGTCTCGCATGAGTTTTGGGTTACGGGATGAACTTGGTGAAAAACCAGATTTTGCTGGTTTTTGGTGTGCCGCGTCTACGGTTATGGGGCCGTACCTGCGGGCTTGCATTTGCGATTCTTGGTTCGTATATGCGAGGTTGTGTGAGGTCAGGTAGGTTCCGTACCTGTGATGAGATTTTCGCAGGTGCGGGACCGCATCTGCGGAAGTCTGACTGCATATGCGTGTTTCAGATATTCAAATGGGTTTCGCCTCTCTGGTTAATTTTTCACAGATGTGATCCCACATCTACGAGGGTAGTTCCGCTGATGCGAGATTCCTTGATCAGAAATTCCTTTTTATTCCATCCTTTCCAACTCTGAAACCCATTTATCCTAAATTATTTCTTGGACCTAATAGCTCGTTGGAAGGGAAAAATTGGAAGGTTTCTCAAGGTAGATCATTGGGGTAAGTTCCCTAACATTATTTTATGACTTCATCTTAGATCATTTAATGTTTTCATGGTGGGGAACTTGTTTTGAATAAGGGTTTGATGATGTATGAACCTAGGTTGGTAATGTTCTTTCTTGACTAAATGATGGATGGTTTTTGGGAAGAGTTCATAGTTATTAGCTTGGGTAAGTATTTCCAAACTTTAATTTCAATTTTTAAGCAGATTTTCAAATGGATTTAATTATGGGGTTTTCTCCAAATTGGGGGTTATGAGAAATTGATGAAATTAATGCCAAAATGAGGTTAGTTTTTTATGAAACTTGGTCTTTTGACTTTCTAGACTTTGCGTAAACCATTTTCAAATTTTTGATTTAGCCTTGTGGGCCCGGGTTACCTTTTTAGGTCATTTTTGTTTCGGCTTGGACTTATGGCATTATGGGTATCTTTAGCTTCGTAATCTAATGTAAATTAACAAATTGATTGATTTTGATCGTTCGGAAGCTATTCGGAAAGGAAAGTCTCTAGCGGATTAGTTTGTGGCGCCTGTTCGACTTTCGAGGTATGTTACAGCTTACTTATGTCTAGACTCCGGTTAGCGAAACATATGTAGATGTTAGTTATTAATGGGGAAAGTATGATAGGTGGTACGCTCAAATTACACCTACTAAATGGCTTAAAGCGGACGTTGTCAAATATAGTAACCCAACTAGGTTGGGGTCGAATCCCACAGGAATAGGGTGTGAAAAGGTTACTAAGGTAGTTGAGTACTTACTTGTGGTCTAATTTCATATTCCGGTGAGTCTGTAAAAAATTATGTTGTTTATTAACTATTTTGGTTTGATTATAATTAATTAGAATGAAGAAACCAAGGTTGTGTACCCTTTTAGATGAAGTGTAATGCTACGGGTGTTGACATGATATAACTCTAATGGATTGTTGTACGAATGCACTTAACCTCTAATTGACTTCCAAGTATTTCCCAATAATTAGAAATTATTTCTCTTTATGATTCTCCCAAATATAAAAGAGATGATATGAAGAACGGTTAATATATACCAAGTAAATTCTTCTTATTCCTAAGTGAATTTATTAAATGAGGGTTAACGCCCCGAGTTGTTGTTACTTATTTTTACCAAACCCTAACTTATTTTCCCAAATAAAGCAAGGTTTTTGGCTTTAGTTAGTGTTTGCAACCATCAACTGACATTGAAGAATAAAGAAGAAGTAAATCCCACAACCCATTATGCATATATCAATCACAATTACCCAATCACATAAAACCCATCATTGGGTTCACAACCTTAGTATTAAGTTTAGCTACTCATAATATTTAAAGCAAAGCAAGATATTGAAGAAGTCATTAATGCTTACGTATTGAATAAAGAAGATGAAAAGTAATTGTCTTTGTTACACCCCGAAAAATTTCCCGTGAACGTACAGTGAATAGACTAACGAAGGGCACGATGTATATGGTTTTTCAATAAGTAAGAAATAACATTTGATGATTCTAAATGAGATTTCAAAGACATTTGAGGTAGGAGACGAAAGTTGTTAAGGAAAGCAAGGTATATGTTATGTGTCGGGCAGAATTTATGAGTATCGAATTAATGATGGCTTAACGATATTTTGGAGAAGAGTTATAACGTCCCTTAGATTGTTAACGAGGTGTTAAACAAGTATCAAGAAGTTTCCATAAGGATTTGAGATCATGCGAAGTGACGAGAACAAAATCGGAGAAGAGACAGATTATATGACCAATTATACGGTCCGTATAATATTATACGATCCGTATAATGGTCCGCAGAATCGTCATAGTGAAGGTCCCTCACTGATGGGATTATACGATCACTTATACGGACCGTATAATGTGCGGTATAATGGTCACAGAAGCGAGATGTTGATGGGGTGCTTTCACGGTCACTTATACGGACCGTATAAAATTATACGAGCCGTATAATGTGCCATATAATTGTCACAGAAAGGGATGGTTGCTGAAGCGATTTCACGTCTATGTTCATGAATAGCCAAATGAGTTAAAAATAAGAGATATTATGAACGTGATGATGATGAGCTTAAGTCCAAAGATTCTAGAGTTCACGAATATGATGTTTCTACAAAGCTAATGATGTTAACTACGATCCATTGATGTTGTTCATTGTATATACTCACCTTATATGATAATTCCTTCAAGGTGAGGCAGAATGCGTATGAATGCTCCATAACAGAATCGGGGGTTCACGACCTTATGTCACCCCGATAAAGTATAGCTGTCTTTGAGTTCCCAGGCATGTATTATGATAATAGCATGATAAGATTATGATAAGTCTATGAAATGTACATGATGATATCACACCGAGCCTATATGGCCGGGCAGACACCGCTAAAGCGGGCAGTGTATACACCACGTCTAAATGGCATGGGCAGACACCACTAGTGGGCAGCATGAGATGGTACCCCGGACGCGGGAGGCCTGGACGCGGGCTAATCATTATCACACCGTACCTATATGGTCGGGAAGCTTATACATATATGCATACATAATATGATGATGATTATGGAGTAGCCAGCATGCATTATTTCTTTTATAATTGATAGTTAGTTACAGGTTGCTCCTCATTTGATGCTTCCTTATTTCATTGATGTATTGTTATTGTTGATGCCTTACATACTTAGTACAATGTTCGTACTGACGTCCTTTCTTCTTGGACGTTGTGCTCATGCCCACAGGTAGACAGGGAGACGGTGCAGATCCATAGGAGCTATCAGAAGATTTACAGGAGCACTCCATTATTCCGGAGGTGCTATTTGATTTATTATTTTGTGTACATATTTGGGCACGGCGGGGTCTTGTCCCGTCCTCATGTCTAGCATTCTAATAGAGGCTCGTAGATATGTATGTGTGGGTAATATGGTCTCATGTTTTTCCTCATTGTATATATATTATTTTGATAGCCAATGAGGCTTATGTATATAAATGCATATGTGTTTCAAATTGTAAATGGTTTTCCTTACGACTGGAAGTGTGGAACAATAGATAAATGCAGAATAAGTATGAAAACTAGCTGTATGAGTGGTGCTCGGTAGTCAGCTCCGGGTACCCCCTCATGGCCCCCTAGTCGGGTCGTGACAAAAGTGGTATTAGAGCAGTTTAGTCCTAGGAAGTGTCTACGAACCTTGTCTAGTAGAGTCTTGTTTATGGTGTGTTGCGCGCCACACTAATAAACAGGAGGCTACAGGGCATTTAGGAAAAATGACCATCTTTCATCTTAAGAGATCGTGCGATAGAGCTGTGTTATAAGAGTATCTCCTCCCTAATAGTGTGCTATGATTTCAGAAATGCCGCAAAAGGGAAAAGCTACAGCCGCCCAGAAGGGCAAGACTACGATGAAAAGGCGGGTAGAAAGAGAGCCGCCAATGAATGTAGAAGAGGGAAAATCACATAATGAGGCTCCATCTAATACTTCCTCTACTCCGCCTAATATAGAAGAACAAGAGGGGGCTTCAGCTCCAGCTCCTATGCCTCCAGTCCCTCCACCGGCTACTTCGAGTCAACAAGTGACTGAGGCTATTCATCTATTGACGCAGTTAGTTGCCGCCAAGGAACAGCGGCAGAATGCGGGTCCAAGTGATCGGACAGCTAGTACTAGAGCCCGTGATTTCATGAGTTTGAATCCTCCGAAGTTTTTCGGATCAAAGCCAGATGAAGATCCGCAAAGTTTTATTGATGAAATGTTGAGAACATTTAAGATTATTCATGCCTCCGAAACTGAATCTGTGGAGTTGGCATCTTATAGACTACGAGATGTGGCGGTATTATGGTATAATTATTGGATATCATCAAGAAAAGAGAATGCGCCTCCTCCCGTTGCACCTCCTCCCATTTGGCAAGAATTTGTAGATGCCTTCATCCGCCACTATTTGCCACCCGAGGTCCGCCGAGCTAGAGCGGATAGGTTCTTAAATCTAAGACAAGGAAATATGAGTGCCCAGGAGTATAGCCTTCAGTTTAATTCATTGGCTAGATATGCCCTGACTATGGTGGCCGACATGGGGGATAGAGTGCACAGATTCGTGAGTGGATTAGGACCACATTTGTTCAAGGACTACTTGATGGTTTCATTGCAAGATGGGATGGATATTTCCCGCATTCAAGCCCATGCCCAGAATTTAGAAGGACAACAACGTCCGTAAATGGGTGATCGTGGTAGTGATAGAGGGCCAAGCAAGAGGGACAGATTTATAGGGGCAGGAAGTGATTATAGAGGGGGATCGAGGCAGTCATATCCCAGACACTCAGGCCAGTCGATGACTAGTGCGCCTCCACGATTTGCTGGTAGGAGATTTGATCGCTCCTTTCGTCAGGACAGGGCCAAAGTTTGAGGGCTTCAGATCCTCAGTTTGGGGGAGATTATAGCCAGAGGAGACCCCCAGTACCGCGACGCAGCCACTGCGGTAGACTACATTCCAGATAGTGTCGCCAAGGTTCAGATGCTTGCTATGCCTGTGCCCAGATTGGACACATGATGCGAGATTGCCCGTCGATGAGTGGTAGAGGTGGGGTTCAGCCCACAGGATCAGCGGCCGGTTCCTCTTCAGTGCGCCCGGTAGGGCAGACTCCCCAGATTCCAGCAGGTCGAGGTAGAGGCAGAGGGGCAGCATCTACTTCAGGTGCCACTCAGCCCCGTATGTATGCTTTAGTCGGACGACAGGATCTTGAGTCCTCCCCGGATGTCGTTACAGGTATATTATCCGTATTTTCCCATGATGTGTATGCATTGATAGATCTGGGTTCTACCCTATCTTATATTACTTCGTATGTTGCTGGTCGTATTGGGGTGAAACCCGAGCTAAATAAACCTTTTGAGGTATCTACTCCGGTTGGTGATCCCGTGATAGCTAGATAAGTGTACAAAAATTCTGTAATTGTGATATGTGACCGCCAGACTAAAGTTGATTTAGTTGAGCTGGAAATGTTAGATTTCGATGTGATTATGGGTATGGATTGGTTGACCTCATGCTATGCTAATGTTGATTGCCGAATGAAAGTTGTTCGATTTCAATTTCCGGGAGAGCCCGTGCTTGAATGGAAAGGTAATACAGCATCTCCAAGAGGTAGATTTATTTCCTACCTTAAGGCAAGAAATATGATAGCTAAGGGCTATATTTATCACTTAGTCCGAGTTCATGATACCAAAGCAAAGTCGCCAACTTTCCAATCCGTTCCGGTAGTGAATGAATTTCTGAATGTATTTCCAGATGAACTTCTAGGTCTTCCTCCGGAAAGAGAGATTGATTTCGCTATTGATGTGTTGCCGGACACTAAGCCGAATGGCTCTGGCAGAATTGAAAGAATTAAAGGCACAATTGAAAGATTTGCTTGAGAAGGGGTTTATTACACCCAATTCATCACCGTGGGGAGCACCAGTCCTATTCGTGAGGAAGAAAGATGGTTCCTTACGGATGTCTATCGATTATAGGTAGTTGAATAAGGTGACTGTCACGACCCAACCCCGTAAGCCGTGACTAGTGTCCGAATTGGACACTCATATCACCTGTTAACTATAATGTTTTATAACCAGCATATTATGAACTTATTTGTATAAAAAAAAAAACAGGACGTTATTCTAAAGTTGTCACAATTTTGTATGTCGTAGGCACCTACCTCCTGAGGAGTTACGATCTTCAACAACAACATATATATATCTACGCAAGCCGACAAGGCTGCCACTACACGCAACATCCCAAACATATATATATATATATATGCAAGCCGACAAGGCTGCCATTACGAATGGGTACGCCTCAAACATAAATCATATTCATACAACGAAACAACAACTATATACAGACCCACACAAATGTCCACAGACCTCTAAGAGTAATGACAATATCATATGACGGGACAGGGCCCCGCCGTGCCCCGAATAAACACATATATATACAACAAAAGGGAGTTATACCACAAGCTAGGCTCCGGAACAAAGGAGCACTCCAAAGTAGCTGAATAGATATCCTAGGCTGGCGGGTCTCCGAAACGAGCGTCTGTACCTGCGGGCATGAACGCAGCCCCCCGAAGAAAAGGGGGTCAGTACGGAATATGTACTGAGCATGTAAAACATGAAATATAGTGATAGACTCATACTGAGACAAGGTGTATAGGACCCAATGCAACAACATAATTTCATAAAACTTGCCTTTGAACATATTTCATCTGTATCGTTCTCATATCAATATCAATATAGAGTTTTGTAACCAAGGCTGAATAATCATTCTGTATATAACATATATAACGTGTCCCGGCCCTTTAGTGAGGGACTGGGTAATGATAATCATAGCATCATAACATAAACATATACGTGTCCCGGCCCTCTAGTGAGGGACTCGGTAATAAGGAATATATGCCCTCCTGGCCGCCATCTCCATATCATCATGTCATCATATCATCATATCATCATCATATCATCATATCATCATATATATATGTAACGTGTCCCGGCCCTCTAGTGAGTGTCTCGGTGAGTAATATAGTAAATATGCGCACGAAAACGTGTCCTGGCCCGAGACTCAGTGAAGGATATAGCGGTAAGCACGAGCAGAATAATAAGCAACCACATACATGCAAATCATCTTTTGAGACTCAATAGATAAGTAACTAACCAGCTCTAAGGTGTCAGGATAATAATCATATTCAGTTCTTTTTAAATCTCATTACAAGTAATAGCAAGGAACGTTTCAGATTTCATGTACATGTATCAATTTGACATGGTGTAACTTTTGATAGTCAAGTATGCCTCTAATTATGCAATTCTTTAAGAGTAGGAACTCCTATACATCATTCATTAGTCAATCATATAGTAGGCTCGTGACCATAACATTACAGAATGAATAGAATCATAAGTTATGCTTGGAACTAGAGAGTAGAATTTACCCCAAGGTTCATATCATTTCTTACTTACGTCTAGGACATGCCAAAAGAAAGAAGGAAGAGGCTTTACATACCTTTAGCGTTTAGTCGTATTATAACTTGTACTTGCTGCCCAATAGTACTTATCCTATATCAAGATATCAAGAGCTACAATTAGTCTACGAGGGAATTCAATATGTATTTTAGCGTTAACAATCCCTTTCCAACATTTAGACGACGTTTCGTTCGCATTCAAACCAACTAGTACTACAAGCTAATATTGTTAGTCATTCTTTCATGTATCAATCCGAACTTGTTTAAACATGACTTAAGGGAACTTTGGACAGTCTGTACATCATTTAAAACAGACCCTTATCCACGACCAAACAGCACACACAACATTACCATTTTCGCTTCGCAATTTTCCAACTTCAACTACAATGACAACAACACGTTTACAACATTACTTATACGATTATTGGAACTGTTTTAGCATCATATTAACTCTTACAACAGCCCACAAACCATTTCGATTTCAACTTGAATCATTAAACTTCACTTTCACTATACGTTCATAACAATAATCAACATTCAACATACACTAATTCACTCCTAACATTAAAATAGTCCACTGTTTGGACTGTTTTCCCCCTTCAACATGATTCATTTCTTTAACACCTCAATTCACATATTCATAATGCATACAATACACCACAATGTCCATAACAACAACAATCAAAACATGACACAAAACAGTCCATAAATTCCTCTAAAATAGCCCACTACACGGCTTCAACACAACTACAACAACTTCATGATTTTCATCCATTTATCCACACTACAACACATTCAATTCATTCCCAATACATGTACAAGAAGATTAAGCATGATTCCATTTAAGTCTACAACACACGGCTCACTTCAACTTCAAGAAAAACAGTCCAATACCAACATGCAACATCATAAACATTCAATTCACCACAAAACACATGAGAAGGGATCAATTCTTACCTTGTAACTCAACACTTCAATCGGCTAGCCCTTCACTTTCACTTCTTGAATTTTAACACTTGTTCTTGCTACCCTAATGAATGCTACACGTTATTATGCACCTATAAGGGATTTGAATTGCTTGAAAACTAATGTTTTTGGATCAACTTGGAGGAGGGTGTTCTCGGCCAGCTTGTAGCCGAGAGCCTCTCTCTCTATCACTATATTTTCTACACTTTGTAAATGTTGAAATGAGCTAGTTAGTTGATAATGAATTAGAATTTTGCCTTATATATGAGTTGCAAGGGTTGGACAAGTGTCCCACTCAATATTTGGGTCAAATATTCTTTGACCATTCCACTATACTTACACGGCCACTTTGGCTTGTTTAGTGGACTGATTTTTGTTTCCGAATCGCACTTAACAATCTAACCATGGTTAATTTAATCCCAATTTTCCATTAATGCTTCTATACCAAACGAAATTTGTAGGTAACTTGTGACTTGAAACGAAACCGGAAATTAAAGTCTCTACTTCGTATCTTAAAATAGTCTTGTCTTTAACTTGTCGCGTTTAGTTTAAAACGTCCCAATGTATGAAAATAAGGGATATAACATCCTCCCCCATTTAGAACATTCATTCTCGAATGTCGATTTTATCCCGTCGGGTTCTATAAGAGTCTTGGGAAGGGTTTTCCTTATCGTTAACATATAGATTGAGCAGACAATTAACGCAATCAAGCAAGGGGGTTTAGATTACCTGTAGGCATGGAAAACAAGTGAGGATATTTCTTTTTCATCTCCTCTTCAGCCTCCCAAGTCATCTCCTCTCTATTATTGTTCCGCCACAACACTTTAACCGAAGCCACGTCTTTAGTTCGCAGCCTTCTGATTTGTCGATCAAGTATGGATATAGGCTGCTCTTCGTATGATAGCGCCTCTGTTACCTGGACATCATCTGCAGGAAACACCCTGCAAGGATCGCCTATGTACTTCCGAAGCATTGACACATGGAAGACCGGATGTACTGCTTCTAAATCCACTGGTAGATCTAACTCGTAGGCAACTTGGCCTACCTTACGGATAATCTGGTAAGGTCCAATGTATCTCGGGCTCAACTTCCCTTTCTTGCCGAATCTCATAACACCCTTCATGGGTGACACCTTCAAGAACACCCAATTGCCAACCTGAAATTCCAAGTGTCGACGTCGATTATCTGCATATGACTTCTGCCGACTCTGGGCTGCTAGTAATATTTCCTGAATAAGCTTCACCTTATCGACAGCCTGCTGAACCATATCTGGGCCTATTAGCTTAGTTTCGCCCGCGTCAAACCATCCTATAGGTGATCTGCACTTCCTGCCATACAGAGCTTCGTACGGTGCCATCTGAATGCTAGAATGGTAGCTATTATTATAAGTAAACTCGATAAGCGGCAAGTGATCATCCCAGCTGCCCCTAAAATCAATGACGCAGGCCCGTAACATATCTTGTAGCGTCAGAATGGTACGCTCGGCCTGTCCGTCAGTCTGAGGGTGGAATGCTGTACTGAGACTCACCTGTGTCCCAAATCCCTCCTGGAAGGATCTCCAAAAATTAGCTGTAAACTGGGCCCCTCTATCAGAGATAATAGCTGTGGGAACCCCATGAAGTCTCACTATCTCCTTAAGATACAATCTGGCATAATCTTCAGCTGAATACGTAGTCCTGACTGGAAGAAAGTGGGCTGATTTTGTCAATCTATCAACAATAACCCAGACAGAGTCATATTTCTGTGGAGTACGAGGTAGACCTGTGACGAAATCCATATTAATTACCTCCCATTTCCAGGTCGGAATCTCTATCTCCTGCAGTAGTCCTCCAGGCTTCTGGTGCTCTATCTTGACCTGTTGGCAATTCGGACACCGGGCCACGAATTCTGCTATGTCCTTTTTCATACCATTCTACCAATACAAAAACCTAAGGTCATGATACATTTTTGTTAATCCTGGATGAACATAATAACGAGCATAGTGTGCCTCCCCCATAACCTGTTGCCTTAATCCTGCAACCTCAAGTACACATAATCTGCCTCTATATCGTAGTACTCCGTCAGATGAAATTTTGAATGGGGTCTCGTCCTTCTGAAATGTTGTATCTCTGTAATGTACAAGAATAGGATCCTCATACCGACGTCTCTTCACCTCTTCTATAATAGAGGACTCAGCAACACCTCGCACAAAAATGCTACCGTTATCAGAATCAACCAAACGAACTCCAAGACTAGCTAGCTGATGAATCTCATGGACTATTTCTTTCCTTCCTGGCTGTACACCTGCCAAACTACCCATAGATTTACGGCTGAGTGCATCTGCTACAACGTTAGCCTTTCGTGGGTGATATAGAATATCGACATCATAATCTTTCAGCAACTCTAGCCACCTCCTTTGCCGCAAATTCAGCTCCTTCTGCTTAAAGATATACTGGAGACTTTTATGATCTGTATAAATATCAACATGCACGCCATATAGATAATGTCTCCATATCTTCAAAGCATGTATCACCGCCGCCAACTCCAGGTCATGTGTAGGATAATTTCTTTCGTGCTTCCTGAGCTGTCGGGAGGCATAGGCTATAACTCTGCTGTGCTGCATCAACAGGCAACCCAACCCAACACCGGAAGCATCACAATAAATAACATAGCCATCTGGCCCCTCGGGAAGAGTTAGAACTGGAGCTGTAGTCAACTTATATTTCAATAGTTGGAAACTCCGTTCACAAGCATCGGTCCACTGAAATGTAGCTGCTTTCTGTGTTAGCCTTGTTAAAGGCGCTGAAATCGAAGCAAACTTTTCTACAAATCTCCTGTAATACCCTGCCAGCCCCAGAAATCTGCGTACCTCAGTAGGCGTCGTAGGTCTAGGCCAAGTCTTCACTGCCTCAATCTTTTGCGAGTCTACCCGAATACCGTCTGCTCCAACAATATGCCCTAGAAACGCTACTGAAGTCAACCAGAATTCACACTTAGAGAACTTAGCATATAACTTCTGGTGCTGGAGTATCCTGAGTACTGTCCTCAAGTGATCTGCATGCTCTTCTTATGATCGGGAATAGACCAGAATATCATCAATAAATACAATCACGAACAAGTCAAGAAATGGCTTAAACACTCTGTTCATTAATTCCATAAACACGGCTGGAGCATTGGTCAACCCAAAAGACATCACTTTAAACTCGTAATGTCCGTATCGGGTCCTGAATGCAGTCTTCGGAATGTCTGCTTCCTTTACCCGCACCTGGTGATAACCTGACCGCAAGTCTATCTTTGAAAAACACTTAACACCCTGCAACTGGTCAAACAGGTCATCAATTCTGGGAAGGGAATATCTATTCTTTGTCGTCACCTTGCTCAGCTGCCTATAATCAATATCAATACACATTCGCAGCGACCCATCCTTCTTTTCATGTGCTCGCTTTCATTTCCGGCACCGCATACTCTTTAGTCTGGGTTTTTCCTATAGAACTTCATAAATCTTCCTCATTCATCCTATATTCTGCTTTTCCATATCACATTTGCCTTTATACCTTAGTCACATAAATCACGTCATATTCTTTAGTCACCTCCTCACTAGGCTTTATTCATTCTTATCACAACACTTGTTATATTCACGTAATATCTTGTCCGTAACCAATCCTATAGTGTAACACTTCTTGGCCTTATTCACGACTCTTACTATGGTTTAATTACACCCTGTGGAGTAGGCGTAATTAACCTTTGGTCAATCTTACCCATAATATCTCACAAGCTGTCTTATCAATACATTCGTGTTTGTCATAATTCTTCCTCCCTTGCACTCTTGTCTCAATCATCCTATTTCTTCTTTTAACTATAAACTCGTCGTAATTTACCCTTGCTTATCAGTTCCGTCGATACCTCAATATAACATTTTATTAAGATTTTGTCGGCCCCTTCTAAATCATCCCTTAGTATCACAAACCCTTCCAAATTATCCTAGCATTTCTTTTTACCATACTGATACCGACCTCATAATTACTATTACCATCAATTCATCGGTTAATCTTTATCTCTCAAAGTCAGACGCACTTGCGACGTAGTCAAACCTTATCGTTACTGTTGGCGTGACTTTCCAAAAATATTACGAACTTATACGTCATTTCCTTGTTATTTCTCAGAAAATTTTGGCAGAGTTTCCTCTGTATTTCTTACTATCCCAAAACCTGCACGCAGGAAATACCAACAACACCTCACAGGGACAACATACACACATATATATTATATCGTATCGTAGCCATACAGGGCTTCCTATATCATTCACAAGATGAAAATGACGAGCTTGCCTCGTGTATCCAACCCAAACTGTACCTGTTACTCTTTCCTATTTATTTTTCCTTTCCATCTTTAACTGCAGGTTTCAAACATACCTGCAGCATTCATACTATGTCTAACATATATTCTGCTTAGAGTTACTGATACTTTTGATTTCCGCTTGCCGCTATTAGGTAACAATCTATAACAATTGCACATACATAGGAAATTTCGATAAGATCTCATATACCTGTAGTCGATCAGTCTCTAGTGTGATCCGGTGATCTAGAAAGTGAAGTGTGCTCCTCGTCATCGTCTGCCCGCCATCTACTCGTCTGACCTTCATCGTCTTCTTCATCTGAATCCGGGAAATGTAGATAATCGGGCAACTCCTGGTTTACCGATGACCAGGACAGGGGGCTGGAATAATCTGTAACACTTACCGGGGTGGCCGGTCTGACGTGGTGCCCTGCCACAGGAGCAACTGGCATGGCTTCAGGGACCGCCTCCCTGGATATCAAAAACTCTGGAGGAATTGTCACTGGGTCCTCCGAGGGGTCAGTCTCGCTAGAATAACTGAGGCTCCTCCTGCTCGGTCCTGGAGCCTGGGGTCCCGGACTTACCCTAGGGGCCTTCTTAGCACCCCCGCTATCTGAAGCTGGCCTCTTCATCTCTCGCAATTCTGCACCTACCTACAGGAAAGACGTCAGAAACCAATCTTTCCTAAGTCCAGGCTCTATCGCACGATCTAAGACAGAAGGAAAGAGGACACCCTAAATGTCCTGTAGCTTCCTGTTTATAAATGTGGTGCACAACACATCTATAAACAAGACTCTACTCGACACGGTCTTTAGACACTCCGAGGATTGAACCGCTCTGATACAACTTTTGTCACGACCCAACCCCGTAGGCCGTGACTAGTGTCCGAATTGGAGACTCATATCACCTGTTAACTATAATATTTTACAACCAGCATATTATGAACTTATTTGTATAAAAAAAAAGCATGACGTTATTCTAAAGCTGTCACAATTCTGTATGTCGTAGGCACCTGTCTCCTGAGGAGTTACGATCTTCAACAACAATATATATATATCTACGCAAGCTGACAAGGCTGCCACTACACGCAACATCCCAAACATATATATAAATATATATGCAAGCCGAAAAGGCTGCCATTACGAATGGGTACGCCCCAAACATAATTCATATTCATACAACACAACAACAACTATATACAGACCCACACAAATGTCCACAGACCTCTAAGAGTAATGACAGTATCATATGACGGGACAGGGCCCCGCCGTGCCCCGAATAAACACATATATATACAACAAAAGGGAGTTATACCACAAGCTAGGCTCCGAAACAAAGGAGCACTCCAAAGTAGCTGAATAGATATCCTAGGCTGGCGGGTCTCCGAAACGAGCGTCTGTACCTGCGGGCATGAACGCAGCCCCCCGAAGAAAAGGGGGTCAGTACGGAATATGTACTGAGCATGTAAAGCATGAAATATAGTGATAGACTCATACTGAGACAAGGTGTGTACGACCCAATTGAACAACAAAATTTCATAAAACTTGCCTTTGAACATATTTCATCTGTATCGTTCTCATATCAATATCAATATAGAGTTTTTTAACCAAGGCTGAATAATCATTCTGTATATAACATATATAACGTGTCCCGACCCTTTAGTAAGGGACTTGGTAATGATAATCATAGCATCATAACATAAACATATACGTGTCCCGGCCCTCTAGTGAGGGACTCGGTAATAAGGAATATATGCCCTCCTGGCCGCCATCTCCATATCATCATGTCATCATATCATCATATCATCATCATATCATCATATCATCATATATATATAACGTGTCCCGGCCCTCTAGTGAGGGGCTCGGTGAGTAATATGGTAAATATGCGCACGAAAACGTGTCCTGGCCCGGGACTCAGTGAAGGATATAGCGGTAAGCACGAGCAGAATAATAAGCAACCACATACATGCAAATAATCTTTTGAGACTCAATAGATAAGTAACTAACCAGCTCTAAGGTGTCAGGATAATAATCATATTCAGTTCTTTTTAAATCTCATTACAAGTTATAGCAAGGAACTTTTCAGATTTCATGTACATGTATCAATTTGACATGGTGTAACTTTTGATAGTCAAGTATGCCTCTAATTATGCAATTCTTTAAGAGTAGGAACTTCTATACATCATTCATTAGTCAATCATATAGTAGGCTCGTGACCATAACATTACGGAATGAATAGAATCATAAGTCATGCTTGGAACTAGAGAGTAGAATTTACCCCAAGGTTCATATCATTTCATACTTACGTCTAGGACATGCCAAAAGAAAGAAGGAAGAGGCTTTACATACCTTTAGCGTTTAGTCGTATTATAACTTGTACTTGCTGCCCAATAGTACTTATCCTATATCAAGATATCAAGAGCTACAATTAGTCTACGAGGGAATTCAATATGTATTTTAGCGTTAACAATCCCTTTCCAACATTTAGACGACGTTTCGTTCGCATTCAAACCAACTAGTACTACAAGCTAATATTGTTAGTCATTCTTTCATGTATCAATCCGAACTTGTTTAAACATGACTTAAGGGAACTTTGGACAGTCCGTACATCATTTAAAACAGACCCTTATCCACGGCCAAACAACACATACAACATTACCATTTTCGCTTCGCAATTTTCCAACTTCAACTACAACGACAACAACACGTTTACAACATTACTTATACGATTATTGGAACTGTTTTAGCATCATATTAACTCTTACAACAGCCCACAAACCATTTCAATTTCAACTTGAATCATTAAAATTCACTTTCACTATACGTTCATAACAATAATCAACATTCAACATACACTAATTCACTCCTAACATTAAAACAGTCCACGGTTTGGACTGTTTTCCCCCTTCAACATGATTCATTTCTTTAACACCTCAATTCACATATTCATAATGCATACAATACACGACAATGTCCATAACAACAACAATCAATACATGACACAAAACAGTCCATAAATTCCTCTAAAACATCCCCCTACACGGCTTCAACACAACTACAACAACTTCATGATTTTCATCCATTTATCCACACTACAACACATTCAATTCATTCGCAATACATGTACAAGAAGATTAAGCATGATTCCATTTAAGTCTACAACACACGGCCCACTTCAAATTCAAGAAAAACAGTCCAATACCAACATGCAACATCATAAACATTCAATTCACCACAAAACACATGAGAAGGGATCAATTCTTACCTTGTAACTCAACACTTCAATCGGCTAGCCCTTCACTTTCACTTCTTGAATTTTAACACTTGTTCTTGCTACCCCAATGAATGCTACACGTTATTATGCACCTATAAGGGAGTTGAATTGCTTGAAAACTAATTTGTTTGGATCAACTTGGAGGAGGGTGTTCTCGGCCAGCTTGTAGCCGAGAGCCTCTCTCTCTATCACTATATTTTCTACACTTTGTAAATGTTGAAATGAGCTAGTTAGTTGATAATGAATCAGAATTTTGCCTTATATATGAGTTGCAAGGGTTGGACAAGTCTCCCACTCAATATTTGGGTCAAATATTCTTTGACCATTCCACTATAGTTACACGACCACTTTGGCTTGTTTAGTGGACTGATTTTTGTTTCCCAATCCCACTTAATAATCTAACCATGGTTAATTTAATCCCAATTTTCCATTAATGCTTCTATACCAAACGAAATTTGTAGGTAACTTGTGACTTGAAACGAAACCGGAAGTTAAAGTCTCTACTTCGTATCTTAAAATAGTCTTGTCTTTAACTTGTCGCGTTTAGTTTAAAACGTCCCAATGTATGAAACTATGGGATATAACAGTGACGATAAATAACAAATATCCTCTCCCAAGGATTGATGATTTGTTTGATCAATTACAAGGTGCCAAGTGGTTTTTCAAAATAGACTTGAGGTCAGGTTATCATCAAGTGAGAGTTAAAGAAGAAGATATTCCCAAAACAGCTTTCAGAACGAGATATGGCCATTATGAATTCCGGGTGATGTCTTTTGGGTTAACCAATGCTCCGGCAGTGTTCATGAATTTGAGGAATAATGTATTCAGGACTCTCTTGGATTTATTCATAATAGTATTCATTGGCGATATTCTTGTATACTGTCGCACAGAATTAGATCATGCAGATCATTTACGTATTGTTCTTGGAATTCTTCGAACCCGAGAATTGTATGCAAAATTTTCAAAGTGCCAGTTTTGGCTGAATTCTGTGAAATTTCTGGGTCATGTTATTTCAGATGATGGCATTCGAGTTGATACTCAGAAAATTGAAGTTGTGAGGACTTGGCCAAGGCCTACGATGCCCATAAAAATTCGTAGTTTTCTGGGATTGGCAGGATACTATAGAAGGTTCGTAGAAGGATTTTCCTCTATTTTAACCCCATTGACGAAGCCAACCCAAAAGTCAGCTAAGTTTCAGTGGAATGATGCTTGTGAACGCAACTTCCAAGAGTTGAAGGACAGATTAACCTCAGCACCAGTTTTGACACTCCCAGAAGGGCCAGATGGCTATGTTGTATATTGTGATGCTTCCGGTGTTGGGTTAGGATGTGTGTTAATGCAGCACGGTAAAGCCATTGCTTATGCTTCGAGGCAGCTGCGGAAACATGAAAAGAACTACCCAACTCATGATCTCGAATTGGCCGCAGTTATTCATGCATTAAAGATGTGGAGACATTACTTGTATGGCGTGCATGTTGATATCTACACAGACCACAAGAGTCTTCAATACATTTTCAAACAGAAGGAGTTGAATCTGCGGCAAAGGCGATGGTTAGAATTATTGAAAGATTATGATGTGAGTATTTTATACCACCCCGGAAAGCCAAATGTAGTAGCTGATACGCTTAGCCGCCGATCGATGGGCAGCCTATGTGAAGTTCCTCCGGAGAAGAAAGAATTAATTCATGTGCTCCACCAATTAGCTAATCTTGGAGTACTCCTAATTGACTCAGGTAGTGCAGGAATTGGTTTTAATGATCCCACAGTTTCGTCCCTGAATATGGAAGTAAAAGAATGTCAATATGAAGATCCTCAGTTTAGCCATTATAGAGACACATTTCATGAAAAAGAGAAGTCCCCATTTGAAACTTCTATGGATGGAATTCTTAGATACCGAGGCAGGCTATGTGTTCCGAATGTTGCAGAATTACATCATCGAATCCTCGAAGAAGCTCATTATTCTCGGTATTCTATTCACCCAGGTGCAACGAAGATGTATCATGATCTCAAGTTAATATATTGGTGGGATGGCATGAAGAGAGACATAGAAGAATTTGTAACTCAATGTCCAAATTTCCAGCAAGTGAAAATCGAACATCAAAAGCCAGGAGGATTATTGCAAGCAATGGAAATGGGAAGTGATCAACATGGATTTTATTGTGAGTTTACCTCGTTCCCGAAGCAAGTATGATTCTATATGAGTGATAATGGATAGATTGACGAAAGCAGCTCATTTTCTTCCTATTAGAACCACATACTCAGCAGAAGATTATGCAAGGTTGTATCTTAAGGAGATTGTGCGGCTCCATGGTATTCCGATATCCATTATCACAGATAGAGGAGCGCAATTTACAGCCAAGTTCTAGAAATCTTTCCAAGAAGGTCTAGGTACCCAAGTAAAGCTTAGCACAGCTTTTCATCCGCAGACTGATGGGCAAGCCGATCGTACCATTCAGACATTGGAGGATATGCTAAGAGCATGTGTTCTAGACTTTTGTGTTAGTTGGGATGACCACTTACCTTTAATCGAGTTTGCATACATCAATAGCTACCATTCCAGTATCCAAATGGCTCCGTATGAAGCTTTATATGGAAGGAAGTTCAGGTCCCCAATTGGATGGTTTGAAATAGGAGAAGTACAGCTAATAGGCCTTGAGTTAATTCAACAAGCAGTAGAAAAAGTCAAGGTGATCCGAGGACGATTATTGACAGCCCAAAGTCGCCAAAAATCTTATGTGGACCGCCGGCGAGACTTAGAATTTTAAGTTGATGATTGGGTATTCTTAAAGGTGTCACCAATGAAAGGAGTGATGAGATTTGGTAAGAAAGGAAAGTTAAGTCCTCGATACATTGGACCCTATCAGATTATCCACAAGGTGGGTCAAGTAGCTTATGAATTGGACTTGCCTGCAGAACTTGAATCAGTCCATCCAGTTTTCCATGTCTCAATGCTCCGCAAGTGTGTTGGAGACCCTACGAGGATTGTCCCAATAGATGATGTTCAAGTGACAAAAAAGCTAGTCTATGAAGAAGTGCTCATTGCCATATTAGACAGGCAAGTACGGAGACTTCGAAATAAAGAAGTGGCCTCAGTTAAAGTCTTATGGCGAAATAACAACCGAGAAGAAATGACTTGGGAAGCAGAAGAGAGTATGAAATCCAAATACCCGCACTTATTTCATCCCCCAGAAGAGATCCACGATGAAACATCAGGATTATGAGGTACGTATGTTTTCTTTTTATGCATATGGGTCGCGTGTGGCCAACTTATATTGCTATTGTGTTGTGGCCCTGAGAGGTAATGCTATTGTTGGCAGTTGTGATAGGATGGTAGTACCATATTACAGGGGAAACTCTGGCGAAATTTTTGTAGAATTCCCCAGTGCTTAACATTCGAGGATGAATATTCCAAAAGGGGGGAAGAATGTTACACCCCGGAAAATTTTTCGTGAATGGACTAACGAAGGGCACGACGTATACGATGTTTTAATAAGTAATAAATAACATTTGATGATTCTAAATTAGATTTCAAAGATATTTGAGGTAGGAGACGAAAGTTGTTAAGGAAAGCAAGGTATATGTTGTGTGTCGGGCAGGATTTATGAGTATCGAATTAATGAAGGCTTAACGATATTTTGGAGAATAGTTATAACATTCCTTAGATTTTTAACGAGGTGTTAAACAAGTATCAAGAAGGTTCCATAAGGATTTGAGATCAAGCGAAGTGACGAGAACAAAATCGGAGAAGAGACAGATTATACGACCAATTATACGCTCCGTATAATATTATACAGTCCGTATAATGGTCTGCAGAATCGTCACAGTAAAGGTCCCTCGCTGATGGGATTATATGGTCACTTATACGGACCGTATAAAATTATATGGACCGTATAATGTGCCGTATAATGGTCACAGAAACGAGATGTTGATAGGGTGATTTCACGGCCACTTATACGGACCGTATAAAATTATACGGACCGTATAAAATTATACGGGCCGTATAATTGTCACAGAAAGGGATGGTTGCTGAAGCGATTTCACGGTCACTTATACGGACCGTACAAGTGTCCGTATAATAATGTCGGGATAGATTTTTATTTTACAAAAAGAGCACCCCAAGTTCATTTTATTTCATTCTGATTCTTCTCTACGACTTAAGACCTCTCTAGAACCTTCCATACTCTCCAAATACAAGAACCCAAGAGAGATTGGTGATCAACTTCATCAAACCAACAAAATTAAGTGTAAGAAACACATTAAAGTTCATCCAAGCCAAGGAATTCCAATGGAAGTGAACTAGGGTTTTGGTGCAAGAGAAATATTTCCACTCAAGGCTTATTCCTACACTATCTAAGGTAAGTTTTTTGATCTTTTCATGTTGTTTAAGGTGTTGAAAAGTTGAAACACTTGTATTGTAGGAGGATATAGGAAATGGGTCATGAATGTGGAAATAGTGTCATTTTTTAGTAGTAGTTTGGAGTAAATCATAAATATTGATATGTTGTGATTGTAATTACGTTATGAATGATGTTAAGAGCATGATAGAAACATTATATGAGAATGAATGTAATGTTGTATTATGATCATGATTATGGATGACCTTGAGAGGAAATTGTGGGGATCGGATAATGATGAATTTGGCAAAAGTTATTGATGATGATATTATGAATGTTATTATTGACGTTTAGGAGTTGATATACGATATGGAGAAAGTAGTAGAAACAAAGGAGATGCTGCTCAATTTTCTCTAGCCTTAGTAAGCACGTTCTTATAATCATTTAGCTAATGTTAACACGAACTCCCTTGAAGGTAAAGATGTGAGCATTGAAGGAGAACGATCAAGTGGTAGAATAGCTAAAGGAAGAGGTATGTGAGGCTAGTCCCTTCTTTCTAAGGCATGAATCTTATGACATGATCTTCCCTCCTTCTGCCATGAATTTCCTACATTCCGGAAAACTAAGAGTCTATGTTCATGAATAGTCAAATGAGTCAAAAATAAGAGATATCATCAACATGATGATGATGAGCTTAAGTCCAAAGATTCTAGAGTTCACGAATATGATGTTTCTACAAAGCTAATGATGTTAACTACGATCCATTGATGTTGTTCATTGTATACACTCACCTTATATGCTAATTCCTTCAAGGTGAGGCAGAATGCTTATGAATGCTCCATAACGGAATTGGGGGTTCACGACCTTATGTCACCTTGATAAAGTATAGTTGTCTTTGAGTTCCCAGGCATGTATTATGATAATAGCATGATAATATTATGATAAGTCTTTGAGATGTACATGATGATATCACACCGCGCCTAAATGGCCGGGTAGACACCGCTAAAGCGGGCAGCGTATACACCATGTCTAAATGGCATGGGCAGACACCACTAGTAGGCAGCATGAGATGCTACCCCGGACGCGGGAGGCCTGTATGCGGGCTAATGATTATCACACCGTACCTATATGGTTGGGCAGCTTATACATATATGCATACATGATATGATGATGATTATGGAGTAAGCCAGCATGCATTATTTCTTTTATAATTGATAGTCAGTTACAGGTTGCTCCTCATTTGATGCTTCCTTGTTTCATCGATGTATTGTTATTGTTTATGCCTTACATACTCAGTACAATGTTCGTACTGACGTCCTTTCTTCTTGGACGCTGTGCTCATGCCCATAGGTAGACAGGGAGATGGTGCATATCCACAGGAGCTATCAGCAGATTTACAGGAGCACTCCATTATTCCGGAGGTGCTATTTGATTTATTATTTTGTGTACATATTTGGGCACGGCGGGGTCCTGTCCCGTCTTCATGTCTAGCACTCTAGTAGAGGCTCATAGATACGTATGTGTGGGTAATATGCTCTCACGTTTTTCCTCATTGTATATATATTATTTTGATAGCCAAGGAGGCTTATGTATATGAATGCATATGTGTTTCAAATTGTAAATGGTTTTCCTTAAGACTGGAAGTATGGAGCAATAGATAAATGCAAAATAACTATGAAAACTAGCAGTATGAGTGGTGCTTGGTAGTCAGCTCCGGGTACCCGTCATGGCCCCCTAGTCGGGTCGTGACAATCTTGTTCTAAAAGCTTCCACAAAATAGAGTACTCGATGCTATCTAGTCAAGGAATAAAGTCTGACTAAGAATAATACACAAAAACCCTAGGATAAACTATTATAAGGTCCCACAAACGCGGAATTAAATCTGACAAAAGTGGCCCTGACGGAATTAGATACAGCCTGTACAATGAAGTACGGTCCGTATATCGCTTCGTACTTGTCTTCCTTCAGTTCTTCATCTTCAAAGTACGAGACCAAATACTGCCCATATAAATATATACGGTCCGTAAAAGTCAACCGTATCCAATATCTTCCAATTTGAACTTTATGTTTCTTGTTCATCTGAAATACGATCAGGAGTACGGCCCGTACAAATATGTCCAGTCCGTATTCTCATTTGTGGCCAGTTAATGCAATTTCCTTGGTTTTGTCCTTTGAACCATCAATTACCTGAAACGCAACAAAAACACATCAAAACAACCCAAACTTGCTTAAAAACAAGTAAAACCTATTGACAAAAGGTATCAAATGCGCCGTAATTCCACGGCACATCAATAGGCCTTCGGACATAGTTGTGGTGTTAAATCCATTGATTTGGTATGATTTCTGTTATGTGGGCTTGTCGCCATATTTACTCTGTATTTATCTTTGTTTCTTGATATCTCACTTATCATCTAGAAAACGAAGGATAATATTAATTAGTTGAGTTAGTACGCATTTTCTTAGAAAATATCCGTTGATTCAATTATATGCGGTGTTGTTGAGATTGATTCAATACGTACATGCACCCCATATTTCATATATGATTTGATATATGGTGATTATTGATTTAATTGTTTGACCTTGATAGCTCACGAAAAGAGAAGGATTACATCTTAATAACTTGGTTGAGTTCAGCATTCATTGGTTCCATGTTCATCGATAGCCGCTTCAGTTGATCATTGAAACGCTGACACTTAGCATCCTCAGTTTTCTTCACTAACCTCTGAAAAAAGGGAGGTAAAGATTTTATCAATTGAGTCAAGGGCCCGAGTGCCCCCGTAACCTTACCTTTTCCTTTATCGTTGCTCACATCTTGAGCTTATGGAACATCTGGCACAGGATAAACTTAAACCACATTTGAAATTTCATCTTGCACCTCCTCAATCTCACTTGGCATCTCAAATGGTACCTCTGTATCTGCTTCTTCTGCAGGCTCTTTTTTAGCTGTTTTTACACCCACATCTTGAAGCAGTTTCCCACTTTGGGTGCTAATAGCCGGACACTTCTCAATATGGTTACCTCCACCACTCTTGGGATTTGGAATTGTATCACTCAAGAGGGTATCCCCTTTTTGGGGAGGGTATTGCTCTCTCAAAATGTCTGTCATCTGTGACTCAAATTTTTGGATGGAAGTAGTGTGAGAGCCCACGGTTTTGGTCAACCCTTTCAAAGTTTTGTCGAACTTCTCTTGGTTGGCTAGCTCCTTCTCAAGCATGCTCTCCAACTTAGAACCTCCTTGCTCATTCGATGGACCCTTTGGTGGAACATAGGGATTAGTACTCCTATTTCCAAAATTAGTGCTTTTGTTTTAGTTCCCTTGGTTTGAACCACCATAATTATTGTTTTAGTTACCTTGCCCCTGTTGAGGTCTGTTACGGTCCTATTTTACGCTCGCGCATAAAAGCTTCTCATAACTTGGCCTCTTTGTCGTGGACAAACAGAGTCGCCACCTAATTTTTTGAATGGGAATTAGGTAACCAATTTAAAGGTTAATTTTTTAAAACCTTTTAAAAAAATCCAGAGAACGGGTAAGGGTTCTGGTGATCCCCTGAGGAAGGTTTTAAGCATCTCGGTATTAAGGATCCGCCCAATGCGGTTTACCCACGGATCTAACATTTTATGGCTAAAAATTTGTGTTCTTGTTTTGTAAAATGTATTTGAGGAGTCATATGTATAAAGTTTGAAAGAAGATTATTCCTGGCTAATTGATTAGAAAAAGGAAGTATTCTTATTTGGAAAATGAGTTTTACAAGTGTTTTACTTTGAAAATCATTTTCAGCGTTTCAATTACGTCATTAACTCAACGAGTGAATTAACTCATAATTAGGCTAATCGCGAGGGAATTTATCCCTTCAAATGTGCACGGGTTATCGCTATTTGGAATTATATACATAATCCAACTTCTTAATTCATTAATGAGTTCACTTGTTTATGACTAAAGAGTAAAAATGTCACGACCCAATTCGTGAATCATGATGGCACCTACACTATCCCCCCAAGTAAGAGAACTATTCCCAAATCATTTTAATCATTTATAAGAATTATGCGGAAATAGACAATAATTTAGCTAACAGATTCAAATCATATAGATAATAAATGCGGAAGTAATAAAAACCCCAAAATCTTGTCTGGACCAGTACAAGAGTCACTACGTCGAGATACAAGTCTGATATGAAGTAAAAATCTCAAGTAGAACAATACTGTCTCACGAATACAAATAGACAGTTATATACAAAGGAAGAGTCTCCGAGTTGCGGATCTAGCCAAAGCTCACTCTCGACGACAGGAGCTGGAACTAGTAACAAATTCTGCACTAAAAAAAAGAGCACAACAAGACTAGCATCAATACAAACAACACGTACTGAGTAAGCATCATAAGCTGACTAATATTAGTTCACGCATATAAGCATAAAATCAACAAGATATGTAGGTAAGCACATAATACTCAAACCAACTCACAAAATATCCCATCACCGAATCACCACCTAAGATGAAGCTTCTAAACCACAAGTCTGTCTTATCACAATAATCTCAATCAATAATCACAACCCAAGTTCTGACCTAGGCAGAGTTACTACCCAACAGTCTAACCCAATCCATGGCACCATAATAATACAAACTGACCATATCAAATCAGAAATAAAGAGTCGTATGATGATACACGATAATATGTAATGATGTGCAATGCAATGCACTGGCCAAATATCTCAAACCTGTACACACATGCTAATGATATTATTTACCCAATAGTCATGACCTATAGGGGACCCGCGAAGTCCATGTGCCCCTATCTCCGGAACAAACCTCGGATCACGAGTTCACAAACAGGACACACCTTCACCTCCCGTCAAATGTGCCTTTAGTATATATCAAAATAGGCCACATCCTCACCCCCTGTCAGATGTGCCTTTTGAACATATAATATATGCAAGATGAGTATTCAAGATATGGTTCAAGTCTAGAACCCCAAGATTAAACATCAACTCAACAGTAGCATGATAACTCAATGAAATCAAATGCCAATGAAAATGCAAGTCACAATGTCATAAGCCATATATGGACTTAGCTAAATCAGCTCAACCATGGAATGGATCATACAGCCCGTCTCGATCGTCATAAAGAGTTTTGACACCCTTTACTTCCAAATATATCACGTATACCTCACAACTAAGTTTTGTGTCACCAAGTGCTCCACTTTTTCATGTATCATCATCAGTACCAAGTCATAATTCGATATCAACATACATTTGAAATGAGAATGTATGCCATCCATGATGTCATCATAATTATACCGATTGATTCAGGCCAAATTTCATTATCTTTCCTTTCTCCGATGATAAATGACATAACGAGAGAAAAATGAGTGCAACACGTATCACAACACAGCAAGTTAAGTAACAAGCCTAATCATAATAATAGGGCAACAAGCCACAATCAACAACATAAGTATATATTAACTCCTTCCTCCTCATATCACAACAAATACACCCCCTATTCAATAAATAAAGTAATGGAGACAAGCCCACATAATCAGAAGTCATACCAACCTAGGTAATATCCAACCAGACATCTTGTCTGAACACCAATTCATGCTTTCTCCCGTCAATTCTATACAATATATACGTTTAGCTAATCAAAGTCTAACTAAAGTAAGCCGTAAACTACCTTGAATGCAGAACAGGAGCCATGAACTACTCCACACGAGCCTTCTGCTTCTGAAACGCCTCGAAACGATGGCAGTCTAGTAAATAGTGATAGACTGTAATGCTAAGTAAGCCACAGACCATCTAATCTAAGAAAACAACAATTGGGAAAAAGACCCAATTACTTCTACCCTTTTCAATTGGGTGAACCATCACTTAATGGTCAAATTGTCATAGTCTCAATCCCAACAATCATACTATTCCAATTTGTGGGTTTTCTAATCAATTTAACCCCTTTCAAACAGATTTTAGGCCAAAGTTCTCATTTGTATTAGAACCCTAAGTCTCAATATGCAATTTCCACCAAAGGTAATCAAATTCCCTTCCTCAAAAGTGATAACCTATACGCCTAGATGATTAATCCACCAAAAAATTAACAACCCATCAATTGTTTAATGGTTTACTAATTCTAGGGTTCTAGTCTTTTCCTTCACAATTAGATAACATTAAACAATTCATGGAACTTAAAGAAGAAAGGGAATGAACAATGAAATGGGTTAAGACTTAGCTTCAAGGGAGAACTTCACCCTAGCCTTAGAAAATCGCCTCACTTTCATGGGAACTATTTTTGGTGTAATGTGGTGAATAACTCGGAATTTAGTAATATAAAAGTCAGTTTCTGCCTCCCGTCGACCGCATTGGTCCAAGTTTTGCTATAGCGGAACTTCTCCCGCCACGGCGGACCCACCAGGTACAGCAACAGCTGTCCGCGCTAAAATGACCATAACTTTCTCATACAAAGGCGAAAAACGACAATTCTTTTTATTATAGCTTTGTAATTACGATACAGATCTAATGGTTCAATCAAAATACAAAACAAAGGTCGTTTGATCAATATGGTGCCATTTATCGCCAAAGAACTATGACGAAAACATCGAATACGAGCGCGACACAACCCAAATCTATCTGAAACTCTTTGGAATCTCACCAAAACTTTTGGACAAGTCCAAAATCATCATACGAACTTGTTGAAACTTTCAAAACTTTGACACGGGGTCATCTTAACCCGATGTTGACCGTGGTCAACTCTACCTCTTTAACTTAACTAGTTCCTCCACCAATGACTTAAATCACACTCAAACCTTTCGGGAACCAAACCAATGACTTCACTAAGTCATAAATCGAGTTTCGGACCTAATGGAACTGTTGAAATTGGATTACGGCCACTTTTACCCAAAAGTCAATTATTGGTCAAAGATTTTTCAATTTAAGACTTTAGATTCCCCAAATCCTACTGGAACTCGCCCGATGACCTCGGGAACCATGTTGCCCATCCCCGTGGGTCAAAATTATACTAACGGGACTCAGGGAAGCGTCAATAAGGGTAAATGGGTCGACAACACTATAACAACCTGTTAGGTCGTTACATCAGATAGCACTTACACAATCGTTCGTCCTTGAATGAAGAAGGGGAGTACGAAGGCTGACGATAACCCAAGAACTTGTATTACAACCACCCGGAAGCTTTTACGGCAATAGGTGCTCCAAAACACTGCTCGAAACCATGACTTACTCTTGCCAAAAAAGAATCCTTACTCCATCTGAGAACTCTACGCAATTCCATCAAACTGATCTTACTCACAGTCGACTTGGCTAGTTCCAAGTCTTCTTAAATCTTCAATTCACCATACTGGAAACATACCCGCTGAATACCTCACCGAGCCAAGTCCATAGAAAGCTATTATAACTGTCTGAACAACTGACCCTTGTAAAATATCATCAAGTCTGCTCGCAAACTCTGACAAGGCTCGGTAAACCTGCCATACCTCTAATCTGAATTGTTACCCATCGAATCCGTGAAGGTGATTTGCTAGGAAACCCATAAGTCTTTCAAGAGAATATATTCATAGTCCATCAAGTTTAATTCGAACAATTCTGACCCTCAACGAATGCACAACCTTTAAATACCACCAACGACCACTCGAACTGACTCCAAACTTTTTGAAACCAATCACCGCCCTATCACCCATCTGGGGCGAATAATTCTAGTCCTTTAATATTCTGAAAATGCTCACTCAAGCTATCCAATTTAGTAATACCCACAACATAACACACTACCTCAAATACGGTCTCGTTCCGAAGATACAACTCTAACCTTCACGTTATAAGGATTTCCAGAAACCCTCTCCTTTAACCCACACTAACTCATCCATTGTAGAGTGTCAAGAAAATATCCAACTGCGTATCACACAAGCCACTTCCCATAAGCCTTAATATGCCGGTTACCTGAATTTTGCTTCTCGCTAGTCGCTGACCACGAAACCTCATGAAACTCTGTCATATCAGTTAGTTCTTTTTTTGTAGACTCCACAATCCCCATTTCCAATCAACTCACAAACATTGTCACCCTCTAACCATTTCTCGAACCCACTCGATAGATGCCGCACATCATAAGTCTTGCCAACTAACCAAGGTAATCCTGGAGATGGTAGCATGTCACACATTCTACACCCTAGAGTTCCCTTAACTCAGTAAACTCTAAAACGGAAAACTTTCTAAACTTTCTCAACTTTACCCCTTGAGACCCCTAACACCACTCTAGCTGCTTCCCTGATGCAGTCAGCAGTCCTAGCCCACATACCATCTGCATCCCCATTGCTCCGCGCAGCCACCAACTTCTCCCCGATCTCATGAGCGTTGGCCTCAGTCAAGCCTCTCCATCTAATCCTTGGTTGGTCATAAGCAACCCTCTTTTTCTTTCACTTCTTGATATTTAAATCCATAACCACCAGATTATATTAAGTCATAAGATTCTCGCTCGGGATAACCTATCTGAGTCTTAGCCAACCTACAACGGTAGGTCCCCAAGTCCTCTTCCCTCTTCTAGAAGCTCGAGTTTTCTATCACCAACTCAAAAGCTTTCGCGAGGTCTAAAAGCGAGACTCCTCTATTATTTCTATCCCCAAAATAGACCACCATGCACATCATCAAACCCAAAATATAACAGATAAAGTTCGGTATATTTTTCACAGACACTAAAAGTGTTAACTTTAGGAAAACTTAAAGGACCAAAACTGTTAAATACATTCATAAGGGTCTATTTTGAACCTACCCTCAAACATAAGGGACCATTTTTAATCATTTTCTCAAACATCATGTTGAACCTTAATAAGTTGCCTAGATAGTGTTACATCATTATTTTTGACATCTTAATATGCCTTGATCCCCCATTTCATCCATTATTTTCATTCTAGTTGATATTTTTTAGTTTCATCTACTATATAAAATTTAGAAGTTGCTAGGGGAACAATGCAACAAACTTTGAACAATGAGTATATGGAACGGGAAAATGAAGCATGTCATGAGCGCCAAGATAACTGCCTGTTTCATGGAAAGAGGGTTTCTTCTTTCTTTAAAGTAATAATTGCAAAAGTTGCTTACAAGTTCTGGTAAAGTGTGATTCTTTGTGTAGGCTTGTTTTCTCAACTTAGTCTAAAGTACTCGTTTTAAATGTATAGTTGGTTTGGATCACCATATTTGCAATGAGTCATTCTGGTAGTTCTAATTGTTGGTCACATCCCTTTGCTTAATATTCTGAAGACTAACCTATAAATTTACCCTAGTCTTATACTTCACATCAATATTTGGAACTGAGGCGTAGTAGTAGTTGTTGTTGTTGTACGAATATAGTGAAATTTGTGAAAGATTCAAAGAACTGGCGTAATTTTCGGGATGTGAACTTTTGAGCATACCCACTATAGGTTCAAGATCGTACTTCATACCATCATCCACCAGAATCCTAAGACATCTGAGGAACTAAATCCTGAGTCTTTTCCAAAGAAGAAATAAGGCTATAACACCTAAGCTAACTAACAGGCACAAAGAAAACCTTCTCTTTTTTCTCATATAGAAAATATTTCAAACATCCTTAAATAAATATTATTCCATATCACCATATTTGAAGCTATACCATGCACAGAAAATACTTAGTTTGGTAGGAGGTATTAGAAAAAATAATACATGCATTGGCTTTGTGAATTACTAATACCTTGTTTGGCACGCTTTTTCAACCTATGCATAACTAATACCAGTATTAGTTGTACACCCTATTTGGTTTTATCCTATGTATAACTAATACATAGAAAATCATGATATTACAAAATCAAGGGTTTTTAATACATGCATAAGCATGGCTAAAGACACAATTGCCCCTGAAATCTCTCAAAAGCTTTTCCAATTATTAAGTTGGATGTATTTTTGTAAACAACCAATTTTTTTTTTTAGAAAAATTATGCAATGCATGTTATTTTTAACACACCAAACCAAACAGTGGATAAGAAATAATCTCAGCAAAACTAATGCCAGCATTTCTAATACTAGCATTACTAATACACCCTATTCAACATTATTCTTATGCACCCTACAAAGCGACCCCAAGGGAAACTCATCTTACATGATTTTTGAGATCATAAAGTCAGATTCTTACTTGAGTCTAAAGAGGGATTTTAGCATATTCCTATGAACTCAAAAAGTCAAAGCTAAAGAGTATCTCTTAGTACCTAAACTCGGAAATAGGCGATAATAAGCTCTAAAAATGATAAACCCTGACATGGTTAGAAATCTATTGGACTATTAGGACCATTAAACACATGAAAAGTGGTTAACTAATTTTAATGAAAATACGGTATTATTTATGTTCAGAACTTTCTTACAAGTTTATTTGAGATAAGATTCAATAGGAATATGAACCTTTCCATTATGAAATTGACTGATTAATAGAAGTACAACTCATAACTGAAAAATTTCAAGCAAATTCTCTACTGAAATTTGAGATTGGTATTCACTTTATGAAAACTTTAAGATGATAATAAATCAATGATCTAAAACATTGAAAATCAAATGGAAGAAGAACTCTATCGTGAAGCATGATAAGTGTAAAGATTTTGAGAGAAGATGCCTCACGAGGTGCAGGATCTATACCTACTAAAGGAGGGACGGTCGAAGTGATAATTATGTGAGCTGTAAGTTTTCCACATTAAATATTTTGAGATAACGCAAAATATGTACCGACTCAAGGATCCGTACCAACACAAGTGTTTTGCTGAAATTCTTAGAGAGAATGTGCAAATGCATGAGATGTTGGATCTTACCAACTAAAGGATGGATTGATGTAATAATAATTATGTGACCTCTAATTCCTCAACATTAACATACCCAAGATATGGTAAATTGACTAGAGGAACGCTTAAAGCACGATAACCGAAACTGTAATATAATTAATTAAACTCAAAAAAAAAAAAAAACAGGCTCTAACGCCCAAAATGTTCAAGGATATGGAGGCAGAAATGAACCATAACTTGCACTACATAAGAGTTTCAAGCTTCTTCTCAGCTAGGATAACCAACTTTGGGGAAGTACAGTTACATCATATTTGAAAGAAGAAGGATTTTCGACAAGTTAACGATATGAGAATTCCCGGAGTCAATAGCACTTTTAAATGGAAAACTGTGCAGGAATATATTGCTTATCAAAATAAAGATGTGAATAGAGACGTGATAAGTTATGCCATTTTTTGTTTTGATGATTTGACAAACAATCGAGGGACCAGGTACCCTGAGTATCGTACAGTTAACGTGCCACAACTGTAAAACTGCGGTACTGTCACTGTGCAGACTGGCAGAACCGCAGTAGTATAGCTGCAGTTTGCTAGAGGCCAAACCTGTAGCTAAAAGCCAACACCAAAAGATGAAATGTCCCTATACATGGTCACATGCTCCCCAATATATATACAACAAGTTACAAGGTTTAACCTATCACTTGCAAAATCGAAAATTCATATTCTCTCAAGTGTAGCGGCCACTGCTCTCTAGGTCCTCTCAAGAACTAAAGCTTCATCAAACTCAAGGACCAGATCCCAACAACTGAAGATTTCTTAAGTCCAAGGTTTGTTAAGTCTTTTGCATATCGTTAATTATTTGTAATCCTACACTACTTTCGAGAAGTGTCATTATAGGAAGTTTTTCAACCGTTGTTATTTTATTGTCTTTGCTAGAGTTAGCCAAGGGCAGTAGTTTTCTTGGCTAGAGTTAGTCAAGTGTTGTAGTCAAGGGTAGCTGGTTACTTGGCTAGAGTTAGTCAAGTGTTGTAGTTTACAATATAGTTATTGTAAGGGGTGAGGGATTAAGAGTTTTAATTCCTAGGTTGCAAAGGTTGTAATATGAAAGTTGCTCAGTTAGTGAAGTTGAAATTCTACTCTGGTGGGTCGTGGTTTTTAATCCCTTGACGTAGGAGTTTTCTACGTAAATATCTTGTCTCATTTACTTTCTGTTTTGTTTACTTGAGGGAACTGATAGAGAACCTGGTTCTCCATACTGTTTGGTGGACTCTTAGTTTTTATCAATTCGTATCAGAGTAGGTTCTTTCTAGGTTAACACCTAGAAAGGATCTTCTCCATGGCTGCTCCACCAAACCTCGAGGAAGGACAATCTCAAACAAGACCCCCAAGGTTTAATGGAAATTATTATGGGTGGTGGAAGACAAGGATGCATGATTATATTATGGCTGAGGACTCAGAACTTCGGGACATAATCTATTATGGTTCTGTTGTTCCCATGAAAACTGATGCGCAGAGTTCAAAGTCAGTTCCAGAAACAAGAAAAGAATACTCTGAAACTGACAGAAAAGCTATTGAAAAGAACTACAAGGCAAAGAAGATCCTGATTTGTGGTATTGGGCCAGATGAATACAATCGTGTTTCATCTTGTGGATTTGCTAAAGTAATATAGGAAGCTCTTCAAACAACCCATGAAGGAACCACTCAGGTAAAGCAGTCCAAAATAGACCTGCTTACCACTGAGTGTGAGTTGTTTAAGATGAAAGAGGTTGAGTCCATTCATGAGATGCACACTCATTTCACCTCAATAATCAATAAGCTTCATTCACTTAGGGAAATCATTCCCACCAATGAGCTAGTCTGAAAAATACTCGTTGTTCTATCTGGTACTTGGGAAAGAAAAGTTAATACTATCACTGAGGCCAAGAACCTGCAAACATTGACTATTGACGAGCTTATTTGTAAGCTTAAGACTTGTGAGATGAAAATAAAGAAGGATTTTGAAAGAAGAGATCCAAAGAATGAGAAGAGCCAGGTTCTCAAAGCTGCTAAAAGTGACACAAGTAGTGATGAATCTGAGATGGCATACCTCACTTGAAGATTTTACATGATGATTCTAAGAAATGGTGGGGTCCCAAAGAGAGGAAGCTCTAGCAGGAAATTCAAAGGAAATGATTGTTGTCACAAGTGTGGGAAGCCTGGACACTTCATCAAAGAGTGTCCTCTTCACAAGTAGGATTATTACAAAAATGCTGATAAGGAGGCTAAGAGGAACCAGGTCCCTGACAAGAAGTTCAATAAAAAGGAAGTTGTTAACAACTTGGTAAAGCAGGCTCTAGGTGCTTAGGGAGATTCTTCCAGTGAATCTGAAGATAGAGATGATGCAGGTGATACATCCATGCTGGCTATTGATAGTGAATGTTCTGGATATGAGTAAATCTTTGCACTCATGGCCAAATCTAGAGATGATGATGACAATGAAAAAGATGAGGTAAACTTTTTTGATGTGAAGAACAATCTGAAAAGTTACTCTCAGAAAAAACTGATATCTTTAGAAAATGTGTTGATTGATGCCTATCATAGCCTTATTAATGAGAAAAATTCTCTGAGTGAAGAAATTGATGAATTAGAACAAGTAAGGGATAATTTGGTAGTCACTGTTGTAGATCTAAAAGAGCAAGTTGAACAAGTAACGAGAGACAACTCTCTGTTACAAAGCCAAATGGAAAAATGGGCGAACACTCCATCCAAAGGAAAATAAGTGGCTAGTGAGACTCAGCTTTAGCTTGAAAATGAACTCAAGAAAATCAAAATGAGTCTTACTGCTGAGCTAGAAAAGAATAGGCAACTTCACGAGGATCTGAAAAGGGTTAAAATTGATCTTGACAAGTCACTTCATTGGACCTGGTCGTCTGATGTGGTTGCTGCTAGGCACAAGAGTAATGGTGGAAGTCAAGGCATTGGTTTTCAAAAGGCCAAAGCCCCATATAATCCCTATAGAAAGTATGTCATTGTGACTGATAATTGGTTGTGCACTCACTGTGGTCAAACTGGACATTACAAAGACACATGTCAAGCCAAACTTCAGTCTTTTCATAAAAACAAGAATTTTGTTGAAAAGAAGTCTAAAGACCAGGGACCTAGTCCCTGGAAGAAGAATGTGTTGACTGCTTGGGTAAAAAGAAGCTTAATTCACCCATCTATCAGTATAAGGGACTCAAGCTGGTTTGGGTTCCTAAGTCTAACAAGTGATTCTGTTTGCAGGCTGAGAGAAAGGAGGCAGCCAAAAATGGTACATGGATAGTGGCTGCTCGAAGCATATAACTGGAAGAATGGATGATTTTCTCTCACTTAAGGCCTTCTAAGGTGGGAGTGTGTCCTTTGAAAGTCGCAAAAAAGGATATATTCTTGGCATTGGAAAGACACTATCCCATCCCATGGAATTGAAAATGTTTATTATGTAAATGTATTAAAGTACAGTTTGTGAAGTGTGTCCCAAATCTATGATAAGGGAAATGAAGTGAAGTTCTTGTCCTATTCTTTCACTGTCACCAATCTCAAAACTGGTAAAGTAGTGCTTATACCAAAGAATTCAAGAACATCTATGTTAATGATTTTGATTCACTAAATAGTGGTGATTTGACATGCCTTAGTGCTATAGATGATGATGCTGAGCTATGGCACAGACGACTAGGACATGCAAGTTTCTTTTTACTGAATGAGTAATCAAAAAGACTCTGGAGCATTTTTGGGATTGGGTATTATTCCCCTAATGATCGTAGTACCAAGTACTTCCTGGCGAGTTCTAATATGATCCAATTTACAAGTAAGCATGTCTTGTAAAATATGAGCAACCCCAAACCCTTCTAGAGCCGAAACCTCCATTTCTCCTACCTACAGTCCCCCCCCCCCCCCCCCCCCCCCCCCCCCGTTTGGCTCTTCCTCTAAGGGGTTGTTGTGTAACAAGAGAATAATTTCTACTGGGATGCCCATGGATTTTATCATCAACTTGATAAGGACCTGGTCCGTGGGATGCCAAATGTCAAATTCAGAGATCACAAGGCGCGTGATGCGTGCATAAAAGGAAAGCAGATGAGATCTACCAAAGAATGAAGTGAGCACCTCAAGGCCACTAGATGTTCTTCACATGGATATTTGTGGACCAATGAGGGCTCAAAGCAGATGAGGAAAGAAGTATATCTTTGTGATTGTTGATGACTATTCCAGATTTACTTGGACTCTGTTTCTAAGAACCAATGATGAAACATTCCCTGTGTTTGTGGCCTTTGTGAAAACGATTCTAGTGAAGTTGGCAAATCAAGTGGTGAGGCGTTAGATCTGATCATGGTGCTGAGTTTGAAAATGCCAAGTTTGAAGAATTCTGGCTAAAGATGGTATAAGTCACAATTTTTCTGCTCGCAGAACACCTCAGAAAAATGGTGTTGTGGATAGGAAAAATAGGACACTTGAAGATATGGCCAGAACAATGCTGATAGCAAGTGGTGTGTTCAAAAGTTTTTGGGCTGAGGCTGTCAACACTGCTTGTCATCTGATAAATAGGTGCATGATCAAGTCCTTGCTTGAGAAAGCCGCTTATGAATTGCTAAATGGGAGAAAACCTAAGCTGACCTATCTAAGATCATTTGGATGCAAATGCTTTGTTCTCAACAATGGTAAGGAAGCTTTGGGAAAATTTGACGCAAAGAGTGATGAAGTAATATTTCTTAGGTATTCTTCTCACAACAAGGCATACAAGGTCTACAACAAAAAAACTCAGTGTGTGGAAGAAAGTGTGCATGTGATCTTTGATGAATTTGGTGACAAGGGAACACACGATGATGAAGCTGTAGATGGGGAGTTTTCAAAGGTTCCTGATGAAGCCATTGAAATATCTAATGGAAAGAATGAGTTGATGAGTCAAGTCAAGCAGAGCAATGAAGAAGATGCAGCAGAATCTCCAGAAGGCACAGAGGAACTAGGTCCCTCCATTACTCTATTTGAAGTTGAACATCGGGTAGTTGATACTGTGTCAGGTACTCCCAGGGATGAACAAACAAGAAGAAGTCATGCATCTGTAAATGTCAATGAAGGATCAAACATGGAAGAACCTGGTCCCTCGAATCCTAAATTCTAAGTATCCAACTGGAAGCACAAAGGGTCTCATCCACTTCACAATGTGATTACTCCCTTAGACTCTAGTATTCAAACAAGGTCTAGGGAGAGAAACATGTTTGCCTTCTCAGCCTTTCTATCTCAAATTGAACCCAAGAATATCAAGGAGGCCTTGAGAGATGCTGATTAGATAGCTGCTATGCAAGAAGAGCTCCATCAATTTGAGAGAAACAAAGTGTGGCACCTGGTCCCCAGGATTTCAGACAGAACAATGATTTGGACTAGGTGGGTGTTTCGCAATAAGCTTGATGAATTTGGAAACATTACAAGGAACAAGGCAAGGCTGGTGGTTCAAGGATACAATCAAGAAGAATGCATTGACTATGATGAAACCTTTGCTTCTATTGCAATAATGGAAGCAATCAGGATTCTTATTGCCTTTGCATCTCATATGAAATTAAAATTGTGCCAAATGGATGTCAAAAGTGCCTTCCTTAATGGGTACTTGAAGGAGGAAGTCTTTGTCAAGCAACCTTCTGCTTTTGAAAGTTATGAACATCCTTAGTATGTGTTGAAGCTTGAAAAGGTTCTATATGGTTTAAACCAAGCTCCTCGGGCATGGTATGAGAGATTGTCAAAGTTTCTTCTTGAAAATGGCTTTACACGAGGAAAAATTGACAACACCTCATTTCTGAAAAAATGAGGTAGGAATCTGTTGATTGTGCAAGTATATGTTGATGGCATCATTTTTTGTGCTACAAATGATTCCATTTGTGAAGAATTTTCCAAGCACATGGGAAGTGAATTTGAGATGAACATGATAGGTGAGCCGAACTTCTTTCTGGGGATGTAAGTGAAGCAAACCCCAAAAGGAACCATGATCAGTCAACAAAAATACATCAAGGAGCTACTTAAAAATTTGAGATGGAGAAGGCTAAGCCCATTGATACACCTATAGCTATTGCTACTCGGTTAGACAGGGATGAACTTGGTTCCCCTGTGAATGAAACCATGTATAGGGGTATCATTGGGTCACAACTGTACTTAACTGCCAGTAAACCTGACATTGTCTTTAGTGTTGATTTGTGTGCAAGGTTCCAATCAAGTCCAAAGGAATCCCATTTAAAAGCTGCAAAAAGAATCTCTAGGTATCTCAAGGGGACTCAGTGCCTGGCCCTCTTCTATCCTTCAGGAGATAATTTTGACTTGGTTGGATATGTTGATGCTGATTATGCTGGATATTTTGTGGATAAAAAGAGAAAATCTGGAATGGCGCATTTTCTGGGGTCATGCTTGCTCTCTTGGGGTACAAAGAAACAAAATTCAGTGGCTCTTTCTACTGCCGAAGCTGAGTATGTGGCTGCTGCCTCTTGATGTGCTCAATTGCTTTGATCAAACAATAGCTTGAGGATTTTGGCATGCTTACTGAGTGTGTGCCCTTGTTGTACGACAATACAAGTGCACTTAACATGGCAAAAAATCCAGTGCAACATAAAAAGACCAAGCACATTGATGTAAGGCACCATTTCCTAAGGGATAATGTTGAAAAGGGGTTGATATTATAAAGTTCTACAAGACAGAGGACCAGGTAGCAAATATCTTCGCCAAAGCACCAAGCAGGAAGCATTTTGAAAGAAGTCCTTTAGAGTTGGGCTTGGTCAAGCTCAACTAGTTGCTTCTCCTAAAATTTCCCTCAATGGTTTGCTATGTTAAGACGAAAGGTGCAGAGCTAAAAGTGTTTTTTGGTGGCATCTAACTCACTCCTATATTGTTACAGGTATACACGCATGGCATCTTAAGGACAACATAAGCATTGGAGACATTGCATTTCTCAGAGTTTTTGCCTACATCTTAAAAGCTGTCAAGGAACCTGGTTCCTGTGACTCAGGTTAGTAGTCTCTTAGGTACCTATATTCTTTTTAAATTGTATGAAAGTGATACTTCATTAAAATTCCTCCCTCCACTTTATCAAATTGAGCCCAAAACGACACACCTTTTCTGAACCGACCCGGCGTGTAAGAAGGCTATTTTAAGACCCAATCAGAATCGATTCCTTGTTCCTTTATTTAAACCAAAAGTGTCTCTCCTCTCTCCTCACTTAAAACACATTTCATCTTCTCTCACTGTCTTGCATAACATCTACCGTCTCTCTTCCAATCTTGGCCTAAAATCACCATGTCTCTAAATGACTCTCCCTCTCCAAATTTCCTAAAAACGAACCCCACATCATCACTGTCACGACCCGACTAGGGGGCCGCGACGAGCACCCGGTGCTATCCTACCCGGGCACCCCCTTGACATACTTTCACATGACATCTAGGTGAGCCATAAATCAAATCATGCATTCTAATCATCCATCATACTAGTCCCTTTGGACGGCAACATTTCTTATATCATCATAGGCATCTATGCCGCATCAATGTACATGGGCCGACGAGGCCGAAAAAATGATATACAAAATATAGGCCGACAAGGCCAAACACATCTAACCACATACACATGTCTACGAGCCTCTAAGAAGGGTATAACATATCACATGAGCGGGACATGACCCCGCTATGCCCATAAATATGTACACAAAAGAATTTATTCCAAAAGCTGCGGCTCCGGATGAGATGGAGCTCCGCAATGTAGTCCCTGAATAATGAAGCTATGGATCGAGTCTATCTCCCTGGCCACCTGCGGGCATGACGCAGCGTCCACAAACAAAAGGAGGTCAGTACGAAGAATGTACTGAGTATGTAAAGCATGATCAACATCAATAAGAAAGCGTAATGGACAGCATAAACGATAACATAAGATGGGAGATAATAATATCATTGTCATAGCACTTACTTGCTTTCCATAGGGACATTCCATTTCCATCATGTATCCGTATACAAAATCTTGTTCATTCGTATTCACACTCCTATTCATATCGTCTACATTTCATATACATTGCTTATACATAGCCTTTGCACAACATTTACATATCCTTAGCATATTCATACTCATATTGATGTCATATATATATATATATATATATATATATATATATATATATGTATCTATAAATACTTATAGCCTTTATATAGCGTACCCGACCATGAAGGATCGGTGTTTCATACATACTTGGCCAACCAAGGCTCAAGGTTATACATACCTGGCCCTACCAAGGCTTCAGGGTTACCCGTACCTTCTGCAGAAGTGCGCGTGCATTACGTAGTCGTATACATACTCTATACATATTCATATACATACATTCTATCTTCGTTGTTATCATTACATCTATCTTATAGGCCTACTCGTCATACGAGGAACTTAGTACTATCGTAGCACATCAAGCATCGTGAGCTTATTAGCTCGGAAGGTCAATCATTTGAAGAAATCATAGACTTATAGAAGATTTAGACGTTAGGCCAAAGAACCATGCCTTATGAAAGAAGGGTTAGCCTTATATATCTTTTCGTTGAACTATTCTACACTTGCACGTACTCCTTCGATTCTCACGTCTCTACCTTCATTAAGGTCATACTATCATTAGAATCGATAGCTAGCACACATGGCTAAAGCTAGAGAAAATCGGACAACATTTCCTTTATTTACACGACATTCGTCCATATCATAATTCAACTCCCAAACGTCAATAATACATTCACAATATCATAACAATGGCCATTAATCATTCACATTACCCACATTATCTAGATTTCTCAATTCGCTCCTAATTCGCCCATATTCATGGTCATGTTACCCGACTTCGTTCATTCATGTAAAGTTCCCATTTTCATGAACTTAACATCATTTATAACACATTCACATCACAACATAACAACAATCATGATTCAATTCAAACTATTTCTCAAAATGTCACTATTCATCATTCATGACCCATTTTCCTATACTCACCCAATGTCCAAGCATTTTAACTCTCAAATACCTTAAAAAACATATAAATGTCATGAATATTACCTTAGATGATGTAGGAACAAGCCTTGGTTGATAATAATTCACTTGAGCAAAAACCCTAGTTTATCTCCAAGAGATTTCTTGACTTGAATGGTCCTTAATGGGTTTGCTTACACTTGATTCACTTGTTTTATGTTGTTGATCACTAAATATCCTGGAAAACTTGTGGAACATATGTAGAGAGATGTTTTAGAGAGAAGGGGTATGAAGTGGAAGTGAAATGAAATAACACTTGGCCCCTTCATTTATTTAGCCAAAAATCTGTCCCGACCAAATATACGGACCAACATACAGTCCGTATAAATTGTACGGACCGTATGTTTGGTCGTACATTTGGTCCAGAAACGTTTTCCTTGCTGGGCTGGTTATACGGTCCCAAACATACGGACCGTATAAATTATACGGCCAGTATGTTTGGTCGTATAACTCCCAGGGGTTCCAAAGTTCGTTTCGTCGATTCGTTTAATCTCCAATCCTTATGGAACCTTCTTAACACTTGTTTAACACTCCAATACCAATCTAAGGGACGTCATCACTCTTCCCCAAGACATGCTTAAAGCCTCGCTAACCCGTTACTTGTATTTCCTTTCCAATACTTATCAAATACTTTGCTTTCTCTTGGCAATCCTCTTCCCCCATCTCTAGCATCTTTGAAATCTTATCTAGAGTTCGTCGAGCGTCATCGCTTACTCATGAACATATCGTATACTTGTACTCATCACTAGTCCATTCACTTATGCATTCACGGAAGATTTTCCGAGGTGTAATAATCACCTTCCAACAACCCATCTTCTTCAGATCCATAATCACAAGATTCACCACCAAACTCCTCAATACCCACTGACCAAAACCCACTTGAACACTACCACAACCAACCGTTTCAGGTCCCTCTAGGACTAGCAAAAATCAAACCCCGATGAAAGTTGTGCCTTCTTCCTCAAACCCTGCCCCAACTGAAAAACCCGACTCAAACGAAAGTGGTCAAATTCTGTCAGTGTAAAAATTCTTCCAAAACACTGAGGAGCTTGACGAAAAAGATGATGAAGTTGTGGTTTCTAGCCAAACCGTGGGTGCTGAAGTTATGGGTACAAAGGAGCCAAGAAGGGTGTTACACACCAATTCCGATAGCGTATGATGGGCACCCAACTCTTACTTAGAGCTGAGAGAACCCTTTGGCATTCACGTAATGAAACTGGACATATAAAAAAAATTCGAAAATATAATAAAGTAATTTCCGTCAAACCATAGAAATTTGCGAACGATACTCAATTAATCAAAAACCGAGTAAGTCAAGCTGACATATCGGACGACATGGTCGCTTTACTCAACGCATGACATCTTAACATACTAATCACAGGACACTGTTTGCAAAGTGTCTAAGAGTAAACACCTGAATCATATGAGTCAGGACAGGGCCCTGACGTATCCATACACACATATGATAACCATAATTACTCGGCACTGCTCCAGGAAGAAAATGGAGTTTTCCAATCCCAGCTGATAGCCAACCATCCTAACTGAATACTTTTACCTGCAAAACAATCTAGGACTGTGCGCCATGAACACAGCGCCCCAGGCAAATGGACGTCAGTACGAATAATGTACCGAGTATGTAAGGCATAAGAACATCAAGTACAGATGGATCATGAAAACCAGTATCAATAATTGAATACAGTTGTGGCTAACATCTAAGAATATCTACGTAACTCTATATGACTGAAACTGACTCTATGGCGTATGATAGGCATAGATTATAATATACTAATAGTGCTGTGGAACGTACAGCCCGATCCATATATAATATAATAATGCCGAGGAACGTACAGCCCGATCCATATATAATATAATAATGCCGAGGAACGTACGGCCCGATCCATATGTAATATATTAATCATATATATACCGTACCTGGCCCTCTAGTGAGGGACTCGGTGAATAATGCAATGAAACTGTGCACGAATACATACCCGGCCCGGGACTCGGTGAAATAATGTAATAACACTATGCACGATTAGAATATCATGAGCAACCACATGCAAACTAAACCATCATCTGAGACTCAATAGAATAATCAGAATGAACCAACACTTGAGAATCAAAGACAACTATCATGTCAAGTACTGCTAAGAACTAGAATTCATTGGAATTATGTACGTTCATCGTCCGCTCGTTTTATGTAATTCATGCCAAAAAAAGGAAGGAAGGGAGAGCCTTACAATACCTGGTCTTAGCTCAACGGCTCAAGAACTCAACTTGTATCTGCTCCACGATCTATATCTGACAACAATGATACTATCGTTAATTATACAAACGATTCTCTTAATCGTATAATGAAACTTTAACTTATCCTAAAACAAAACGAGCAGCATCTCCCCCGTTCTTCTCATTTTCCCAAACACCATATATTAACAACAACAAACAGAACGATCCAGCAAGTATATACATCAATATCAAGATACCATCTAGTAGCTACAAGTCATAAACACTTCACGACGCTTGACAAACTCGGATGCGATTATCAAACACACTTCTCCAATCTTTTATTTCCTTCAAAATACATATCAATGATAACAACAGCAATATACTCAAGTTACTCCAATAGTTTTCAGCCACAACATAACTTGGAATATTGTCAAACAGTCAATACAACAACAACAATGTCAAAATATGATTTCCCGCTATTAACTCCATATTTCTCATCCCACAATTTAGGTATGACCCAGACGAACATAAATATATCAAGAAGAGGAGATTTCTTACCTAATATGCCAAGAACTACTCTTCTTCAATATTACTTTACTTTGAAGAAAGCCCGGATTCGAGAACCGGACAAAGCGGAACAACGAGATCAAAACGGTGAGCAAAACCCGTGTCGTTCTTGAGAAGAAATATAAGTTTCTTCCCTAAAATATAATGTCACCTTATTGTATATAGCAAGTGTTGAACGTTGCTGCCTCTCAACTTAACTGTAGCATTAGTATACATATATGTCTTACAATTCCAAATGCCAAAATGTTGACATAGGAGACTTTAATATATATACACTTGTTTTTACACGTGGCTGATTTGGGCCATTTCTTGGTGCTTATCACCAAATGTTCCACCATAACATATTGCATGCATACATACCTCTTAGAATGCCACATGTCCATGACTATGTGGCTGTGTCTATTATTAATCATCCCACCATTTCAAATAATTTATTTATTTCCACTACAATCCAACGCTTAATCAATTGCACACATAATAAATTTCTTGATCTCAATCCACTTAAATAGTACTTATATACTCATTATTATACTCATGTAATATAGCACTAGTCCATAACCTCATTTCCACACATAAAATATTATTCCCAATCACCGTCATCACACTTGTTAAGGCCTAAATTACTTTGGGACCTCAAACTTTTATACCCTGATCTCTTTATTTGCATACTTGAATGTGACCAAAATTCCATATAGTTCGTTATAACTTGTTCAATTTCTAAACTTTGACAAAACTTATTTTCTCCGATTCGTTTAACCTCCACGACGCTTACTTATCACTTGTTAAACATAGCATAAATACTTATAATGTCAAAAGTAATATTGTCCTTGAACTTATGTCGATTAACTTACGACAAATCCAATGTACAAAAGTACGGGATGTAACGTCCTTCCCCCCTTTATAACATTCGTCCTCGAATGTTAACTCTTAGAGACTTGCAAAAACTTTGACGGAGGCTGTGCTGTAAACTTAACTAAAATCCAACCTATACGCAGCCAAAAAAACACACTATATATGTCGCACGCCATTATCCATAAATTGCAATACTTCGTTTCACTTGACCGCAATAAGAGTTCACCTCAAGATCTACTGGCTTGTGCGGATTTTCTAGACTCGAGTGGCATCTAGTCGTAAGACGGGGTATATGACTGAACTACAATCCTATGGTATCCTTTTATTGGCGATCCCACTGTGATAGGATTGCATACTGACGAAAACTTGATTCACTAGGCTTGAAATCGTTTGAAGATCCAACTATATAAGAATAGAAGGCTTCATTTTGTAATCCTTTATCTTAGTGTAGCTCGCATCATAGTAAAAGGTATAATCCCCACTATGTCTCTTATAATTCTCAGTTTACATTTCTGAAGCTTAGTTATTGATCTTTGGCTTCAGTATTTGTAACATTCATATTTAAACTCCTGTCGTACCTCATCTAAAGATATCCATATATTCCTACTTCGTATAAGGAGCGAATGAGTTAGGACGGGTTTCAATTCTTTAATTTCAGATTCTGTGTCACTCTTGTGAAAATTTGAGCTTAATTTTCTATCTTGGCTCATACTTCTGTGATAACCCGCCCATTTTCACTTAGCATAGCTTGTCCTAACAGACGCTTTTGAATAGGATAGAGGCAATCTAGATATTCATCTGTCCATGTTATATTCGATGTCTCTCTATTATCTCCAGACTATCGATTACTCTGTCTAAATAATCAAGAACAAGTCCCTTCCTTATTAATGACTCCCTGCCGCTAGCTTGCTTATTTATCTTGCTTATATCTTTGTCTGTCCTGTGTACTTTCCATCTTTTATTGAGTTACTTATTCAACACTTACCTCTTCTCCTTCTTCCTACCTGTATCGCTATGTCTCCTGGTACTTTTTGTCAAATTGGTCTAGTATAAGGTCTATAATACGTCAGCTATCTTCATTAACCACTCTCATGACACCTCGCGAATATCCTTTCAAAAGATACACATAAGTTGCTCTTCCGGTATAGCCCTTCATGATACCTGAACTCTTCCATCCTTGTTCATACTTAATTATTCGAGATACTTTTTGTTCTTATCCTTTACTTCTCCCCCTAATCTTCATCTTATAATCATTGCGTCTATATCCCCATTACGAAATCATTCCTATGAACCCTTTGTTGTAGAGGGATACCATCTCATTTTTCATTTATCTTACGCCTGAACAGAATCCATAATACTCACATGATTTAACATCTTATGGGGTTTTAAATTCTATGATAATCATGTCCCGCAATAGGCCTTTATAAGCGTACCCTTTTTGGTAACTACTTGTATCCACATATTGAATATGCACCGATATAGGTAATCTTCTTTGTACCACACCTATCATCACCTTAAGGTTAATACTGCTTTTCCATCATATGCCCATTCTTTAACTCTGTCTCATAATCTACCTTATTGTTGTACAACTAACATGTTGGACTTTCCGCCCCTTTTCCATTTTATGGCCCATAACTTGTACAACTTGTATAAAGTATATCCAATCTTTAGTCACAGTCTTTCCTTCTCTTGGTTCATTCTGCTTTACATATCTCGTTCGTACTAAAACTCGCTCGTAGCCTATCTTGTCATAATCCTTTCCCTTTCTTTATTCCCCTTTTGATTTTCTCATATCCTACTATAGGAGATTTTCTGTCCCTTCTTCTTTGCTACTGGTAAGTCACAATATCATTAGCAAATAACTCTATTGCCAACATCTTAGCCTCTAATCAAGTATAACATTGCTATCCTTTATAATATCTCTTAAGTTACTCGTTTCCATTCTCTTTTCATATTATTTATTTTTTTATAAGCACCCACTTTATAATGTCATATCATTCAAGATCTTTACAAATGATTCTTAGCACTGTCTCAAATACCATCCTGACTTCTATCCTTTTATTGCTGTCTTTCAGATCTTACTAACTTGTTTTAGCAAGAGATCTCACTTGACATTTAAGCATCTATATCAAATATATTTCAGTGTCAATTGTTTCCATCTTACACCTGCATTTCTCTCACTCGCTTCCCCCCTTAAGGGTGTCGTTATACCATTATCTTTTTATATTTTACTCTATGTCCCCATTTCCAATCTCAAATTTAACTGATCCTTTTTTCCAATTCACTTGGTATGTTGTACCATATCCATGTCTTTTCTTTATAGTTTATAACTTTAATTATCCACGTACAAAACCTTAACAAAATCACGAAGCAACGAGAACCTTTCTATATATAGTATCAAATCTCATCTGATAATCTGTACTCGAGTAATGCAACCAATGTAGCAACTTATCCAAGGCCATATTCCACTTACTCCAATCAATAATTAATTAGTACTTGTAGTAGTTCCAAATTCTCAATTAGGTAGCACTTATATTCTGATGATAAGTGTCCAGAGTTCTCTTGTAACATTATCTTTATCCAAACCTGTATTATCTGTTTCCTCTAACAAATTTGCAATACATCATTTGTTCCTCAAACCTACAGTCCTTGTCCTTTAAGGATTTCACTATTTCCGAGGTGAAGTCATATACACGCAGTACTCCTTTATGCCTTATGCTCTTTTACCCTTGTTGTGTACCCAGCACCGACTTCTAACTTACTCAAAATCATATTGGGTTCATCTTAATGACAATCTTATCTTATCACCTTGTCGTCGTACTACACCTTTAACTTCGTAGCTATATATTTCCCTTTCGTTCTATACCCATACTCAATTAATTACGTCTTGGGTGCTTCCTTTAGAATTCCCTTACCATTTCTCTAGTCTATGTCCATCTTTTATTCTGTGCACAATGAATCTTATGCTACCTCTTTATCCTTCGGAAAACATTACTTCTACATAACCCCTTTTTTATTCTCAAAACGTACTCTGTTCATCCATGTTTGTTCTTATCATACCAGTCATTTTTTGGCACTCATTCTACCTCGTTGCTCATCTTTTTATAGTTTGGTCTTTCACCATTCTGTCACTTATATTACTCGTGTTCTCGTCTATACATGTCATAACCTATTACTACACTGTTATCTCGCTTTCTTTTTATTTCCTTCTTTCAATTAACTCCTTCTTTTCTTGTGCTCGCTATCATTTCCGTTATCACATAATCTTTTTCCTGAACTTTCCCTATAAAAATTTATAAGTCTTTCTTATTCGTTCTATAGCTCGCCTTTCCGTTTCACACTTGCCTTTATACTTTAGTCACACAGATCACGTCATATCTTTTAGTCACTTCCTCACTAGGCTTTACTTATTTTCATAACAATCCTCATTATATTCACATTATATCCTGTTTATAATGAATCCTATAGTGTAAAACTTCTTAACCTTATTCACGATTCTTACTATGGTTTAATTACACTCTGTGGAGTAGGCGTACTTAACCTTTTACCCTTTCGGGTCAATCTTATCCTTAATACCTCACAAGCTGTCTTATCAATACATTCATATTCGTCACAATTCTTCTTCCTCTGTACTCTTGTCCCAATCATATTATTACTTTTTTTAACTATAAACGCGTCGTAATTTATCCCTGCTTATCAATTCAGTCAATACCTCAACATAACACTCTATTAAGATTTGCCAGCCTTTTCTAAATCATCTCTTAGTATCACAAGCCCTTCCAAATTACCCTAGCATTTCTTTTTACCATATCGATATCGACCTCATAATTACTATTACCATCAATTCAAGAGTTAACTTATTTCTCGAAGTCAGCCGTACTCGCAACTTAGTCAAATCTTATCATTACTGTTGAGACGACCTATCAAGACAGATTATGAACTTATATATCATTTTCTTTATTTCTAGGAAACTTTTGGCAGAGTTTCCTCTGTATTTCTCACTATCCCAAAACCTGCACGTAGGAAATACCAACAATTCCTCACAGGGCCAATATATATACATATATATATCATATCATATCATATCATAGCCACACAGGACTCCCAATATCAACAACAGTATGAAAATGATGAACTTACCTTGTATGTCCAACTCAAACTGTACCTGTTATACTTTCCTGTTTACTTTCCCTTTCTATCTTTAACTGCAGGTTTCAATCATACCTGCAACATTCATACTATATCTGACATATACTCTACTTACCGTTACTTATCTTTTTACTGATTCCTTCAGCTTCTTCTGTGCACACTTTATAACTGAACTTATCAACAACATATATACATTCAATCCATTTTCCTACTATACTTACAACAACTTACCTTGATGATGACCAGTTCGCCATTCTGTATATACAAATTCTGATAACGTAACCTCAATGAAATATCCTACCTCTGTAACTCCCAGTAACATTATTTACCTTCTCTTGTCGATACCACTCTCCTGCTGAAATCAAAGGTCAGTATATAAGGGATATCCTTTCCTATCTCTTGGCTCTATCCCACGATCCTAAGATATGAAAAAAAGTAACTATCCTAAATGCCCTATAGCCTCGTGTTTATAAATATGGCGCGCAACACACCATAAACAAGGCTCTACTAGACACGAATTTGCAGACAACCCCTAGGACGAATTGCTCTGATACCACTTTGTCACACCCCAATTCCGATAGGGTATGATGGGCACCCAACTCTTACTTAGAGCTGAGCGAACCCTCTGGCATTCACATAATGAAACTGGACATATAAAAAAAATGCAGAAATATAATGAAGTACTTTCCGTCAAACCATAGAAATTTGCAAACGATACTCAATTAATCAAAAACCGAGTAAGTCAAGCTGACATATCGGACTACATGGTCGCTTTACTCAACGCATGACATCTTAACATACTAACCACAGGACACTGTCTGCAAAGTCTCTAAGAGTAAACACCTGAATCATATGAGTCGGGACAGGGCCCTGACGTACCCATACACACATATGATAACCATAATTACTCGGCACTGCTCCAGGAAGAAAATGGTGTTTGCCAATCCCAGCTGATAGACAACCATACTAACTGAATACTTTTACCTGCAAAACAATCTGGGACTGTGCGGCATGAACACAGTGCCCCAGGCAAATGGACGTCAGTACGAATAATGTATTGAGTATGTAAGGCATAAGAACATCAAGTGCAGATGGATCATGAAAACCAGTATCAATAATTGAATACAGTTGTGGCTAACATCTAAGAATATCTGCTTAACTCTATATGACTGAAACTGACTCTATGGCGCATGATAGGCATAGATTATAATATACTAATAGTGTTGTGGAACGTACAGCCCGATCCATATATAATATAATAATGCCGAGGAACGTACGGCCCGATCCATATATAATATAATAATGCCGAGGAACGTACGGCCCGATCCATATGTAATATATTAATCATATATATACCGTACCTGGCCCTCTAGTGAGGGACTCGGTGAATAATGAAATGAAACTGTGCACGAATACATACCCGGCCCGGGACTCGGTGAATTGATGTAATAACACTATGCACGATTAGAATATCATGAGCAACCATATGCAAACTAAACCATCATCTGAGACTCAATAGAATAATCAGAATGAACCAACACTTGAGAATCAAAGACAACTGTCATGTCAAGTACTGCTGAGAACTAGAATTCATTGGAATTATGTACGTTCATCGTCCGCTCGTTTTATGTAATTCATGCCAAAAAAAAAAGGAAGGAAGAGATAGCCTTAACATACCTGGTCTTAGCTCAACGGCTCAAGAACTCAACTTGTATCTGCTCCACGATCTATATCTGACAACAATGATACTATCGTTAATTATACAAACGATTCTCTTAATCGTATAATGAAACTTTAACTTATCCTAAAACAAAACGGGCAGCATCTCCCCCGTTCTTCTAATATTCCCAATCTCCATATATTAACAACAACAACCAGAACGATCCAGCAAGTATATACATCAATAGCAAGATACCATCTAGTAGCTACAAGTCATAAACACTTCACGACGCTTGACAAACTCGAATACGATTATCAAACACACTTCTCCAATCTTTTATTTCCTTCAAAATACATATCAATGATAACAACAGCAATATACTCAAGTTACTCCAATAGTTTTCAGCCACAACACAACTTAGAATATTTTCAAACAGTCGATACAACAACAACAATGTCAAAATATGATTTTCCGCTATTAACTCCATATTTCTCATTCCACAATTTAGGTATGACCCGGACGAACTTAAATATATCAAGACGGGGAGATTTCTTATCTTATATGCCAAGAACTACTCTTCTTCAATATTAATTAAGTTTGAAGAAAGCCCGGATTCGAGAACCGGACAAAGCGGAACAACGAGATCAAAACGGTGAGCAAAACCCGTGTCGTTCTTGAGAAGAAATATAAGTTTCTTCCCAAAAATATAATGTCACCTTGTTGTATATAGCAAGTGTTGAACGTTGCTACCTCTCAACTCCACTGTAGCATTAGTATACATATATGTCTTATAATTCCAAATGCCAAAATGTTGACATAGGACACTTTAATATATATACACTTGTTTTTACACGTGGCTGATTTGGGCCATTTCTTGGTGCTTATCACCAAATGTTCCACCATAACATATTGCATGCATACTTACCTCTTAGAAGGCCACATGTCCATGACTATGTGGCTGTTTCTATTATTAATCATCCCACCATTTCAAATAATTTATTTATTTCCACTACAATCCAACGCTTAATCAATTGCACACATAATAAATTTCTTGATCTCAATCCACTTAAATAGTACTTATATACTCATTATTATACTCATGTAATATAGCACTAGTCCATAACCTCATTTCCACACATAAAATATTTTTCCCAATCACCGTCGTCACACTTGTTAAGGCCTAAATTATTTTGGGACCTCAAACTTTTATACGCTGATCTCTTTATTTTCATACTTGAATGTGACCAAAATTCCATATAGTTCGTTATAACTTGTTCAATTTCTAAACTTTGACAAAACGTATTTTCTCCGATTCGTTTAACCTCCACGACACTTATTTATCACTTGTTAAACATAGCATAAATACTTATCACATCAAAAGTAATATTGTCCTTGAACTTATGTCGATTAACTTACGACAAATCCAATGTACAAAAGTACGTGATGTAACATGGGTTGAAGAATAGATGAGTCCCATGGTCATGCATGAGTTTTCAAGTGTAGGTGGTGCAGAGGAACAAGAAAAGGCCACTGATAAAGGAGATTCTACGAAAAGCCCTAAAAAATCAGGTAACTCCAACCCTTTGGATAGTGATAAAAGGGTAGAGGACTCTACTGTAGATTTTGATGGAAATTTTTCTGAAAAAGGGTTGGGTATGTCTAATAATTTGGAAAGTGAAGTAGAAATTATTGCTGGTTTTATTGATTCTATGCATGCCAAAGGTGTTAGTGCAGAGAGTTAAGGGGAAAAGACTCAGGGGGAAAGGGTTAGTATTCAGGAAACAAGAAAAGTGAATGAAGGACCTGGTCCCTCAAGGAAAAATTTGGATGGTGTTGACCCTGGTAATGCGTCCACTATCATCGTACCCTGGAAGGAACCCTTCTCTGAGAAGGAACCTGGTTCCCCCAATCCTTCTCAAGAGGTTGACTCTGATGATGATGTCATTTTAAGAACGATTTTCAAAAGGTTGTCGAGTCGCATGAAACAAAGTGGTGAAAGTGCGAGAAAGCATATTGCTGCTAAGCCACCTACTACTATGCAAAGGAGTTAGGCTCAACGTGAGTCTGCTCTAAAGGCTAGTAAGGAAAAAAGTGCTGGAAAGAAAAAAAGAAGGTTGGTGAAGCATAGTTTGAGAGCTGAAGAGTATGTGGTAACCGTGTCTGATAATGAAGAGGAAGTGGAACGATCTCCACTGGTGAGGAAAAACTCTAAGAAGAAAAAAGAAGATAAAAGAAAGAAAGTTGTGGGGGATAACAGAAGTTGATGAGAATATTGAAAAGGAGAAGAGCGTGTCTGGCTCTTCTAAGAAAAGAAAAAGCTATGTGAGTGAGGAACCTGGTTCCTCAAAGAAGAGGCAAAATATCAAGGAGTTGGGATTGCAGAGGCAAGAAAATTTGAAAAAGCAAAAAGTGTTACTTGGGAGGGTGTTTGACCCTAAAATTTCTGAGAAAAACAGAATGAAGGAGCTGCTGGAGATTGTTGAATTTCAGAAGTGGGAGCATTTGTTTGTCGCCCCTGCTCCTAGTGTCTTTGAGGATAAGGTGTTAAAGTTCTATGACTCCTTAATGTACACTGATGACTCCACCGTGGTCATGACTGTAAATGAGTTGGAGTTCCAAAATATATGAAGAAAAGTTGGGTGAAATTCTTGGTGTCCCAACTGATGGATTTAAAACAATGGAAGGGAAGGCATCACAAGCCTTCAAAGATCTGATTGTAAAAAAGGGGGTATCTGTAACTGGTGAGAGGCTCTATAAGAAGCAGCTTAAGCCTGAATATCAGCTCGTTTTGAGCTTGTCAACAAAGCGCTGCTTCCAAGGGATAAGGTGAGATGCATTGCCTCTGTTGTGGACCTGGTCCTTCTTTAAGCTCTAGCAAATTTTCAATCTATTAGTTTTCCTGCTCTAATGATTGAACATATGATCAAAGTGGTTAATGCCAGAGAGGGCAAGCATGGTCTCCCATATGGCTTTTTCTTGACTAAGGTCATTGAGCACTTCAATGTCAAGACTGGTAAAGCCACTACGGGTACTAGGAAGCAGATGTTCGCTATGGGGACTTTGGAAAAAATGTGAGTGTCTGGAAAAGAAAGGGGGTATTGGCAGCAATTCAACCATTTCTAGCCTGATTGACGCTCAGGAACAGGCCACTGTAGAAATTAAAAGGCTCAAAGCTGAGAATGCCATCCTGAGAGCACAAGTGGTTGCAAAGGCACAGGAACCTGGTCCCAGTAATGAAATGGCAACTACTAATAATGAGCTGAGGTTTGAAAATGCAAAGTGAGATGCAAGCTTGATGTGCTCTGTGACTAAATGGTCCAGGATCAGAGGGTAGCCAGTGAAAGAATGGATACGATTATCAAGGCATTCATCCACTGATTCCTTCCCAGCTTGTCCTCTATCTCCCTGTCCCTTTAGCCCAGTCCTCCCTTTAAAAAATCTTGTTTTGTTTACCCTTACTCCCTTGATGACATTGGTACTTTTGTCATTTTAATTATCATAATTTGTGCTATTTTAACTGCTAATTTTTGGATATGATTAATAGTTACTCTGTTTAATGGGAAATTACTCTTTTTTATGCAATGACTACTCTGTTTTATGCAATGATTACTCTGTTTTTATGTGATGTTGCTCTTGTTTTTGTTCATGTTGTGTTGCCACAGTGGCCATGAGTTAATGTTATTGAACTTTTTTGTGCTTGTGCCACTTTTATTGCTCTTTTCAATGATGCCAAAAGGGGGAAGTTTCTAAGGGGTGTCAGGTAAATTGATATATGATGCTGAAACATGTTGAGTAAGTCTGATCTGCAGGGGGAAAAAGTGGGAACCTGGTTCTCAGGGGAAATTTCAGTTATGGGTTTGTCATCATCAAAAAGGGGGAAATTGATAAGTTACGCAATTTTGTGTTTTGATGATTTGACAAACATTCGAGGGACTAGGTACTCGATCAGGTCCCCTGAGAGTCGTACAGTCAACGCGCCACAGCTGTAAAGCTGCGGTACTATCACTGTGCCGACTGGCAGAACCGCAGCAGCACAGCTGCAGTTTTCTAGAGGCCAAACCTGTAGCTAAAAGCCAACACCAAAAGATGAAATGTCCCTATCCATGGTCACATGCTTCTCACATGCTCCCCAATATATATATACAACATGTTACAAGGTTTAACCTATCACTTGCAAAATTAGAAATTCATTTTCTCTCAAGTGTAGCTGCCACTGCTCGCTAGGTGCTTTCAAGAACTAAAGCTTCATCAAACTCAAGGACCAGATCCCAACAATTGGAGATGTCTTAAATCCTAGGTTTGTTAAGTGTTTTGCATTTCGTTATTCATTTGTAATCCTACACTACTTTCGAGAAGTGTCATTGTAGGAAGTTTCTCAACCTTTGTTATTTTATTATCTTTGCTGGAGTTAGTCAAGGGCAGTAGTTTTGTTGGCTAGAGTTAGTCAAGGGTAGTTGGTTACTTGGCTAGAGTTAGTCAAGGGTTGTAGCTTACAATAGAGTTATTGTAAGGGGTGAGGGATTAAGAGTTTTAATTCCTAGGTTGAAAAGGTTGTAATCTGAAAGTTGCTCAGTTAGTGAAGTTGAAATCCTACTCTGGTGGGTCGTGATTTTAATCCCTTGAGAAAGGATTCTTTCACGTAAATATCTTGTCCCATTTACTTTCTATTTTGCTTACCTGAGGGAACAGATAGAGAACGAACCTGGTTCTCTATACTGTTTGGTGGACTCTTAGTTTCTATCAAAACGGACCTATGTTGGGGTTGGGGGGTCACGAGCACCCGTTAACCTCGTAAAAGTTCCTAATTACATGTGTACATACATTAAATAAGTTTGACATAGCATCCTGGGAACCCTGATGTTCAAATGCTGTCTGGGGGCACTAGTCTAGGCGCTTGCTCTTGTTCTTGGTTATACCTAGGTTCGAATCCCCACCTACACGGCTGCATCCTATTTTTACGTTTTTAAGTTGAATTGTGGCAGGCGGTATCCGAAGTCCAACCTTTTGGTTAAACATTTAGCCCTTCACGTATGGCACCTAAGGGCTAAGGCCCTTTAATTTGTCACTTTAGTATATTTATACGATTTCGTCTACACACACCGTCCTTAATAGATCCATTGGATTTAAACGCCAAACTTTGTAGCTTGTAGTTGGCATGATTCTGTTAAAGATAGTTGTGCCCCATCATCTTCAAGTCTTGGTCAACCTATGTATGTGAATAAATAAATGCATGAATATATTGATCATGAGTTACACCTTCTAAAATAAATAAATGCACAACTCTTAACCAAGCATATGTTTGGCAAATGTCATCTTGGTGTTATATCTCAAACAATCAATGTTATTTTTAATTTCTTTTACTTTTATGTTCTTGTTTGGCCTCATTATCACTATCCGTTCTACAGGTAAATGACTTACTATAAGAAGATTTTTACCTACTATATCACAAAATAAGGAAAAGGAAGGTCGTTACCCTAAGTTTCTCAGACTCAGATTTGGGTATCCGATACAGGGTGGATCTAAAGGTCGGATTCTTCATCACATAAATTTTAGGATTCGGGGGTGTGGATCCGAGTGCGGATACAACTGCTGGGATACAACCAATAAATATATATTACGACATATGAAGTATATATCTCGATTAATTAAAGCTATTAAACTAAAATTAATAAAGTCAATTTTTTTATAAGCACCTAATATTATATTCATTAGATATCTTGTGTAATAACAAAATATTCTCATACTTTATATACTTTTATATATATATGACATAAACCAAATATCAAATCAAATACCCAATCAATCTACAATCAAAGCATTCAAGGTAAGTTGGTCAAATATGGTGTGGATCCCTCCCTCCACCCCCACCACCTACACCCCTGTCGTGTTGAAACGGGTGCGGCAGGGATTTCGAAGAGTTCAAGCAACATAGTTGTTACCTACTATTTCTGGTCATTTTATGAAACAGTTTGCTCTGTTAGCTTAGTTTGATCCTCTTCCCATAAACTTCACTGAAATATACCCATCTTTTCATACACTGATGTGCAATGACTGCAAATAAATGAAAAGATGACATAACTCTTGAAAAGGAAATGTTATGATACTTCTGCTATGGAACTTTGTGAGAAAAAAGATTTAAGAATTAATACTGAAAGTGATGGCTATTAAATTTTTGGATTTGAGAAAGAGGTTTTTACCTACTTAGTTCTTAAAAATATCGAAACAGATACATCTTTGCGTTTGTGGTCTTAGGTCCTCCATACTGTAGTGTAATTTTTTTATTTTTGCACATAATACGCCTATCCCATTTAGATTCTCATGGTTCCAAATCCTTAGAGATAAACACAGCTACACAAGAGACACTAAATAAATGCCACTAGTTGAGCAGAATGTTTTTCCATAAACTCATCCCTTCATGGTTTTTCCTAACCTAGTGGTGCAGAAAAGGGATTTAAATGACTGGCCAGAAAATATCTACTGCTATTTATAACATAATTCGGACGTCTAGCATTTTTCCATTTTGGTACCCCAATATGTCACACCCCAACCTTGGTGAGGCGCGAATGGTACCCGGCACCTTACGGAAACCGAGCGAACCAACTGATAACTCGCATCCTCCATGTCTCAAACAGCAAAATAATGCCAAGAAGCCCAACTATCAATATAAAATCATGCATACGTATATATGTAATGGGCTTGCGACGTCCATATATCCACTAACAAGACATAATTGAGTTGTACACAGGAATCTGTCTGCAAGGCCTCTATGACCACGATTGAAGTACACAAGTCGGGATAGGGCCCCCGACATACCCTCTTGTCACAAAAAAAAAATATATATATATATACAACTCAGACTCGGCGATGCTCCAGGAAGAGATGAAGCCCACCAACCAAAACTGGTATCTGAAAGTATCCTACTGCGGAAGATCCTCGTCTCGTCTACTTGCACCTGCGGGCATGAATACAGCGTCCCCAAGAAGGGACGTCAGCACGAACAATGTACTGAGTATGTAAGGCATGAATAGTAGTATGATATCAGAATGAAGATAACATAAGATAAAGTAAGTAGTTATATCTCGTACCCTTCTTAAGATCTCTGTCATGTAAACTACTCGTCTACTTTATATCATCTCAATCATGTAAATAATAATAGGAAAAATATACCTTATAGTAGAAGAACTTCACTTTATTCACCCCTTTCCAAGATCAAGTTCATTGCCACCTTGAAGAGAAACAAGAACAATTACCTTCCATGGATTTTCTTTGAGGTTTTTGATGTTGATATTCTCTCTTAATAATATGGAAAGGTTATGGAATATTATGGAAGGATTATGGAATATTATGGAATATTATAGAGAGTTATGGAATGTTATGGAAGATGATGGAAAGTGATGGAAATTATAGAACTCTCAAGAAGTGTGGAGGATGAGAAAATGGTGAGAATTGATGAAAACTAATGGGTTAGAGGGGTATTTATAGGTGTGTTGGGTCGGGGGGTACTGTAGCACCCGGTTACTGTAGCAGTGTTTTTCTACTCCATCCGCCTAACTTGTAACATCCATAATTCACTACTCCGATGTAGTATCGATGAGCGGTTTGTTGCGTTGGAAACTAGATTCAACGAACTTCATTTTAGGCTTTTAAAATACCTTAAAACGCATAATATACTAGGAGATATATCCCTCCAAATTTGACTAAAAATCTACCCAAAATTCTGTCAACTTTTTTCCAAATTTTCGGCAACTTATTTTCTTCGATTTACTTGATCCCGGAGTCTCCCATAGCTTATTTTGTGAACTTAAACTCTCGTAACCATAAGGTTGGCGCATGTAATCTCATATATCCTTGAAGGTAACTCCAGTAACCGTACTTAAAACAACCATCAATACTTATAAATTTCAATATACGAAACTACGGGGTGTAACACAATGTATGCATCCTATTGAACTTTTTGCACCCAATGCATTGCTCTTTTACAATTTAGTTCCCTACTTCTGCATCATAGAGGTAATCTGGAAAACCTTGCAGAATGCAAGTGTAACCTATGAGAAGTAAGCTAATCCAACGAATCATCTATTGATCAGATATATAAGTAAGCTTGGTTACTTTTTCAGTTATGGTAGAGATAGGTGTTGTATGTACCGATTCAATTAGTAACTGAGTGCAATACTATCTGTCTGAACTTCCTTTCGATCATCTGTCCATATGTGTATAAAATTCAAGAAATTTTCAACCACTTGCAACCACTTGAATTTCCTAGTACTCCCCCCATTTCAATTTAGGCGAACTAATTTGACTGGGCACGACATTTAAGAAAGAGTGAAGACTTTTGAAATTTGTGGTTCCAAATAAGTTTTGAATATTTGTGTGATTGTAAATCATTTTATAAAGTGAATTTGTTTCCAAATTAGGAAACATGTCATTCATTTTGGTACGGACTAAAAAAGAAATAGGTTCACATAAATTGAAACAGAGGGAGTATAAGTTATCTTTCAGGTATGTATCAATGCACTTGATAATGATCATGTTTACCCCGAATTTGGATAATCAATTAAATTTGTGAGAGGGTATAGGACATGTGGTTGTGTCTTGATCTATTTGATGGAAAAAAGTTATATATGGATATGATATGAAGAGAGCAATAATGATCAGAGGATCGCTATAGATTTATGTATCTACTAATATATGAGTATCACGTAGTCGAACAAAGCTAAAGAGATGAACACCACGAATTCAGATCAAAATACGATATTGAGAGAGAGATTTGGTATATATTTTGCTATTACAAGTGTTCTTGATATGAGGGAGCCAACCCCTTAAAATTAGGGCAATGACCCCTATTTATAGTGTTGCCCCATGGGCTTCATACAACAAGTGTTTCCAAAACATAAAGATAAAACTCTGACGTGGAGTAGGTTGGATTAGGTTGATCGTACGGTCTGACACTTGTACGATAGGCAGTTGAATATGGCAGCACGTTACCGATGCGTGGCGATCGTATAACGGATCATACGGACCACCGACCACGATCAAAACGGACCAACGGCCACGACGGAACGGACCAACGGCCATGACGGAATCGGCCATGGGAAAACCGAACCAAACGATGTTCCTCCCTTTCCTCGGTTCAAGCATTCCTTCGATCAAGAAAGTAAGTCTTCGTGCATGTGCTTGTTTCTTTCTTCCCTCGGTCACCGGTCTCACCGGCTCAGCAGATACCCGATTTTTACCGTATACAGATAGTCCCCACACTTTCCGGACTGAAGTTTTATCGGAGTAACGGGAAGTGGATGAATGAAGAAACCGATGGCTCACGTTATTATCTTTTTGTTTTGGCGGGAACAGTTGTGTCACGTCCCTCTGCCATCGGCCACGTGTCATATCCCGGATGGTCAGCTCTGACAACCGCCGTAATGCACATCGTTTCAAGTCGATTCTAGTTAATTATGGGACACGTGGCCTTCCCCGGTTGGCTGGGTTCTTGTAACCGCCCGATCCCATGCCTATAAAACGTCCCTTACCTCTTCACTTCAACATTTTTACATCTTCACCTCTTCACCTCTCTGTTTCAAGTTTCTTGCCTCTTACCTATTTCATTTCTTTACTCATAATCATCTGAAAACTCACATTTCCTGTTGATTTGTTGCTTGTAGTACGTAAAAAGGGACGATTCTGCCAACTTCTCCATTTTGACCATTTTTGTTGAGTAGGCTGTTGCTTTTTCCTCTCGTTTTCTGCCATTTCGGATTCTCTGTCTGCTCCCTTACTCCACCTTTTAACTTTCCTTTCAATTTTTGCCAAGTCTTTCTTCGTAATCTCCAAATGTCTGAAACCACTTCCCATGATATTCTCTCGGTTTCGTCTCAAGGAACCGAGTCTGCTTCTCCACCTAAGGCAAAGAGCACCTTCGAGCCCACCGCCTCGAATATTATACCGGCCAAACCCAATTTCAACAAAGATTTTGAGGTCGAAAAACCTTCTCCGGTATCCGATAGAGGGTTTGATGTGAGACGATATCCCTCATCCATTACCGAGGAAACACTCGACTTAGTCCGAGCTGATTGCTGGTGGGACACCCGTTCAGTTCAAGTTTTTTCCCCTGGGACAATCGAATCAGTCACTGACCATCGGGAAGGTTTCTTATATGGTTATACTTACCCTTTCACTCTCAAGCTCGACCCTCCGGTCGATCCGGTAATCTTGGACATGTGCCGGACCTATAATGTAACCTTGGCACAGATTGGCCCGATCGTTTGGAGGGTCGTGGCCTGCCTCTGGCTGTTGGCCAATAATGTCGGGAAGGAGCTCACGCTGGCCCACTTGATACGCTTGTATTCCCCGAGGTTGTTCCGGGGTGGTGTAATAAAACTTGCAAAACGTAGCCGGAATCCATATTTCTTGAAAATGGACGAAGATAGAGACAGGGGCTGGTTGGAGCGATATGTCCGGGTACGGACCTCGGACATCATTCCGGACAATTACATGCCCTTTCCAGAAAGGTGGAACAATAAGCGTAAGTCTGAACTCTTTTAATAATTGCTTTTGTATGTTTTGTCAATTTTGAGTCCCACTTTCTCACTACTTGTCTTTTTATATATATTAGCCCAGGGTTGGATTCCTCCGGTCGTCCGAAATCTCAACGAATGGGCTACTGCTCTCCTCAGCCAACATGCCCACGATGACCGGACATGGGGTCACCTGTCACGTGGCCGTTGGGTCGCCAGAACCACGGTAACACTTCGCTTCCATCCGTATTCATTGCACCTTCTACCCTTCTGTAACATCTTCAATTTTCAAGTTTACCTAAGGGCTCGGTGAATCCAAGGCCGGAGTCAGCAGCTGAACCCGCAACGTCGGCACCCGAGTTCAGTTCAGCGGGTGCATATCGCATCTTCGCTGCCGCCGCTAAGAGAAAAAGGCCCTCGGACAAAGGGCAGAAACCGAAGAAAAGGGCGAGGAGCGTCGTTAGGACTTTAAGGGACGTAGCAGATCCCGAGCTCCTCGTTCGGAGAATCAGTGAGGACCTCTCCGTGGCTCCTATTCCGGAGGAGGGTACCCCCGTATCACCTCTCCCTTTGTCCGGGGAAGGACCTTCGGCTCCGGCATTACGCACAGGTGGGGAAGTAATTCATTACCCGGCTCCTTTAAGGTCGATTGAGTTCATTGATATTTCAGGTTATGCTTCTTCCGAAGAAACCCCTCTACAAAGGACGAGAAGATCCGAGGAGGCACCTGCTGCCGGATCCGGTCAAAGGACTGAGACGGTCCCCGAGATCGAAGCCCCCACGGTTGTTGAACTGCTGCCCCACTACGAGATTGTCGCAACTTCGGAGATCCCTGCCTCTGCCGAAGCTGCTGAGATCCCTCCGGGTTCTCCAACTCCGGCCTCAAGACCGGATGAGTTCGATGACATGTTCTCGGACACTCCTTCCGCTACTGGCGAAGCTGCTGGATTCGGACATCTCCCAATCCCTCGGGCCACGAGGGCGGCTAATCGGACCACCGAGTCTGGTGCCAGGGACAGCTTGGTACGCACCTTTCCGGCCCCAACTGTGGAACCGAGAAGGAAAAGATCGGCTACGATCACCGTTCCCGAGAATTGCAGCTTTCTTTTTCGCCCGGTGGGTGTGGCAACCTATCTGAGGCCCCTCGTTTCTGACTTGGACAAGCGAAAGATGAACGGGGTCCCTTGGCAGTGCCTTATTAACGAGGGTATGCATGCGGGTAACCGGGTAAGTTTATCAGCCATCTTTGCATAATTTCACTGAGAATTTTAGCCTTGTTTGTTCAAGTTTTTACCTTGCTTCATTTGCAGAGTGTGGTGCTTGTCAACGAGGATTTTGTCCATGCCTATCAAGAGGTGGACGATCTTAGGGGCCAACTTGATGCCCAAAGTCGAGAGACGGAGAAATTTCAGCACCTTCTGCTGGTGAAGAAGGATGAGTTGAGCCGAGCAGTTGCTCTTTCCAACCTCCAACCCGAGCTTGATGCAACAAAGGCTGAGAACCATCGATTGAAGGGTGAGCTGGCCAAGATGGTCGAATACAACCGGAGTCTCGAAGCGGACAAGATCAGCCTTAGCCGAGATAACAGGCATTTATCCTCGAGGCTCGGTGAGCTTGAAACCACCGTCACTCAACTCCGGGAGGAGCTTGAATCTGTCAAGGCCGATGCTACAAGCATGGCCGAGAGGCACCGGCTGCTCGAATATGAGAGTGCCCGGTACCAAGAGCGTATGAGGGTGTTCGAGGAGAAGGCGGAGAAAAGGGCCCAAATGTGTGCTGATCTGAAAATCGAGCTCGAAGAGACGATTGGTGCTAATGACACCCTCAAGGCCGAGCTCGAGTCGGCCATCCAAATGCAAAATGTCCTCGGAGAGGCTCGGGATGTTCTAGCGGCAAAGTTAGCCCAGGCCGAGGCCGATTTGGAAGAAGCTCTGAAGAGCGTGGAGGCCGCCGAGGCTTATGCTACTATTGCTGCTGAGTACGAAAAATGGAAGTCCCGGAGGATCACCCTTGAGCAAGCCGAGCATGGCTTTACGGATCTTCCGGCCCTTATTCTCGAGGCTAAAAGAATCGAGGAAGAGGCTAAGGGTGCCCTCAGGGCTGACTCCGACGACTCTGAGCGGACAGTGTCCGAGCACTCCGGCTCCAGCCGTTCCGGATAGATTAGGGTCTGTACTTAGCCATTTTATTTTTTGCTTTTATAGGGGTCTCCGATGTAAAATCCTTTGTATAAATAGAACATGTATTTTCCTTGATTCTTTTCTTCGAATGAATGTTTGTTATGACTTCCGCCCGAATTGTCGGTTCATTTTAAAGAGTCATTATTTCTGACTGTGACTGTATATCGGCTTTTCTCCTCATCCGGTACATGTCGTCCGGGAATTTTATGAAGTTTTTGCCTATGGGACTTATCTTACGCTTTGTGAATTTGGACGTCTCCGAATCACAACGGGCGTTTTTAGGGCCGGTATTTTTCGGCTATTTTTTAGGGCCGGTATATTTCGGACACCTAAGGCTCAGCCTTAGCTAAATTTTGATGTAAAAGTCCCCGTTTGTGGGGTTGACGATTTTGGCTCGGTTCGCTATGACCTTGTTGCCTTTGTCGAATTTCGACCGTAGTGCCCGGTATAGGGTGTATAAAAGAAGTAGTGCTGAAATAAAGCGATTATCATCGGGTAAAGTGTTTTAACAGGAAGACATCCGAGATATCATTATCCGAACTTTCGATAATTTTTGCATTGCAAGTATTTGCATACATGAGAATGAATTTTTTCAATCTGTCTTTCCCGTAGCAAATACTAAATGGACACGATTCATTCTGATCATTTGGTCCTTACATCGGAACCTAATGCACAAGGTCCAGTTCTTGGTTTTGCCGTAGCAAATTTTGTGTGGACACGATTCATTCTGATCGTTTGGTCCTTAAATCGGAACCTAGTATTAAAGGTCCGGTTTTGTTTTGTTGAGGGCGGCCTCCGGTTACAGCTAACCGGGGTAAACTTCGAAGTGGGTATGATAGTCCCCTAGCTCTTATCCGAGCTGCAAGATCGGGTGAGTGCTATTAAGTCCCCACTCGTAGGGTGTGACCCCGAGTTTCCGGGCATTTGTCTTCGTCTTTGTTGAGTAACACGTTGTACTTGTTGCCTCATTAAAAACCTTGTCGGAAAACCCATTTTGGGACAAAACCGTACTAAGGAAAAGAGTGAAACACGTGTTTTCAGCCTAAACTCTAACTTTATCCGGCTCTCGATTTCCTGTAAAAGAGAAAGGTTAAATAGAAAAACACGGGGAGTCCATACCTTAGCAGTAGTATCTCTTCAGATGAGCCACATTCCAGTTATTACGCAGCCGTTCCCCGTCCATGGACTCCAACTGGTACGATCCTTTGCCCGTTATCCCGGTTATCTTATACGGACCTTCCCAGTTCAGACCAGTTTTCCTTCGTTGGGATTCTTGGTGTTCAAGGTAACTTTTCGAAGCACCAAGTCCCCAACTTGGAAATGCCGAAAATTGGCTCTTCGATTGTAGTACCTTTCCATTCTCTATTTTTGAGCTGCAATACGGACTAACGTATTTTCGCAAAATTCATCCGTGAGGTCGAGCTTTACGGCCATGGCCTCCTCGGTGGTATAGCTGAACCGGAGAGTGGGTTCACCAACTTCTACGGGAATAAGGGCTTCAGCCCCGTAGACCAACGAGAAAGGAGTTTCTCCCGTACTTGATTTTGATGTGGTTCTGTAAGCCCACAATACCTCCGGTAATATTTCCCTCCAGTGATGCTTTGACGCTTCAAGTCTTTTCCTTAGATTTTGGTTATTGTCTTGTTTATGGATTCCGCCTATTCGTTTGCACATGGGTGATATGGAGTTGATACAATTTTCTTGATCTTCAACTCTTCGAGGAAATCGTTGACTTTGCCACCCACGAACTGGGGTCCGTTATCACAAGTTATCTCAGCAGGGATGCCGAAGCGATAGATGATGTGGTCCCATATGAAGTCAATGACTTCCTTCTCTCTGATTTTTTCAAAGGCCTGCGCTTCAACCCACTTAGAGAAATAATCAGTCATAAACAGAATAAAACGGGCTTTACCTGGTGCCCATGGTAATGGACCGACAATGTCCATTCTCCATTTCATGAAAGGCCAAGGTGAAACCACCGAATGCAGCAACTCCCCAGGCTGGTTAATCATCGGAGCATGTCTCTGACACCCGTCACATTTTCGAACAAAATTTTTCGAATCTTCGTCCATCCGGTTCCAGTAATAACCGGCCCTGATGATCTTTCGGACCAGAGCTTCAGCACCGGAGTGGTTGCCACAGGTTCTTTCATGCACCTCTCTTATCACATACTCCGTCTCTCCGGGACCCAAACACTAAGCCAGGGGTCCGAATAAAGACCGTCGATACAATTGGCCGTCTACCAAGCAGAAACGCGCAGCTTTGGTCCTTAGTGACCGTAATTCTTTTGGGTCATTCGGGAGCTTTCCATCACGCAAGTAGTCGATGTACTTGTTACGCCAATCCCAAGTTAAACCCATTGTGTTTATTTCGTCATGTCCGTTTTCTATCACCGTGTTCAACAAGTGCACCGTAGTTCCGGGGTTGATTTCCTCCCCTTCGACCGAAGATCCCAAATTCGCCAATGCATCGGCTTCGCTGTTCTGCTCCCTCGGTATATGCTGCATGGTCCATTCTCTAAACCGATGTAGTATCACTTGGATTTTTTCCAGATACCTCTGCATCCGTTCGTCCTTGACCTCGAAGACGCCGTTCACCTGGTTTATGAACAAGAGCGAATCGCACTTGGCCTCGATTATTTAGGCCCCCATACTCCGGGCCAATTCCAAACCTGCAATCATAGCCTCATACTCGGCTTCATTGTTAGTCAATTTGACAGTTCTAATAGACTGTCGAACGACATCCCGGCCGGGGTTCTAAGGACGATTCCTAGCCCGGAACCTTTGAGGTTCGAGGCTCCGTCCGTATGTAGCGACCAAATACCCGAGGCTTTCCCCGAGGTTAGCAGAAGTTCTTTCTCAACCTCGGGGACCATAGCCGGGGTAAAATCCGCCACACAATCGGCCAAGATCTGGGACTTGATGGCCGTTCGAAGCTTGTATTCGATATCGTACCCGTTAATTTCTACGGCCCATTTGGTTAGTCTACCCGATAATTCCGGTTTATGCATGATGTTTTTTAGGGGGTAAGTAGTCACTACACATATCGGATGGCATTGAAAATAAGGTTTGAGTTTTCTAGAAGCACTAACCAATGCCAGTGCCAATTTTTACAGGAGGGGATAACGGGTCTCCGCATCTCCCAAAGTTCTACTTACATAATAAATAGGGAATTGCGCACCTAATTCTTCTCGGACCAAAACGCCACTTACCGCTACCTCGGAGACAGCAAGGTGGAGAAAGAGTTGCTCGTCGGCTTTTGGTGTGTGCAGTAGCGGTGGGCTGGATAAGTATCTTTTTAATTCTTGTAAAGCTCTTTGACACTCCGGTGTCCAAACGAAGTCATTCTTCTTCCTTAATAAGGAAAAAAAGCGGTGGCTCTTGTCCGAGGACCTCGATATGAAACGACTTAGTGTCGCTATCCTTCCAGTGAGCCTCTACACTCCCTTTACGTTATTCACTACCTCGATATCCTCGATGGCCTTGATTTTGTGCGAGTTGATTTCAATACCCCGGTTTGACACCATGAAACCCAAAAAATTTACCGGACTGGACGCCGAAGGCGCATTTTTCCGGGTTGAGCTTCATGTTATACTTGCGGAGTACGTCGAAAGTTTCCTGCAAATGCTTTAAATGGTCCTCTGTTTCCAGGGATTTAACAACCATGTCGTCAATATAAACTTCTATTTTGGGCATGCCGCTTCCGACATAATAATAATGATGGCCCCTTCGGGCATGCCGCTTCCGACATAATAATAATGATGGCCCCTTCGGGCATGCCGGTTCCGACGTATTAATAATGATGGCCCCTTCGGGCATGCCGGTTCCGACATAATAATAATAATGGCCCCTTCGGGCATGCCGGTCCCGACATAGTAATAATGATGGCCCCTTCGGGCATGCCGGTTCCGACATAATAATAATGATGATGGTGTCAACACCTCTTAATCCACGGATACCAATACAAAGAAATGATGCTATGGAGTGTAACCATAAATCGTAAATGAAACAAAATAGTAAAATCTCGCACCCCCTTCAGAGTGGTTTTGAAAATCTAACTTTATATTTCCTTTAATAAAAAACTAATTTTCTCAAAATCATTTGTAAAACCATATGCATACAAATCAATTTTTAGGACTCAACAGATAAGTACACTAATCGACACTTGAAGGATCATGAACACGTTTCGAATCAATCCGAGTTAGCACAAGAAAATTATGGACATGATTCATTATAGAAACCCCCATGAACGTTTCCAAAACAATCCTAGTTAACATATGAAAGTTAGGAACGTTATTCATTATAGAAACCTCTACGAATATTTCCAAAACAATCCGAGACCATCCACGAGAGTTAGGGACATTACTACTTACAGAACTCTTTTTTTTAAAAAAAAACAAGAACTCTTTATGCTTTGCTTGTTATTCAATCATACAATAAGCTCGACCATACTAAGTATACTCATATTAAGAAGTGAATAAGAATCATTAACAAGCTCGGAATCAAGAATAGAGTTACCCCAAGATACGTATCATAACTTACTTAGCTCTAGGATATGCCAAAAGAAAGAAAGGGTAAGCCTTACATACGTTGCCCGCTTTCTACGCTAATCCGAATTTAAGTCTTGGATTTCGCAAAATCTACAATACGTTATTAAATACCAAACGTTAGCTACAAGTACTTAGGAATTCAATCCTGAGCTAGCACTTGTCTATAGAAATTTCGGCAGCATTTCCCCTGTAAATTCAACAACCCCGAGAATCCAACTCGGCCAAATTATCAACAACAATCCGAGAATTCAACTCGGCCAAATTATCAACAACAATACCAACAATCATATCTCCAACTTCAACAATAAATTCAAAATGCATTCTAACACTAGCAATCATTTCTACATAATCCGACGGCATTTCATTTATATTCAATTCAACCACATATAATCAAGCCAACATCAATACTTACACATTTAAGCGCTAGCCCGAGAGCTTCCAAACAAGACTCAAGAACACTTTAACAATCCGCGCGATGTTCATAACGACCCAAACAATATACAACACCTCCCGAATCCTCTCAACTTAGCATAACCAACAACAACACATTCTTTCCTTCCAAATTCATGAAGCATAACAACCACACGTTACAATATCATTCATGCAAACATAAGAAGTCATTCTAACGACACATTAACTTCTACAACAATCCCATAACGATTACAACTTCATTTCAAGTCATCAAACCTTCATTTTCATCATGGAATCCACAACTATAACAATCAAAATACTAAATAAAATCAATTCATCACATCTTATCAACATAGCTCCTATTCGGCCAACACCCACACACATATATTTCATAAATTTCATCCGCTTCTACACACTACAACATGCACAATCATCCGTAACACATGAAAGAGAAGATTAAACCTTACCTTTTTCCACTTGTCTTCTTACTTGGCTAAGGTTGCACCTTGCAAGAATGAATGGTTTACTTGCCCCAACAACTACTTCATGTTAATAAGGGCCTTCCAATTGGTTGAAATGTTAGAAGAAAATTATTTTTCTTGGTCAATTCCAAGGGCACCAAATTTTCTACCATGGCCGAATGCTTCTTCTCTCCTTCTCTTCTTTTCTCTTTTTTTCTTTCTTCTTCTCCAAGCTTCTTCATTAAAAGATGAATTTGTCTTATTTTTGGCTACCACTTATCTATATATATAATTAGGCCCTACCAATAAAAATATGAACACATGTCCCTTCTCCCTCTTTCATGAAGCTTCTTAAAATAAAACAAGAATGAATAATTGTCTTATTTTGTCATCACTTATCCATATATATATATATATATATATATATATATATATATAGCTCCTACTAATACAAGGTGAACACATACTCCCACACATGCCACACGGCCATAGTAGCTTCATGACCATATTTTTGAAATTTTTCCCTTTTTACCCCTAGCCCTTCTCAATATTTCCATACCACTAATAACCAACTTGTGTATTAAAATAAAATCGGAAGGAAAATAGTAGCCTCGCCCTTAACTTATCGCGATTATCTTGAAATATCCAAATGTACAAAATACGGGATATAACATTTAACTTGTCCTTTTGGGACATTTGCTTTCAACAGGATGTCATTTGGTCTTTATAATGCACCTGCTATGTTTCAGCGGTGTATGATGTCTCTTTTATTTGATATGGTTGAGGACTTCTTGGAGGTCGTCATGGATGATTTCTCAATTATGGGTGATTCGTTTCATAAATGTCTTGACCACTTGGGTCGAGTGCTGAAGAGATGTCAGGAGACTAATCTTTTGCTTAATTAGGAGAAATGCCATTTTATAGTAAAGGAAGGGATCGTCTTCGGTCACAAAATCTCTGAGAAAGAGATTGAGGTTGATCAAGCTAAAATAGATGTCATTGCCAAGCTTCCTCCACCCATCTCTGTGAAAAGAGTCCGAAGATTTTTGGGGCATGCCAGTTTCTATCGGCGCCTTATTAAGGATTTCTCTAAGATTGCTAACCCCATGTGCAAGCTTCTTGAAAAAGAGGCTAAGTTTGATTTTGATGAGAAATAACGCAAGGCTTTTGAAAACTTGAAGGAGTATCATACTTCTGCTCCTATTATTGTTTCACCAGATTGGCCACTACCATTCGAGCTGATGAGTGATGCGAGTGGTTTTGCTATGGGTGTTGTGCTTGGTCAAAGGCATAACAAGATCATGCACCCGATTTACTATACCAGCAAAACGGTCAATCCGACACAGATGAATTATACTGTTACTGAGCAGGAGGTGCTTGCCATAGTCTTTGCGTTTGAGAAATTTGGGGCCTATCTATTGGGGTCCAAGGTGGTTGTATACACTGATCATGCAGTATTGAGGTACCTGATGGCAAAGAAAGATGCAAAACCAGGTTTAATTAGATGGGTACTCTTGCTGCAAGAATTTGACTTCGAGGTGAAAGATTGCAAGGGGTCTGAAAATTAGGTTGCAAATCATCTCTCGCGGCTGGAAGAAGCTGGGAGATCGTCAGAGGAGCTTGATATAGATGATGTATTCCCAGATGAAAGAGTTCTTGTTACACCTCGTAAATTTTTGCGTCGTCGTAAGCAAACTAACGTGAGTACAGAGAGGCTATGATACCCCTATAAGGTTAAGGAAGACTTTTAATATGTGTTAGACAAGTATTGAAAGGTTCTGAGATCAAGCGAATCGAAGAAATTAAGTTTGTCGAAACATTGAAAAAACTTGGCAGAATTCTGGACAGGATTTTTGGTCCAACTTGAGGGATGTAAATCTCTTAGAATGTGAGTTATGAAATGCATAACCTATAAAAATTGAAGTTCAAGAAGTTGTCTTTCCAATGCAATTTAAAGATTGTAAATCTGAGAAATATAGTGAAAGTTATGGTCTGTATAAAATTTTACGATTTGACCGTAATTGAATTACGGGCAGTAATTTGTCCGTAATTTGAATTACGGCCAGTAATTTGTGCCGTAAAAATTGAGGCTGTAAGTTTCCAGAATGTTATAATTATAATCCCATCTTCATTTTATTTCATTCTAACATAACCCCAAGTCCTAGAAACCTCTCCAAACATATTCCAACATACTTCCAAGCCTAAATCAAAGATCAAAGTAGAGATTTAAGTGGCTAGGGTTTCCAAGTGAGGTCTACACTTGTCTTCTGTTATTGAAGATGCTTGGGTGAGTATTTCTTAAGGTGGAGTAACCTTGGAATTGAAGTGTTCTTGAATTTTGAGGCAAGATTTTATCTTAGTTCCATGCTTATGAGTTTATTTGGTAATTATGTTAAGATTTGAGGAAATGAAATTGGAGGAAAAGTTCAAGTATGAATTTGATGATATTTTGCGTTGTACTGAGTATGAATGCAGCGTAGACAAAAAAAAGGATGTCAGTACAGATAATGTACTGAGTATGTAAAACATGAGTAATAACATGATAAGAGTATAAAGGATAACATAAGATAGGATGGCCATTTATACCTCTTGAGACGTTCATCATGCTTACTTAACCTTTTTCTAAAGAAAGCTTTCCATACATATACATATAATGATACCATACCCGACCATGTAGGTTCGGTGTTATCCATACCGGCCATAAAAAGGCTCGGTGTTGTCCATACCCAACTACAGTGGTGAGCGCGCAATAGATAGCATACCTCACCATATAGGCTCAGTGTCACAACAGAGCTTTATACATATATATTTACACATAGGAATACATAAGTGAAAGCAACGTGATCATTATCATTATGACTATATCTTTCCTTAGAGGATCAACTATCGTAGGATGAGATCAATGATATCATGAGAGTATCAAGAACTATGAGCTTTAGCACTTCTAGGAATGGAGTCATCATGGACGACATTATGAATTTCATGTATAGGGTGACAATAACGGAATCATGCCCTAAGAAAGAAGGGTTAGCCTTACATACCTTTACGTTTCCTTAACTACTTAACGTTTCTCCTTCCAAGCTCACAATCTACATTCAAGAGGATTCACACTAATGTCAAGTCTTAGAAAATCTCATAAGTTCAAGCTAGAATAATTAGTAAGCTAGCAAAAATTGGGCATCACTTCCCCTATTCCATCTACTTCCACCATATTCCAAATCTACTCCTAAAACTCATTCTCATAATCCATTTATAACAACAACTTTATTACAATCCTTATGCACTTGTATACAACACTCCCTCATCATTATTATTACCCTTCATAACAAGATTATACTCAAAACACTCTAACAATGATAACTTAAGTTAATTACTATTCAAAATATCATCAAATCCACATTTGAACTTCCTCTTCCACTTTCTTCCTTCAATCAAAGAGATGTGAAAACTAACCTTTTATCACATAAAGCTAAGCTTTGGATCAAATTATCCACTTGAGTGAAACCCCAACTTCAACACCAAAGGAATTCTTGGATTCTACAAACCCTAGTGAGCCTCTCAATAGTTGAATCTCTTGATTTTTGCCTCTTGATCTTTGATTTCACTTGGGTTTGGTTAAATATATGTGGAAGAAGGTTCTAGAGCTCTCAAGAACTTGGTAAATGTTGAAAATGAAACAAAATGAGTAAGGGTCAGATATATATAACTAAAGAAAAAATTCGGGGCCGACCCAGATTTACGGTCAACTTTACGGACAGTAAAAATTATGCGGTCCGTATAATTGGATCGTAAAATCCCTAGTTCGCCCTTTTATGGGATCAATTTTTGGTGGAGGTCAGCTAGATATATGGTCTGTAAAAATTATACGGTCCGTATAGCTGACCGTAAAACCCATTTTTTTCCGAAACATATTCTCGTCGATTTGTTCAACCTTTAATCCTTCCAATACTTGCTAAACATGAACTTAACCATTTTTAACTATAAGATAAACTCGTCTAACCTTATTTAAACTTGGTATCTCCAGTATCCAAGGCTAGGGCCACTGACACAAGACAAATTTTAATGCACAAAAACCACGGAGTGTAACATCCTCCCCCCTCCCCCCCCCCCCCCCCCCCCTCTTAGAAACATTCGTCCTCAAATGTTAAACCTCTAGGGATTCTACATAAATTTTTCCAGAGTTTCCCCTGTAACTGTATCACTGCCATCTTGTCACAGCAACCCAAAAAACACAATGCCGCATAAGGCTACAATAACAACAACAATAATGGCCACACACGACCAAGAAAGCATTACATACCTGAAGGTAATGGTTGTTCTATCCGGGCCTCCTCTGGAAGTGGAAACAAATGTGGATATCTAAACTTCATATCGTCCACAACTTCCCAAGTCATTTCTTCCCTATTATTGTTTCTCCATAGAACTTTAACTGATGTTACATCTTTGGTTATGAGTCTCCAAACTTGCCTATCTAAAATAGCAATAGGAATTTCTTCGTTGGATAATTTCTCGGTGACCTGGACATCATCCACAGGTACAATTCTGGAAGGGTCTCCAATGCATTTTCGAAGCATCGATACATGGAAAAGTAGGTGGACTTACTCCAAGTTCGATGGTAGATCTAACTCATAAGCTACCTGGCCTATCTTACGTACAATCTTGTAAGGCCCAATATACCGAGGACTAAGCTTCATCTTTTTACCAAATCTCATCACACCTTTCATAGGTGACACCTTCAAGAATACCCAATCATTAATTTGGAACTTTAAGTCTCATTGGCGATTATCTGCTTAAGATTTCTGATGACTCTGAGCTGCCAATAATCGATCCTGAATAAGCTTAACCTTTTCCATGGCTTGCTATATCATGTCTGGCCCTATTAACTTAGCTTTTCCCACTTTGAACCATCCAACCAGTGATCAACACTTGCGCCCATATAACGCTTCATACGGGGATATTTGAATGCTGGAATGATAACTATTATTATAAGCGAACTCTATAAGTGGTAAGTGGTCATCCCAACTACCTCCTAAATCTAATACACATGCTCGTAGCATGTCTGAAAGAGTCTGAATGATGCGCTCCGCTTGCCCATCAGTCTGTGGGTGAAATGTTATACTAAGGCTCACCTGATTCCCCAAACCTTCTTAGAAGGAATTCCTAAAATTAGCTGTGAACTGTGTTCCTCTATCAGAAATGATGGATATTGGAACACTATGGAACCATACTATCTCTTTGATATAAAGCTTTGCATAATCTTCAGCTGAGTACGTAGTCCTCACTGGTAGAAAATGAGCCGACTTCATAAGTCTATCCAGAATTACCCATATAGAATCATACTTACGCTGAGAACGAGGCAAGCCTGCGATGAAATTCATATTAATCACTTCCCATTTCCAAGTTGGAATTTCCATAGCTTGCAACAATCCACCGGGCTTTTGATGCTCAATCTTCACCTGCTGACAGTTTGGACATCGAGCTACGAATTCTGCTATATCTTTCTTTATTCCGTCCCACCAATATATGGATTTAAGATCATGATACATTTTCGTCGCTCCTGGATGAACAGAATAACGAGAACATTGGGCTTCCTCCAAAATCCGATGACGTAATCTTGCAACATCAGGAACTCACAATCTGCCTCGACACCTGAGAACACCATCTGCAGAAACCTCAAAGGATGACTTTTTCTTTTGGGGAAGTGTATTTATGTAATGAAGTAGTATGGGATCCTCATACTGGCTTTCCTTCACCTCAACCACTACTGACGAAACAGCTGGATTATGAATGGTAACTCCCATATTGCCTGAGTCCAGTAATCGAACTCCTAGGCTAGTTAGCTGCTGAAGCTCACGAGCTAACTCTCTTTTCTTTGGCTGAACATCACACAAGCTACCCATAGATCTTCGGCTAAGAGCATCAGCTACGACGTCCGCCTTCCCTGGGTGATATAGCAGGCTAACATCATAATCTTTCAACAGCTCCAACCATCGCCTTTGCCGTCAATTCAACTCTTTATGTTTGAAAATATACTGAAGACTCTTGTGATCTATATAAATGTCAACATGAACACCATACAAATAATGCCTCCACATCTACAATGCATGAATCACCGCAGCCAAATCTAGATAATGGGTCGGGTAGTTTTTCTCATGTTTTCGCAATTGCCTTGAAGCATAAGTAATCACCTTATAATGCTGCATCAACACACAAACTAACCTAACGCTTGAAGCATCACAATAGACAACATAGCCTTTCTATCCTTCTGGAAGTGTCAGAATCGGGGCCGAAGTCAATCTATCCTTCAGCTCCTGAAAACTGTGCTCACAAGCATCCGTCCATTGAAATTTGGCTAATTTCTGAGTCAACTTTGTTAGTTGAGCGGAGATAGAAGAAAAACCTTCTACAAATCTTCGGTAATAACCAGCCAAACCTAGAAAACTATGAACCTCCCTAGGTGTTGTAGGCCTTGTCCAAGTCTTTACAGCTTCAATCTTTTAGATATCCATTCGAATACCATCAGCTGAAATAATGTGCCCCAGAAAAGTCACAAAATTCAACCAGAACTCACATTTCGAAAACTTTGCATAAAGCTCCTGAGCCTTAAGAACTCTAAGGACAGCACATAAGTGATCTGCATGTTCTGCCTCGGATCGAGAGTATACCAGGATATTGTTATTAAACACAATCACAAATGAATATAGAAAAGGCCTGAACACACTATTCATCAAATCCATGAACACCGTCGGTGCATTAGTTAGTCCATACGACGTTACCCGAAACTCGAAATGACCATATCTAGTTCTGAAGGCCATCTTTGGAATATCCTTTTTCTTAACTCTCACCTGATGATACCCGGATCTTAAATCTATTTTTGAGAACCATTTGGCACCCTGCAATTGATCAAACAAATCATCAATCCTTAGAAGCGGATATTTATTCTTGATCGTCACCTTATTCAGCTGCTTGTAATCAATACACATTCGCAGGGAGCCATCTTTATTTCTCACAAACAATACAGGTGCTCCCCACGATGACGAATTAGGCCTAATAAAGCCTTTCTCAAGCAAGTTCTTCAATTGCTCCTTCAACTCTTTCAACTCTGCAGGAACCATTCTATAAGGGGGAATAGATATGGGCTTAGTATTCGGTAACACATCAATATCAAAATCAATCTCTTGCTTTGGTGGAAGGGCTGGAAGCCTGTTCGGAAACATGTCTGGAAACTCATTCACTATGGGGACAGGTTTAGGAGTTGGCGACTTTGCCTCTATCTCCTAAACCCGAACTAAATGATAAATGTAACCTTTAGCAATCATCTTCCTTGCCTTGACATAGAAAATAAACCTCCTCTCGGAGACGCTGTGTTTGCCTTCCACTCCAAAACTGGTTCCCCCAAAAACTAAAAATGAACCATTTTTGTTCTACAATCAACATTGGCATAACAAGAAGCCAACCAATCCATACCCATAGTGGCATCAAAATCTACCATTTTAACTCATTTAGGTCATCCATAGTACGTCGGTTACAAATCACAACCACACAATTTCTATATACCCAACTAGCTATCACTGGGTCACCGATGGGTGTGGACACTTCAAAAGGCTTATTGGCTCAGGTTTTACCCCAATACGACCAGCAATATAAGGAGTAATATATGACAATGAAGAACCTGGATCAATTAATGCATACACATCATGAGAAAATACCGATAATATACATGTGACAACAGCAGGACCTGAGCATCTGGCCGTCTTGCTATAACCCCTATCATACTCACGCTCATTCCCTCGTTATTTCTACCGCTCTTTCAAATTCTGGGCATGGGCCGGGATGTGGGAAATATCCATACCATCCTGGAGTGATGCCATCAAACACTCATCCATCAAATATGGCCCTAAGCCATTCATAAACCAGTGCACGCGATCTCCCATATCGGCTACCATGGTTGGAGCATAGCTAGCTAAAGAATTAAAGCGGAGACTATACTCTAGGGCACTCATATTTCCCTGTCTAAGATTCAAGAACCTGTCAGCTCTAGCCCATCGAACCTCTGGCGGCAAATAATGTCGAAGGAAAGCATCTACAAACTCTTGCCATACCGGTGGAGGGGCATTGAATCCTCTAGAAGGCATCCAAACCATATAACAATGAACCGCAACATCCCGTAATCTATAGGAGTCCAACTCTACCGACTCAACATCTGAAGTATGCATCAACCGCAATGTTCTCAACATCCCATCTATGAAGCTCTGTCGATCTTCATCCGATTTTGACCAAAAGAATTCGGGAGGGTTCAAACTAATAAATCACGGGCTATGGCACTAACAGCCCTATCACCATGACCCGCACCTTGCCGCTGGCCCTGACCGGCGACTAACTGAGTCAGCAAATAGATGGCCTCTTCACCTCTTGGCCTGAGGCGTCTGGTGGAGGAACTGGGGGTGCGGGAGCTGGAGCTGAGACTCCTTATGTTCTTCTGAAGCAGACAGTGAGTGAGAGGACCGAGATAGAATCTCATTATGAGACTCACCATCTTCTATAACTGTCGGTGGTACCCGCTCGGTTCTCTTACCTACCACTGTCTTGCGCTTTTGGGCTGCTGTAGCGTTTTTTCTTTACAGGCATCGCTGAAAACATATCACACGATTAAGAAAAAGAGAAATCCTTATATCATGGCTCTATCGCATAATCTATGATGAAGAAGAAGGTCAATCCTTCCTAAATGCCCACAGCCTCCTTTTAATAAGTGTGGCGCTCTTCACACCCATAAACAAAACTCTACTGGACACGGCTCGTAGACATACCTTAGGACAAACTGCTCTGATATCACTTTTGTGACGACCCAACCAGAGAGCCATGACGGGCTCCTGGAGCTAACCAACCGAGCACCTCTTAACATATCCTTATAGTCACATCTAGGTGAGCCACATGGCTAACTCATATTTACCATGCGCCAATTAACACAAATTTTCATCGGAAGTAGGCGCCTATATATGAACATCATTAACAGTGCCCATATATACACAATCCGGCCCGGCTATCAAAATGATATACAAAATATGAGCCGACAAGGCTGAGGGATACCTAGCTATACACATCGGTCTATGAGCCTCTACGAAGAGTATGTAATATCATAAAGACAGGACAGGACCCCACCATGCCCATATATGTATGCAAAAGAATAGTACCAACTAATGCAGCTCTGGATCAAAAGGAGCACTGCTATGCAATCTCTGATGAGGCAGCCTAGGGATCGAGTCTGTCTCCCTATCTACCTGCGGGCATGAACTCAGCGTTCACAAACAAAAGGACGTCAGAACAGATAACATACTGAGTATGTAAAACACGAGTAACAACATGATAAGAGTATAAAGGATAACATAAGATATGAGGGCCATATATACCTTTTGAGATGTTCATCATGCTTACTTAACTTTTTTCTAAAGAAAGCTTTCCATACATATACATATAATGATACCATACTCGACCTTGTAGGTTCGGTGTTATCCATACCGGCCATAACAAGGCTCGGTGTTGTCCATACCCAACTACAGTGGTGAGCGCGCAATAGATATCATACCTCACCATATAGGCTCGGTATCACAACATAGCTTTATGCATATATATTTACACATAGGAATACATAAGTGAAAGCAACGTCATCATTATCAATATGACTATATCTTTCCTTAGAGGATCAACTATCGTAGGATGAGATTAATGATATCATGAGAGTATCAAGAACTATGAGCTTTATCACTTCTAGGAATGGAGTCATCATGGACGACATTATGAATTTCATGTATAGGTTCACAATAACGGAATTATTCCCTAAGAAAGAAGGGTTAGCCTTACATACCTTTACGTTTCCTTAACTACTTAACACTTCTCTTTCCAAGCTGACAATCTACATTCAAAAGGATTCATACTAACATCAAGTCTTAGAAATGCTCATACATTCAAGCTAGAATAATTAGTAAGATAGCAAAAATTGGGCAGCACTTCCACTATTCCATCTATTTCTACCATATTCCAAATCAACTCCCAAAACTCATTCTCATAATCCATTTATAACAACAACTTTATTACAATCCTTATGCACTTGTATACAACACTCCCTCATCACTATAATTACCCTTCATAACGAGATTATACTCTAAACACTCTAACAATGATAACATAAGTTAATTACTGCTCAAAATATCATCAAATCCACATTTGAACTCCCTCTTCCACTTTCTTCCTTCAATCAAGTTGTTCAACAACCAAGCATTCTTAATAACATGAAATAGATGTGAACACTAACCTTTTATCACATAAAGATAATCTTTGGATCAAATTATCCACTTGAGTAAAACCCCAACTTCAACACCAAAGGAATTCTTGGATTCTACCAACCCTAGTGAACCTCCTAACACTTGAATCTCTTGATTTTTGCCTCTTGATCTTTGATTTCACTTGGGTTTGGCTAAATATATGTGGAAGAAGATCTAGAGCTCTCAAGAACTTGGAAATGTTGAAAATGAAATAAAATGAGTAAGGGTCGGATATATATAACTACAAAAAAAAATTTGGGCCGACCCGGATTTACGGTCAGCTTTATGGACCATAAAAATTATACGGTCCGTATAATTAGTCCGTAAAATCCCACCAGTGGTTTGACCTTTTTGAAATCAATTTACTGTGGAGGTCAGGTAGATATACGGTCTGTAAAAATTATACGGCCCGTATATCTGACCAAAAAACCCATCTTTTTTCCGAAACATATTCTCGTTGATTTGTTCAACCTTTAATTACATATTCTCATAAATTTGTTCAACCTTTAATCCTTTCAATACTTACTAAACTTGAAATTAATCCTTTTTGACTATAAGATAAACTCGTCTAACCTCATTTAACCTTGGTATCTCCCGTATCCAAGGCTAGGGCCAGTAACACACGACGAATTCCAATGCACAAAAACCACGAGGTGTAGCACTTAGCTTTAGCTCCAGCACCCCAGTTCCTCCACCGGATGCCTCAGGCTAGGAGATGAGGGAGGCCATTTAGTTGCTGACCCAGTTAGTAGCCGTTCAGGCCCAACGGCAGGTTACGGGTCATGGTGATAGAGTTGTTAGCGCCAGAGTTCATGATTTCATCAACTTAGACCATCCCGAATTCTTTGGGTCAAAACCAGATGAGGACCCACCGAACTTCATAGATGAGATTTTGAGGACATTGTGGGTAATGCATGCTTCAGATGTTGAGTCGGTAGAGTTGGCCTCTTATAGATTGCGAGATGCAGTTGTTCTTTGGCATAGTACCTGGGTGTCTTCTCGCGGGGTAAATGCACCTCCACCTGTATGGCAGGAGTTTATAGATTCTTTTCTCTGACACTTTTTGCCGCCAGAGGTTCGACGGGCCAGAGCTAATAGGTTCCTGAAACTTAGACAGGGGAGCATGAGTGCTCGGGAATATAGCCTTCATTTTAATTCCTTGGCTAGGTATGCTGCAGCTGTGGTAGCTGATATGGGAGATAACGTTCATCGATTTGTGAATGGTTTGGGGCCACATTTGATTGATGATTGTTTTACGGCCTCACATCAAGAAGGTATGGATATTTCTCGTATTCAGGCCCATGCCTAGAATTTAGAAGAACGGCAACAACAGCGGAGGAGTGAGTGTGAGTATGGGAGGGGTTATAGCAAGAGGGTCAGATCCTTAGGTGCTGTTAGTGAGTTTAGAGGGGGTCAGAGGCAGTAGTATTCCAGGCACTCAGGCCATTTAGCAGCTAGTGCACCTCCACGGTTTGGAGGCAAGAGATTTGATCACCCTATTTATTCCAGCCCAGGTCAGAGTTCGAGAGTCTCGGGTTCTCAGTATAGGTTTGATACAAGCCATATGAGGCCACCTTTACCACGATGTACTCAGCGTGGTAAGTTACATACTGAATAGTGTCGTTTAGGTACATATGCTTGTTATACCTGTGGTCAGCCTGGCCATATAATGCGTGACTGTCCATCGAGAGGTGGTGGAGGTATAGTTCAGCCTACAGGATCTGCAGCTAGTTCTTCATCATCCGTACGCCCTCTGGGGAAAAGTTCACAGACACCAGCAGGCCGTGGTAGAGGTAGAGGGGAAGAATCTAGTTTAAGCGGTCCTCAGAACCGTATCTATGCACTAGCTAGGCAACACGATCTCGAGTCTTCACCTGATGTGGTTACAAATATATTATCAGTAGCTTCTCACTATGTATATCCATTAATTGATCTAGGCTCTACATTATCATATATTACTCCTTATATTTCCGGTCGGTTTGGGGTGCAACCTGAATCAATTAAACCTTTCGAATTGTTTACACCTGCCGATCACCCAGTGCTAGCTAAACGGGTATATAGGAATTGTGTGGTTGTAGTCAGTGACCATCATACAGTGGCTAATTTGATTGAGTTGAATATGGTAGATTTTGATGTTATTATGGGTATGGCTTGGTTGGCTTCTTGTTATGCCAATGTTGATTGTAGAACGAAAATAGTTTGCTTCCAGTTTTCGGGAGAACGAGTTCTAGAGTGGAAGGGTAATACAACGTCTCCGAGAGATAGGTTTATTTTCTATCTCAAGGCAAGGAAGATGACGGCTAAAGGTTGTATTTATCATTTAGTCCGGGTTCAAGATACAGAAGCAAAGTCACCAACCCTTCAGTCTGTCCCATTAGCTAATGAATTTCTAAATTCCCGGACGAGGTTCCATCCTTCCGCCAGAATGAGAGGTTGATTTTGCCATTGATGTGTTACAGGATACCAAGCCAATATTTATTCTTCCTTATAGAGTATCACATGCTGAATTGAGAGAGTGGAAGGAGTAACCGAAGGATTTGCTTGACAAAGGCTTTGTTAGGCCTAGTTCGTCGCCTTGGGGAGCACCTGTGTTGTTTGTAAGAAAAAAAGATGGTTCGTTACGGATGTGTATCGATTACAGATAACTGAATAAGGTGACAATAAAGAATAAGTATCCACTTCTAAGAATTGATGATTTATTTGATCAGTTACAGGATGCCAAATAGTTCTCAAAGATAGACTTAAGATCCGGGTATAACCAAGTGAGACTTAGAGAGAAAGACATTCCGAAGACGACCTTCAGAGCTAGATATGGTCATTTTGAGTTTCGAGTAATGTCGTTCGGGTTGACTTATGCACCAGCGGTATTAATGGATCTGATGAACAGTGTATTCAGGCCTTTTCTAGATTAGTTTGTGATTGTGTTTATCGATGATATCCTGGTATATTCTCGATCCGAGGCAGAGCATGCAGACCATTTACGTGATGTTCTTAAAGTTCTTCAGGCCCGAAATTTATATGCAAAGTTCTGGATAAATTCCGTGACTTTTTTGGGGCACATTATTTCAACTGATGGTATTCGGGTGGATATCCAGATGACTGACGCAGTGAAGACTTGGCCAAGACCTACAACACCTACTGAAGTTCATAGTTTTCTGGGTTTGGCAAGTTATTACAAAAGATTTGTAGAAGGGTTTTCTTCTATTTCTGCACCACTGACGAAGTTGACTCAGAAATCAGCTAAATTTCAATGGACGGATGATTGTGAGCGCAGTTTTCAGGAGCTGAAGAATAGATTGACTTCAGCCCCGGTTCTAACACTTCCAGAAGGATCGGAAGGCTATGTTGTTTATTGTGCTGCCTCAGTCATTGGGCTAGGTTGTGTGTTGATGCAGCACAGTAAAGTTATTGCTTATGCTTCAAGGCAGTTGCAGAAACACGAGAAAAACTACCCGACCCATGATCTAGAGTTGGCTGCGGTAATTCATGCATTGAAGATTTGGAGGCACTATTTGTATGGCATTCATGTTGATATTTTTACAGATCATAAGAGTCTCTAATATATTTTAAAGCAGAAGGAGTTGAACTTACGGCAAAGACGATAGGTAGAGTTATTAAAAGATTATGAAGTTAGTATCTTATATCATCCTGGAAAGGCAAATGTAGTAGCTGATGCTCTTAGTGTCATGACCCCATTTAGCCTAGGTCATGCGGGCACCTACCAGTCCTGCCTCGGTAGGCGAACCCTTAACTCAACGTTCACAATCAATAAATATAATAGCGGAAGAAGTAAAATGACGTAAGTCTCACAATATAATATAGATAAGTGTGGAAGTAAATGAATCCACCCCAGTATTTGGTCTGGTCATACAAGAGCATCTAAATCTGAATAACTCTGGTCTGAATAATAATACATAAAATGTCTCAAATTATGTCTTGAAAGAAAAGTAAGACATAAACAATAGAAGAGTCTTCGAGGTCAACGGACGCCATGCTCACCCTGGAAAACTCAAGTAGAAGCTGAGGAGTCGATCAGTCACGAGTCAGAGAAGTAGATCCGGCCTGATACTCTGCATTCATAAAAGAATGCAGCAAGTGCAAGTCAGTACAAACAACAGTACTGGTAGGCATCATAGGCCGACTAAGCATAGTTAACACAATTCAGAAAATAATGCAGATAAACAAGTAAACCAATCAAGCATGAGACAATATAATCATAACCGGGTATACGTCAACAGCTATGTAAGTATCTAACCCCAATATAACAAGTCTTAATATATCTAACCCTTTAACAATCAACACTATAGAATCAACAGCACAATCGTCACAATACAGTCATCACGACATCTCACTCAAGTCATAATGCAATGCAATGCAGTACTGGTATGAATGTGATGCCATGCCATGCTATGCAAATGAGATGTACACATATACTCTGGACAGAAATATCGACATCTCGGCAGCACAACCCAGTGTGACTCGCGAAGTCTAAGTGCCACCCGTCCCGGATCTTTGCCAAATAGACAGGACCCTGGCTAATTGCTCACAGGGGGAGTCTCACCGGCACCTCAGGGGGACCCGCGGAGCCCATGCACTACAATCGAATCCGAGATAACATCAAAAACGGCCATCCACAACGATGCCCGAATATAACCATCGGACATCGGCCATCTCACAATCTGTTATGTCCCGCATTTTTGTACATTCGGATAATTCAAGATAATTGCGGGAATTTAAGAGCAAGGCTGTATTTTTTATCTTGTTTAACACGCAAGTTGCTTATGCAAATTTTGATGTGGAAATATTAAGAATGGCTAGGGGTAAGAAGGGAAATTCGCAAGATGACTCATAGAAATATGGAGGAAGGCTAAGAGCAGATTTGAAATTTGGAAAATAAATTTTCATGAATTACAACAAAAAAAAAAAGAGGTTGGGCTTAAGTAAAAAGGCCAAGTGGCCGGCCATGTTGGGTGGGTTTAGGGCCACATGGAAGTTAAATAAATAACCCAAAAGATGACAAGTTTGTCATATTATTCATCACTTATACTTAAGAATTTTCAAGAAGCTTGGAGAAAGGAAAAGGAGAGGGTCATTCGGCCATGCTTGGTTAAACAAGAACCTTGGAAAAAAAAATCAAAAATTATTTTCTCCTAGCATTTCTACTAATTGGAAGGTCCCTAGCAAAGTGAAGTAGTCATTGGAGCAAGTAAAGCATCCATTCTTGCAAGCTACAAATTCTAGTCAAGTGAGAAGTTAAAGGAAAAAGGTAAGAATTAATCTTCTTTTATATGTTATGGATGGTTGTGTATGTTGTAGTATGTAGAAATGGATGAAATTTATGAAAATATGGATGTTATGTTGTGGCCGTGTGGTTATTGTATGGTATGGAAGAGAATGAATCAATTTTTCTTAAGTATTTTGGTTGTTGTTGTAATGGAATCTATGATGGAAATGAAAGTTTGATGATTCTAGTTGAAGTTGTAAGTGTTGGAAAGTTGTTTAAAAGCTAATGTGATGTCAAAAACCATTTCTTGTATATATGGAAAAATAATGTTGTTAGTGTGTGAATTGTTGGTGTAGTTCATGAATTTCAAAGGAGGAAATGTGTTATTATTGTTCTTGTTGAATTTGGAAGGTTTTGGATGGAATGGCATATTGGTTGGATTATTGTGAATATTGTGCGGATTGTTTGAAGTGTTCTTGAATATTGTTTGAATGGCTTCGGATTAGTACTTGAATGTGTGAGCAAATATGAATTGAATATAAGTGAAACGCCGTTGAAGTTTGTAGAAAGAATGTTGCTAATGTTGGAATGCGTTTTGAACTGATTGTTGGTATTGTTGTTGATAATTTGGCAAGGTATGTAAGGCTTACCCTTTTCTTTCTTTTGGCATGATCTTTATGAAACGAGCAAATGACGTACATGTATGATTTCAAAGAAATTCCTATTCTTAGAGCCAATAGGATGGCTAATATTCTTGACTTCTATAAGCTGTTTCATATGGTTTTGATGCGTATCTATGATGTCCGAAGTTCTGTTTGATACGTTTCCGAATGGCATTCGAAAGATAATTGATATGACTAAGGTTTTGATCTTCAAATGCTAGCACGTTCGATTATTCCATTGAGTCTTTGATATATTTTGATATGTACATATGGTTCCAAAAGCTATATTTGATTTGATCCATAACGATATCCGAAAGATACTTGATATGATCGTTGCTTTGATTTTCCAAAAATGGCTTCTGAAACGTTCGTAGAAGGTTCTGTACTTCAAACGCTCATAACTTTCTTATACTAAGTCGGATTGACCCGAAACTTGTTTCTGAGCCTTCAGGTGTCGGAAAGTATACTTGTCTATCGAGTCTTGAAATTTGTTTTATATGCATATGGTTTCTCACGACTCTGCTCGTGCATGCCTTAATGTATCCTCCACTGCGTCCCGGTCCAGGGTATGTTCTCGTGCGTATTCTATTGCATTGTTTACCGCGTCCCTCACTAGAGGGTCGGGGCATGTTATATGTATATATATGAAATGATGACATGATGATATGATGATGGGGTGGCGGCCAGGATGGCATATGATGACTCTATTCACCGCGTCCCTCACTAGAGGGTCGGGGCACGTTTATGCATATATGATACATTATTTTATTCACCGCGTCCCTCACTAGAGGGTCGGGGCACGTTATATGTATATATGATATATGATGATGACATACATGATTTTACCGCGTCCCTCACCAGAGGGCCGGGGCACGTTATATGTATATAAGATATATGATAATGACACGCAAGATTTTCATTTGTAAAGGCAAGTGTATTGATGTTTTCTAACAGTCATACGTGTTCTGGTGAGTTCTGTTTCAGTTATGATCCTCTATATTGTACTGCATGCCTTACATACTCGGTACATATTCCGTACGGACCCCCTCTTCTTCGGGGGCTGCGTTTCATGCCCGCAGGTACAGACGTTCACGTGAGTGATCCGACAGCTTAGGCCTTCTATTTTGCTGCTTTGAAGTGCTCCCTTGTTCTGGAGCTTGCATTTTGATACAGACTCTTCTGTTGTATATATGTATGTATATATTCAGGGGTACGGCGGGGCCCTGTCCCGTCATATGATTTTGTTGTCTTTGTTAGAGGCCTGTAGACATGTATGTGGGTCATTGGTCGTTGTGGTTCAGTTATGTCTGTGTGGCTTACGCCTAAGCGGCTCCAGTTGCTATGACAGCCTTAACGGCTTGTGCGTATGTATATGTATGTATATGTTTTTGGGCGATATGTTTCACGACAGCCTTGGTGGCTTCTGTGTGATACGTTTGTTATATGTTACCGCTTAAGATGACATCTGCTCTTAGTATCTGCATAAATTAGAGTATGTTGAATATGAATAAGTCGTTGGTATGCCGATTTGGTAAGTGAGTATGTATGGGTGTCCAGCTCGGGCACTAGTCACGGCCCACGGGGTTGGGTCGTGACAAAAGTGGTATCAGAGCGGTTTGTCCTCGGAATGTCTACAGGCCATGTCTAGTAGAGTCTTGTTTATCGGTGTGTGGTGCACCACATCTATAAACAGGAGGCTACAGGACATTTAGGATGTTGCCTTTCTTTCGATCTTAGATCGTGCGATAGAGCTGTATTGTTAGGATGGTTCCTTTCTGACAAATTGCCGTGTCTACAGCGAGGCTCCAAAAAGAGCGATAGCGTCAGTATTTTGGGAAATCGCTTCTGATTCTCTTTCTGCAGGTGATTGTAGATTGACGAAAGATGAAGAGGACAGCTTCAGATAGTGGGGGTGCTAAGAAGGCCCCTAGGATATCTCCAGGACCGAGTAAGAGGAGCCTCAGCTATTCGATTGAGACTGATCCTTCGGAGGACCCAGCAACAATTCCTCCAGAGCTTTTGACCCCCAGGGAAGAGGACCCTATGGAGGGCAGTTACGATACAGATCCCTCGGAGGACCCGGAGACGATACCTCCAGAGTTTCTTACCCCTAGGGAGGAGGATAGTTATGATACAAATCCATTAGAGTATTCTTCTGGGACACCAGAGGAGGAGATTTCTGGGGCCATGCCGGTTGCTCCTGTGGTGGAGCACTACGTTAGACAAGCCTCCCCGGTAAGTGTTACGGACTACTCCAGTCCCTTATCCTGGCCGTCAGTAAACCAGGAATTGCCTGGTTGTCTATACTCCTCCGATTCAGATGCGAGCAACGACGGGAGTCAAACGAGCGGATGGCGGACAGACGATGATGAGGAGCACACTTCACATGGCAGCTCCCCAGATCAGACCTGAGACCGATCGGCTACAGGTATATGAGTTCTCTTTGGAATTTTCTATGTATGTGTAACTTCTGTAGAGTATCATTTGATGACGGCGAATGGAAATTAAAAGGGCCGATGACCCAGTGGTTATAAGTAACGGCGACTGAGATGTCTCCGCCACCAGTGGGAATCTAGAAACCCCGGATGAACGGTAATCATATGTACAGATGGAAGTGAATATTGAGGATTCAAAAGGGCAACACGGTAATTGTATGGTTAGAAAAGTAAAAGGATCCTCTCTAGATCGGAGTGGGACCCGTTACGAGAACCTTTTGGAAGTTGTTAAGACCCCGACTTGCCTTAGATTACGTGATAAAGGTCGTACGGGAAAGTGGATATAATTATACCATCATTAACGCATCGAAATGCATTAAAGTTTCGAGGTTAAGCGTGCTAGGGCCAGAGCAATTTTGGGATGGGTGACCCCCTGGGAAGTGTACTAAAATTTCCACAAATGTAGATATAAGAGACAAATGTGAAATTAGGGTTACCTAAAGGAAATTAGAATATGCGGAGCGGTTAGAAACCCTAAAGAGGTCGCGTAGGCTAAGGCAGACTAGATCGGTGAAGGGGAAGAAAGCGCAACATAGCTTTGGAATCAAGGTAAGTTTGAATAGCGTTTGGAAATGTTTGTAAGCGAAATGGTAGTAAATGTATATGTATGCATATAACATCCCATTTGTGACTGTATCGATCGATAGGTGAGTCCCAGCAACTAGTGTCGCGATATACGGAAGACATTAACTGAACGGAATTCAAGAGACAAAGCGAAAGGTATAGTACAGATGTTACAAGGTAAAATGATACTGAATTTACCACTAGTTAAGGCTGGAAAGTCCTAATGCAACGATATTCGGGAACAGAAAGAAAGCTAGTACGTGAAGGGCAAGGAGATTCGATGTATCAGAAGTGTCGAGAGAAAGGAATATGGGGAAGTAAAGCCTCCAAAAGAGCCGACGGGCAAAGCATGAAACTATTTGCATAGAAATTTGAGGGACAGGTCCGTAAAAGAACTAGAATGTGATAGTATAGGACAAAAAGAGGAACAAACCTGAGAAAGGTTAACGGTGGAAATAGGACAAGCATATGGGAGTACGGAGGATACTTTAATAAGTGGGCGATAGCAAACCGATTACTTGCCAAGGAAAGGACAAGGATAGTGAGTTGGTGCAATTGATAAGGAAACCTATGACATGGAGTGAGGATTTATGTGAAGACCGAGGAATTCGATTATCGAGAAAATAGAGTGAAAAATAAAGAACGAGCATGAAGGAAAGGATAACTTGGCCGAATCCTCTATTGTGGAAGGATATAATTACTAAAGGATAAATGCGTAGCCATATCGATATGGTTGATTTGAACATAGAGAAGCCTTCCCGGAGGGTGACTTAAGAATGGAACCGATTCGTGCGTATAAAAGAATACCTTGCGAACTTCAGAGCCGATGCTACTAAACAACAAGAGGAGAAAGTTATTCCCTAAGAAAGATTAAGAATACTGATGGCTTGATTGAAAAAAAAAAAGAGTGGTTAGGAAGGAAGTGACTGGAAACGGATACGCACCAAAAGGTTAATGATATTGTTAGACCTAAAGGAAAGAGGTATGTCAAAATGGGAAAAAGTAAGCGTCGGAAATGGAAGCCCTTACAAGTATTGCGGTTAAATACGAGAACGTAGTTAGCAAGGAGATAGACAGGACAGACTCCGCGATGAAGGAACTTCAATTATAAGAAGATCGCGGAAAGCGATAGTTACTTAAAGGGCATAGGCGTATAAGACCCTCTTAATAAAGGGGGGGGGGGGGAGGGGGGAGAACATACTAGACCTAAAATGAACTATGACAATTCAAGGCCCAGAAAAGGAGACTTATTAGCTCGAGGCCAGAGTTCGGGGTATGTTGGCGTATCGTAAAGGTTACGAAAGGTCGTAGAAGTAAATTGACAACGAGTGTACTATGAGATAGATATAGGGAGAACATATGGAAGGCACGTAGAGAGGATGCTTTATGCTGACACAAGCCTCGATATTCCTTGATCATGGTTTTAATTCCCCGTACCGAGCAGAACTTGCGTGGTACCTAAATATGTAAAGGTGTGCCCATGAGGGTAATAAAGAGAGTAAGAAGAGTATACAAGCTAAATCCACAAGGTCAATGAAGAGGATAACAAATCCAAAGGGCGCCTTGTGTGACAACTGTTATAAGGAAGTAACGACGGTTGCTAGTTAATAACGTCTCGAAGAAAGGAAGCACGCTGCTCACATGAATAGAAGATAAAAAAGGCCACCGGGTATTAAAAAATAGTTCATGGACCATGAATTATACTGAACATGAGGGTATACGCCATGGGATTGTAAAAATAATTAACATGAAGCTATGCCCAATTATAATTATAAGAAGTCCACGCCGGAAAGCCAACAAGGAATAACGATTGATGGAACGATCACTAATCCAAGGAAGTTACAGACAAGTATACTGGCATCGAGGAATGTGAGGAAAGGAAACGAGGAAAAGTTACGGCAAGAACCCAAAGATGTTGCGAGTTAAGGAATTAACTGAACTCGAATCATAAGTTGTCATGAGTATAGTTGGACTGCGAAGGATGAGAAATGGAAAAGTAATATCACGTATATATGTTTTGGATACTGATATAACTGGCCTTGGGAAGGAACATAACCATTATGCTCATTAGCGACAAAGTCATGCTTGGATAAACACTTAGAATGTAAAATTAAGAGGGAAAGCCCAAAACGGATACCGAAGAGATAAACACAAAGAATATGCCATATATGAGTCAGAGTTACTACCGAATTAAAAGTGGTACATCCAGTCTTCCACAAAGGAGACCTCCCCGAAGTATTACAATATTCCATGAGGTCATTCTAACATTCGAGGAAAAATGTTTTAAAGGGGGGGAGGATGTTATATCCCGCATTTTTGTACATTCGGATAATTCAAGATAATTGCGGGAAGTAAAGAGAAAGGTTATATTTTTTATCTTGTTTAACACGCAAGTTACTTATGCAAATTTTGATGTGGAAATATTAAGAATGGCTAGGGGTAAAAAGGGAAATTCGCAAGATGACTCATAGAAATATGGAGGAAGGCTAAGGGCAGATTTGGAATTTGGAAAATAAATTTTCATGAATTACAACAAAAAAAAAGAGGTTGGACTTAAGTAAAAAAGCCAAGTGGCCGGCCATGTTGGGTGGGCTTAGGCCCACATGGAAGTTAAATAAATAACCCAAAAGATGACAAGTTTGTCATATTATTCATCACTTATACTTAAGAATTTTCAAGAAGCTTGGAGAAAGGAAAAGGAGAGGGCCATTCGACCATGCTTGGTTAAACAAGAACCATGGAAAAAAAATTGTTCAAAAATTATTTTCTCCTAGCATTTATACTAATTGGAAGGTCCCTAGCAAAGTGAAGTAGTCATTGGAGCAAGTAAAGCATCCATTCTTGCAAGCTACAAATTCTAGTCAAGTGAGAAGTTAAAGGAAAAAGGTAAGAATTAATCTTCTTTTATATGTTATGGATGGTTGTGTATGTTGTAGTATGTAGAAATGGATGAAATTTATGAAAATATGGATGTTATGTTGTGGCCGTGTGGTTATTGTATGGTATGGAAGAGAATGAATCAATTTTTCTTAAGTATTTTGGTTGTTGTTGTAATGGAATCTATGATGGAAATGAAAGTTTGATGATTCTAGTTGAAGTTGTAAGTGTTGGAAAGTTGTTTAAAAGCTAATGTGATGTCAAAAACCATTTCTTGTCTATATGGAAAAATAATGTTGTTAGTGTGTGAATTGTTGGTGTAGTTCATGAATTTGAAAGGAGGAAATGTGTTATTATTGTTCTTGTTGAATTTGGAAGGTTTTGGATGGAATGGCATATTGGTTGGATTATTGTGAATATTGTGCGGATTGTTTGAAGCGTTCTTGAATATTGTTTGAATGGCTTCGGATTATTACTTGAATGTGTGAGCAAATATGAATTGAATATAAGTGAAACGCCATTGAAGTTTGTAGAAAGAATGTTGCTAACGTTGGAATGCGTTTTGAACTGATTGTTGGTATTGTTGTTGATAATTTGGCCGAGTTGAATTCTCGGATTTGTTGTTATATTTTTTGGCCGAGTTGAATTTTCGGGATTGTTGTATTTACAGGGGAAATGCTGCCGAAATTTCTGTAAATAAAGTGTTGGTTTAGAATTGGACTCTTAAGTGTTTATGGCTAATGTTTGGTATGTACGAATATTGTTGTAGATCTTGCGAAGCCAAAGACTTAAGTTTGGATTAGCGTAGAAAGCGGGCAAGGAATGTAAGGCTTACCCTTTTCTTTCTTTTGGCATGATCTTTATGAAACGAGCAAATGACGTACATGTATGATTTCAAAGAAATTCCTATTCTTAGAGCCAATAGGATGGCTAATATTCTTGACTTCCATAAGCTGTTTCATATGGTTTTGATGCGTATCTATGACGTCCGAAGTTCTGTTTGATATGTTTCCGAATGGCATTCGAAAGATAATTGATATGACTAAGGTTTTGATCTTCAAATGCTAGCACGTTCGATTATTCCATTGAGTCTTTGATATATTTTGATATGTACATATGGTTCCAAAAGCTATATTTGATTTGATCCATAACGATATCCGAAAGATACTTGATATGATCGTTGCTTTGATTTTCCAAAAATGGCTTCTGAAACGTTCGTAGAAGGTTCTGTACTTCAAACGCTCATAACTTTCTTATACTAAGTCGGATTGACCCGAAACTTGTTTCTGAGCCTTCAGGTGTCGGAAAGTATACTTGTCTATCGAGTCTTGAAATTTGTTTTATATGCATATGGTTTCTCACGACTCTGCTCGTGCATGCCTTAATGTATCCTCCACTGCGTCCCGGGCCAGGGTATGTTCTCGTGCGTATTCTATTGCATTGTTTACCGCGTCCCTCACTAGAGGGTCGGGGCATGTTATATGTATATATATGATATGATGACATGATGATATGATGATGGGGTGGCGGCCAGGATGGCATATGATGACTCTATTCACCGCGTCCCTCACTAGAGGGCCGGGGCACGTTTATGCATATATGATACATTATTTTATTCACCGCGTCCCTCACTAGAGGGTCGGGGCACGTTATATGTATATATGATATATGATGATGACATACATGATTTTACCGCGTCCCTCACCAGAGGGCCGGGGCACGTTATATGTATATAAGATATATGATAATGACACGCAAGATTTTCATTTGAAAAGGCAAGTGTATTGATGTTTTCTAACAGTCATACGTGTTCTGGTGAGTTCTGTTTTAGTTATGATCCTCTATATTGTACTTCATGCCTTACATACTCGGTACATATTCCGTACTGACCCCCTCTTCTTCAGGGGCTGCGTTTCATGCCCGCAGGTACAGACGTTCACGTGAGTGATCCGACAGCTTAGGCCTTCTATTTTGCTGCTTTGGAGTGCTCCCTTGTTCTGGAGCCTGCATTTTGATACAAACTCTTCTGTTGTATATATGTATGTATATATTCAGGGGTACGGCGGGGCCCTGTTGTTACATCCGACATTTTTCGCTTATTCGAAAAATTCAGGATAAATTGACTTGTGATGAATAAGGCCACAATTGGACCTTACTTGGTATGAATGTGTAGGTCAAGAATTCAATGGTGCGGAATTACGAAAGGTGGCCAAGGGCAAAATTGGAATTTTGGAAACTTGCCTTATGAATTACAAGATGTAACCACCAAATTGGGCTCAACAAAATTAATAAAATGAGGCCCAATAAGAGAGGCCCAACCGGCCACAACCTTTTGACCCAAGCCATGGATTAATTAATTTCCATGTGGACTTATAAGATCATACTTATCCAAAGAAGGTTCAAGAAAAAAAATCAAAAGAAAACAAGAACAAAAGAGAAGAGCATTTCGGGTGGAAGAGAAAGAGAGAAAAAGAAAAGAAAGAAAAATTTTGGGAGCCAAATCCTTGGTTTAAAAATCAAATTTTTGTGGGAATATTACTAAGTGCAAAGCCCTCTACAACTTGGTACAATTAGTTTGGCAAGAGGACAACTTTGTAGCAAGTGGAAAACTTGAAGAAAAGGTAAGGATTTTACCATTTTTATGCCATGAAATGTATGTATGTATGTTGTAGTGTGTGGAAATGAAAGAAAAGTATGGAAATGTTGTGTGTTGGAAGTGCTTGTGTTTGGGCCGTGAGTATGCTTATGTTGCATGGTTTTGGTGACTTGAATTCATGTTAGAATCTAGTGTATTATGGTAGGAATTGTATTAGAAATGAAAGTGGAAGTTAAGAATTTTAAGGGGGTGGCCGTGAGCATGGTTAGTCATGGAAGGTTGATGAATTGATTTTATGTAGTAGGTTGCATGTCATTTTAATGCATGGAATGTGAATTAAATCTTGTTAGTATGTTAAGGGTGGTTATGGAAAAATGGTTATTAAGTTGTTGTAAGAAAACATACAACTTTGTTATGGTTTATGTAAAAATGGAAATGAAAGTATCAAGAGGCAAATTATGATTATTGTTGATGAATTTGGAAGATGGAAATGTATAATTAACTTGTATGTTGAAAGTTAGGAAAAATTGGATAAGTAGTGGCTTAATGGAAAGTTGGTATGTTTTGCATATCTTGTGTATATTGTATGGAAATGGTATGATATGCCTCCGACGTATGTTGTGATGATTTGATGGTTGATGAATATGAAAATGATAAGTTTGGTTTGGAAATGTAAGTTTGAAACGAAAGATGTTTCGTTATGTCGAAAGATGGCTAGTGATGCCATAGTGTATGTTTTAATGTCTATTGTTGTTTTGATGTCATTTTGGGTTGTTGTGTTGATGAATTGAGCCGAGCTAAGTCTCGGGGATGTCTTATCTACAGAGGAAATGCTGCCGAAATTTCGGTAGGCAAGTATGTGTTAAGTTGGATTATTGAAAAGTTTGAAACTAACAAATGGTAAACTTGACCATTTCTAGATTTTTGACGAAATTGGGATTGACGCCAAGCGAGCGTAAGGCGCTATCGAGGTATGTGAAGCATTCCCCTATGTTCCTAGGCATGTTCTTGATGTGGTAGGCTCGGCCGCGAGCCTTAAGTACGACTCTGTTCCCCGAAATTCGAGACGGAAAACCGCTCCAATTCCTTCAATTCAATTGAAGCTATTTTCTTACAAATTGCCTTTAAAGTGAATTTTGTACAAAAACTTCCTTAAACGGAGTCGGAACACTTCCAAACGACTATGGATGACCTCATAAGGTCTATTAGCAATAATTTACCTATGTAGCCTCGAGTTGGTCCGAGGCGAACCCACAAGGCCCGATATCTTCTGTAAAAATTTTAAATACTTCCGTTTTGGTCCGATTTTCTCTAAAAACTTCTGGACTATTATTTTGTGTATTATATGGCTATTTTTGTGTAATTTATATAACATGATTTCTGAACATCTGAGAATCCAATTCTGATAATAATCTGTCGTGCCTTCTCAACTAGGATATAGGCGCGTACTATGCATACTATCCGGATATTCTGATTTTGGCTCGCCGTTTGGCACCCTTCAGTTTGATTGAGTCTGTATGTTGAGTCTGTATGTAAGTAGTTTCTCATTTATCGGTTCGTGTCTGTCTCAATGCATTCTTTCACTGCGACCCGGGCCAGGTTCTGTTATCGTGCATATTTCTCTGCATTGTTCACCGCGTCCCTCGGCGTGCGGGCCGGGATCTGTATGTCTGTATGATATTATGATCTGTGTATGGGGATGGCGGCCAGGATGGCATATGATCTGATCTGATTCTCTCTGTCCACCGCGTCCCGTACTAAGAGGGCCGGGTTCTGTTACCGCGCCCCCAGACAGGGCCGGGATCTGTATGAATGTATGCGTGTGCTATCTATATTTATATAAGCACATGCCTCTGTATGATTCTGTATGACTCTGTACTACTCTGCATGCATAATTCTGTCCGACATACTTCTGTCTGTCCGTCTGAAAGACGACTACGTTTGTATGTCCGTATGGATTCTGATTCTGCTCGTCTGTCCGTATTATGATTCTGTTTGTTTGTCCGAACCATAATTCTGTTTATTTGTATGGTACACGGTTCTGTATGTCGGTCTGGATCATGACTCTGTCCGTCAGTCTGATTTATGGTTCTGTTCGTTATATTTCATTGACTCCGGTTCGGACTATGTTTATATCTGTTATGTTCTGCTTTACATACTCGGTACATTTTTCGTACTAACCCCCGTTCTTCGGGGGCTGCGCCACATGCCCGCAGGTACTGACGCACCAGGTGATACGCCGCCAGCGTAGGGTTCTAATTCTGCTGTTTGAAGAGCTCCTTTGATCCGGAGCGTATACTTTTGGTATATATATCTTCTGTCTTCTGTATACTCTGTATGTATAGATATTATGGGTACGGCGGGGCCCTGTCCCGTCATATGATTCTGTATGTCTGTAGAGGCCTGTAGATAGATGTGTGGGTTACGGGTTTCGTCTGTATGTTAGCCTTATCGGCTTATCTGTATGCTTCTGTATGTCCAGATATATATATGTTTGCGCGCGTGCCGTAGTTGTATCGGTCTACTTCTGTAACTTCTATTTTTTTTAAAAAAAAAAAATTGTATGATTCGAATTCGATCGGGTAGGTACGTATGGGTACCCAGTTAGGGTACCAGTCGCGGCCCACGGGGTTTGGGTCGTGACAAAGTGGTATCAGAGCGGTTAGTCCTCGGTATGTCTACAGGCCGTGTCTAGTAGAGTCTTGTTTATCGATGTGTTGTGCACCACATCTATAAACAGGAAGCTACAGGGCATTTAGGATGTTACCCTTCTTTGGATTCTTAGATCGTGCGATAGAAATGTATTAGTAGGATGATCCTCTCCTAACGATCTGCTATGTTTCAGTGATGCCTCCGAAGAAGGCAACAGCTGCCCAGAAGGGCAAGGCGGGGATAGAGGCAGGAGAGACCAGCCGGGCCCCGAGGGTTACCAGGGCCAGTGTGCAGCCTGCATTTGAGGATGTGCCCCCGTCGTCTGGATCGGTTACACCCCCCTTGCCGGAAGATATCAGAGCAGCAGAAGCTGCTAATCGGGAGACGGCTCCACCGCAAGCTCCTGAGGTTCCAGTGCCCGAGCCTCCAGCTCCACAGGCAGGGGCGGAGGGTAGGGCCATGCGAGATGCGGTTCAGTTATTGACCACGTTGATGACGGAGCAGGTTCGCAGGCATGGATTTGGGGGTGGTCGTGCGGACAGGTATGAGAGCTCCAGGGCTCGGGAGTTTTTGACATGTAAGCCTCCAGAATTCTCCGGGACAAAACCTGAGGAGGACCCCCAGGAGTTCATTAGAAAGATGGAGAGCACAGTACGATTGATTAAGGCTTCGCCGACTGAGTCTGTGGAGTTGGCTTCGTATCGATTATATGAGGTGGCGGCAAATTGGTATGAGTCTTGGCAGCTCTCCAGGGGTGACGATGCTTCCCCAGCGCTATGGGCCGAGTTTACTAAGGCCTTTCTTGACCATTTTCTACCACCAGAGCTACGGAGAGCTAGGGTTGATCGGTTCTTGAACCTGAGACAGAATGGTAGAAGTGTTCGCGAGTACAGCCTAGAGTTTGACTCACTGGCTAGGTATGCGCCCGCCATAGTAGCCGAGATGGCCGACAGGGTGCACAGGTATGTGATGGGACTAGACTCTTATCTGATTGACGGTTGCTTGGCCATGGCTTCTCAGCCAGGTATGTGATGGGACTAGACTCTTATCTGATTGACGGTTGCTTGGCCATGGCTTCTCAGCCAGGGATGCATGTAGCCCGGGTACAGGCATACGCCCAGGGCATGGAGGACCGACGTAGGGAGCGTCGGCCTGATGGGGGTTACGATAGGGGCCGACCTAAGAGAGCCAGATCGGCTGGATATTCAGGGGGATTTCAGGGTGAGGCTTCCCAGCGGCAGGGTAACAGGTATTCGTCCCAGCCAGCCTACAGTACACCCCCACAGTTCACGGGACAGAGCTCCAGAGTCCCTGGCCCACAGGTGAGCAGAGGTCCCGGTCAGTCGAGGCCACCCATACCCCAATGTTCTTACTGTGGGAGACCCCACCCGGGGGAGTGTTATCGCGCTACGGGCGCTTGTTATTTTTGTGGGAGCCCAGACCATCGAGTCAGAGAGTGCCCGCTTAAGGGCAGTTCAGGTTCAGGTTCAGTTCAGCCTGCTGGGTCCGTTGCAGGCTCATCTTCTCCCTCGACAGCTATACGCCCCACAGGGCGAGGAGCACCAGCACCAGCGCCAGCAGGTCGTGGCAGAGGTCGTGGCGCAGCTTCTGGTTACAGCGGTCCTTCTAACCGCGTGTTTGCTTTGACCGGCTGGCAGGACCCAGGAGCGTCTGCGAGCGCACGCCCAGGTACGCCAGCGATTCTTTTTGAGAGATGTATGTATGGATAAGTCTGTATTTTGTTGCATTACGTGATCTTATACTTCTGGGTATTAGAATTTGTAAGGTAAATGTTAACTTGGTAGATACCGAGATTCAAAAGGCGACATGGTAATTGTACGACTTAGCCGGGGGTGGGACCCGCTACAAAAATTTTCCCAAAATTTGCTAAGACCCCGATTTGTTCTAAAATTACGCGACAAAGGTCGTGCGGGGCGATCTACGAAATTATATCAGCCCCCTAACGCGTCGAAATGCATGAAAGTTTTGGAGTTAAGCGTGCTCAAGCCAGAGCAATTCTGGGATGGGTGACCCCCTGGGAAGTAATGCAAAGTGTTGCACAAGTGTAGGTATGATGGATATAAATGAAAAGTGGGGGTAATCTAAAGGAAAAGAGAATGTGTGTATGTATGATTTTCGTTTGGTGCCCATGCGGGTTAAGAGCCGAGTCCCGGCAACTAACGTTGTGATAGACGAAAGGTTTTACTAAACCGAATACATGAAGCGAAGCGGGGGTGAGGACACAAATGTTGTCAAGGACCAGAAAAACCCCTATTCCATTATAACTCAGTCTGGTATGACGAGGTCTGAAAAAGAAAATGAGTATGGATGGTAGGAAAAAGTCGATAAGCGACACGCGAGACGATTTGTGTGATAACTTGGTTGACCAGGGTACCAATAAGGGAATTTTCCATAAAGCACTGGAGCCTTACTAAGAGTGATCTGATTCGGCTTCAGATTCTATCTATTATGTTTCTGCACTTCGATTTTGCTAAGGCTGTGTCTATTACGCCTCTATGCTTCTGAACTCGATTATGTCCCCACCTGATAAATCTTTGTACATCCGATCCTGAATATGTTTCTGGTCGACATACTTCTGTATGATTGATCCTGAATACGTTTCTGTCTGACACACCTCTGTATGTCTGACTCCGGATATGAATCCGTCTGATATGCTTTTGTGCGTCTGATTTCGATCGTACGCCTGTCTGATACATCTCTGTATGCCTGATCTTGATTACGACTCTATCTGATACATTTCTGTCTGTCTGACTTTGATCATGATTCTGTATGATACATCTTTGTACGTCTGACTCCGATCTCAAATCAGTCTGACATACCTCTGTACCCCTGATTTTGACTACGAATCCGTCCGCCATGGTTTAGTACGTCTGCCTCCGATTACGAATCCGTCCGATATGCTTCTACGCGTCCGGTTCTAATTCTGAATCTGTTTGGTATGAAATGTTTGGCATGAAGGGGGATTATGATAATGTGGTAGGGAGCTCAGGAGTGTAACAAGAAATGATATGGACTATGATGTCTGGAAAACGTTTGTCTGTTACAAGAATATAACTCATGGTTCGATGATTACGCGGGATATGAGAAAGTAAATCATGAAGGCATTTGAATCAGTGTCGAGAAGAATTACCCTCTCATGTGGGTGAAGAAGCCATGTCGGAAAGTCCACGAAGGACAATTATAAAGAGGACCCTCCCGAAGTAGTATGACGCCCCATAAGGTAAATTTAACATTCGAGGACGAATGATTTTAAAGGGGGGGAGGATGTTACATCCGACATTTTTCGCTTATTCGAAAAATTCAGGATAAATTGACTTGTGATGAATAAGGCCACAATTGGACCTTACTTGGTATGAATGTGTAGGTCATGAATTCAATGGTGCGGAATTACGAAAGGTGGCCAAGGGAAAAATTGGAATTTTGGAAACTTGGCTTATGAATTACAAGATGTAACCACCAAATTGGGCTCAACAAAATTAATAAAATGAGGCCCAATAAGAGAGGCCCAACCGGCCACAACCTTTTGACCCAAGCCATGGATTAATTAATTTCCATGTGGACTTATAAGATCATACTTATCCAAAGAAGGTTCAAGAAAAAAAATCAAAAGAAAACAAGAACAAAAGAGAAGAGCATTTCGGGTGGAAGAGAAAGAGAGAAAAAAAAAAGAAAGAAAAATTTTGGGAGCCAAATCCTTGGTTTAAAAATCAAATTTTTGTGGGAATATTACTAAGTGCAAAGCCCTCTACAACTTGGTACAATTAGTTTGGCAAGAGGACAACTTTGTAGCAAGTGGAAAACTTGAAGAAAAGGTAAGGATTTTACCATTTTTATGCCATGAAATGTATGTATGTATGTTGTAGTGTGTGGAAATGAAAGAAAAGTATGGAAATGTTGTGTGTTGGAAGTGCTTGTGTTTGGGCCGTGAGTATGCTTATGTTGCATGGTTTTGGTGACTTGAATTCATGTTAGAATCTAGTGTATTATGGTAGGAATTGTATTAGAAATGAAAGTGGAAGTTAAGAATTTTAAGGGGGTGGCCGTGAGCATGGTTAGTCATGGAAGGTTGATGAATTGATTTTATGTAGTAGGTTGCATGTCATTTTAATGCATGGAATGTGAATTAAATCTTGTTAGTATGTTAAGGGTGGTTATGGAAAAATGGTTATTAAGTTGTTGTAAGAAAACATACAACTTTGTTATGGTTTATGTAAAAATGGAAATGAAAGTATCAAGAGGCAAATTATGATTATTGTTGATGAATTTGGAAGATGGAAATGTATAATTAACTTGTATGTTGAAAGTTAGGAAAAATTGGATAAGTAGTGGCTTAATGGAAAGTTGGTATGTTTTGCATATCTTGTGTATATTGTATGGAAATGGTATGATATGCCTCCGACGTATGTTGTGATGATTTGATGGTTGATGAATATGAAAATGATAAGTTTGGTTTGGAAATGTAAGTTTGAAACGAAAGATGTTTCGTTATGTCGAAAGATGGCTAGTGATGCCATAGTGTATGTTTTAATGTCTATTGTTGTTTTGATGTCATTTTGGGTTGTTGTGTTGATGAATTGAGCCGAGCTAAGTCTCGGGGATGTCTTATCTACAGAGGAAATGCTGCCGAAATTTCGGTAGGCAAGTATGTGTTAAGTTGGATTATTGAAAAGTTTGAAACTAACAAATGGTAAACTTGACCATTTCTAGATTTTTGACGAAATTGGGATTGACGCCAAGCGAGCGTAAGGCGCTATCGAGGTATGTGAAGCATTCCCCTATGTTCCTAGGCATGTTCTTGATGTGGTAGGCTCGGCCGCGAGCCTTAAGTACGACTCCGTTCCCCGGAATTCGAGACGGAAAACCGCTCCAATTCCTTCAATTCAATTGAAGCTATTTTCTTACAAATTGCCTTTAAAGTGAATTTTGTACAAAAACTTCCTTAAACGGAGTCGGAACACTTCCAAACGACTATGGATGACCTCATAAGGTCTATTAGCAATAATTTACCTATGTAGCCTCGAGTTGGTCCGAGGCGAGCCCACAAGGCCCGATATCTTCTGTAAAATTTTAAATACTTCCGTTTTGGTCCGATTTTCTCTAAAACCTTCTGGACTATTATTTTGTGTATGATATGGCTATTTTTGTGTAATTTATATAACATGATTTCTGAACATCTGAGAATCCAATTCTGATAATAATCTGTCGTGCTTTCTCAACTAGGATATAGGCGCGTACTATGCATACTATCCGGATATTCTGATTTTGGCTCGCCGTTTGGCACCCTTCAGTTTGATTGAGTCTGTATGTTGAGTCTGTATGTAAGTAGTTTCTCATTTATCGGTTCGTGTCTGTCTCAATGCATTCTTTCACTGCGACCCGGGCCAGGTTCTGTTATCGTGCATATTTCTCTGCATTGTTCACCGCGTCCCTCGGCGTGCGGGCCGGGATCTGTATGTCTGTATGATATTATGATCTGTGTATGGGGATGGCGGCCAGGATGGCATATGATCTGATCTGATTCTATCTGTCCACCGCGTCCCGTACTAAGAGGGCCGGGTTCTGTTACCGCGCCCCCAGACAGGGCCGGGATCTGTATGAATGTATGCGTGTGCTATCTATATTTATATAAGCACATGCCTCTGTATGATTCTGTATGACTCTGTACTACTCTGCATGCATAATTCTGTCCGACATACTTATGTCTGTCCGTCTGAAAGACGACTACGTCTGTATGTCCGTATGGATTCTGATTCTGCTCGTCTGTCCGTATTATGATTCCGTTTGTCTGTCCGAACCATAATTTTGTTTATTTGTATGGTACACGGTTCTGTATGTCGGTCTGGATCATGACTCTGTCCGTCAGTCTGATTTATGGTTCTGTTCGTTATATTTCATTGACTCCGGTTCGGACTATGTTTATATCTGTTATGTTCTGCTTTACATACTCGGTACATTTTTCGTACTGACCCCCGTTCTTCGGGGGCTGCGCCACATGCCCGCAGATACCGACGCACCAGGTGATACGCCGCCAGCGTAGGGTTCTAATTCTGCTGTTTGAAGAGCTCTTTTGATCCGGAGCGTATACTTTTGGTATATATATCTTCTGTCTTCTGTATACTCTGTATGTATGGATATTATGGGTACGGCGGGGCCCTGTCCCGTCATATGATTCTGTATGTCTGTAGAGGCCTGTAGATATATGTGTGGGTTACGGGTTTTGTCTGTATGTTAGCCTTATCGGCTTATCTGTATGTTTCTGTATGTCCAGATATATATATGTTTGCGCGCGTGCCGTAGTTGTATCGGTCTACTTCTGTAACTTCTGTTTTAAAAAAAAAAAAAAAAAAAATCTGTATGATTCGAATTCGATCGGGTAGGTACGTATGGGTACCCAGTTAGGGTACTAGTCGCGGCCCACGGGGTTTGGGTCGTGACACCTGTCCCTTCATATGATTCTGTTGTCTTTGTTAGAGGCCTGTAGACATGTATGTGGGTCATGGGTCGTTGTGGTTCAGTTATGTCTGTGTGGCTTACGCCTAAGCGGCTCCAGTTGCTATGACAGCCTTAACGGCTTGTGCGTATTTATATGTATGGATATGTTTTTGGGCGATATGTTTCACGACAGCCTTGGTGGCTTCTGTATGATATGTTTGTTATATGTTACGGCTTAAGATGACATCTGCTCTTAGTATCTGCATAAATTAGAGTATGCTGAATATGAATAAGTCGTTGGTATGCCAATTTGGTAAGTGAGTATATATGGGTGTCCAGCTCGGGCACTAGTCACGGCCCACGGGGTTAGATCGTGACACAATCACTCAAAGAGTTGTTATATATCTGTTTCATAAATCAACAATTCCGTAATTGAACCTCGGACATCGTCCTCCTCACAATCACTCAAGTAAAAGAGTTTATCAAGCCTCAGTTTCATATAAACAACAATTCCGGAATGGATCTTCGGACATCGGCCTTTTTCACAATCACTCAAGTAAAAGAGTTTATCAAATATAAATTTTGCTCAATCAACGATACCGGATCATCACCGGATATCAGCCATGCATGATAATATGGGAGAATGCGTGCAATGCATATGTCAATCATCAACAAGTAAGCTCAATATCATAAGTACCTCAACGGGGTACGCCAACAATATATCACTTAACAATACCAACAGTGGGTATGTTAATCCTATCCCAAATCAGGACAACAAGCATCATTCTCTATCTACCAACGACACATGGCATCAAGCCAACGCAGTTAAACAATCAGACACATCTAACGGGGTGGCTAGTCCCAACACACATCAGGGCCCAACCTAAGGCGATATCCATCCCAACTTCACACCCCGAAGGTTCACATGTTGTTTCCGACATCATAAACTAAATATGAGATTCACTATACTAAGTCTCACCAAAGGTAAACCATAACCTACCTGGACTGTCGAACTGCAACACCAATAAGTCACTCTATCACCTTGCCCTTCCTCTAAAGCTCAGAACCAAAGTAGTCTAAGCATAATCGAATTCTAAATTAGAAACATAAATAATGATACTAATATTGCTATGATATTAATTAGGTCCATTTTAACCCTAGAAATTGGGGAAACGGGCCCACAAGGGCGAAACGGGAAATTCACTGGTAAAATACCAAATTGAATCCTAGGTAATCATAACCCCATCATTAATTGTTGATTTAGCTCAAGAATTATCCCCAAATCTGATTTCTAGCAAATCTCCCAAATTGGGTATGAACCTTAATTCTCCAAATCCGAAATTCAACCTTAAAAGTGAAAGATATATGATTACTAAGCTTGGATTCATCACATTTTAACATTAACGTCATCAATTTATCAAGTATATTCTTAGAGAAAAATATCCCAAAATCCTCCTTCAAATTCCATTTTTAAAGGATTGAAAAGGAAAGGGGAAAGTCTAACATGATTGTGATTAAAGAGAAGTAAAGGATTAGACAAGGTTGTACCTCCAATATTTCCTTCAATTTATCTCCAAGAACAGCCTTTCCAAGCCCCAATATCGAGATATGAAATAATGAGGGTCTAAGACTCATTTAAGACTCATTAAATGCACTGCTGTAGCAGTAACTGGACCTCTCGAGCGGCCACCTGACCGCTTCAGCGTTCAAGCCAAAATGGTTGGTATCGCTTCAGCGGCAGGGCCACCGCCAGAAACTTGGCCTAAGTTTTTTGTTTAATTTTAGGACAAAATTAACAGTCAGTATTTCGGATCAAATAAGGCCAATGTTGTCTTTAATGAATCCAGTGAAATATCGTTGTTACCTTAACCATTCCTGTTCCATTGTCACAGACAAGGGGCTGAATATCCTCACCTTCTGCCATTTTTTATGTGCTCTGGAATAAGATAAACGTTATTGTCATGTTACTGAAATCAAAAGCATAAAAAGATCTCGTGTAATAGCGAAGATCAAACAACACAATAAGCGAAAAATACTAATACTTCTGCCATCTTTTATGTGCTCGGGAATAAGATAAACACCATATTCACCTTACTAAAACCATAAACATATAAAGATCTCGTGTAATTTTGAAAATCAAACACCACAATAAGTGAAAAAAAATCCTAATGGCTGCAAATACTTTAAATGGTCCTCTGCTCGCAGGGGCTTAACAACCATGTCATCTATATAAACTTCCATTGATTTCCCTATTTGGTATTCGAACATGCGGTTGACTAGCCACTGATAGATGACACCGGCATTTTTCAAGCCGAAAGGCATTACATTATAACAATATGTGCCAAATCTAGTAACAAAAGAGGGTAAGAAATGGCCTCAGTGTCAATTGCAATGAATGGCCCGAACTGAGGCCTAAACACCTCGAACCAATTTGTGGGAATTTTATCACTTTGATGCTTACAGAACTTTGATAATTAGGGTTTCAATACAATTGTGTAGAAGACAGTAAAAACAAGATGCCCTTATGAGGATTTACTCCCCTCTATTTATAGTACAAGTATTTGTATTTGACAAGGTAACTAAATCAATCATGGATACAGATCTCCGAAATCTCGAGCTTGACAGCTGCATGGTGCGCCGTGTGGAGTGAAATCCATAATAGACCGAATTTCTCGCGCTATCACCAACTAGAAACGCACTCTTCGGGAATTGCTGGGTCCGAGTGTCTGAGTCTGAAATGTTCCTAACCGATTAGACGAGCTCAATTATCCACAGCTCCTCATTTTTAGTTCGGGCCGTCGGTCGTTGGGTCGGGATCGTAGACCCCAATTTTTATCGTATACAGATAGTCCCTCTATTTTTCGGAGGAAAGTATTAACTCCGGGAAATGGATCCGAATAAAGTTGAGCAGACTGTACCTAGCCCCCTTTGAAAAGACATTCCATCACTTCTGCACTCTGCCCGATGCTGATTCTTCATTATTACCGCCGCCTAATCAATCTCGAGAATCCACCCCTTGTCAGAACTCTAAACCTTTCAACTTCTCACTTTTTACTATATAGAGCCCATACTTCATATCTTGCCATGCACTTGGTAAAAAACCCTAAGTTCCAAACCCTTTAAAACCCTTATTTGTAACGTCTTGCTTCTAAACCTCCTTTTCAACAATGACTTCCATACCGTTACTAACACAAAGTGCGGATCACCCCTCATCACTGCCACGTTCTCCGCCGTTGTCTGCGACGGGAGCATCCAGCCTCGAGAAGGAACAAGAGTTCCTCGCCACTGACATCATCCCTGTTGGCTTCAGATATACGAATGACTGCAAAGTTTCTTACCACCTTGAATCTGTGGAAAAATTTGAATCCTATATTGATGCCGCCACCATTCCCGTAGTTCAGAACGATTGTAATTTTGGTGCTGATATCGACATCCACTCCATCGATCAGGGGGCAAGCATCAACTACCACACCATTGGTTATTCATTAACCTATACTTACCCTTTTGCTATTAGGTTTTCTCTTCCCATCCCCCAAGTGATCGAGGACTTTTGTCGCCGATGCCGAGTCTGTATCGGCCAAATTGCTCCGCAGATTTGGAGGCTCATTTACTGCCTTGAGATTTTGGCCAACATAGCCAGGGTTTCTCTTACCCTAGACCATCTGATACATAATTACATTCCCCGAGTGATCCAAGGAGGCATAATTCATCTGTACCCTCGTGGGGCTCGAGTCCTTATAGACCCCGAGGATGACATTGATAGGGGATGGCTGCATCGGTTCGTTATGGTCCGCACGGACCAACTCCATCGCCCTCTGTCAGTAAACTTTCCCGAAGTGTGGAACCCTACCCCGGTTCCGGCAGAACCCAAGCTCATAGTCATTATCTTTGAGTGGTAGTTGCACTGTTAGGCGCCTCTCATGACGTGGGCTACTCTTGGAGGAGCATGGCCTCCGAAGGATGGAGAGGAAAAACCATGGTATGTTTTAAGCTGCTTATGAAATTTCTTGTTCGTTTTGCCAACTCTATAATCCAAGCCCGAACCCTTGATTTTTAGGGCCCCCTACGAAGAGATCTTCTTTAAAGAGAAAAAACATTAGTGAAGAGGATACCGTAGATGCCATTGAAGGAAAGGAGGCAACAGCTGCTTCGGCGAAGGCATCAAGATGAAGAGTCGTTGCGAGCACCTCAGCTATTCCTTCAGGGATAGGTTCTCGGGTCAGATCACGTCGTATCTTGCAGACTCGGGGAGAGATTTCCCATGGTGGTCCACCCTCTGTTATTGTTCTAGATGAACATGATCCGTTGGAGCAAAACAGCCCTGGTGGCGGTTTGTGTATACTGAAGTATGATTCTGAAGCCTCTTAGCCGATGCATGATTATGTCAAAGCATCCGAGGGTATGAACCGAAGTTCTCAACCTTCGATTCACCATACCGGACAGGATTTTTTTTGTGTCTAGTTTAGGACCATATGTTAGGCCATTTTGTTTTGTGCGATTAATGTAACCGATATAGTCGGGTATCCGTCACAAATGTAGTAGAAACTTGCTTGAATTAAATCTAACCTTTTCGGATTATGAATGTTTTCATATGTTTTAAATTTCATCCGAACTGAGTTGGGCTTTCCTTTATGTATGTATTCTTCTCTTCATTTGAGTCTCTGTTACGTCGAGCTTATCGATATCTTATCCTATAAGTTTTAAAAATAAGCGCGAAATTCAAACATCTTGTCAACCGTCACGTCCGTCTGACTTCGACCACGTGTGACTTTTCTATTGGTTGTCCCTTCGGTTACCCGATCAATGCGTTTCAGTCAAAATTACCCTTCGCCTATAAATTGTTTGTTCCTCTTCATTTTTACTATTTAAATCCTTCAAAAAATTACTCCTCGATCTTCAACCCCTTGCTTTCTTCATCTGAAAACCCAATCCTTAGTCGGAATCTTCAAATCTCTTGTCAGGATCTTCAAACTACTCGTCGGAATCTTCATCCAGTTCTTCATACTTCCCTAGATCTTTAAATGTTCATAGAATTTCCTTCCATCTTTCCTTCCTTCACCAAATCTTTATCAACAATGGTTCTGAGTCCAAGGTCTTCCTCCCATGAGGCCTCTCCGGCGGGATCTCCCCGATCCACCGAGACCGAGGTTAAAGCCCTATACAAACCCTGGGATAAAGATGTCATCCCCTCAATATACTACTTTGACCCTAAATTTACAGTTGAAAATCCCCCGAGGGGTAACAAAGCCAACCGGGGTTATGACGTCAGGCGTAACCTCTCCACGATCAATGCGACTATTATTCCCAAGGTTTGTTCGGATTGTGGTTGGCGAGACCGCCCTTCCGAGATCATAACGATGACATTATTACCTACTTGGAGGGGTGCTCGTCCGTCTATACTTACCCCCTTCATCTTCAATATCTAGATCCTCCGATCGACAAGGTGATTCTGGATATGTGCAACACATATAAGTTGTACCTTGCACAAATTGGGCCGAACGTTTAGCGGATCGTCACATGCATCCATTTTCTGGCAAACAACGTCAGGGCCCCATTTACTCTGCACCACTTGATCCGTCTTTACTTTTCCTGGATCATTCGCGGTGGGATCATGAAGCTTACAAAGCATGGAAAGAACCCGACCCTTTCCAGCGTGGATGAATACAAAGATCGAGGTTGGCTCGAATGCTTTGTTCGATTCAAGACAGAGGAGAACATTCCTCGACACTATCTCCCCTTCCCTGAGTAGTGGAATAAAGCTTGTAAGTGAAAGTCAAGGAGTAGTCTGGATATACTTACCTACTTTGACTCAACATAGAAGTGTATAGTTCTAATATGGCTAGCCGACCACTCAAATCGAATAGCAATTCGACCAAGAATAATGACAATGTTCCCATCAACTTAGAGAATACTAGTATACGATGTATGTCAAACGATAACTCATTTCTATGAAAAATTGAGCAGCATTTCCCTAGTTTTATCACTTCCTCAACTCAACATCAATAACCACAACATGAAAAACAACATACACAAGTTATATTCCAAGAATTCTGGCCATAACAACTCAAGAACACACTCCAAATCAGTCCACACTGCCATCAAGAGTTCTAGCATAATTTCTAACTTTCCTTCAACAATTTCTTCATCCAACTAGTTGATTAAAGGCTAAACAAACCCAATTACTAACTTTCAGTCTCTTACTTCCTTCATTTCTTATAAACTTTTTATTTGTCTAACTCTTTCTCTTTGACCCTTTTCTTGCTCTAGCCAAAGAGTGGTTACTGGATACCATATTGGATTTTGAGAAGTGGGTGGATGCCATAATGGCGCAGCACCCCCATGAACTTTGTACTCGGAGAGACCTTTCCGCATGCAAGTGGGTAGAAAAAAACCATGGTAAACTTCCCGTTTATTTGGTTTTTGCATTTTTTGTATTACTTTGTAATCTTTACCGATGAGTATTGATGTGCTACGCAGGTCCGAAGAGGAGCAAGGCCAATTTGAGGCCTGAGCCTTCGGATGCTTCCCTAGCGACTGAAGAAATGTTTGATCTGACAAGTGTGGATCAAGTCATTGTCGAGGCTTCAAGGAGCAGAAAACGGAGTAGACCCTCCAAGCCCTTGTCTTCGACGGGTCAGAAAAAGAGAAGAACTACTCAAACTCGAACATTGAGAGACATTCCCGAGGATGACCTCCTTAAGAGCTCCGTCTGTACCGATGCGGTTGTCGCCCCCGGTGCGAAACAAGTGATACTCCGATCGATATGATGGGAGGGATCGTGGCCGAGGCGGCAGGTCTGATATTTGAGGGCGAAGATGTGCAGCCTTCCAATTTTCCAGATTATGGCCCATCGAGAACCATAATCCCTGAGGGTCCCATTTTGGTGGAGGACGACCCAGTCTCAGCCGAAGTGGCTGGTACCACTTCCTCCCCACCCCTCAAGGAGGAGGAATTTGATGATATGTGTTACACCTCATAGTTTTGTACGTTGAGATTCGTTAGGTGTTAGCTGTGTAATTGTGGATACTGGAGTACCTTCTAGGATATATGAGATTATATATGCCTACTTTATGATTATGAGGGTTTAAGTTCATATAGTAAGCTACGGAAGGTTTGGAGGGCAAGTGAATCAAGGAAATTAAGTTTGTTAGACTTTGGAGAAAATATGAGGGGCAATTTTGGTCCAACTTGGAGAAAGAATATCTTTTAGTATATGAGGATTTTTAGAGCAAAGCAAATGCCTAAATTGAAGTTCATGAAGTCTAGTTTCCAACGCAACAAACCGCTTGTCAATAGGACATCGGAGTAGAGATTTATGGACGTCACAAGTTAAGCCGCTAGAGCAAAAATTAACCTTTCGCGAACGTGACCAAAGGGCCGCGAACACTAAGAGGAGGGCTGAATAACCCTTCGCGAACGCGACCCAAGGCCGCGAACACGAAGGGAAAATTCTGAGTCGGTAGAAAGCGACTCTAGAACCTTATGCGAGGGGGCTTACCCCCTCATTTTCATCCAATCACCCCTCTAAACTCCCCAAACTTTCTGGAATAATCCCCCAACTTCTAGTTATAAAGTTTTAACGCGAATTAAGTGAAAATCTCCGGATTTAGGTTTGTACAGCATATAGTTACGATTATAATATCGTATTGCGGTGAATCTGGACTTGGATTCAAGGTGAAAAGTGAAGGTATGGCAGTTCCAGTGGAAATAAGGTATGAATCTTCCCTTATTAATATTGATTTAGGTTTATTTACGGAGGTAGAGCTATTAAATGATCGTATGACGAATTTGTTAATTGAGAAATTTGACAAACATCGTGTGGGATGTTTTATGGAATATTTTGGTATGGATAATGATGTTGTTGGCGTTAGAGTTGTTGTTGTGTGTTGGTTGTTAGTATTGTGATTTCGGGCTAGGGATATAAACGGGGGTGATGCTGTCCGAATTTTGGCAGATTCTAAAAGGATTTAATTTTAAGGCTTAAGGCAAGCACATGATGATAAGACTAACGATAGTATGAATGATTTTATATGTAGATTACAAGACTACGACTGATCTTGTGTAGATTACGAGGCGAGAAGTAGGTTGGAAAGTCGGGAAGTAAGCTTCAAGTATGTTAAGGCTATTCCTTCTTTTCATTGGCATGATTCCTACTATTGAGACATCTTTGACTATTCGCACAAATATGTGCTATTCACGAAGATTATATTTGGGTTACCATAACCCTATTGTAGTACTCCTCTCTAGTCAAGAGCGAGAATAAGAATGGTTGAGTTATATAAGATGCTTGAATCTTAGGAGGTATAATTAGTGTATATGTTTCTTATAGGCTATTATGTTGCCTTCAAGTTATCATTATGTGTTTGTATACGCCTGGCCTACGGGTCATGGAGTTTTTGCCTGACCGACGGGTCACGGAGTTGCGCATACCTGACCTACGGGTCATGGAGTTGATTATACCTGGCCTATAAGCCATGAAGTTATCTATGCCTGACCCTCGAGTCACGGAGTTATATCCATAGAGTTATGTTATCTTGCCTCTGACAAAAGGCAACCTAGGTAGAGTATCTCCAGATGCTTTCTTGAAATATCCAGAGTATAGCTTGTTACTTTATTTCAGTTGTTACCTTGCGTTACATATTTGGTACATTATTCGTACTGACGTCCTTTTGTCTGGGGGCGCTGCATTCATGCCTCCAGGTACTGATCGGCAGACTGATAGACCTCTCGAGTAGGCAGAATCGGATATCAGCTGATTGGTGAGCTCCCTTTTTGTTCGAAGTTACCAGGTCCTTGGAGTCTCTTCTTTTGATTACTGATTGTATAGTATAGTCACACATTTTCTAGAGGCTTGTAGACAAGTCTTGTATATAGTGTGTATGTGTGATAGCCTTGTCGGTTTGTGTATGTCTATTGGATACTGTTGGCTTTGTACGATCATAGCAGCCTCGTCGGCTTGCTCAGTTGTGTATATATATTTTGGGTGTGTATGCCCAGTTCAGACTAGATAGTCAGTATATATATATATATATATATATATATATATATATATATTATGGCCTTGCCGGCTTGTTGGTGATGTTTGTGTTCAGGTAGGCCTTACCGCTTTAAGTCGGGGGTTACTCCCCAAAGTTTCAGATTTAGAGTGGTTCGCTCGGGCCTAGTTTGGCATCGATTGCCGGTCACGCCACTCCAGATTTGGAGCGTGACAATGTTCGAAGTTGTTGCCCTTACTCCTACTGCCATCGCAGACCCTACGGGTTTTAATCTGCCTATTCTTCAAGGGCAAAGAAGACCTTTCAGGGCTACCGAATCGGGTTCCCAACCTAATCTCGTGGACACTTTTCCGGCTCCAAGCGCTAAACCGAATGAGACCAGGTCCATTGTTGTCACTGTCCCTACGGACACACATTTCACGTCTTGGCCAGTCGGAATAGCCAGTTATCTTCGTCCTCTTATGTCCGATGAGGATCGGGAAAAGATAAATCGCATCTCGTGGCAATGTCTCTTCAACGAGAGCATGCATTCTGCCAATCAGGTATGGTCAACACCCCAGATTTTAATTACATCTCATAATTCGTAGTTATGCCTAATTTGAGTTTCCCCACTTTTTCGCAGTCTGTCATTTTATAGCACGAGGGATTTCTACAGTGTATGAAAGAAAACACCGAGCTGTGCAACCATCTCGAAGATGTTCGGGGCCAACTGGACGCTCAAGTTCGAGAGACCGAAAAATTCAAGATCCTTCTACAACAAAAAGAGGACCAGCTGCTATTAGTGGATGACCGCTCAGTACTCAAGGCCAAGCTTATGGCTGCCAAGGAGGGCAAACTCCATGTTGAGAATGACTTGGCGGACTTACTTGAGAAGTGTACCATTCTTACGGTGAACAAATGGAGGATTGAACGGGAAAGCGAGGCTGTAGTTGAGGTGGAGGTGGCCACTAATGTTCGTCTAAGGCAAGAGCTTAATGCCGCTAAGGTCGAGATTGCCCACCTCATTGCCTAACATGACTCTGAAAAGGAACGTTCGAGGGTGGCCCAAGGGAAGGCTGATACCAGGGCCAAGTCTGTCGAGGGTCACAACGAATAGCTCGAAGCGGTCAATCGAGATCTGAGTGTGCTAACTCAGCAGAATGTCGGGCTTACAACCCAGATATAGCAAGCCTTATACGAGCTGGACCGGATCCAGGCCCAAGCTGATACCGACGTCAAAACTGCCAATGACCGTTTTACTTTGCGAGCTGAGCCTATGAAATGGAAAACCCGGGTGCTTACCCGTTAAGAAGTCCAGCGCGGCATTGAGGAAATAGGCGCAGAAATTCCTCAAGCTGACGAAGTAGAGACTCGGACCCAGAAAGCTCTCTTGGGCAACAGTTCCGAAGAAGAGCCTGCTGCTTCCGAGGAGTTAGATTCCTTCGAGGAGGAGTATATAGACCCATAGCCTAGAAAAATGTATATTTCTTTTGGTGCTTGTAAATTTTTGTCAAGGCCCTTAGGCCTTATCTATATATATATATATATATATATATATATATATATATATATATATATATATATACATATATTATGGAAGTGCTTGTTTCACCGATGTCTTTGAACACCGACCTTCTCATTTTTTGACATTTTAAACACTATCTGCTTGATGTCTACTTGAACGAAACATGTTCGTACTGATAACTTATTTAAATATAAGTTTAGGCTTGACCTTGGCTGGTCTTTACTTGAGTTAGTTGTTTAAGGTGAGTCACCTTTGAAAACAATCGAGTTTTGCACTGAGGGTTGGTGACTATGCATATTTTATGCTCGTGAATTCGGATGTCTCCAAATCACTTCGGGCATTTGGGTTGATATTTTCAACCTTTCAGACTGAAGCAATTTTGATTCTTTTTCCTTAGGCTAAGTCTACTTGAGACTTTCAAAGCCTTTGTATACTAGTCGGGCGTAATTCGCTTAGAACTTGCTTGAAGCCAAACCCTTATTTTGTTCATTGATTGTTGGCGATGGTCCCTAGTTCATAGTCCCAGGTTCAGGGTTGTTCATGAACTTAGAAGTAAAACGGACTTACGAATGCGAAGTAGATATTCGCGAAGTAGTATTTTATGTCAATACATGCAAAGCTTAATCTGAAGTGTTCTTCTCATTACACAAACTTATATGGTACAACTGCTAAGGGGCATCCAATTTTTCCGTAACAAAATAGACTACCCGGGCATGACTCATTCGGTCATTTGACCTTTACAACAAATCCTAATACAGGAATTTTCAAAGAAATGGTAAACTATTGATTTGGCCTCAGTGGGCTTACATGATACAATCCATTTTGCCTCATTAGGCTTATATGATAGTCCCCTAGTGTTTGTGTTTAAAGTATGAGAAGAGAAACACTACGTTGAAACCGAGCAGTCCCCGGTCCTAGCACTTGGCTAGTCTTCTTCATTAAAGTAACATGCTTTATTTTTTTGCCTCGTTAAAAGCCTTGCCAGAAAACCCACTTCGGGACAAAATCAAGCTAAGGGAAAAAAAGTGCAACACGTGTTTTCAGGCCTAACTCTAATCTTCTCGACTTCATTCGGGCTTGCTTCTGCACGGATCCAAATATCTCTTCAAGTGTGCTACATTCCAATTGCTTGGCAGCTGTTGGCCATCTTCCGACTCGAGTTGGTACGCACCTTTGCCGGTTATACCGATTACTTTGTACAACCCTTCCCAGTTCGGACCAAGTTTCCCCTGATTAGGGTTCTTTGGTGTAATGTGACCTTTCGAAAGACCAAGTCCCCGATCTGGAAATGCCGAAGGTTGTTTCTTTGGTTGTAATACCTACCCATTCATTGTTTTTGTGCTGCCAGACAGACTAGCGTTGTTTCGCGTAGTTCTTCCGTTAATTCGAGCTTTACTGCCATAGCCTTGTCATTTGACTTCTCTGTGGCATATGGGAACCTCAGGCTCGGCTCCCTGACTTCAATTAGGATTAGCGCCTTTGCTCCATATACTAAGGAAAATGGTGTCTCACCGGTGCTCGACTTTGAGGTTGTCCTGTAAACCCAAAGTACTTCCGGCAAGATTTCTTTCCATCTGCCTTTGGATTCATCCAATTGTTTCCTTAAGTTCTGAATAATAGTCTTGTTCATTGATTATTCCTGTCTGTTCGCACTTGGATTATACGGAGTGGGCATTAGTTTCTTGATCTTCAGGCCTTCAAGGAAATTATTGGCCTTGTTGCCTATGAATTGTCGGCCATTGTCACATGTGATCTCAGTCAGGAGGCCGAACTGGCATATGATGTTATCCCTTATGAAGTTGATAACCTCCTTTTCCCGTACCTTTTCTAAAGCCTGTGCTTCAACCCATTTAGAAAGATAATCAGTCATAAACAAAATATAACGAGCTTTACCTGGTGCCCAGGGCAAAGGGCTGACAATGTCCATTCCCCATTTCATGGATGGCCATGGGGAATGTTATACCTCGGACATTTCATGCCATTGTGCTGTGAATAGACTAGCACAAGCTTAAGGTCAACATGAAGTTCGTATGACCTTAAGGAGGGTATTTGGTAGTTTAAAAGTGTATACTACAAAATTTTTGAAGTATTATGAATCGGAGAAATTAAGTTCATCGAAGGAAGTAAAGTATAAGTTGTGTTTGGGAAGGTTTCGCAATTATCGAGCTAATGATTATTTAGTAATGCCTTGAGGAGAAGCTATAGGGCTCCTTAGATGGTTAATGAAGTGTTATACAAGTGACGAAAAGGTTCCGTATGTATTTGAGATCAAACGAATCAACGAGAACAATTTTAGAAAAGTTAAGTTATAAGAACACTTATACGGTCCGTATAAGGGTCCATATAACCTTTCCAGAGAAGGCCAAACCCTGCTGGTATTGCACGTCACTTATGCGGACCGTATAAAATTATGCGGACCATATAAGTGTTCGTATAACTCAATCGGGTCACTTTTTCCAAATTTTTCTCTTTTTATATATATATGGCCCATGATCATTTAATTCATTTCCCACATTCTCCACAACTCTTGAAAGCTCTAGAATATTCCTCACACCATATTAGCGCAAATCCAAGGGAAATCAAGGATTAATTACTTAGAATCAAGAGAATCAACTGAAGGAAGGCTCACTAGGGTTTGTAGAAGTCAAGATTCCCTTTGGTATTGAAGTTAGGGTTTCTCTCAAGTGAAGTATATTCATCCAAAGTTCATCCTTACATAATCAAAGGTGAGTTTTACATCTATTTCATGTTATTAAGAGTATTTGGTTGTTGAATAACTTGAGGGAAGGGAGGAAGAAGAGTATGAAGCTCAAAAATGGATTTAATGATATTCTTGAATAGTAACTTTACCTGAGTCATAATTCTTGGTATGCCATGAGTATAATTTTGTTGTGGATGATACTAATGATGTTGAAGAAGTATTATATGTAGGTGAATATGGTGTTGTGTCCTAGTTATGGTTATGAGAGACTTTGAAAAGGAGTTTTGAGGATTGAACAATGTTTAACTTGAAAAAGTCTATTGATTATGGTACTATGGGTGTTGCTATTTATGATTGGGAGTTGTGTATTGTATGGAGAAAGTTGTCGAAACAAAGGAAATGCTGCCCAATTTTCGTTAGCTATTAGTCGCTTTAGTTTAGACTTAAGCATGTTTTAAATGATCTAGTTTAGTACGAATTCTCTTGAATGTAGAGTTGTGAGCTTGAAAGGAGAATGTTTAGCCGTTAAGGAGGCGTAAAATGTATGTTAAGGCTAGTCCCTTTCTTTCAAAGGCATGACTTCTATATTATGATTTTCTCTCTATGTTTCCATGACCTTCTTACATCCCAAAAGTTGAAAGTTAAAGGTTCTTAAGAGCTTCTTATAAGAAAGAGGAAAGATGTGTTTTATGATAAGGATAATGATGATGGTTTTACTTCTTGAGATTTCAAAGCTTATGAATTGATGCTATTATGAGTTTAATGATCTTATTTCATCATTTTCTTGATGTTATTCATTGTTGGCCATCTCACCTTATGATACTAGTTCCTTCAAGGTGAGACCTAGCGATGATGCTTAATCCATAATATAATCAGAGGTTACCGACCTTACGTCACTCCGATATAGTTACAGCTTTTACTTGAGTTCTTATGCATGCTTTATGTTATGTATATAGATGGTTACACCGTGCCTAGTTGGCCGGGCAGACACCACTACGCAAGGCGTAGTGGGCAGCTATAATGACAATTACACCGTGCCTAGTTGGTCGGGCAGACACCACTAGTGGGCAGCATGAGATGGTTACCCCGGAAGCGGGAGGCTCGGACGCGGGCTAATGATGATCACACCGTACCTATATGGTCGGGCAGTTTATGTATGTACATATGATATGATGATATTTTAATATAAAAGTTGGCATGCATGACTCTGCCTTAAGAGGCAATCGGTTACAGGTTATCTCTTCATCTTATGCTCTCTTATTTCTTGATTATGTTGTTATACATGTCTTACATACTCAGTACATTGTTCGTACTGACGTCCTTTCTTTTATGAACGTTGCGTTGATGCCCGCAGGTAGACAGGGAGACAGTATAGACGCTTAGGAGCTTTATCAGCAGATATACAGGAGCACTCAACTACTCCAGAGTTGCCGCTTATTGGTATATTCTTTTGTGTGCATATTTCGGGCATGGCGGGGTCCTGTCCCGACCTTATGATTTCAGTACTCCGTTAGAGGCTCGTAGATACATATGTGTGGGTAGTAGATGTTATGCGATCTCTTGGTGTATATGTTCTGTTTGTCATTTTGTAGTCTCGTGGCCTTATGTACATATATGATTTGAGAGATATTTGAAGATCATTTCATGATAAGCTAGTGTTAAGAATGGTGTATATTCAGGTTGAGTTTGATGATAAGTCTGAAAGGTAGTGCTCAGTGGGCTAGCTCCGGGTACCCGTCATGGCCCTCTAGTTGGGTCGTGACAGGGACAATACCGGATGAAACAATTCCCCCGGTTGATGGATCATTAGGGTGTACCTTTGACATCGGTCACATTTCCGAATACAATTCTTTGTGTCTTCTTCCATATGATCCCAGTAGTAACCAGCTTGAATCAGCTTCCAAACTAATAATTCAGCTCCAGAGTTGTTACCACAGGTTCTCTCGTGGACCTCGCGCATAGTATAGTCCATCTCTCCGGGCCCCAGACATCTGGGTAAGGGACCGTAAAATGAACGACAGTATAATTTTCCTTCGATTAAGCTATATCTTGCCGCCATGGTTCTAAGAGCTCGTGACTCCTTAGGATCCGCTGATAATTTTCCCTCCGTCAGGTAGTCTATGTATTTATTCCGCCAGTCCCAAGTTAAACTTGGTATGTTGACTTCGGCATGGCTGCTTTCAACGGCAGAGTTCATTAATTGGACCACCGTACCCGAGTTGAATTCTTCCGTTCCTATTGAAGAGCCCAGGTTAGCCAATTTATCTGCCTCGGTGTTTTGTTCCCTCAGCACATGTTGCATTGTCCATTCTTTGAATCGGTGTAAAACTACCTGTATCTTCTCCAAGTATTTTTGCATCCTATCATCTTTCACATTGAATACCCCATTTACTTGATTCACGACCAAGAGTGAGTCACATTTTGCTTCAATGATGTCTGCCCCCAAGCTCCTGGCCAGTTCCAAACCTGTAATCACATCCTTATACCCGGCTTCATTGTTAGTCAATTTTAAAGTTCTTATGGACTGCCGGATGATATCCCCCGCAGGGGCTTTAAGTACAATCCCAAGCCCAGTCCCTTTAACGATGGAAGCTCCATTCGTGTAGAGGGTCCAGATCCCCGATGTTTTAACCGAGGTTAAAAGAAGTTCTTTCTCTACCTAGGGCACCATTGCAAGGGTAAAATATACTATAAAGTCTTCCAAAATCTGAGACTTTATAGTCGTTCGCGGTTTGTATTCGATGTCATACCCGCTAATTTTGAATGCCCATTTTTCCAACCTACCGGCTAACTCCGGTTTGTGCATAGCATTTTTTAGCGGATATGTTGTTACTGCGCATATAGGGTGACATTGAAAATAAAGCTTTAACTTTCTAGATGGACTCAAAAAAGCTAGGGCCAATTTCTCTAGGTGGGGGTAACGTTTCTCCGCGTCCCCCAAAGTTCTACTAAAATAATAAATTGGAAATTGTGTACCTCCTTCCTCTCGGACCAGCACTCCGCTTACCGCGACTTCGGACACTGCTAAATACAAGTACAGTTGCTCGTCTGCTATCGGGGTGTGCAATAGAGGCGGGCTCGATAAATACCTATTCAATTCTTCTAGGGCCAGCTGATACTCCGGTGTCCATATGAAGTCATTTTTCTTTTTAAGCAACGAGAAGAAACGGTGGCTTTTATCCGAAGACCGATAAATGAATCTACTCAAGGCTACAATCCTTCCAGTCAACCTCTGCACGCCTTTTACATTCTCGACTACCAGGATATCCTCAATGGCCTTGATCATATCCGAGTTAATTTTGATCCCTCGATTCGACACCATGAAACCCAGGAACTTACCCGAACCTACTCCGAAGGCGCACTTCTCCGAGTTCAGCTTCATGTTGTATTTGCGTAGTATATCGAAGGTTTCCTGCAAATGCTTCAAATGGTCCTCTGTTTCTAGGGAATTAACTAGCATATCATCAATATAAACTTCTATTGTTTTACCTACTTATTTTTCAAACATTTTGTTAATTAAGCTTTGATAGGTAACACCAGTATTTTTCAACCCGAACGGCATTACGTTCTAGCAGTAAGTTTCGTACTTGGTTATGAAAGAAGTCTTTTCCTAACTTCCGGGTTCATCTGAATCTAGTTGTACCCGGAGTAAGCGTCAAGAAAGCTTAATATTGTATGGCCAGCCGTCGCATCGATCATGCGATCGATGTTAGGAAAAGGAAAGGAATCCTTCGGGCATGCTTTGTTCAAATATTTGTAGTCCACACACATTCTATATTTGTTACCCTTTTTGGGTGCAACCACTACATTAGCTAACCAATCCAGGTATTTAACCTCCCAGATGAATCCTATTTTTAATAACTTTGTTACCTCTTCCTTTGACAAATTTATGTTCGACATCAACCGTTGGTCTCCGCTTTTGCTTTACCGGGTTGAACTTCCGATCAAGGCTCAGCCAATGAGTGGTGACCTTGGGCGAAATACCTATTATATCTAAGTGGGACCATGCAAAACAATCGGCATTAGCTTGAAGAAATTTGATTAAATTGCTCCTGAGCTCAGAGGTTAATCCCGTGCCCAGGTATAGCTTTTTGTCTGGTAGATGGACGAACAGAATGACATGTTCAAGCTCTTCCACCATTTATTTTGTTGCGTCTAAGTCATCGGGTAGTACAAACGACCTAGGAACACCGAAGTCATCCTCTTCTACGTCTATCTTCCCTTCTCCTTCGAATCTGGCCAGATCCGCATCCTGTGATTGCTATTTGGCGTCTTTCATTTCATTCACGTCCTCGTGCATGGCTTTCTTTGGTGTTTGAATAGATTCTTCAACCGTGAACATTTCCTTTGTCGCAGCTTGCTCCCCATGAATGATATTTACTCCTTCTTAGGTTGGGAATTTCAGCATCTGGTGCAAGGTTGAAGGTACCGCCCTCATGATGTGCAACCATGCTCTTCCGAGCAAGGCATTGTATCTCGTCTATCCATCAATGACATAGAACTTTATGTGCTAAACTATACCAGCCGTGTTCACTGGCAGTGTGATCACGCCTTTTGTAGTTTCACACGCTATAGTAAACCCGTTTAGGTCCCGGGCTGCTGGTACAATCTGATCCAACAGTCCCAGCTACTCCACTACCTTCCATCGGATAATGTTGGCCGAGCTACCTGAATCAATCAAAATACGTTTCATATGAGTTTTATTTATAAGGACAGAAATTACAAAAGCATCATTGTAGGGTTAAATGATGCCCTCCGCGTCTTAGTCACTGAAAGAGATAAATCCATCCGATACGTAGTCCCTGGTCCTCTTTTCTCGAGTGATTGAGAATTTTGTCTTCTTCATCGTCAGACCCCAAGGTATTTCTACCCCACCGATGATCATGTTGATCACATGTTGTGGTTCCTCTGGTTCGGTCTTCTTGCTGGGTTCTCGGTTCTTGAAATGGTTCTTTGCTCGTTCACTCAGAAAATCTCGGAGATGACCGTTCTTTAGCAGTCCTTCCACTTCATCCCTTAGCCCTTTACAATCGTCGGTCCGGTGCCCGTGAGTACCATGGTACTCACATATCAGGTTTGGATCCCGTTGCGAGGGGTCGGTTCGCAACGGCCTTGGCCATCTCACACCTTTGATGCGATCGCGGCTACAATGGCTGCCGAGTCGACATTGAAGTTATATTTAGCTAACCTCGGACTTCCACTGGTGTCGGACCTCCCAACGGAGTTGTTTCTAAACTGTAAACCCCTGCTCCTCGAACCGCAATTGCTTCGTCTATAACTTCTAGTTGTATTGGGGCTAGGACCACTTTTTCCCTTATCCGATCTGAAGGTGGACCTTTTGGGTTGAGAGAGTATGGATGGTATCTGTCCCTTGATGGTTGAAATTTTATTTCTACTATCCTCTTTGGTATGTCAGAATTTTTTATCAGAATTTTTTATCCGATTAATCGGACCCGGTGGGAGCCCCTGCTGATCGTCCACCGGTATCTTGGACTCATACCTGTTATGGACATCCGCCCAAGTAATAGCTCCGAACTCCTGTAATGGTTTGCTTTTTTGCGCTGGTTTAGGGTGCAAGAAGGCTATTTCGAACTCGTTGGTGCTCTTTCAAACTTATTTTGAAAAGAGTCGCCTCCTAGTATATATGTTTATAAAAGACAGTGTAAAAAATAAGTTTTGGTTTATAAATTAAGTCCATATTATACTCATACACTTGGCTCGGGTTAGTCTGTATCGGTACGTTCAGTCTTATTCGGAATTATATATTACGAATTGGTTTTCACATTATAAGGGGCATTTTCATATTTGAAACTGAGTATATCTTATCCGTAAATACCCGTTTATTTGGGCCTGCTTCGGGCCAAAAACAGCATCTCATTTTTAGCAGTCCTTGTTTATTTTTCATACTTAAACAAAATGGATTTTTTGCAATTTTGTAAAGAAAACCTGGTTTTAGATTCAAAACTGATCCAATCTTGTCAAAGATTTACCATTTTTATTTGGTGAGAAGTGTATAAGTTGGGGCCGTTGAACCCATTTATTGAAAGCTAAGTTGAAAAAAAAATCCCTTTTTTGCGGTAAAAACTGATTGAGTTAATAACTCAGTTTTTGAAGCATCTCTTGCCATAAAACGTGACTATCATTAAAGACTTAGAAAAAAAATCAGTTATTGGTTTATGTTTTTTTTTTTTTTGAGGAAAAAACAATTTTGCGAATTTCCAATTTTATACTTAGTCATATAAACGTCATGTTTAAATCTGTGATTTTTGAAAACGCGCACGGGGACCTAAAGTCAACTAAACGACACAAGAACCGTTGTCCTAAAACGTCTACTTCCGACCATAGGTTTTTCCACTATAATACGAGTTTGAATACACATCTTTACAAATACATCAAGTTGGAAGTAAATTAACAAAATATAAGGAGACAGGGTTAGACTAGGGGCATACCAAGCCCTTAGTTGGTCATTTTCACCCATGACTGGGCCTTCTGCGCGCCTTGCTATCTTCCCTTTGTCTTCTCGAGCTCTATTTTGAAGTAGTATTTCTACTTAGGCCCTCGGCCCAAGAGAGTGGTTTCATGCATTTTGTGACCTGAATGGTCGCGTGACAGGAGGAGAGGGGGGAAAAGAAAGAAAACACCGGTTAGTCTATAATCGCTGAACTTATCACTAAGGTAAGTAACTAAAATAAATACACACGTGTATGATATAGAGTATGCACACATATACATATATATAAGGCGACCCGCACTTGTTCCATACCGGCCCCTTTGCCTACTCTTAACAAAGCTCAAGTCATCCTAAGGCTTAGGCATGGCATGGGCACTAGGTCTGGATCCCGTATATCCGATGTCGCACAAGTTTCAAGGGGTTTCGAGAAACCCCAGGCATGGCTAACACCAGAAGATTAAGACAACCCCGAATTAGACATCACAACATAATACTTTACCTGATCAAATACAACTTCTTTTGAAAGGGGGAAAGGGAAGCAACACCAGCAGTTGTAACATAAATACAGAGGAAGGAGACAAACAATTTCCAAAGGGGAAATGCAACAAACCAAAACTTGCATAGGCCCAAACAGTCTAGCCAAGTGACAGCCAACCTCAAAATATTGACAAGCATCTCATGTTCAGCAGGGAATCACTAATCTCAACCAACTAAAGCCCCAACAAGACTAAGCTTAGGCTGGCATATCCAGTAGGCATCTCAAGATAGAGGGATATGTACATGATCCAGTGTAGGCAACAATGTTGCAAAAAATGGAATACTCACACATAAGCAAGCATACAAAGTTGCTTCAACAAAGGAAGAGAAGCAGAAGAGAGAGAGGCTCATAAAGAAGAAACAAGTCAAAAGTAAACAGGAATGTCTTGTAAAACACACAGGGAAACAATGTTACAAAGTGGTGTGGGAGGCAACTCATGACGCTAGAGATGAAAGAGGGCAGAAGCAAGGCCGTAAGGGAAGTTAACAGGCATAAAACAGATACAGGCCTTGGGGCCAGGAATCACACACACAAATGCAGCAGCAAAGACAAAATAAAAAAAAAAAGACTGATCGTAAAGAAAAGGTTTCACTTCATAGATCTAAAACAAGAAAGTTTGAATATCAGTGTCACATAGTTATAGGGGCAGTAGGACACAATGCTGGGGACATGCAAATAACTCATGACAGCTTGGTTTTAATTCTATGCTAGGGGAGGGGCCAAGACAAGATACCAGCATAGAAGCAACACATATAGCCATGGACAAGTGGGGATTCAAACAATACTTTACACCAAGTCCAAACAAAACAAAGTTCAGAAGCCCATGGACCCTGCAGACCAAAGGTCTGTAAGACAGAAAAGAGCAAAAGGGATCACCTAACACCTAGCCTAGATTAACATTTGCTAGTTGATTTAGTTCTAGGCACATCTTTCTTTCCCTTTTAGGCATAATTATACCACTCTTCCCTACTTGAAGCCTTTGTGAGTCCAGGATCATGAGGGGAAGGTCCAAGAAAATGGAAGCAAGAGTTTCAGGCCCCTGAAAGGGAAACAGGATAGGGTGGGGTCATCACTTCCCCATCTTTTTCTCCTGAGTCTCCTTTCAGCAAAAAGGGATCCTGGGCTCCACTGGTCACTACCTCCAGCTCATGCCCAGGCTCACCTTTTCCTCTCCTAAAACCCTTTTCCCCCATCCTAATGTCCTCACCCTAATCATCCAGTGACAACACCAGAGGCCTTAGGCAGACTTGCATACACTCAATCCTGTCACACCTTTCTACTTAAACAAACTCAGTTTTCTAGGTCTAAAGGCTCCTGATGATTGAAGTTAGTGGTGAATGCTAGGAACAAGTCTCTCAGAAGCATACATCAAGCAGTAGCAACTAACTAATTCATAAGGACTAGATTCAGGTTTCAGAAACTTTTGACATCAAATCCAAATGCATATACTGGGCCCAAGCATTTTCATAGACACACAATGGATGGGAACAAACTAATCAATCTTAACATTTCTAAACTGAACCAAGAAAAGGCATGGGGAGAGACTCTTGTTTTGATCACACTAGAATTCAAAAGAAAGGACACACCTTTTGTTTATCAGAATCAAACTACACAAGTAAGACAAAACTCAACACCAAATGAGCATAGAGGCTACAAGACAATTTGGAAAGGATTTTGAAAGCAAAAGAAGTCAAACAAAGAAACTGGGAACTCTCAATTTGCAGAATGTAAATCCTTGTAACACAAAGGGAAGTTTCAGACTGCAAACAAGCAAAGTAGGAGAAAAGCATAGGTCAAAACACATAGTTTCATTCCCAGGAAATGTAAGAATTAACACACCCTTTTCTGAGGCCAAATGGCATTCAAGTCTAAAATGCACACACAAACACATCTATGGGACTTTACCAAATTCCAAGCAAGGCAAATCATCAGGAGACCTCAGCCTAATTGGCTAGTTTATCACAGCAGTAAGGTCAAACAAGTACAAAGAAAGAACACTAATTTCATGACACAAAACCAAACTTGAATCAGATCACAAGCTGCAAGACTTGTAAGTTTTCAGAGAAAAGGGGGACTCATGGTCTGTGTTAAGCCTAGGGCAATGAGGACTTATTTATTTTTTATCAAAAGCTTATCAAGAAAGGGAGGTTTGAAGTAAATACAGTTTTATAATTCAAGATCAATCTACATGTAGGTTTAATGAACACAGACATCACAAGAAGGTCTGTCAACCAAACATAGATTTAAAAAGACAAATTCTTTTGAAAGTTCAGTTAACAAAGCAAACATCTAGAACTATTTCTTGTAATTTTCAAACTTGATCAACATTTTTTACTCAAAATATGATCATGTTGTGAATGCAGACTAAATGGAATGACACAAAAGGGGAGGACAAGAGTAGACAGCGAAACGGTCAGGGCATAAAACCAATTCTCTTAACTTCTAGTATTAGCTAGATGAGCACAACAAAAATAAAACCAGGCCAAGTGACACAAAACCTCATTTAATTCTAAGTTGCTTGCAGATTTTCAATATACTAGGTGGCTGTATCCAAATAAGAGAGAGAGACTTTATCACATTCAGACAAACTGGGGGGGGGGGGGGAATTACAAGTAAGAAAACATTAGAGCAGCAGCCCATACCACACACATAACTTGGTTTTTGAGAAAAATAGTTTGTCTTGAGTGATCACAGCACATATGCACAAAGACCTCCCTCTTTTAAAGTCAACTACCATTTTACACTACTGTTTTAGCCTAAATGAAAAGATTAAGTACCAAACTTGTGCCAACCGTTTTCAAAAAACTCCCCAACACTTAGTAAAGAAGATGATTCAAGAACAACTTTGACTCTTCACCCTTTGGCTAAGAAGAGTGGTTCAATCAAATGAGTAAAACAAAACACCAACAAGAGTTCAATCTACATTTCAAACCCTCTTCCTCAATTTCCCCTTTGTCCTATGTCTAGGTGGAATAAATTTATATGGAAAACAACCCTTTTACAAGTAAAACACTCTAGGCCACTTAGACGAATCCAAACAAGTCATGAATGAATCACATACACTTAAGCAAATTCTAAGTAAGCTATTTCAGGAAAGTAGTAGTTATCAAGCAAACAAAGAAAATAAGGAAGTTTGTTGATTATAAACACACCTAACCAGTTCTAGTTACAGGTTTACATCAAGTAAATTCCCAAAATCCACTCAACATGATCAAACAAATTCAAGAGAAAGGGGCCAGAACCCCATCATGAACAGGCAAACTCAAAGGAAAAAGGAAATAAGTAAGTGTAAATACAGTTTTGAAAGAAAGAAAAGAAAAATGTACAATACCTATACCGGGCACAACCAATCTCAACCTAGCCAGGACCAACCTCACCTAGATCACATGATACCAAACTGAACAAGAAACTCAATAGCATCACAAATGACTAATCAAATTGACCAAGCTCAACATACATGAACTCAGACCAGGTTAATCCACAAAAGAACCAATTCCCAGGGGTCAATTATCAGGCAGGCTATACTGTAACCATAACTACCCTAGCCATGGACCATTAGTTGCAAAACTAAAAGCGAAGACTATAGACATTTCAAGTTAAGACATGAACCTATCTCTAATGTAAGCCTTAGTCAAATAGAACAAACAAGACTAGACAGGTATCATTAAAAGGAACTTCGTTAAACTAATGTTTTAGCTAAGCTCAACACAAGTCCCCTGCTTAAACTGATTTACTTCTTCATCAAAAGCCCATTTTTATCTATAAAAGAAAGCAGGGACAAAGACCATAATAACTCTAAGACATAACTAAAACAAGTATTAAAAGACTGAAATTAAAGTAAAGGAACCAACAAGAATGAATATTACCTTTTGTGGGCACGGCCAAGACCAAAAGTGAACTTGGATAGCACCTCTTCCAAGACTCAAGCCTAGAATGCCAAGAAATTAAAAAAAATAACAAATTTTAGAACTAGGTTTTCGAGAAAGATCGAAGAATCCTTAAAACTTTGAGCAAAATTTAACCTTTAAGGACTAATATCTCAAATTCTTAGTATTTTCTTAATTTTCTCACCTCTTTCTTTCGTGAAAAATGTTTGAAGATACAAAAAATCGATGTGGGACTTGCAAGTTTTGTGCAAGTCTCACTCATAAGCTTAAATCAACGGCTCAGATCTAAAGCAAAATGAAATCAAAGGTTCAAAACACCTCAAATCGAACAGATATATATATATATATAATACGGGCGTGGGTATACCTTTAGGGTCTGTTTGGCCTGAATTTGGGGGAGGGAAGGATAAAGCATTGAATTCTTTGCCTCCTCCCCATTTCAAATTGATGGGACACGACGGAAATAGTGGCGGGTAGGTGGTGGCGTAAAGGAGCGGCGCTAGGGTTGCCCCTAGCAGCCTCCTTTTTCCCCCTTTTGCATCGAGGCCCCTAGGGCAAGGAAAATAAAATGAGCGGGGAGGAGTATAAGACTCCCCCCCTCTCCTTTTAATTGTTAAGTGGGCCGGGTCACGGTCCTTTTGGACTGGGCCTGGTCCATTCATTTTTTTAAAAAAGGGCCTATGTATATACATACATATATATAGAGGATGGGGAAAAAAAACTAATGCATAAATAAATAATGAAAAAACTAATTGTTAGTCCATTAGGGCTTAAACAATTTAAGAATACAACCCTTGAAATAAAAGTAAAAATCATTTTGCAGATACAGGTCTTAGAGTTTAAAAATAATCGACTACGCAAACGTGCGTTGAATCGGGATTTAAAGGGTAAAATGGTCATTCTTTTTAATTACTCAAAATGCCTTGGACAATAAAACCGGAATAAAATTGCTCATTAATCTAATTTTCCTGATTTAATCAACTAAATGAATAATTATCCGAAAAGGATTTTCTTGCTCCTTCGAGTAATTACAATAAAATTTTCTTCAAAATAAATTTCCACGAAAATTAAAATACCTCAGATGTTTTCTTTATCAACTCCAAAGGGTGAAGTTTGTCCTGAATAATTTCATAAAAATTACCTAGACCCCTTAGGGGTGCACAACTGGTTTTATTTATTGTCCAAGGACTCCGAGCACTTAAAATAGACTTCCGGAGGTCAAAATTTATGTGTCAACAACTCCAACAGGTTTTCTTTCAGCTTAAGGGAAGCATTGGAACTTCGGGGGTTAAGTCCCTTCGTGAAAGCCTGAGCCGCCCACTCATCGGGAACCGAGGGAAGCAACATCCTTTCCTTCTGGAATCTTGTCACGAACTCTCTGAACTGTTCTTCGTCCTTTTGGAAGATCCTGAATATGTCAGCCTTTCTTACCTGCACCTTCCGGGCCCCGGTGTGAGCCTCCACGAATGCATCTGCGAGCAGCTCGAAGGATGGAATAGAGTGCTGGGGAAGCGTGCAATACCATAGCATGGCTCTCTTAGTCAATGTCTCACCGAACATTTTTAGCATTACCGACTCAATTTCATCATCCTCCAGACCATTTCCCGTTATGGCATAGGTATAGGCGGTTATATGTTCCTGTGGATCTATTTTCCCATCATATTTCGGGATATCCGGCATCTTAAACCATTTTGGGATCAATTTTGGAGCTGCACTCGGTGGGAAAGGACTTCGAACAATATATTTGGTTTCCGATCCGGTCAGAATTAGTGATGCCCCCGGAATCTGATCCACTCGGGAATTATAGTCTTCCACCTTCTTTTCGTTGGAGCCGATCCGTTTAGATAGCGCCTCCAACATATTTATCACCTCAGATGATTCATTTGGCACCGACCGTTCTCGATCGCTACTTACATCAATTTCCCTGCGGGCTGGTATGGGTATTCGGTTAGGTTCCGCTACTCTGACCTCGTTGTTATTCCTTTAGAGCTGGGATATAACCGCCTGGTGCTGCATCATTGTAACCTGTTGTTCCTACAATAAATCATAAATCACGCGTAATTTAATCTCCTCTTCCGCCTCTCCGCTTGCTCTAAGAGCAGTTACCCTATCAGCGGGCGTATCTCCACTATCGTGGATGGCTACGTTGGAGTTGGCAACACTCGCATTAGCAGGAGAATCGTCGACCGAATCACCCGATGGCATGATGTTCAATGGTATCCCATTGTTGGGGTTCTCGTCATGGTTGTTATTGTTACACCTCAGAATTTTGGGTTGCTATGTGGTGAATAGACTAACGCAAGTTAAGGTGTATATGATGTCCCTACAAGTAAGAAGGGATACTTAATGATTCTAATTAAGATTCCAAAGACATTTGAGGCAAGAGAAGAATGCTCGTTGGAGAAAGTTAAGGTAGAGAGTGTCTTACCCCGTACACAAATGTACCAGTAAGTATTCTTGGCAATTTACATGATTATAAGTTGAACGGATCAAATCGACGCATTCTGAAATGAATCAGGAAATTCTGCAAACATCAGTCAGTGTCGACGAGTCGTTGACATGTCGACAGACTGTCGCTGCGCACCGTCCATATATTTCTGCAATCAGAGATCTGCAGGACTAAGTCGATGGAGCAAGTCGACGGACCGTCTACACGTCGACGGTTCGTCGACCCGCTCGTCGAACCACCTCGCTGGAACTTTCCAGTTCCAGTTATAAATAGACGCCCCTTGCTCTTATTTTTTTAGTTTCCACTTTCTCTACAAGTCTTGAAGACTCTAGAATATTCTCCACACCATATTAACACAAATTTAAAGGGAATCAAGGACTAATTACCAAGAATCAAGTGAAAAATAGGCTCACTCGGTTTGATAGAAGTCAATAATTCCATTGGTACTGAAGTTAGGGCTTCTCTCAAGTAAAGTATATTCATCCAAAGTTCATCCTTACATGATCAAAGGTGAGTTTTACATCTATTTCATGTTATTAAAAGTATTGAGTGGTTGAAAGACTTGGATTAGAGAAGAAAGTAGAATATGAGCTCACATATAGAAATAATGGTATTTTGAGTAGTAAGTTAATTTGAGTGATGATTCTTAAAAGCTTCTTATGACACTAAAGATGAGATGTTCCATGATAATGATGATGATAATGATGCTATTATGAGCTTGATTATCCTACCTTTACGATTTCATTGATGTTATTTCTTGTTGTTGCCTCACCTCATGATATTAATTCCTTCAAGGTGAGACATAGCGATGATGATTATTCCATAATGTAATTGGAGGTTCCCGACCTTACATCACTCCGATAGAGTTGTAGCTTTCACTTGGGCTCTCACGCATGCTATGTATAGTTTATAATGTACATGGATATATGAGTATGTATACATGGGATATGGGAAAAAGGATGAGGCGTTATAGACGCAATACCACCTGATCAGTTGGTATATTATGATATCGTCCCGGATGCGGGATATATGGATAAATGGATCGGGTTGTTCGTTCCGCAGCAATATATAGATGTATAATAAATATATGGATAAATAGATGGGGTTGCACGTTCCGCAGAAATATATGATGCATAATACGATGGATTGGGCTGTACGTTCTGCAACATTAATGATGATATATATGAGTGTATGTATGAAAGATGTTAAAGAAAGGTAACATGATGAAAGATGTTAAAGAAAGATAACATGCATGATATCCGCCTTCAGAGGCTAGCAGTACATGTTATCTCCTTATCTCCTGTTTCCTTACTTCTTTATGATGTTATTATTCATGCCTTACATACTCAGTACATAGTTCGTACTGACGTCCTTTCTTTTATGGACACTACGTTCATGCCCGCAGGTAGACAGAGAGACAGCATAGATGCCTATGAGCTTTATTAGTAGCTATACAAGGGCACTCCACTGCTCCGGAGTTGCCGCTTATTGGTATATTCTTTTGTGTACATATTAGGGCATGGCGGGATCCTGTCCCGTCCTTATGATTTCAGTACTCCAGTTAGAGGCTCGTGGATACTCATGTGTGGGTAGTAGATGTTATGTGGCCTCTTCAGGAGTTGGAATTAAGGTACTTAGAATTTTGAATGTTCTTCATGTTCATGAGGACATTCATATATTCATCTTGAGGAAGAAGACCAAAAAGGAAGGTTTGATCTAAAATTTTCCAAGTCCAAGTGCAAAAGGTGTTAAAATAGCCCAAGATGGTAATTACTAGGTTTTTGTGGGCCCAAGGAAGTCAATAAGGTCAGAAATCTGACCCAAGATCCAAGAAATTCGAGTACGAGACGTCATCAGGGGAACTGGTATACGGTCCATTGTACGGACCGTTTAAAATTCTACGAGACGTCAAAATCCAGCCAACAAAGTTGCTTACTGTGACATATTGACGGTACAATTATACGGTCGTAAAAGTTTCTACGGATCGTCAAATCTCAGCTTCAAAATCAGGCTAGAAAATTTGCTTACTGTGACGCGTTGACGGTATAATTATACGAACCGTATAATTTCCTGCGGAGCGTCAAAAATCCATTGCAGAAAGTACAACATTTTCAGAATTTTGACGATCCACTTCTACGGTCCGTCAAAATTTATACGGACCGTATAAAAAACCTGATTTTTCAGCCGTATAATCTCCCGGGTACGAGTTAACTTTCATCTTATTTCTTTGATTTCCCAAGCCTCAAATCTTGTTCTCAAATCAAATATTTCTTGAGCCTTGATTGTAAGTGATCCCTATTCCTTAGGTAGGGAACCAAAATAAAAATAAAAAGAGTATAGAATTTTAAAAAAAATCATTATTTCAAATTGATACATTGGATCAATTGAGGCTTCAAGACCCCGTTATTTATTTTCCAATTTTAGCATTCCAATTTCTTGTGTCTCTCAACTAGTAACCATTTAGTAGTTGTTCCTACTTGTGTTTACTAGTTCTTGTGTCCGCATTTCTTTCGTGCTAATTTCTTTCAAGCTTTTCTTCATTTTATCTCGTTGAAACTTTATCGGCTCTCGTCTGTCTTGCTTTGAGTCATCTGTCATTCATCTAAACAAAAATCCATTCTACCACAAAGGATAAGCAACGTGTGAATTTGATTGGGCGAGTGATTCATCAACAACTTCGAAAGAGCACGGAGTGTGGTAAGATTGAGAGTTCAATATGAGTGAAGTGAGGCTTTTATTGCTAATCTTGTTTGCTAGTTTTGCAGGTCATCATGTCTAACCTAGGTGATAGGACGCAAGAGGTAGTAGATATGTCATCCATAGCAAGTTCATTGGCTATGATCATGAATCAAATCCCGAGCATGCAAGCGGGTATGGAAGAGATGAGAGGAGAGATGAATGGTGTGAATGGGAAGTTGAAGGGTATAGATGAACGGATGGTGAGTATTGAGAAAGTTCAAATGGAGGGTTCGAGTAGAATGGGCACTCCCCGTTCTCGGAATGAAGGTGATGGGGATAAAACACAAGACACTACACCAACCATTACCCCGGGACAAACCCATGCCTTGTGCAATCCCAACACCACAACCACCTCCACCCAAAGAGCTCCACCACCCCAAACAACTAACCTTCCATCCCAAAACTCCACATTCCAAAACACCAATCGACAAACCTATCCCCAAGTTTACCAACACAACCCGAATAAGGCAATCCCTCAAGTAACCTTACAAGCTCCACCCCAAGTCCGAACACAAGATCCCTTTCCTAACCAAAACCAATACCAACGCCACTACCAACACCCCATGAATGAAGAGGAGTATGATGACTATCCACAAGGTAGGTGGTGGGATGATAACCGGCAAGGAGGGAGGCGTGGAGGAATGAATAACCGGGGGAGGGGAGGAAGAGGAGGTTTTCGGGCCATGACCCTAGATTCCAAGGTCATGTAGACTTAGGGAGGGCCCAAGGTTATGAAGACCGGGGAAGATGGAAAGATAATGAGCAAAATTTGAACACCATCAAGGTGAACCTTTCAACGTTCTAAGGAGGTAGCAATCCGGAAGAGTTCCTTGAATGGAAATTGCAAAGTGAGTGCATCTTCCTCACGAACAATGTGTCCGAGGCCTTGAAGGCAAAGTATGCCCTCACTCAATTTGAGGGATACGCTTCTACCTGGTGGGAATCCAAGAAGTTACAAAGAGCTCAACAACACATCTATGATCTCCCAACTTGGAACAACCTGATTGAGCTCATGGAGACACGGTGGCTTCCACCCACATACCACCAAGATGCACTCAAAAGGTTATACATGTTGAAGCAAGGGTTGAAAAGTGTGGAAGCGTACTTTCATGAGTTTGAGGATTTGCGGATGAAGTCCAAGATATAGGAGCATGAGGAGTACACTATTATAAGGTTTGTAGCCAACTTGAATCGGGACATCTCTAAACCGATGAGGCCCAAGACTTATAATAGTCTTGAAGAGGCATTCCATGATACATCTAAGGTTGAAGCGGATCTAAAAGAAGAGAGGTCTTACAAATACAAAAGCAAATCATCTTCAACTTGGAACCAAGGGAAAGAGAAGTGAAAGACTTCCACTTAGGAGAAGCCCAAGATCACTACTCCTAATCCTCAAGCTAAGCTTAATGATAAGGCTAAATGAGGTAACAACTCTAAACCCAACTATAATCGTCCTTCTACCGTCCAATGCTTTAAGTGCCAATGAAGAGGGAACTATGCAAGTGAGTGTCCCAATCGGAGGACTATCACCATTGTGAGATATGGGTATCGGACCGATGATGAAAATGAGGGACGGGTTGGTGATGAACATAAGGGAGAAAGTAGTGAGTGTGAGGGTGATTTCGAGGGAGAAGTTGAATTGAGATATGAGGAGGCTTTGAATCATGCTATTGTCTCTAGAAGAGCCCTGGGAACTCTAGCTAGGGAAGAGAGTGACCAACGGGAGAACTTATTTCATGCTAGGTGTAAGATTTTGGACAAGGTTTGTTCCTTGATCATTGATGGTGGGAGTTACATTAATGCGGTTAGCCAATTCTTGGTTGAAAGTATGAAATTCCCCACAAAGAAACACCCTATCCCCTACAAACTTCAATGGTTCAATGAAACTGGAGAAATGCGGGTGACCAAACAAGAGATTATCCAATTAAGCATTGGAAAATATGAGGATAAAATCTTATGTGACGTGGTGCCAATTCAAGCGTGCCATATTTTGCTTGGAAGACCTTGGCAATTTGATGTGGATGCTCAACATAGTGGGCGGACCAACAAGTATTATTTTGTGGTCAATGGTAAAAAGTATGTCCTTGCTCCATTGACTCCCCATGAAGTGCGTGAAGACTATAGAGTAATGAAAGAGCTACATGAAAAGGTGAAAAAGGAGGAAATGGTTGTGAGTGAAAAGGAGACCTTGGTTACTCAAGGAGGACAAGGTTCGATCCAAGAGAAGAGTAAGAAGTGTATGGTTGCTAGAGGAATGTTAGGAGGAGGGGAAAGGTGTGGTGAAGAGAAGGACTTGGTGCCAAGTCAAGCTAACCCCTCTAACCTTTCTATTTCTTCTAGTTGTCTTGTTCCTTTTGTAGGTACTTATGTAGATGATCACCCTAAAGAGGACATGGACTCGAGTTTCCAAGTTCCTTTGGAGGGTGAAGTAGTGCTACCCTCTTCCGAAGAGGAAGGCCAATACAAGGAACTTGACCAAATTGACAAAGGTGATGTGCTTCAACAAAAAGGTAACAAAGCTAACCCTTCTACTTTAGCAAATGTTGATCACTTTGTGCTTAATGAACAATTGATTAGAGGTAAAGTTTTGCCTTTTGTGGGAATTAGAGACCCTTTGTTAATAGATGATGCATTGGAGAAAAGTGCTTACACACTAGTTGATCCTTTTGATGACTATATTGACTCTTCTTGCAAGAGTAAATTGTGTCCATCTAGTGATAGCACTTGCGTTGATATTGGTCCTATTGAGAGTGAACTTGCTTATTTTGAATGTGATCTTGTGATTGAACCTACTCTCTTCAAGGATGATAACTTGCTTGATAGTAACATAGTGGATGATTGTGCAATGCATGGCTTTGTGTTTGGGGATGTTGAAAATAAAGCCCTTCTTGAGAATCACAAAGTCACTAAAGAACCACTATGGTATGATGATCCATTTCTTAGTGGGCAAAACCTCCTCTTGAGGGAATTTGACTTGATTGCTAAAATGGATTATCTTGAAAATGAGGGTAAAACTTGGCTACAAATTGCTAACAATATTTTGTGTGATACCTTTCCTTATGACCTCTTTGCTCATGAAACCCTTTGTATGTTGTTTCTTAAGTTTATGATGGGTTTGCAAGAGGGATGTGCAGTCCTTGACTTGAGGAATATCTTTGTTTATGATCCCGGTATAATGTCCTCTTGTTATGTCTTGGTAGTGAAACCATTGTTTGAGGAGATTAGTGTAGAGGGTTGGGTTTTAGGTTGGAACGACCTTACTTTACGTCTTACACTAAGTCAAAATAAAGGTAGAACTTGCTTGGGGAGTGAGTTATTTCTTGAATTTTGGGGAATTCACCTTGTTGAAATCCCATGTATGCACTCTCTATGCATGATTACTATTGATGTGTGGTTGTACCAAAAATTTGTTCATCCTTGACATCATTATGTGGTTATTATTGTGTGTGCTAACCCTCAATATTTGAGGAGTATGTTGTCTTCCATCTTCCTTTGGATTTTGCAAAGTTCAGATTCGAGGACGAATCCTCTTCAAGAAGGGGAGGATGATATGACCCTCCTAGACACACCTCGCTTGAAGGCTCACATTGAAGGCCAAGGCATGGGACTCCAATCCATTCAAGCTAGGAGGATGACCAAAGGAGCATTGGAGACTCATGGAGAGGCACACAAGCCCCATAAGAAGGCCTATGAAGTATGGAAAGTAGCTTGGAGAGGGATAAAAGAAGAAGCTACAAGAGAGAAGGCCAACACTCAAAGTGGCTAGAGTCGCAAAGGGACAGAAACGCAAATTTGGCTAGACGTGCAAAGAAGGGACATAGGTGCAAAAGGGTCACAATTGCAAGCTTGAGGATTGGATGATGGCTATATGTGCAAGAGGAGCCTTTTTCGGATTCCAAGCCAACATCCAACTAGCCAAACAAGGCCCTTGCCTCATTAATGGCATTCTTGTAATAACTAGCCTAGCTTTTAAGTCGCTTAGTATAAATACTAGACTTAGGTTATTTTCATCTTTAGATTATGTTGAATGAAGAAACTCTTATAAGAGATTGTAGTTGATAGCTTTAGATTAATATAGATTGTTTGGTTGGTTAAACAAGTGTTACTTCCTAGTTGTGAAGTGAATTGCTTATTTCCATCGAATTCAATGTTGCTCATTTGTGGATTCATTTGAGTCGTTTGTTGATTCGAATTGCTTAGGTTCTAGGGTTTGTAAATCCGATTGGAAGGGTTAAGGTTTGATATACCCTTTCTTGTCCATAGATTTCTTGCTCTTGGGTCAAGTATCTATCCTCTATCCCCTTTAATCCCCAATTCTTTATCTATCTTTTTGCTTTCCTTTATTTTTGTTTAATTCTTAGAGTTTCCTTAGGTTGAATCTTATCACACCCCCGTCCCCCGCTAACCCCAACCCACCACCAACCCCCACCCCGCCCACTACCACTAGCAACCCCCACCCTACCACCTCCCACCCCCACCCACCACTAACCCGAACCCCCTTCCCCACCCATCACCACTAACCACCTCTGCCATCACAACCACCACCACAACCAGCCGTCATCACGCCAATCACGACAACACCAACATACTAGCTCCACCATAACAACTATCACTACCACCATTACTAGCCACTAACTTCAACTAGTACCACCACCACTATAAAGCATCTTCGCCATCACTAACGGACATAAATGTTTCATTTTTTTTTTAATCAAATAATAATTTTATTTGTTGAATTTATATTTATTTTCTATTATTGAGTTACTTTTTTTATTTGAATTGTATATTTATTATGTTTAAAATAAATACATTATGCACGTTCAGATGTTGAAAACCAAACAGTCTTAATCATTCAGTGTTCAGATCTAGAGACATCTTAATTATTCAGATGTCCATTCAGATTCAGACGTCTTAATATTAATGAAAACAAATGACGCCTTCGTGTATAGATTTAGAAAGGGTGCATCTTCAATTGTGTTTATTTACCAGATCGTGGATTTTAAAATTTTCATTCCCCTTTATGTTCTAATGTTTCCCTCCTACAACATGTCAATATTTTCAGAAACAGAAACAAAAAAAAAAAAGGGAGATATTCTAAATTACCTAATTTTTGGATTTTTCCTTTTCAAAAGAGCTTCATAGTTTGTTTTGTTTTAAAACAAATCTCTAGCTTCGAACTAAATACAATGTTTTCCTTTTTTTTTTCTTTTAATAAATATTTCTAATTTTCTACCATCTTGATCACACAGGGAGGTAAGAATATACCAATAATACAAAACAAATTATTTATAAGTAAAAATTAGCTTCCAATAAATTAAACAAGTTTAGACGAACCAGAAGACCAGTGCATACAAGATCTTAGTATTTTAAAGATATAACAGGGGTGTCAATCGTATGGTTCGGTCAGTAATTTTATGAAATTTATACCATATCAATTTTTTGGTTATTTTATTTTGTATAACCAAAATTAGACTTTTCGAAACCGTCCCATAATCTCGATTTCTCTTCGATATCGGAACGGTTCGATTAATTTTCGGTATTTTTTTTAAAGAAAATCATGTAAAAGTCACTAGTAGAAGTTAAAATACTATACCATGCATACTTCTGTAAACTTTGGCAAACACTCTCTAGACATTTTTACTGTTTGAAATGTGATGAATCAAGAAAGCATGAAAAACCACAAGAATAGAAATTCATCCCACTATTTTATGGTAGTGTAAAATAATATTGTGCAAAGACAAAAAAATATATATAATTTAGGTCACACCGGCGGAAATAAATCAATCAAGATGTGACTCAAGAACTGAGTCTACTAAGATTAAGTATCTAATAAGAGAAATTTAAATCATACGAAAGGAAAGATATCTAATAGGAGTTTGCAACCCAAGATCATTGAAATATGTTATAGCTTACTAGTTACTACTCCAGATGTTAGAACTAATTTAGTTTCAATATGAGTAACATAATGGGTTTTGGAGTTGGGACTTTGGGTGTTAACTATGTTTCCGACTTGTAGTCGTTTCCATCCCCAAGCCCATGGCCAAAATTTTAATATTTAATTATATATAAAATATATTTACACATAAAAAATTTATTCGGTACGTTCGGTATTTTTTCGATTTATTTTTATAAAATAAGAAACCGATCAAATTATTCGGTACGGTTATAGATTTATGTAGAAATCGTCAGTTTTATCAAATGAACCCTAAAAATCGGTTCGGTACGATTTGGTCAGTTAAGTCGGTTTTTAAAAAATTATTGACATCCCTGATCATTAGCGTATATTGGTCATACTAAAAACAATAAGTATATAAAGAACCTTTATCCTTAAATAGAGGATATTAAAATATTATAGACCCAAACAAAATTAATTACTCTATTGAGGATTCATCATTCACTAGCCGACCCAACTAGTTTGAAAAGAGGAATAAGGTGTAATTGTTGTGGTAAATTAAACAAGTTTAGGGTGTTGCTAAAAAATGCTTCAAACCGGGGATTTGGGACCCACTTTTCTGCCCTTGGAGATAAAATGAGGGTTAGAAGCCAAGAGTTTAGACTCGAACAACGTGAGATTCGTCCAGTCTGTAGTGGCATCCACTCTGACGTGGACCCTCGCTGAAGTCATCGTCAATCTGCTAATTTAACTCATCATTATTCTAAACACTTAATCACAGCCGCTAAACCCAGTTTACTGGCTGCTTAATGTCTGCAAAGTGGTATTCAAAAAGGCTGAACCCCACCTTCTATTTTCTTTGTCGAGTTTATTGTTCTTTGTTACTTTTGGTTTCCTTTATCCTTTTCGTAATTTGAGTTCCCCGTTAGAGTTAAAGCTGTTAACCGGTTCCAACCCGAACCGGACCGGTAACGGGTTAAGGAACCGGCCGGTTCCGGTTAAAAAACCGGAACCGCTTAACCGGTTCCGGTTAATCGGGTTTAAACTCCAAACCGGAACCGGTCCGGTTTGGAGTAGTTAAAATCTTTTTTTTTTTTTTTTGTATTATATATATATATTATAGTATTTATTAGTATATTGTAGGTATATTTACATATGTTATACAACTTTATAATTAAAGTTTAAATATTTACTGACTAACAGCCTAACAGCAAATCAGCAATATAGAATAGTGTTTTTCGTATACATATATATATATAACTTACATACTATATAGACTTATATATATGTATAACTTAATATATACACTAAATATATGTATAACTTAATATATATACTATATATATGTATATATATGTACTATATACTTATATACTATATATATGTATAAATATACTTATATATGTGTATAACTTAATATATATACTATATGTACTATATACTATATATACTTACTTATATACTATATATACTATTTTTTCTATATATACTATATATACTTATATATGTTTAAATATACTATATAACTTAATATACTTATAAGTATATTCTTAGTATATTTTAGGTATATTCCTAACTTAATAAAAGTAAAAATATGAACACAAGTAAATAGAAGAAAGCTCAATGAGCCATATATTTTATTCATTCTTGGATAACATTTATTTGCAAGTTGTATTTTTTTTTAACTTGCAAATAATACATGAGTTGTACAAAAATAGTAGAATAATAAAATCACCAATTTTGAACCATTTCGTTAATTTCCCCCACATCATATTCGGTCATGGAAATATCTTCAAAGTCTTCCATTTGGTCCGGTCCACTAGCTATCAAATCTTCAATTTCTTCCTCTTCGCCTTCCTCCGCTTCTGAGTTTTGGTTGCGTCGCTCCGATCTAATCCAATCTCGAATGCACACTAGTACTTGCAAGCTAAAGCCGGATAATGAATGTCTATGGTCTCCAATTTGCTGTCTTCCTTGGCTAAATGCGCTCTCCGAAGCCACGGTTGATACTTGAACCGTAAGGATATCTCGAGCCATTCTTGAAAGTACCGGATAGCTTGCCTTGTACTTCTTCCACCATGCTAAGACGTCAACCTCATCCAGTTGGCTGATATCCACATTTGGCTGCATCAAATAAAAGTTAAATTCATCAAAGTTTGCAGTAGAAGAAGAAGTTGGCTGTGAATGTAAAACTTTTAAACCCGACAAGTCCTTTTTGCTACTCTGAGAAGTAGTAGGGCGTGGAGCAACGGGTGTAGCACGTTCTTCCAAACTAGAATAATGAGTAAAAACTCTTCTAAACTCATCATCAATAGCGAGATCGGCTTCAGCTAAAGATGGTTGAACTCCCTCTTCAATTTCTAAAAATGTATAAATTTGACTAACCAAATTTTTAGTATAAGACACTTTTAAACAAGGATTTAAAAGGGAACCCAATATAAATAAAGCTGGGATGGGAAAAAAATACTTCTTAAATTTGATTATCATTTCAAAAATAGCCACTTGATAATCGGGTTTATATTTATACTCTTGTAAAACTCTAGCTATTTCCGCTAAGTAGGCTAAAATTTTGGTTACCGTGGGATAGAATTGTCTAGAAAAAGCAAGAGTTGCATTATAAAAAATTTCTAAGAGTTCAATACATTCTTTAACATCTTCCCAATGCCTAAAAGTTAATCAATCCTCACTATCAATATTATATTTGTTGTGAACTTGTTGTATGAGAATCCTATAGTACTCATATGCTTGTTGTAGCATAATGTAAGTGTAGTTCCACCTAGTCTCAATTTCTACTTGAATTTTCCTAGGTCTAAGGTTATTTTCCACACAAGCATTTTTAAAATCTCTAATTCTTCCCCTATTAGCATTACAAAAAAGAAACGCAACAACATTTCTAACTTTTTGAACAGAATCATCAAAATGCTCAAGACCATCTTTAACAATTAAATTTAAAATGTGACAACTACATCTTACATGAAAAATATTTGTTAGAGGAGGGTTTATTTCTCTTTTTAAAAGACCAATTGCCTTTGTATTATTAGAAGCATTATCTAAAGCAATACAAAGTGTTTTTCTATAAATGTTAAAAAATCTCATTATAGTAGACATTGAATCGGCTAAAACTTTTCCATCGTGACGACCTTTTCCTTCGTCGTATAAAAAAGCTATAATTCTTTTTTGCATAACCCAGTTGTCATTAACCCAATGACATGTAATAGCAAAAAAATCTAAATGGTTAATACTAAGACCCAAATCAGCGGTAAGACAAACATTACAATTTAAAGAATTAAATACATGGCGCAAATAAAATCTATATTTTTTAAACAAATATATAACGTCGGCTCTACAAGTACTTCTAGGAATACCCTCAAATAACGGGTTATAACAACGTTGAATGTAAGTAACAAACCCCAAACCCGAGGGAAAGGAAAATGGTAAACAATCATAAGCTACCATTTTAGCTATTTCTACGCGTTCTTTTTTCTTGTCATACTTAAAATTTCTACCGGTTCTTGGGTCTATCGTCATTTGAATCCCCCCCCACATTTGAACCTGTTTTCTCTCCCCAAATATCCATATGTTTGGTTCTCATATGGGCATTTAGTGTACCCGTTCCACCATCCTTACCAGTTTCTTGCTTAAAACTAAATACTTGTCCACATGTATTACATGTAGCTGATTGGTTTTCCCTATTCTTAGTCATAAATTTCCAAACTTTAGCTGTTGGCTTACGAGTTCTAGGCGGTTTGTCTTGTGTATGTGATTGTACAGGACATGTATCTCCTGTGGGAATTTCGGGGGGTTGTGTTTCATCATCATCATCCAAGTCTTCATTAAAAGTGTCGGTAAAATGTTGTTGCATTGCCTCATGACCTAAAAGTGGATTATTTCCACCAACATCAATACCTAAATTAGGTGTTTCTTCCACAAATGTTTCCTCATTAAGCGCACCCCTAACAGTACGACTACTACTACCGGCACCACGTCTTAATCTCTTTGACATTGTTAAATAGAATTAATTTAAATCACAATCAAATAAATCACAAGAAAATAAATTACAACAAATTAAATTGCTAGAATTAAATTGCGTAAATTAAATTGCGAAAAATAAATTGCTAGAATTAAATTGCGAAAATTAAAGATAGAGTTGGAACGAAGGTAACAAATTGCCGGATTAATTTTCAACAAAGTGAAGGCGGCTAGAATTGTAAATCCACCAAAGCTACTTAGGATTGTTGCAAAATCACCAACTCCACCAACAATATTATAATTGCAAAATTAATAATTGAAAGTTGAAACTATAATAAGACTTTGTGGCTAATTATTGCAAAGTAACTATAATTGAGAGATTGAGATTTGAGAGAAAGATGAAGAAGAGTGAATTGATGTGAATTAAAATAAAAATGAAGAAGGGTTTATATAGGGGTGGGGGATGAGTTAAAGTGTTAAAAAAAAAATTGGGGGCCAAAAATTAAGAAAATGACCGTTTGGCAACGGCCATTTTTGCAAATGGACCGTTGCCAACGGTCCATTAACAACGGCCCAACGGCTCTTTTTATTTTTTATTTTTTTTATTTTTTTATTTTTCACCGGTTAAACCGGTTTAACCGGTCCGGTTTCCAAAATATTGGAACCGGACCGGTAAACTAATACACGGTTAACCGGAACCGGTTAACCGGTTATACCGGTTCCGGTTTAACCGGTCCGGTTACCGGTTAAAACCAGTTATAACGAACCGGTTGCCACCTTTAGTTAGAGTAATATTAATTAATAAAGCTGGATGATGATGCTTGTTCAATATGATAAACAGCCTAGGTTTTACTGTCACGTTATAAACGCTTCTAATTTTCAAAAGTGACTACCTAGATAGTACGAGAATAATTACTACTTAAAACGGGATTATTTATAGCATAATTGCACATAAATCAACCATTTAAATTTTGTAAATTTTAAGATCATCAATTCATCACTAACTCTCACTATATTAATGTACCTGGAACTCAGCCAAGCTACTGGCGGAAATCCTACGTCGCAAGCCTTAGAATTTAAAAGTTACCGGACCTGATATAATATGCTATCTCACTAGTGCCTTAAGTACTAACAACTCTTTTTTGGACTAAATAAAATATTTTAACCCCAATAAAATACCCAACCAGTTTTAGCTAAAATACTTTATCCCATTTTGTTTTAATGTGATTAAGATACTTAGCTTCTGTAACTTTACTGCTTATATAATAAGGTGAAGTTCAGTAACGACGTGATAGAAAATGGTTTTGTAACGTCACTATCATATGTATAATAAATAAAGTTCGATGATATATGAAAACTGATTTAATCCGAGCTTTTTATTGGTGTGTTTAATTATCAAATCGAAACCAATTCTTTTATGCAACTAAATATGCATGCTTGAGCCATTCTTTTTGTTCAAAAGATAATTAATTCCCATAAGTAAATCTTCATGCCTAAGTAACAAGATAATGAACAAGTGATTATATATAAACTTAGGTAATGGTGGAGTGAGAAGTTTTACTATAAGAGAGTCAAATTATAAAAAGTAAATATATGAAAAAGTTAAAAGAATTCAACATATATATTATATACACATAAATTATTATTTTTACCTATCTACCCCTTTGAACAAGGTGTCTCCGTCCCAGACCTAAAGTCTTGGCACTAATATTAGTAGTGAGTGATATTAATACTCTTGTTGGATCGTGTCACAAAGTCCCCCATTTTATTGTGCGGACTTACACACAAGAAGTGAAGTCAAAAATCCCAAGTAATTCAAAAATCTGGATTAGGAGACAAGAATGTTGTGAAGATGAAGCAATAATACTTTAAAAACTTCAAGTTTAACCTCTGATACAATGAATCCTCCTACTAGATATCCAAATTTGTCAAGTTGCTAATAATGACAAAACACAAACAGCTGCGACAAAATCTGTTCAGAGCACAAAATCAGATAAAATACTACTGTGTTTTTAGAGTTTGTGCTTAACAACTGGTTTCAGATCTTTACAGAACCTTTTTAGTTAGACGTTAGGAACCCTACCAACTTTACACAATGCAGCTTCCAAGAACTAAACCCCCCGACCACCTCCCACTTCCCGCGGTCAGGAACAAAAGAAGCTCCATTCTATAGTTTCACCTAAGGTGGAGACGGATTCAAAATTTACCGCAGTAAAATTAAAATTGATATTTATTGTGAATATAAGTCTATACCATCATCCTAATTTGACTAATAATAACGTATAGGATATAACTCTTTACAGCAACTCTGATATTAATCTGAAATATAGAGTAAAAATCTATTAATATACTTCCTTCGTCCCTAACAGTATTCGCGATTTAAGAGTCAAACAAATTATTTTTTATCATAATTTTTCATATGCCTTAAATATTTTGAGTTATTAATTATTGTGACTTCTAGTATTTTTTACGCAATTAGTTTTTAAATATATAAATTTTACTTTGAAAACCTAAAAGATTCTTTATTCAAATGTACGATCAAAATTAAAAAGTTTGAATATCGAAAAGCGAAAAGTACAACATAAACTAGACAGGGAAGTACCTGTTTAATTGAACTGGTGTTATAAATTTTCTTACATCATCGGTGTATATAATTTAAATGTTAGCTAAAAGCTGAAAAGCCATTATAGCTAAAAGGTCATGCACCTTAATTATATGTATCTTTAGTGAACACATAAACCTCTCTATATACACTCCTTTACATCATATATTCAGCAAAAAAAACTAACCGTCAGCCAACGCTCCAATTTAAACTTTCAAACTCTGAGGTTTACTTTCCAAATATGGAAACTTTTAACAGGAGTTCAACCTCTACTTCTTCATCATCTGAAGGATATTCTTCATCTGAATCTTCACAGCTTTCTGGTACTAAAAATAAAGGAGAGAGAATAAAAGGGCCATGGAGTGCTGAAGAAGACAAGATATTAACAAAGCTTATTGAGCGTTACGGTGCTAAAAACTGGTCCTTAATAAGCAAATACATAAAGGGTCGTTCAGGCAAATCATGTAGGCTCCGATGGTGTAATCAGTTAAGTCCTAACGTCGAACACTGACCATTTTCTCAAGCTGAAGATGACACCATTTTAGCTGCTCATGCTAAATATGGGAACAGATGGGCTACTATTGCAAGATTACTTCATGCTCGTACTGATAATGCTGTTAAGAATCACTGGAATTCCAGTTAAAAAGACGTCAACAAAATCACAGTCCAATTGATGTGGAACATGTTGACAGTCCAATTACAAGGAGTAATAATAATAATTGGGATGAATATGACCCAATGACAACTCTGTCATTAGCTCCACCGGGAATGGGTGGTGATCGGTCGCCGGAGGGGAAGAAGGAGAGTATGCCGGCGGAGTTTTGGGATGTGATGAAAGATGTGATTGCTAAGGAAGTGAGAGAATATGTTGTTGCTTCATCATTTTGTGGGACTTCTAGTTCTGGGTTTCGTTAATTAGCACAACTACATATGATGTTTCTTAATATTAGATCTCTGTTAAAATGCGAATTAAGTACTTGTTTGTTTATAAAATTGATAATAATTTGTTAATCGCCTACCACTTTTGCCATGTCTACTTCACATGAGAATGTCATAATTCGAACTTCAGTGTTATAGCGTCTTGCTGTTTGGTGTTGAATTTTTTTTTAACTCTGCTAAGTGGTAGGAAAAAGATGAAAAATGAAATGATTTTATGAATAGCTAAGCCTCAGCGTCATATGATTAATAACGTTCACGCTCAGGCTCTTGTTAATTATAAGTATTAATGAGTGCTAATTTTATTCAATCGAATTGTCTCTAAATTTCACCTGTCATGTTACGCTATAATTGGGAGGCTTAGATCCAATGTCGTTGTATTTGGCTTTGGTGAGGTGTTACACAGAAGAAGAAAAAAAAAAAGGGATGTCGGTAATAATTTTGAGCCCACAATAATTTGTGGGCATCTTCTCATTTTGAACATAAAAGATGTTGTCCCAAAAAGATTGACACTTTTCGCTTTTCAAGAGTTAAATTTTTTAACCGTGTATTTGAATGTAAAATTTTTAATTTTTTCAAAATAAAATTTACATATTTGAAAACTAAGTAAAAAGTACTATAAGTCACAAAATATTTAAAAGACATGAAAAAATTACGATCAAAGAACAACTCATTTGACTTTTAAAAAATGAAAAGTTTCAATCTTTTTGGGATGGAGGGAGTATTTATTATAAAATATTTTTCAGAGGCTTGAAATTCTAGTGCAACAAGTTGATGAGATCATCCTATATGATGTCAAATGACTTGCTCATTCTATCATCTTGATTAGTGGACTTCAATTGGTTATGGAAGGATAAAAGGTCTTAAGGAAGAAAGTTTTTTAGTACAGTATTAATTTTACTTCCTTAATTAGTAATGCATTACTTCCAGAACAATCGATTAAAATCATTTACTTTGGTGCAGCCCAAATAAAAACTCAATACACCAAATTATGCCAGTTGATGATACAGTTATATATCCGAGCACACTTGGAAACAACATATAAACAGAGAACATTTTAATCATGTGATTCTTCGACAAGCAAAAAAGTTTGAATTCTTGGAAGATGCCAATTAGGGTGGCTGGGTGGGGGAGGGGGTTGATGGACAGCAAGGAGATGTTTACCTCGAATTTAGGTAACAATTGAATTTATAAGTGAGGTATAGGATATGTGGGTAAACTTTAATCTATTTTGGGTTGATATGGAATATGCGTGATTCGTATGCTATAGTGTGTATATGTGTTAATGCCTTGAATAAATATGTTGATATTGATGATTAAGCTAATTGTACTGAATGAATAAGCAAAGCCAAAAACACCACTGATTGGGACTAAAAGAGAGAGAGAGAGAGTTTCAATATATATTTTTTATTATAATATTCTAGATCTCAAAAAGTCAACTCCTAAAAGTAGAGAAATGTTCCCTATTTATTGTTTTGCCTCATGGGTCTTACATACAATACAAAGCCTTTTTAGAATAAAGAAACCCTAAAAGGATAAGATAGGGACGTACGGTCTGACACCCGTACGATTGTCAGTACAAAATGATAGAACGGTCTTGGCGCGAGGCAGTTCTGCAACTGGTTAACCGGACCAACGGCCACATTCAGCTCGGACATGAAGAAACCGGACTAACGGCCATGAGAACTTGACTTGGAGAAATCGGACTAACGGCAACGCTGTGTTTGGTCCGGAGACACCGGATCAACAGATTTGCTTCTCTTTTCTCGGATCAGCCACATCCGGTGCAATCCTCCCTGTCTGAAGAAAAGTCCGATCATACGCATGCTCATTTGGTCATACCCTCGGCCCCCGGTCTCACCGGTCTTGCATATATCCGGTTTTTACCGTATACAGATAGTCCCCACACTTTCCGGACTGTAGTTTTACCGGAGTCACGGGAAGTGGATAAGTCACAAAACCGGTGGTTTCATAAGCTCGTTCTTATCTTTTAATTTTGGCAGGAACAGTTATGTCACGTCCCTCTGACATCGGCCACGTGTCTCGTCCGGAATGGCCGACCTCGGGAACCGCCGTAACGCACGTCGCCTCATATCACGTCTCATTAATTGTGGGACACGTGGCACCACCTGATTGGCCGCCTTCTGTAACCGCTACAGTTCTCATGCCTATATAAGGCCCTTAACCCCTTCACTTTACCATTTTCATTCCTTCAACATTCTCACTTCTTCATTTCATTTTTCTGCTCGTCTGGTTGTTTCTCTACTTCTTTTCTTGATCATTTGATCATTCAAAAATCAACTTGTCAACTTCATCTGCTATTTTGATCGACAGTGCACCTTTGCAACCTTTTTTCATTCGTCACTTTGCATCCAACTGCCTCTTCCATCCTTGTTACATTCCCTCCATGACTCCCATCTTGTTCAAATCTTCTCTTTCACGTTCTCCAAATGTCTGCCAACACCGAAACTACTTCCTAGGATGTTCCCTCGGTTTCTTCTCAGGGAGCCGAGCCAACCTCACAACCCAAGGGAAAAACCTTCGTTGAACCTACCGCTATGGACATAGTGCCGTCCAAACCCAACTACAACAAAGAATTTAAAGTCGAGAAGCCCTCTCCGATCGCAAATAGAGGTTTCGATGTAAGGCGATACCCTTCGTCTATTACCGAGGATAAACTTGACCAGGTCCGAGCCGACTGCGGATGGGATAACTGTCCGGTGCAAGTGTTCGCCCCCAGGCCCGATGAATCTATCACCGATCATAGAGAAGTCTTCTTGTATGTTTACACCTATCCATTTTCGCTCAAGCTGGACCCTGCAATTGACCCGGTTATTTTGGAGATGTGCCGGACGTACAATGTGAACCTGGCCCAAATTGGTCCGATTATCTGGAGGACCGTGGCCTGCCTCCGGTTATTGGCCAACAACGTCAACAGGGAATTCACGACGGCGCATTTCATCCGGTTATATTCCCCAAGGCTATTTCGAGGGGGCGTGATAAAGCTCGCCAAGCGAGGTCGGAACTCGATTTTTTCCAAAATGGACGAAGACAGAGATCGAGGGTGGTTAGAACGCTATGTCCGGGTAAGGACCGCAGACGTTATTCCGATTGAGTACATGCCTTTTCCAGAGAGGTGGAACGATAGATGTAAGTTTCTCAGTTCTCCCTTCAATAATCATTCTTCCTCCATGTTTTGTCAACACTTACTCCCTTGTATTCACGTGATTTCTCCCTTTTTTTCTTTTGTATCAGCTGTGGCATGGATACCTCCGG